>NW_027555958.1:378620910-379220910 GCF_003287225.1 Phascolarctos cinereus | reverse complement strand
CACACACATTTTGAGAAAATAAAGTGTTTAAAAATAGTTAGCATTCATATAGTGCTTTGCAAATATGATCTGATTTTATCCTCATTAACAACCCTGGCAGGTAGGTGCTAAGGAAACTGAGACAGTCAGAGGTTAAGTGACTTACCCAGGGTCACACAGCTAGCTGATAAGTGTCTGAGGTTGGATTTGAATTCAGGTCTTCCTGACCCCAGGCCCAGCATTCTGTGTACTGTGGCACCATCTAGCTATCTCTAGGTCTGTAATGAAAAGCAGTGCAAAGTGCAAGCCTGGGAGACCTGGCTTGCAGCAGTAATTCCCTGTCACTTATTAGGTATGAGAGCTCAGGTAAGCTGTACCTGAGCATCTCTGAACCTCCCTATGAGATGGCTTTTGGGAAGGAAAGTGCTTGGTAAACCTCGGTGGGTTTTATAGAATTTTGAGTCATTATTATTTATGAAGCTTTGTAAAAGGGAGTAGCCTTCGTCTGAGTGCTGATTTGCAATTCAGAAAATCATGGTCTTTTGTGGGGGGGGGAGTGTAACAGAGCAGAATGTCCATCCCCATAGTGCCTTGAAATAACCAGACTGCCCTGCCTCCTGACATCAGCATTGGATCTAATAAGTGGCTGAGGCTGGATTTAAGTGTTAGAGATGGGATTTAAGTGTTAGAGATGGGATCTGAATCCACATGTGGCTCCAGAGTCAGAGAGAAAGGCTGGGAGAATGGGGAAAGCAGTGTCAAATGCCAGGTCTGGGGAATCTTGTCGCGCAGGGGGACAGGCTGAGAGGACTAACCAGGGTTAGCAAACTCTCCTCCAGGTGTGATGCTGTGAGGCACAGGGTCCTGGGGAAGTGAGAGAGATTGGCAGCTTGGGTGTCGGTGTGAGCCATTGGCCTCAACTGAGCCAGGGAAACCGGCAATGTCCAATTCCTGTGGGGCAGCCAGAGTGTGACCAGGTCAAGCCCAGCCGGGTTTTCTGTGCAGCTGCGGTGGCCTCTGTGGGATTAGGTCGTTTCTCTCACTCTGGCTTCTGCTTGGGCTGGTGGGCTGGAGGCTGTGGGTGGGGATTTGCAGGTCAGAACTCAGCTCTCCCCACAGGGTTTAGGGTGTGGTTAGAGGAGTGGAGGAGGGGATTGAGCTGATGCAGGGAGTAGACAGTAGAGGAGGGGCCTGGCCTGGGCTGGCAACCAGCTGAGTCCCTCCTGGAGTGGCTGGGAGCCCTGCTTGTACAACGGCTGTCCTGTCTAGCCCACTGAGGCAAAGGCACTGGGTGTGGCTGGGCTGGCTGGAGAAGAAGCCGAGTTAAGTGATAGCATGTGGGAACATAGCTGCAAGAACAGGCCATAACCCAGCCACATGGCCCCGGATCTCCCTTGGGGCAGCCAAGTTCCCTGTTGGCAACATGGTGATGGAGGCAATGCGGCGTTAGGTTGGAGACTGGAAGCTGTGGGGCACAGGAGGGGTTTTCCTAGGGCATTCTCCAGACTGGAACATTATATATACTCCCAATGTCTGCCACACTGCTCCGTACACTTACCCAGGTCCAAAACCAGGATCCACCATCTCCTTGGACCCAAAGAGCTGTGCTCACTTTCTTCATCCCTAGGCCTGGAAAATCCCCAGGGCTCCAAGCTTTTGCAGATGAGGGAACTGAGGGAAAGGAAATGAAGTGGCTTGACCAGCCTTTCCAGAAGCCTTTGCCGGTTTCTTCCCAATAGAAACTTCTCCCTCCACTCTAGACTGTACTACTAATAAGGCTTTGAGCATTTCTTTATGCACTCAGCACATACTACATTTCCTATAATAAATATGTCTATGTACTTTGCTTGCTAATTTTTGTGGACTCCTATCACTCCATCTTAAATTATGCCAGCTAGAAAAATGCCAGAGAAGGGAATAATGGAGATCCGTTTTTTTTTCCATTGAAAATACATTTATTTAAGGCCTGTTGCATATAGGTTCTGTACTCTGTTTCCTTCTCTTGCGCTCGTGCCCCAGACCATCTTCCTTCCTGATCTTCATTCTAAGGTTTTAAAGTAGGGAAAGATGATGTCTGATTGGAGACTTCATTTATTTGAGAAATACTCACTGGACCAAGGCTTGTGCCCATGCTGTTTTAGTCATTTTTTAAAAAATATTTTTATTAATTATTTTGATTTATCAACAATCATTTCCATAAGCTTTTGAGTTTTAAATTTTGTCCCCTTCCTTTTGTCCCCGGTGTGCAATCTGATATAGGCTACACATATGTATTCCTATTAAACATATTTTCATATTAGTGATAAGGAAAAATTAGAACCAATAGGAGGAACCACCAGAAAGTGTTTTAGTCATTTTCAAGAAAAATAGAAAGGACTTCCCCAGGACCCTCTGCCTCATGGCATCCGTCACACCTGAAGGAGGACTCCCAGAGCTCTCTCTGCCTTATCACTCCTGCTCCACTATGTGTGTGTGTGTGTGTGTGTGTGTGTGTGTGTGTGTGTGTGTACACACAGAGAACTATGATGCTGCCAAGAACAATGAAAGTTGTCTGTAAGAAGAGGCACCCTCCAAAAGCTCTGGGTGCTCTGAGGAGGGAGTTTAGGGGAGACGGGTAGAAAATGCTTCATTTGAGCTGAGCTCTGAAGGATTTCTAAGGGCAGAAATGGGTAGGGGATGAGGAAAAAGTCAAGCAGGCCATTTGAGGATCGATGCTTTTTGAGGAGATAGACATTTCTTAAGGAGTTGACTCCTAAATATTCAAGAAAAAAGTGGGTAATCATGTGTTGCCTATGAAGATTTACTTATCCAAATGAGGCTAACCAAACTAACCTCTGTTTGTTTTTGGAATAAAGTTACTGGTGTGACTGAGACAAAGTGTACTTTGATTTTAAGCAAACAGACTCTTAGACCTTGTGGATTAGGTGGTAAGAAGGGAGTTGAATAATAATGGGTCAATGGAGCTCATACAATATGATTAGCAAGCATCTATTTAGTCACTGCCTGCTTCACTTTCCTCCTCTGCAAAATGGGAATAATAGCTGCTGTCTTTCAGGGATATTGTGGGGTCAAGTGAATTAATATTTGTGAAGTGCTTTTGAAACCTTAAAACACTAAGGATGGGGATGCAAAGAGAAAACTGTGTCAAGGCTGCTAGAATTCTAATGCTTAATGAATGGCTCAGCCTTGAGATAAATACTCCTATTTTATATTATTTCATTTCCCCTAGCTACTATTCAATTCAAATGTGTCCTTTCTTTGAGTCCCGGACTTTTACTTAGCTTCCTGCTCCAGCAGTCATCCCCCTTTTCAGAAGTATTATTTTCTTTCCATTTTTTTTACTTGTTTTTCTGGTCTTACTACAAGTGAGTTCCACTTTAGTTTCTTTATAATCCCTCCCTTCACATTATCCTTCATCCTTACTCTTCAGGGATGACCTCCATACAGAGGACTGTTACCCATCTATCTCTCAGGCCTTAACCTTTCTCCTGACCTCTGAACCCTTCCCTACTCTGCCTAGAGAACATAACCATCTATCTTACTGGTACCTCAAGCTCAACATAGAGGATTCATGGGGTAGGACACAGAGGCCCTGCCTGCCTCATCCTGACTTAGAAAATCACAAATCGACATTATCTATGCTTTGTTGTATTTTTGTTTTGTTAAGTGTTTCCCCGTTTCATTTTAATCTGGTTTGGGCTTCAGTTGAGAGTGTTGCTCCCACTCCTCTCATTCCTGAGGTCAGTGTTTTAAGGTCAAGAAGACCTGAGTTCAGATCCAGCCTGAGATGCTTGCTAAAGGTGAGCCTTAGTTTCCTAAAAATATGGAGTGATAGGATCATAGATTAGAACTTTAAAGGTGATGGACTTGACCCCTAAGGTCCTTTCCACTTCTAAATCTATGCTGTGTGCAAATAAAACCTTTATCTTTCCTCCCTTAGTATGTTCATCCTTTACTTTTAAAATTTCTTTCAGTTGTATCATTCAGTCTCCTCCGTACTTCCAGGAAGTGCTTTCGCCTCCTCAGGTTTTACGCAGGGTGTTTTGGTGCCGTTTTAAGGTACATTGAGAGTTTGGTACTTTGTACCTCTCATTTAAATATTATTGAAATATATGATAAATATGTTAGTATTTGCTCCCTGTTAGACTATAAGTCCCATGAGATTAGAAGCTATGGCTTATTTAAACTTTATTTTGCTAAGCACCTAGTTATTATTGGACTTTTAACCTAGATTTAAGGTTAACAAATACTTGTTGGTTGATTGATTGAATCTGGGGGGTGGTCTCTGGTGCCAAGCCACAGGGCCATGTTTTTGGCCACTTTTTTTTTTTAAATCAGTGACTTGCCTGAGACATGGAAATCGTTCTTATCAAAACTGCAGCTGAAACTAATGTGGGAGGGACGGCAAATATCGTTAGCAACAAGACTCGGCACTATCTGGACTGGCTAGAACTCTGGGGCTAAAATCAAGATTCTATTTGTCCCTAATTAAATTTCAAGCCCTGAATTTAGATAGAAAAAAAATCAATTATTCAGGTGGAATAATTGTGGAAGGTACCTGCCTCGGCAGCATCTTGTGTGGGAAAAGAGTCTGGGGGCTTTAACTGACCAACAGTGTGTATAATGTGGCTGCTAAGAAGTTCATGTAATCTGAGACTGCATTAACAGAAGTCCTGTCTAGTGTTCAAAACAAGGCAGGTAATAGAAATCTCTCCGCTGGGAGAGATTTATTCACTAGAAGAGCACTTTTTAATGACTTAGAGTTGACCCTCAATAGAGCTGTAGGTTGCCTCCCCAAAGAGTGAACTGTCACTGGAGGAATCCAAGGAAAGATGGATCATCAAGGATGCTGGAGAAGGGATTACTACATTGGATTGTAGATTGCATTAGAAAACTACCGGTATCAATTCCTACACTGACTTGCTATTTTAATTTTTTCCCTATTCAGGTCTCAAAGGAAATGGTTGAAATATCCCCTCCTCCTGTGTCCCCCACTGTCCCCATCCCCATTGGTGAGCAAATCCTCAGGTTGGGTGGATGTGATATCAGTTCTGTCCCTCCCCTTCTGAATTGTCCTGGTCTGTTTACAAAAAAATCATACTATCCCATCCATCCTTCTGAGGCATCACAGAACTAGGCGGTAAGCCTAGGAAAAAATTATCGTCTTTCTCTTTCTTCTCCCTCTGGGTTGGTTTCCATGGGATTCTGGTACAAGCAAGCGTTTGTGTGCTCTGGGCAGAGAATGTTGGGGGTAGGACAGGATCAGGGGAGACTAACTTCTTAACTTATTTCCATGGCTAACCTTGCCAAAGCTCTGGGCTAACATGTCTCCAGAAAGTTAAGTTGCTCCCGTCATCTTGTCCTTTGCCACCCAGCTTTCCATCAGATGCTGTGCTCGACTTGTCCCGGTCCTGTTCTTTCCCAGCCCCAGCCGTGCTGGGGGCTGCTTGCTGAGATGACTGACTCGTGTGCAGCTGGGCCGTGATTCCCCCCGCTCTTTGTGAGCTGCAGCCCTTGCTGGGCCGAGGCTTTTAGTGACATCACCAAGCCCCGTCGACAAGGGTCTAATTTGGAACATAGCAAGCCAAGTTTCTCTCTGCTCTCCACCCCACCCCCTTAAATAATGCTTCTTCCATGTACTCCCCTCCCTTTAATTAAACTTTTCATGGCATGGAGCAGTTTGTGGTTATAAATGGAAAAGCCTCATAGGAGCTAGGACAAGCTGACGAGGGGACAACTGATCCATACGGAGAGCGAGGGCTAAGCAGGAGCCCTGCAGCCCAGCTCTGGGAAGTCTTCTGGGTGCTGCCTTCTTTGCCACTGACCGCCCAGTCAGCCAGAGGGCATTTGTTAAGCACCAACCGTGTGCCAGGCACCTTACTGAGCACCGGAGAGACAAAGAAAAGCAAAAGACAGTCCTTGGTCTACATGATAATAGCTATATACAAGTAAGATACATACAAACAAAGTAAATTGTAATAAAGCAACAGAGGGAAGGCACTAGAATTAAGGGGGATCAGGAAAAGGCTTCTCGTAGAAGGTGGGATTTTTAGCTGGGACTTGAAGAGAGTCAGGAAATGGAGATGGCGATGAGGAGGGAGAAAAGCCAGGCATGGGGCACAGTCAATGAAATGCCCAGAGTCAGGACATCTTCTTCTAGTTCCTACACAATACATTCAAAGAACTGTCCCAGGCCTCATGAGAAAAGTATTTGGGTGACATCTTTGGCCTTTGCTAGCCTTCTCCAAGGGAAGAGATTTGTATTGCCTGGTCCAGGACAAGTGGACAAGAAGACTATAGGAGCTTGAAGGGAGCTTGGACTATGTAGCCCAATTCTTCCATTTTATAAAAACAATAGCAGCTGGCATTTTATTAAAAACAAAAACAAACAACCCACTGCTGTAGTGATCTCTATACATTATTAACTCATTTGATCTTGTAACACTGGAATTCAAATACAGCCTTGAACACTTACTAGCTTTGTGTGACCCTGGGAAAAATCACTTAACCTCTGTCTGCCTCAGTTTCCTCAACTGTAAAATGGGGGTAATAATAGCACCTACATCCCAGGGGTTGTGAGGATCAAATGAGATATTTGATATATAGTTGGTGCTTAATAAATAAATAAAGCTTGTCCCCTTCTCTTCCTCTGTAGAAGTGGGTAAATATTGTTCCCATGTTACGGATATAGATGTAAAGGACCAGTTTGTTCAAGGTCACAATAGTTAATAACAGAGCCCAAATTCAAACCTAGCTCTTCTGCCTCCAAATCTCGGTACTTCAGTGGTAATTTTAAAAATTTTTATTTTGAAGGGTTAATGAATTTCCCTCCCTTAGGTCTGCCCCTTGGGCTGCTAGTTCCCTAATTTTATCCTCTCTCTTGTCTTGTCTTGTTTATATGGGTGTGCCCTGTCTCTTTTACTTTTTAGAGTGGGAGCTCCCCCAGGGCAGGGACCTTCTTTTCTAGCTCCTCTGGCTTCTCCTCCCAGCCCGGCCCCACCCTTGGCTCTGACTTCCCTGGGCTGGAACCTCCATCCACAGTGATGAGAGCAAGACACACACACACACACACACATCACACATACAGGCTGGTGTCTCAGAGCTGGCTTTGAAAGGAAGTGAGAGGACTCCACTATTAATCTCCCGTCAAATGAGTCAAAGTAAGAATCCCCCAGCTCTGAGGCCTGGGGCCTAAAATTGGATGCTTGATGACCTCATTGTAAAGGAGTCCTCGCCTTTGCTTTCCACTCCATCCTGCCCTGGTTATCCCTACTGCCAGCCTCCATCTTTTCTCCATTGTACTAATTTCCCTTCCTCTTCTTAGCTACATCCTCTAATGACACCTTCTACTTCTCCCTCTGTCTCTGCCTCTCTTTCTCCTTCTCTTCCTTTCCCTCATTTCTGTCTCTCTCTGTGTCTCTATCTCTGTCTCCTCTTCTCCCTTTCTTTTCTCTCTATCTCTCTTTCTCTCCCTCCCTTCCTCTCACTTTCTCTTCCCCTCTCCATCTATCTCCCCCTCTCTGTCTCTGCTCTCTCTCCTGCTCTTTCTCTCCCTCTCCTTTCTCTCTCTCTCTTTTTGTCTGTCTCTCCTACTCTCCCTTTCTTTTCTCTCTATCTCTCTTCTTCTCCCTCCCTTCCTCTCACTCTCTCTCTACCTCTCCCTCTGTCTCTGTTTCTCTCTTTCTCTTCTTCCCTTCCTCTTCCTCTCCTTTCTCTCTCTCTCTCTCTCTCTCTCTCTCTCTCTCTCTCTCTCTCTCTGTGTCTGTGTGTCTCTATCTCTGTCTCTCTCTGTCTCTTCTCTTCTTCTTCTCCTTTCTGTCTGTCTCTTCCTGGCTGTCCAGGTGTCTTTAGTCAGACCACTAGAGAGAGAAGGGGGCAGACTGACATCTTTTTTTTTATTGCTGGTGCTGGGTCCAGGGCCCCAGAGGTCCTAAATAGCAACAGGGTTTTAGTGAGCCATCATCAAGGAGTCCCAGAAACCTGGAGAATATGGATGAAAGGGGCAGAAGTCTCTCATGTCTGTGCCTGACTCACCTTTGTAAATGATTATTCCATGAAGGGGATAGGCCTTTTTCTGAAACTGTATGATGGAAATTTGGGGGAGGGGAGAGTGATGAGCATGACAGAGCCAAGAAAAAGCAGGCCAGATACCATTCGAAGTAAATCTCAGTGACTGTCTGAAGATAGGCAGCAGTGGAAAGTGGGAAGCCAGATTTGGAGTCAGAGGACCAGGGTTCAAATGCTGCTTCTGCAACCTTACTACCTGTGTTATTTTGGGCAACATCTTTAGCCTTCCTACCTCAGTCTTCATATCTGTAAAATGAGGAAGTTGGCCTATTTCTTCTAAGGGCCCTTCCGTTTTAGACCTCTGATACTGTGACCTTTCTAATGTATTGTGATATGGCCATGTCATGTTGTCATGGCTGTGAGAACCCAGGGCAGGATAGTTCCACGGAGTTGTTTCCCTTCTCATCTCTTAAGTCCTAGAAAAATTCATTTGTCTGGGTCCTCAGGGCTGTTTTGGCGTCTTTGGCTTTGTTTCTGGGTGTGTCCCTTCTGGTCACACTAGTGCATGTCTGGATTTTCTTCCCTTGGATACTTTCCAGGCCCTCTGTACCAAAGGTGGCAGGCTCCTAGAAGGCTCCACCAACCACTAGGAAGTCTTGGAAGTCTGGTGGTTGCAAAAGGACCTACAGCTATTTCCCTTTCTCCTCTCCTGGCCAGGTGTGCTGAGCTAGGAGAAAAGTTATCATGAACTTAGAGGGAAGGGAGACGGCAGAGGTCTTGTCTAATCGTATCATTTTAGAGGTGAAGGACCTGAAGCCCAGACCTCTACCCAAGGTCACACGGGTGGCAGTGGTGATAACTCGCACCCTCTGACTTCCTCCAAATCCTTCTTTCTACTGTACCTACTGCCTGAAATGAGAAGGAAAATCAAGGGATTTAGAGCTGAAAATGACCTGTGGGTGATGTAGTTCTGATTCCCAACCCTCTCTCCGGTGAGAACCTCTTTCTAATATTAATTTCTCACATCTCCCCGCAAGTTAAATTTCTAGTCAGAGTTCCCAGAGGCACTGAGAGGTGAAGTAATTTTCCCTTGGTCACCGAAGCAGGATTGAACCCAGGCCTTCCAGATGCTGACTTAGAGGCTTCTTATCCCCTTCAGAGTCACTGAAACTGGTAGTCATTGTTAGGAAAATAACCTTTTGACAAGCCTTGTTTCATGCATGTGAATCCTTGTATCCCTCCTCAGCTCCATGGAAGGGGTAGCCCACCTGATCCAACCTCTGCCCCTTAAATTTTACAAATAAAGAAAATGAGGACTACAGAAGGGAAGTAACTAGAAAGAAGGAAACAAACGTGTATTAAATGCCTACTGCGTGCCAGACAGGCGGCTGAGTAGCACAGTGGATAGAGTGCCAGGCCTGGAGTCAGGAAGACTCATCTTCCTGAGTTCAAATGAACCTCAGACATTTACTAGCTGTGTGACCCTGGGCAAGTCACTTTACCCTGTTTGCCTCAGTTTCCTCGTCTGTAGAATGAGCTGGAGAAGGGAATGATAAATCACTCCAGTATCTCTGCCAAGAAGACTCCAAGTGGGGTCACAAAGAGTCAGATTCGACTCAACAGCAAAAACAACATGTGCCAGGCACTGTACTAGGCACTTTACAAGCACAAGTGCTACTATTATCCTTATTGGAGGAAACCGAGGCAGAGGTCAAGTTGCCCAGGGCCACATAACTAGTGAGCATCCGAGGCTGAACTTGAACAAAGTTTTCCTGACTCAGAGTCTGGCGTTATATCCTCCGCACCACCTAGTGGCCTCTCTACCCAAGTAGAAACGGCAAAACTGGACTTTGAATGTGTCTCCCGACTACAGATTCACTATTCTTTCCTACCTACAGCAGAGTAGAACACCTCAGTGGGGAGCAGCATCCGTCCTTGGTGGAGGGGCCAGAGAGACGTAGCTCAGAGAAGAAGCATGAAGATCTGATATGAATGGAAAGAGATAACAGTTGCCAAGCATTTATTAAGCACAATAATAACTTCTGAGGGCTATCTTCAAACGTCTGAAGAGACTTGACGTGCTCTGTTTGATCCCAGAGGACAAATCTTTGTAGAAGCAATAGGGAGAATTTGCACGGAGACAATTTGGGCTTGATGGGGGTGGGGAACTAAGGGGAGTGGGGCACTACCAAAAGAGGTGTCCAAAGGAGAACCCGGCTGCCTACACTTGGGGTGGGCTCCCCTCGAGCAGAAGCTGGCTGACTACTCGTTGGGTGTGTGATAGTGGGGATTCCTGTCATATAGGACAAGAGTAGGACAAGATAGCTGCCGAGATCCTTTCCAGCTGTCAAATTCTGTGATTCTGCCGTTTCCCTTCGAGATTCCCCAGAGAGATAGTTGCCTGTGTGTCTAAGGAGGAGGGATCACCTTAGCTGGTTGGCTGCATGCAACTGCCAGCTCCTGATGAGAGGACATTGGATTTTGGCACTTGATACCGTTCCATCTCAGCTCTGTGTGTGTGTGTGTGTGTGTGTCTGTCTGTCTGTCCCTTTTTGAATCTGAGCCAGAAAGAGCAGAAAGAGCCACACCAGGATCCTCCTGCTGGCTGTGCCTTAATGGCAATTTGTAAGGAGGAGATGAAGATGTCTTCACCTTGGTTTCCCTCAACCAAGCACTGTTTGGGGGGCCAAAACCTCTTTCCTGCCTCCCAGTGGCTACAGATGTTGAGATCACCTGATCCTTTTTAGGCTTCCCCTCCACCCCCCCATCTTGCTTTCTCTAAGGCCGCTCTGCCCTTCTGGGATGGAGGTTGCTACTTCTTGGGCTGCAACTGTCATGGGGTAAGGTAGTAGGAAGTGTTGGAGGAGCTTCTTTGATTAAATTCACAACCATCTATCTCCACGTGTTTAGCTCCTTTATGTGGTTATCACATTGCTTTAACATAAATAGCTGGTGTTTATGTGAAGCGCTTTTCATCCATCATCTCAGATATGATTATCTTAGGGCACGTTCAGAAGGGAGGCGTGACCAAGAAGGCCTAGATTTTTATTTTAATGTACATTGAGAGATGGGGAGCTTGATTTAGGGTGTTTCTCCTGTTTGTTTATCCCTTTCACCATTCTCTCTTCCCTCGTTTCACTAGGCCCAAGTTTCTGTTACCGTTTCTTGGTCACCATGGAAATCTGACCTAGACGGGACACTTACACCATCTTGGAAGTGGACATTCTGAGGCCTTTTAGTGAAAGTTATGAGCTCAGTAGCCACTGGTTTTTTGTTTTTGTTTTTGTTTTTCTCCCTGATGGTTAGGCCTGAAATTCTTTGGATATGCTGAGAGGAAAGCATTCCAAATACCCTTTCAGTCCTGTCCCTTTCTCCTCTCTGTCCCCACCCCTCCTCCCCAATATATATTTGGGAGTCATTTAACCTCTCTGGGCCTTAGTTTCCTTATCTGTAAAATGAGGTGGCTGGATTCAGTGGCAAGTATTCAAAATAGGACTCAAATTCCAGTTTTGGGGATAAGAGCAAAACAATTTTTTTTTAAAAGATACTGTATTTAAAGGCTCAATAGCCAAAGGTTGGGAGTGAGTTCAGCAGCTTTTATTCTTTGGCTGTCTTTTTTTTTTCTTTCTTTCCTTTTTGTAATTTCCCAGAAACAGAAATTGGAGGTGGTAATTTTCAGCTGTTACTTTCTGCCTTTGTCCCCAGTCACCCCAACTTACCGCTCTTTGACGTATTTGTCCTCCCTATTCTAGGGCTACCTTTTAAAGGCCCAAGCTGGAAATCCAGGGAGCTGGGATGATTAACTAACTGTGGGAGTGAGGGAGGAGAATTCCACAGCCTTAGACGGCAAAGTTTCCATGGCCTCACTGCCCTGGGACTTCCCCCTCTGAGAGGAGACTCCTCTGTTCTTGGGCTTCTTCTCGTGCTTAGCTAGCAGGAGGGAAGAGGAGGAGGAGGAGGGTTGTTAGGGTTCTGGTGAGGGAGGGCTGAGCTTCCTTGATGCCCAAGGGCACTGTGGCAGCAGCTCAGGATATGGGGCTGAGATCGTGGACGGACAGGGGCAGAGACACATGTACTTTCCTTTTGACCCTCAGCAGCTGACCTGGGTGAGGCAGGGAGCAGTGTGATAATAAAACAAGCTGGTGAAGTTTACACTAATGGGGAAATTCTTTAAAGTTCACCTCTCCAAGCTGTTTTGTCCCCACTCCAAACCAAAAATTAAAGTCTTGCAGCTGTGTTAGGTTCAAATTGTGTAGCAGATGCCCTTCTCTAGTTTGTTACTCAGCTCTGTTGAGAAGTGATATTGGGGTGCTAATGCCCCCTCCTCCACACATACATAGGACAACTAGGTGGGACAGTAGATAGAACACCAGGCCTGAAGTCAGGAAGACCTGAGTTCAAATCCAGCCTCAAATGCTTACTAGCTGGGTAACCCTGGGCAAGTCACTTTGTTTGCCTCAGTTTCCTCATCAGTCAAATAAGCTAGAAAAGGAAATGAAAAACCACTCCAGTATCTTTGCCAAGAAAACCCCAAATGGGGTCACGAAGAGTAGGACATGACTGGAAATGACTGAATAACAACAATCACACATAATGATATTAGGCATGCTATGAGATCAGGAAACAGGTGCTAGGTCTCTATGATCTACAGGTTCTCCATCCTGTTATGCTCATAGCCTAATCTCTTCAGGGATAGCTGAAGATAACTGAGATGGGATTTTGGAGCTCTGGGCCAGTCTGGCATCAAGTATAAATAGTTTGTGGGTGTTTTCCTCTGTCTTCAGAGGCTTAGTGAATGCTGTCTGCTAGCCTTCCGTATTCACGATTGTGCCAGCCTGAGAATGGCAGACTCATTCCACTTCTGACGTGAAAGTTGTAGGGCTTGAGCTTTTCTTTGGTTTTGTTCCTTTCAGCCAGAATAATGACAGTCCACCGGCTCAAGAAGGTACGGCTGGATTATACGCACCTAGAGACTGATTAGCCTAGAGCCTCTGATAGCCACATCCCGGCTAACAGTGGAATAGGGTCCAGAGTCACTGTGGATTCCCTCCAACAGGCCCAGAGTGACTCATGGATGGTGCCACCTAGCCTGGGGCTGTTTCCAATGTTGACCTTTTGGCCTCGGTAACTCCCCCCGAGAGGATGCTATGACATGTGAATGGAAGACACACGGACAGGAAGGACTTGTGGAACTGTGCCTGGAGTTTAGAGGGATAGGAGGAAAAACAGGTTTTAGAGCTGGAAGGAATCTTAAAGGTCATCTCATCCCACTCCCTCATTTTACAGATGACACGGAAACCTAGAGAAACTGAGTGGCTTCCCCCAACGTCACAGAGGTAGCATCTGAATCCAAACCCCCGATGCAGTATTCTTTCTACTTCTCCATGTTGTCCCTCCTACTTGTGCTACCTACCCCTGGAAAGAAGACTAAGTCAGAGATTTGTTCACTAATACATTTTAATACATATTAGTCACCTCTTGTATACAGAGCACATGACGTGTCTAGAGGGCTCTTGCCTTCATGAATTCAATTCAATTTGGTAAACTTTAATTAAGCGTCTACTATGTGCCGGGTACTGTGCTAAGAGCTGGGGATATAAAAAGTGGCATTTGACAGTCCCTGCCCTCAAGGAGCTTATGATCTAATGGGGGAGAAAACATGCAAACAGATAGAAGCTTACTCTTGTTCAGTCATGTCCAACTCTTCACAACCCCATCTGGGGCTTTTTTGGGCAAAGATACTGGAGTGGTTTGCCATTTCCTTCTCCAGCTCATTTGACAGATGAGGAAGCTGAAGCAGCAAACCGGGTGAAGTGACTTGCCCAGGGTTACCCAGCTAGCAAGTGTCTGAGGCTGGATTTGAACTCAGGAAGAGGAGTCTTCCTGACTCCAGGCCTAGTGCTCCATCCATTGTGCCGCCTAGCTACAAGGTTAGTTTAACAGAGAGTAAAATATAAAGAGAAGTATAATACAAAATATTTCATATCTAATCACTTTAGAAGTGTAAAACAAAGTGTTGTGTGAGGTCAGAGCTGGAAAATAATTATTGGTGGATCAGGGAAGTCTTCATATAGCAAGTTACATTTGAAGTAGGCTTTAAAGAATGGCTTAGATTCACCCTGGCCTAGAAGGGCAGGGCTAGAAGGCTTAGCCATGAAGTCAAGTCTGATGAAGCTAGGAATTATTCCCAAGACTTCTGATACATATCATTTGCATTTCTCTTTCTAAATAAAACAAAACACTTTTTGTCACTCTCCTCCTCTTGTCTCCTCACTGCCTTCCCCCCAAATTTCCTTCTCCCTTGGAGGTGCTATAGTAACTGATCAGTGTGTGGGAGTCTGGAGCCTCGTGGGTGATAGAATTTCATTTCCTTGTGAGTCACTTCATCTTCCCTGAGAGTAGGTGGGCTCTAGCAATAATTGGTTGTTCCTCTGACCATCAATCTCAGGCTGTTTCCTTCTGCCCTAGCCAGAAAGACCCCATAACTGTCCTGCTGACTTTAAGGCATGGGGCCTGATAAGAGAGAATGGTTTTACCCCATCTTACCCAGCTTTGGGAGAAAGGTGTTTAGGAACTGGCAAATAGGAGCGAATTCTGAAGACTAGGTACTCTCCAAAGAGGGAGTGAGCCCCTGGGTATTCAGGCACAGAATGGATCATTTGTCGAGGGTTCACGGATCCTGCAGAGGGGTGAACTAGATTATCTCTTGGGTCCTTTTTCTCCCTCTGGAAATTTCATTTTTTCTCTCTTTGGCATTTTTACTGATATTCTTTATTTTTACAGTACCTTTATTTCCAAATATATTCTTCCCTCTCCCTTATCTCAAGAGCCATCCTTCTTTGAATAAAAAAGTTCAGCAGAAGCAAGCATACATAATTCACTCTTGTCTTCTATTTCTTTTTTTCTCTTTTTTTTTTATTAATGACTTTTGTGTTTTATGCTATAGCCAGATGCTAACACCTTTGCTTGCCACAAAGAAAACCTGTTAAGCAAAACCATACAGGGACAGCATTTGGCATCATATGTGAGTTCCTGCACCCAGAGGCCCTCACCTCCCTCCCAAGAGAAGGGCAGTGTTTTACTGATTCTTGTGTTGACTTTTAGGTCTGACAGCCTTTATCTTTCCATTGTCAACATAGCAGTGGGGTTGTCATTTAGGTAGGAGAAGGATGTGTACGTCTTCACGCATACCATTAAGAGGTGCCATGATGTAACTCCACAGCTCTGCTAGCTCCAAGATCATTAGTAAGGGACTCTCAACCCGGCCGAGACTAGCCCGTCTGAGTCACCTCCATGCTTTCCCATTGTCTGCCTCAACAATGGGTAGGTACTGTGTCAGATACTAGGGCACAGAGCTCCTATGAATAGATGTTCTTTTTGGCAGTGGTTTTAGGGTGGGGGTGCATAGAGATGCTTACCCATAGAGTAGAGGTAGGGGGAAGGGAGGGATGAATAAATATGCCGTGATTTGGAGATATGAGTTCTTCTACTTTTGTGAATCCATTCTGAAGTGCCAGACTATTTGCCTTGGTTTGCTACTCCTAGACCCTGGAGATGTAAACCATGGATAGATGGTACCTAGTAGCACAATACTCTCAATACCTTTGGACCTATTATCATCTTGCCAGGGATATATGTGACTGTCCCTACCCTAAGGAGTCACATGATACTTACTGGTAACGGTTAGTTGCAAAGACTTGAAGGCTTGGATTTCCCTGTTCTTTTGACTCTTAAGGTCCTGCAAAGATTGATTTCTTTCCTAAGATCTAATCTCTTCCACCAAGCCTTCATCAAGTAACTTGGACTGTTGATTAAAGCATTGTTGACTTCTTTCCCAGGCATTGTAGAATCTGAAGTCAGAGGACCTAGGTTTAAAACCTGATTCTGCCATCTTGATAACCACTTAGATTTCTTGTTCACTCTGAGTCTTAGCTGCTTTATCTGCCAAATAACAACTGATACAGCATTTTAAGGTTTGCAGAGCACTTTGTATTTATTGCTGTTCCATTGTTTTAGTCATGTCCAACTCTTCATGACCCCATTTTGGAGCAGTGGATAGAGTGCCAGGCCTGGTATAAGGAAGACTCATCTTCCCGAGTTCAAAAGTGGCCTTGGACACTTACTAGGTGTGTAACCTGGAAAAGTCACTTAACTTCATTTGCCTCAGTCTCCTCATCTGTAAAATGAGCTAGAGAAGGAAATGGCAAACCACTCTAGTATCTCTGCCAAGAAAACCCCAAATGGGGTCACAAAAAGTGAGACACGACTGAAACAACTGAACAACAACAATGGCAAAAATACTGGAGTACCCATTGGTTGGTAGAAGCATCTGGGGGAGTACTTAGTGGTGAGCTGAAAACAGAGCCAGATCCTCTGTTGGGTGCCGTTCTCCGTCTAGTATGGTCCCAGTTTTCTTCTCAGTTTGGGCAGGGCAGGGGGATTGATTATTCTGTTAATGAGAATGTGGGTAGACTGAAGGAAATTGAGGTGATAATGTTCCCAGTATCTATATTAAGCTGTTCTGTATTCTAGTCGGCTGGTTTCAGAAATTTGGAGAAGAGGGGCTCTTTTGTTTCCCCTGGGTACAATGCAAGGTTTGGCAACCAATGCCAAGGATGGCATGCTATCTTTCCTTCACTTGGCATTTACTCTGTTATAAGTGGTGACAGAAAGCTGCTTACCCTATTTCCTTGAGTCAGTGACAGGCAATTGTAATCCCTTACGTGGTCTAAGATTGGTCAGCTATCAGTATGAACATCAGGAAAGGTTATTTCTTTAGCCCACTAGAGCTAACTTCATGACATACTCAGGGTTTGACCTTTGCACTGGGGCTCAAAGCTCATACTTTGAGATAGGACCATCTCCCATCTCCAGAGTTCCCTGAGCAGTGAGACTTGTTTCCCTGGCATGAAAAAGGGAGGCGTTTGATAAATGTTTGAATATGCCACTTCTGGTGTTCCCACAGGCTGGTGCTCATGATCCTGCCAGCGAAAGAGGAGCCAGTCTCTGTGCTTGGGTGGAAAGTGTACGATAGGTTGGCATGTCTTTGGGCAGCCTCTGGGGTATTTACCTTCTCTATAGTGGGAGAAAAGAAGGCTTGGGCAATGGGGCTGACTGTTGCTTGCTCTTGAAGGATGCTTTTGGCCTGAGGAGACAAAGGCACTTGAATTAGTGCAGAGGTGATTTCGATCACTTGGCTCTCTCCTTAATGTACAAAAGATGAGGCAGGGTTTGGATTGTTCATTAAGCTGTTTGAGTTTGATGAATGGGTGAAGGGAGAGGGAAGAAGGTTCTTTATCTCAGACCTCTGACTTAATGGGACTTGTCTATATGACTGACTCTTTTTTCTTTCTCCAGTTTAAATTATGATCTTTGATCATTGGATTATTCTCTTGGTTCCTGAGAAGACTGAATTTTTTTAAGAGAACCGTTAGGGGATGGGGGTAGGTAAGGGGAAACTTGGGAAATAAAATAATACAAACAGGCCACTTTTCTGTTATATGCACATAAATAGCTTCACTGTAGCTAGGCTATATACTCTCTTTGCCATAGCAACCTAAAGAGAGTGTTTATAACAGCCTGTCACCCATACTGGAAAAACAGCAGCTGCTTCTCCCGCTGTAGCACGCTGGTGCTGGCTGTCCAGGCCCTTCCAGAGCCCCCGGGATTGCTCCCAGGGAGGTGCTGCAGTCACAGTGGGCTCAGCCCTTTTGCTGTGACCGTTAGTTAGCAAGGGTGGGGTTTTTGGTGGGCTGGGAAAGGAAAAAGGAGCCTGGGCCCCAGATGTGAAAAGGAATTGTGGCATCTCAGAAGCCAGATGTGATCAGAAAAATATTCCTTATTTGCTTTGTTTCTGGTCTGTGTCTTTCTTCTCTCTCTCTTCTGGAATCTCCTGAGGAGAAAGGGAATAGGGATGGGGGAAATAGTTTCTGCTGACTCTGGGCCCTGGGGCCCTGGCATCCTAACCTGATGAAGTAGCTTTTGTTTACTTTCTGGAACTTAACTTTGGCCTCTGTGGTAGGCTGTTATGTTTTAAGTCCTCCCAGGTCTATTAAGGACTGGAGAGCAGGGTTTTGTTTGGGGAGAAAGGTAATTGAATCCAGAAAGCTGACCTTTACCTCCTTTTATAATGAGATTGAAGGTGGTAGAAGGGAATTCCACCCTTTCCCAGAGGGAGAGCTGAAACTGCTGGTCTAGAGTATCTCAAAGAATTGTTATAGAATAAAGAACTATGGAGAACACTGGAAAAACTGATATGCAGAAAGATTCAGGGTGATACTACATGGGGAGCAGATGTTCCTACTCAGACTGCTTAGCATATGACTAGGAGGCCTCCTGCCTTTCTCCCATTTGCCTAGGATGTCCGAGAACTAGGTCTGGGAATAAGAAAAATCTGCAGAGAGCCATAGGATTGTAGGTGTAGAGCCACAAGGACCCTGAGAAGCTCTCTCTCCCAACCCACTCATTTGACATTTTCGAGGAAGCTGAGGCACCCCCAGAGAGGTAGTGGGACTTGTCCAAAGTTATACAAGGAGTAAGAGTTGCTATTTGAATGCAGGCCTTTTTAACTCCAAATCCAACCTTTTTCCATTATACTATGATGCATCTCAAGGAAAGACAGTCTGGGGCTTGGGAAAGCTAGAAATTTATTTAGCAAAATGGCTCGCCTTTGCTTCAGATGCCCAACTAGCTTTTTTGCCTATGGGTGCCATTTTGTTTCCTTCACCTTGGAGAGTCCTATAGATCAAGTCACTGCCCACCTCTTTAAACAAGGGAGAGGTGCACACCATGGTGGTGGGGGTGAACTACCTCAGTTAAAGCAACCAGTCAGCAAACTTTTATTAAAGGCCTACTATGTTCCAACTATCCAGCTAGGTGCTAGGGATAAAAAGACAATAGAAAGATAGATCTTACCTTCTTAAAGCGTAGATCCTACTAGATCCTTCACTGTGGCCAGGAACTAGTAGCAATCGTGACTCCAAGCAGTCCAGAGAGACTCAGACTCCAGCAGTGAACCCCAGTCCCACCCTTTCTTCCCTAGCATGGCATGCCTCGGCTGAAGTTTGTTTCTAAAAATAATTCGGGAACCAATCTGGCTGCTGAAAAGCCCCTTTGTTCCCTTGCAGCCAAAACCTGGAAGAACCACAATGGCCTCAAGAAAGACAGTTTCTATGTGAACATAAAAATGTACAGACTGAGTACTTAATTTTTTTTTTGCTTGAGACCTATGCCCCATCTGTTTCCTGTACTAGGTCTGGAAAGGTGGGTTGTCCTTGGAGGAGACACAGGGTCTCATGTAAGGTGGGAGCAGGATGTAGGCTGCCAATACCATTCTGACCTTGCAACTTGCTCAAGGGCCCAGAAAGGTCTCCCTTGCCCCCCTACATCTTCTGGTATCTTATAGAATGTTAGAGGGAATGTCTTCTGCCAGGATGCTATAGATTGGGTAGGCTGGGGACAGTCTAGAAGAAGAGAACAGATGAAGAGAAGTATATTCAGTACCTTTGGGGGAGGGAAACTCTACCATGTGCTTTTTGGTCGCCTTGGTATTAATAGTTAGACTGGAATGATGGGTTCTGGAGGTGTGGCATAAGAGAAAAATGGATTAGGTTAGAGGACCTGTGTTGAAATTCTGGACCTATTGCTTACTTCCAGTATGGTCTTTGGAAAATCACTTTTTTGGAGCCCTGGGTCTCAGTTTTCTCCCATCTATAACAGGAGAGTATTGGACTGGCACATGTGATTGTTAGCCTATCGTCAGTTATAGTTGAAAGACTATGATAAATAGGAGAGGGACCACAAGACTGGAGAAGAACAGGTGTTTCAGGAAAGGGAGGAATACACAGTTGGAGAACCATAGGCCAGTACACGGAACTGAGATTCCTAAAAAAAAATTCTTCAATACATTATTAGATGGTGGGCAAGCATTTAGAAAGGAAGCAATGATGACAAAAGCCAACGTGTCTCCATCAGTAATAGGTCATGCCGTACTAATTTTCTTTACTCCTAAATGTCTTTCCCTCTCCTCTCCACACCCCTCCTACACTCAGAAAGAAATATTTACAGTGGAGACTCTCTAACCAGCCTCTGAGGCAAAGGGACTACAACGTGGACTCTGGAGATCAGACTTATAAGGGGAGTGGGCTGCTTCCAGTCCAGGCCTTTTCTTTTCCTAACTTCCTTTGGTAACAGGGGCTGGGGAAAGTGTAAGGATCTGGGAAATGGGGGTGAGGGGCCAACACATACATTCAGGGATTGTGGCAGGATCAGTCAGTCAGTAGATGTTTGTTGAGCACCTACTATGTTCCAGGCACCGTGCTAAGTGCTGGTGATAAAAAGAAAAAAAAAGGCAGGTTCCTATTCTCAAGAAGCTCACAGTCTATGGGAGGAGACAACATGCAGGCAACCATGGACAAATAAGCTCTATACAGGATAAATGGAAAAAAATCAACAGAGGGAAGGCACTAGAATTAAGGGGGGATTAGGAAAGGCCTCCTATAGAAAATGGAGTTTCAGCTGAGACTTGAAGGAAACTATGGAATCCAAGGGGCAGAAATGAGGCAAGAGAGCATTGCAGGCATTGGGGTGAAAATGCACAGAATCAGAAGACGGAGGAACAGCAAGGAGGCTGTTCACAGGATTGCAAAGTACGTAGAGGGGGTGGTGGGAGAGGCTCTGTAAGATGTAAAAAGACTGGAAAGGCTGGTGAGTGGGGGGGCATGTTAGGACTAAGTCGAATGCCAAATAGAATGTTTTATGTTTGGTTCTGGAGGTGATGGGGAGCCACTAGAGTTTACTGAGAGAGGGGAGGAAGAGGGTGACATGATCAGATCTGTACTTTTAAGATCTGTGCTCTATGAGCAAAGCAGAATTGAAGGAGCTCAAAAGAAACGCGAGATGCACAGATTTAGAGAACCCACTCCAAATGTTCACATGGACTACCTGTGCCCAACCTGTGGTAGAGCATTCCGAGCTCATATCAGTCTGATCAGCCACAGTGGCACGTTGTAACTTGACTCTTAACGTTTGGGTCCTCTTCAAGAACGAGGGACAACCACTGCCAACTTTAAGGTCACTTTGACTGGAATGGGGAGAGATTTGAGGCACGGAGACCAACCATCAAGCTTTTGAAATAGTCCAGCCATGAGGTATTAGGGCTTGCACCAGGGAGGTGGCAGTGTCAGAGGAGAAGAGGAGGCGTATGCTGGGGATGCTATGGAGATAAAACCACCAGGCCTTGTCAATAGATTGGATGGGGTTGAGGGGGTCAGAGAGAGTGAGGAGTTGAGGATGTTACCTGGGTTTCAAGCCTCTGTGACTGGGAGGATGGTGGTACCCTCAATGACAAGAAGTTAGGAAGACTGCAGAGTTTGGGAGAAAAGCTTCTGAGTTCAATTTTGGACATAGCTTAAGATGTCTATGAGACATCCATTTTTAAGATGTCCGATAGGTAAGTGGAGATGTGAGACAGGAGGTAAGCAGAGAGGTTAGGGCTGGATGGTACATTTGAGAATCATCGGTATAGAGATGATCATTGTATCTGTGGGTTAGGGAACATCTAGGATTTGGCGTTTATTCTCCAGAAATAGAAAAAAAGCCTGTCACTCCTGGGTCTAGGAAGGGCCAGTTCTCCACCATTGTAGTCAATTTTAATAACCACTTCTTGGCTTAGCTCTAGCTTTCTCTTTTAAGTGGTGTTACCTGACTGCAAAATTATCCCATGACCTTCCCATGGACCTCCATGGCTTGAAAGTAGCCTAGAAGGGGCATGGGCTGCTTTATACAAGCAGTCATAGGATTTTGGATTAGGAAGAGTCTTCCCCTACCTTCCTCCCTTCTCTTCCCCTATCTTACCCTTCAGGGGAAATTTTACAAATTATAGAAAAATGAACCTGAGGGGCAGCTAGGTGGCATAGCGGATAGAGCACCGGCCCTGAAGTCAGGAGGACCTGAGTTCAAATGCGGCCTCAGACCAAACACTTGACACTTACTAGCTGTGTGACCCTGGGCAAGTCGCTTAACCTCAATTGCCTAAAAGGAAAGAAAGAAAGAAAGAAAGAAAGAAAGAAAGAAAGAAAGAAAGAAAGAAAGAAAGAAAGAAAGAAAGAAAGAAAGAAAGAAAGATGAACCTGAAAGATGAAGTGACAGAAATTATCTCCCTAGGGTCATACAGAGGCAGAAAGTATCAGAGCCAGGTTTTGAACCTTAGTCTTCAGAACAGGCATAGGAACAGAAAAAATAGTCTTTTCAGGGACAATTTAGGTTGGAGTAATGAGACAGGACCAGGATGTGAGATAGGCATACCTATCACTAGGTTATAAGCTTCCTGTTCTCAGGAAGGTCTTCTTTTTAGAAGTATAAGAACGTCCAGAAGAAGGAACCTCTGGAACCTCCAAGTAACAGCTTAGGAAATACCACTAGTAATGCAGTGTGGTGATGATCGAGGTTGCGATTTCCCAAACTACCATGTTGAATGTCAAGAGAAAGAGACCTTCTTCTCCATGTCCATGGGGTCTTCCAAGCTGAGATTAGTGACAGGTGGCTCATTTGAGAATAGGTAAAATTAAAACATCCAAGCCAATCTTGCCTAGGCATCCTGCATAGGTTGTGGAGGGAGGGCCAGGTGCCTTCTGATGTAGGAAGAAGCTGCATTTTCTGGAATTGCAGAAAGAGCAAGGAGAGGTTTGGCTGTGACCACCGCCTTTAGAATACTCTAGGGGGCTGTGTGTGTATGTCCTCTAAGATCTCCACGACAGTTTTTCTTTGGGCCTTCCTTCCCAGCAAGTTGTAGGAACTCAATCCCCAGGGCCTCCTCTTTTCTCCCCTTCTTTCTCCCTGCCCAAACCAGTTGGTAAAAGTGTCTAGGGATCACCATAAGATGTCACACTTGTCAGAGGGCAGAGCTACATTATGGGCACATATGAGATAAAGGAATGGGGATGAGGGCAGTCCTGAAGAACACAGACGTCGGGTTTCATCAACCTGGCTTGGGCTTGTTCCCCTTCCTGCCTTTTCTTTCTTCCTTCTTTAGTAGCAGAGATGCTGACATCCAGACAGATACCTGATGACATGGTGCTTTTCAGGGATATGTCCAACTTGCCCCTAAAGAGGCTCCAGGTTGAATGAAGGGGGGAATGAGTAAGGAAGCCTGCAGTTGCAACTGCCCTCTTCTCTACCCAACCCCCCAATGCCTGCTGCTGGGAGGCCAGAGGTAGAATGCAGCTGTTTATTATTCCAGGCAGGTTTGTCTGCAGCACTGCATCAGCCTGGAGCCCTAGCTCCCTGGGTCCTGCTTCTCCTTCTCCCCACATCCATTCACATTCCTGCCTCTAATCTTCACTGATTCCATTACCTTGGGTAGGGAAGTGGGGCAATATGTGTGGGATGGGGAGGTGGGGGGAAGGGGGATACCATCAAGAGTTGAGAACTTTCCCTGATTCCAGGGAACGGTCTGGAGGAGGAAAACAGGCCTGTGCACCCAACTGAGAGGTTATCTTTGCCCTTTTCTAGTCTGGGAGAACGCTCTTGATGAGGAAAAAGGTAATAGCCCCTAAAATGGAGGGACTCAGCTGGTCCAGGCCAGCATTCTGAGCAACTGCTCAATGTTTTGATTGCTTCATATAGCAGTGGGACCTGGTATTAAGAACACTGGAGTTGGACTGCTAAGACCAGAGTTTAAATCCTAATGTTTTTAAGCTGTGGACAACTCACTCCCTGCTCTGGACTCCGGTTTCCTCATCTGTAAGTTGAGAAGGTTGGACTAGTAGACCTCTAAGATCCTGTCTAGCTCCAAGCCCTAGGAAACACGGTGGTCTCAGGTTGCCCTTTATTTCTGGCATATGGTATCAGGCCTAACACTGGAAATCTGAGGAAGTGTAGTGTTATCCTGGAGAGAGCATAGGCCCGGGGCTGGGAAGAGCTGCATTCTGATCTTCCTTCTGACTCTTCCTAACCCAAATGACCCTGGACAAATCGCTCAACCTGGGGAAGACACACTTTCCTATGTAAAATGAAGAGTTTTCACTCAATGGCCTCTGAAGACCTTTCTAATTTTAGATGACCCTAAGCTGTGTCATCAGGAGCAGGGATGTATTGCCCTTATTACCCAGTGATAGCAGAAAAGGTTTACTATCTTAAGGAAAGCTCTAAGATCCTTGAGGGCAGGTACTGTTTCATGTTTTGTTTTTGTATCCATAGCACTTAGCTCACTGTCTTGTTTTTAAATTTTATTTGCTCAACATTTATTGAATTGAACATCTTTGCTAAAAGAGAGAGGATGTTCCCTATTCCCGGGAGGTGTCTGCATTTTGGGGGGGAATTCCTAGATGTTTTGTCAGTCTGAAGGAGGAAACCAACACCGTAGGAGGAGCATTAGCCTGGGGAAGAGGGGAGACAAGAAGACTTTGCTTCTGTAAAGTAGGTATAATAGCATCATACTTTCTTATAGGGTTGTTGTATGTGAGCATAGATGTGAAAAACGCTTTGCATTTGTGGAAATACAAAGGTTTCATGTTTTCCAGGCTGTTATTGCTTAAAGGGAAGAGGTGAGTGGGAGTGGTGGCCGAAATGGAGGTAGAGAGGGTACTTCTCCCAGAATGCTGTGGCTGATGCTGATTAATAGCAGCCTTGTCTGGGGAGAGGTGGTTTCTTCCTCCCTACTACCCAGGGGCCAGCAAGTGCTTGTTTGGGGACTTCCTTTGAGGCTAGGTCAGTGTACATTTGAAAATTACTGCTTTTTTTTTTTTTTGCTTTTTGGTGACACAATCAGGGTTAAGTGACTCACCCAGGGTCGCACAACTAGTTAGTGTCAAGTGTCTGAGGTCAGATTTGAACTCAGGTCCTCCTGACTCCAAGGCCAGAGCTCTGTCTACTGCACCACTAGCTGCCCCAATTATTGCTGTTTTGGCAGTTGCCTAATTAGGTTAGAGGCCATGCCAGCTAGGCAGCTGTGTAGAACTCTCAGACCATCATTCTCTGGGTGAGTTGAGAGAGTGGTGGCACCCTGCTGCCCAGTCTGGCTACAAAGAAGCTTCTGCAGCTGTACGCTTGGCCTGCAAATCCTTGTGAGCATGGGGTTCCCTTAGGTACCCAGATATCAGGGGACAAGTCTGCTGTGGCCTCTTGGTCAGGCTGGAACACAAACAACTTTCTTACCCTTTTTTCCTTCCGTATTCCACTCTCCTCTCCCCCTTAATCCTTCTTGGGTCACCCAGAAGGTATTAGAACTTGGGGATGGCATCCTCCTGGCAGTATGGAGGGGGGCTGTTTTCTAGAATTTCCAAGGGAGATGCAATAAAAAACAATCCCAGGTAGAGACTGAAGCTTTCATGCTTGTGTGTTTGTATGTTTGTTTTTGTTTAGGACAAAGGGAGGAGTATAATCCCTAGTCTTACTGCATGAAAAAATAGAAGGTAGAGTAAGGAATTTGTGCCAGGGGGACTAAACCCTAGCATATCTAGAATGTGAACCCGCTGGAGAGGGAAAAGTCTCAAGTAATACAGTCTGGAATTTAGACGGATTTTCCTCTCTCTTACTGACTCACTTTTTTTCTTTATGGACCATATTTCCCTTGTGATTGATTATCGGTTATAAAGGACATTGTCTGGAAATTTCTCATGCCTTTAGCTTAGGGTGAGGGTGGGTGTTTGGGTGTCATGCAGGTGTGGGGCCGGAAGACAGGGAATCTTCCTGGCAGTGAAAGATGGAAGGCCACAGGAATGTATCTGATGATCGGCCAGATAACAGACTGAACAGCCCTAAGTACAAAATGAACTTTTTTTCTCCCTTTATCACCCTATTAGATAAGTTGGTTTAATTTAACACCTTCTGAGTTTTCTTCCAAGAGCTCAAAGCCTTTTGCCCATCTAAAGATCTCATCCATCTTTATCCTTCCCCTTCCCCAGGAGGTTGGGAGAAGGCAAGGTTGACTCTTTCGCCTTTGATGGATAGGAAAATGTGATCCAGAGAACGAGTTTTGCTAAAATGTAACCTGGGGACCCAAGATGATACAGACATGGCTATCCCCAGAGCCAGGGCTGGAATCGCTTTGTCTTCTAAATCCAGAGTCCAGTCCTCTGTCCACTAGGGTAAGCACTGACATTAATGCCCTCTCTGAAAGGTTCAAGAGCTCCACCTGAGTACTAGCATGATGTTCTGCTTACTTCTGCCCCAACCCTATGCCTCCAGCCTTGGAAAAAAGCTGAATTGAACCTGATTCCACGGCACAGCCTGTCTTACAATAATAGTCTGTGTGAAACATGTGCTGCAGAGTCTCAGTCTCTGTTCAGGCATTCCAATCCCCCAAGCATTTATTAAGCACCGAGGTCCCCTGAAGGTTCCTTCAAAATCAAAGATCTGAAGCTAACATAATCCTAGCACCTTGGTAGGTTCGAATGCCCTTAGTAGGAGAGGCAGTACAGAGTAGTAGAAACAGCCAGCTGAGTGGCTCTGATCCTAGATTAGACACCTACCTTTGTAACCATGGGGCATCCCTCAGAGCCTCAGTTTCCATATCTGTAAAATGGGGATAAAACTTATACCACTTACATCTATAGGATTGTGGCAAAGAAAGCCTAAAGCTACTGTACAAAATGTGACTTCGTTATCTTTCCTGAAGGAGATGATCTAGACTCCTTTCTTATACTCCAATTGTATAAATATCCCAGAGAATCCCAGAAAAGAAACAACTTGGCTGGGAGGGGAGGGAAAAAAAACCCCTGCAACCCCAGGACCCTCACGTGGGTAGAGTTCCCACAAGAGGCTTACTCTTTGGAGACAGAAGAAGGCCAAAGGGTGTCTGTTGTTGACAGGTGAGGTTACCTGCTGCCCCTAGGAACGTGACCAGGAACTGGGCTGACAAAGTAGTGGTGGGGGTGAATATTCTTCATCCCTAATGACTCTTGGAAGGCTAATTAAGGACACTGCCATCTTGATCTCAATTAGCTGCCAGTTCCTATGGCTCTTTGTTCTTCTTCTGAAGGTGTAATTTTCTTATTAGAGAAAGGGGTAAGCAAAGCTTCCTTCCCCAGTGTCTGAACTCTCATCAGCAGGAATCACTTAATTGGGGCAGGGCTCCCCTTCTGCCAGAGGGAAGCGGTTTCACCTTTAAATGACTGATGTGTGACAACATCTCCAACAGAAAAATGCAGCTGCCTGCCTTCAGGAAGGAGGCTGAGGAGGTTTGGCTTCTACCCCACAACCAACTTTGAACTTACGTGTTTTGGGGAAGTCTGCTATTCTGTCTCTCTCTGGGAGGAAAAATATTATCCGTTATAATAGCTTATATAGGCCTCTCCAATTTACAAAGTACTTTCTTTACAACAACCTTAAAAGGTAGGAAGGGTATGTATCAATCTCCTTTTGCAGAGCAATAAACTGACCCAGAGGTTAAATGACTTACCTTGGGACGTGGTAGTTGACAGAGCTGGAGCTGCTGGCTTAAGTCTCCTGACTTGCAGTGCCCTCTTTCCCTACACATACCACAGTGTTTCCTATGGTTGAATTATTGAACTAACTTCTTGAGAATTCTCGGGTGTGTTCATTCCAAAGCAACTGAGACTAACCCGTCCTCCACCCCCCTGATGATGTATGTTTGGCCCTTTGCATGTGCATATCTAAATTGACAAACGTTTTATCCATATGGTCCCAGAGTACCTCCCTCTGACTCTTGAGGGTCTAAATTCACTGTGTCTATTTTCTCAGCAATTCTTCTTTCACCTCTCAAAAAAGACCCACCCTGTATCTTCAACTGCCAGAAACTTCAACCCACCAACCACATGGAGAGAGCTGTGACTAGGACCCAGTGCTTAGCTCCTAACAAGTTAATAGCTCTGGGGGACTGAAGAGCCATGACATAGCTGTGGAAGGGGGGGCCGCAGGCATGCCAGTGCCCCCTAAGGATTTGGGCATAATCTGCTAGGTTCTCTCATCCCTGTTGTGGGGGGTAAAGGGAAATCAAGGCATGCAGATGAGTGAGATTCAATGACTGATATGAACCTGGACACCTTTACTAAGCCCCTCCAATCTCTGGAAGACAGACCCCCATTAGAATCCTATTTGTCTCATGTAAAACTATACAGGTCACCCCAACAGGCAGGGAGAGCAACAGAACCTGAACATTGCAAGTCTTTAAAAAAGGTCTGTGGTGTCCTAGGGGAGGTAACTTCTTGGTGGTGGTGGTTTTTCATTTTCAAGATGTTTAAAGCCATAAGAGTTGCTTTTGTTTTTTTCCTTTTTCCCTTTTGCTTTCAGGAAAGGCAGCTGGATTGTCTGTGTATACCTCTCTAAGCCCTTATGTGCCTGTATGCTGAAAGCCATAGAGGAAGCTTCCTACCATGTTATGCCCTTACTCACCTCTTAGAAATCACAGGAGGGGGCTGTTAGAATGCCCAGGGAATATTAGTGATGGGGGAGGGTAGGAAAGGAAGGAAGGGCTGGGTCACTATCTTTATTTTCCCCAAGTGCCTAAGAGCCACCAGGGGCTAGAGTCAGGAAGACCCAAATTGAAATCTGGCCTTGAACTCTGGGCAAGTTACCATAAGCTATCTGTGCCTCAGTCTCCTCAATTGTAAAATTGAGGAAATCAATCTCCCTGGTTTGTTGTGAGGCCCAGATGAGATGATGTTTGTAAGGTGGCTGGCACATAAACAGTGGAGGCTTAATCTGTGCTTTCCCCCCAGGACACAAGGTAGTGGGAAGGAATTAAGGCCCCATGTGGGGCCTGGCTTTGTCCAGAACCCCAGCACTGATTGCTGTGTCTCTTTCCAGGTACCTTCAGTCTCCAGGGAGCCTTCCTCCTTACCTTCATCTTGACCTGCATCCCCGCCACCTCCTCATCCCAGGCTGGGCTCCACCATTGCCAAGGATGCCTCCATGGTGACACATACATCCTGTTTGTGCCTGGATCCCAAGAAGTCAAGTTAGCCAGGCCCAGGGCCTAGGAACACCAATCTCCACTACACCGGCCTGTCCGGCACCTCTCCCTTCCCCCCTCCCTGTGGGGCGCCCCCAGCCCCAGCCCCTCAGCTAGGAAGGGGGCCAGGGCCTCCCGGGTCTGAGTCCTGCCCCTGCCACTGCCGCCCTCCAGCCAGGGCCGTGTCCTCCAGAAACATGAAGAAGAGCACTCAGGGCTACCTCTCCAACTCAACGAGCACCATGGCCACGACCAAGGACTTTGGCTGCACCGTGATGGAGCTGCGGCACCTCATGGAGCTGCGCAGCAGTGATGCTGTGGCCCAGATCGACGAGCACTATGGGGGTGTGCTGGGCCTCTGCGAGAAGCTGCAGACCTCGAAGGTCGAAGGTGAGGTCCTGCCCCCTACCTCAGTCTCCCCAACTGCCTCCCGGGCTTGTGTTGAGGGTCAGATGTAACGTGCTCAGCACAGTGCCTGGCACCGGGTAGGCACTAGGTAAAGGTTAGCTAGTGCTGTTATTGTCATTATTATTAAACACTTAGCATAATGCCTGGCACATAGGATGCACTAAGTGTTAGCTAATACTTTATTATTATTATTATGATGATGATGATGATGATGATGATGATGATGATGATGTGCTTAGCTCAGTGCCTGGCACACAGAACACACTAAATGTTAGCTATGATTGTTGTTGTTGTTGTTGTTATTATTATTATTATTATTATTATTATTATTATTATTATTATTATTATTATTATTATTATTACCTCACAGGGTTGTTGTGAGGATTGAATGAGATAATTGGAAAGTGCTTATTTAGCATAGTGCTTGACTCATAGTAGGTGCTTAATAAATGCTCATTCATTTCCCTCTTCCTATTTCTGCACACCCCCCAAATCAATTCACAGATGCTCTTCAAGCATCATTGTGTATTTGGCCTGGCCATAAGCCACAAAAGAACATTACCCCATGACAAAGAGCTCAAAACCCTGGTTGAGTGGGAATTGAGGAGAGACACAAAACAGTTAACAAGGAAGGAGCTCTAGTAAATTAATGGATAGAGACAATTGGAGAATTGTTGTTGCTTGGTTATTTTAGTCGTGTCCAACTCTTGATGACCTTATTTGGGGTTTTCTTGGTAAAGATACTGGAGTGGTTTGCATTTCCTTTTTCCAGCTCATTTTACAAGTGAGGAAGCTGAGGCAAACATGCTTAAGTGACTGGCTGAGGGCCACACAGCTGTCTGTGTCTGTGGCCAAATTTGAACTGAGGTCTTCCTGACTCCAGGACCAATGCTCCATCCACTGTACCACCTAGCCGCCCCTACATTGAAGAATAGCCTACCATGTAGTGTATATTGGAGCCATTCTCTCCCAACTTTGATCACTGGAAAGTTTTTCTCGATGCCAGTGTGTTGTGTTTCATTGTCAGCATTTTTCTTCTCAAACTCCCCCAAGGATAGACTTCAACTCATTCTTGCTGAAGTCATCCCAATGCCCAATGAAATGTGAGAATAGGAAACATTTGCCTTACAAGAGGTCTTGTGGGATTGAGACAGGGAGGACAGTGTGTGGCTCCTCCTAGATGCAGCCTCTGATGAGGCTTAAATAATCTGGGCCTGGATGTCCAGGGAAAAGTGGAATTGGATGAATAGGGAGAAAGAGCCAAGATCTTCACTCTCTTCTCCAGGAGTCTTGAGTCTCCTAAGCTTTCTCATTTTTGAGCCTTCCTGAGAGGCCACAAATTCCATAAGAATATTGGATCCCAGGCCGTTGTTAGTGACTTCAGATTTACACCTCCTTGGAGGTGCAGAAATCAAAGCTAACATACTTTTTGCTATCCTTATCTTAATTTCCTATCATTTATATCCTGCCTTGACTGAGCTGTCCTAAATGCCCTCTTTTCTATGGGACAGTGTTTGCTGACTCCTTCTCTTGTGCTCCTTGTGCTACCTTGTACCCACCTATTTGCCCATACCTATACTTCTGTTGCCTGTGTGAGTGATTAGAAGGGACACTTGGAAGATGTCAAGCCCAGCAGGCATGGGAAGGGTGCCTTTTATGGGGTTAACTCAGTAGCTGTACACTTTTAAAATCTTCTCTCTTATTTTAAGTAGAGACCTGGTAGGGCTATGGACCATTTTCACTTTTGACGTTGTTCTTTGTCCTTACCCTCATTGTCTAGCAGAGACACGTTGGGACGTTACGCCTTCCTTCTCCCCTTCCCCATTCATCATCCTGACTCATTTGTTTCCCTTGGCTTGTGTTGTTTTGAAAGCTGCAAAGTTTTGCTTCTGTTATTTCTCCTCCACGCACACTACACTCCTGTCTTTTGTTGAGGAAGTGGAGTCACTCTGCAAAACTCTCTAGAGTTTGGGATTCTGTTTGTGCTTTGTCTTGCCTGCACCATTCTTGAAACCTCCGACCAGACACTTCCACCACACAGAAGAACCTGGGAGTCTTGATAATTTCATTCAGCAAATATTTGACTACCTATTCTTCGCAAGATATTGTGGGGAAATACAAAGATCACAGAGTTCGAGCTACAAGGAAGCTTACAGATGATCTGGTCTAACCCCCTCATTTTACAGATGAAGAGGTTAAATGACTCGTGCACACTTAGACAAATAGTAAATAGCAGAGCCGCTATTTGAACGTATGTCCTCTGACTCCAAATCCGGGCTTCTTTCCCTTTCATCATAGTAGACCTAGTCCTTGCTCACAAGGGATTTAATCTAGTAGGGGAAATTCAATGCCTGTAAACTAATTACAATACAATATGTTAATAGTCCACATTTCAATTTACAAATTATTTGTCAGATGTAAACAAAGTTCCATAAGAGGCCAAAAGAGAGGGCCAGACTGACTCTCTGCAGCTAAGGGAGTAGAAAAGCCTTCCTAGAGTAGAACTAGCCTTTGAAAGATGAATAGGATTATACAAGTTGATTTGGGGAAGCCATTAAGAGCCAGGAGGTAAGACAGCCCAGAAATCAATTGGAAAATAGAGAGTAGTCCAGTTTGACTGAAGCATAAAGTATATGGGCGACAATAGATCAGCTAGATTCTCCTGAGCTCCCAATAACATCAAGGTGCCCCATTTCCGACTTTCTCCAGAGCATTGCTCACAGCTAGTACTGCCTGTTATCTGATTCCCAAGGAGCTCCTCTTCCAAAAGCCAGAAGATATTGGATGTTAAACAATTAAGGACCAAGTGGGTCCACCTGTGGATAACTTTCCTTCACTTGGGCTTTACCCTCATTGTTGAAAATTACTATTTCCACCAGGCAGTACCTTCGGTGCAACAGAACATTGGTGTACAAGGCTTCCACCTAAAAAGAGCTAACTCTGGCATGTTTTACTACCAGCCTACCTAGGTTCAGAAGAGTTCACCTTACTCTGCTTTAATGTAGAACCTACAGTAAAGCTGATCCCTGAATTAGAAAGGCTGGGTTCTGTAGGTCCCATGGAAAAGGTGTCTTTAGAAGATCCCTGAGCCCTCTCATTAGTAAGGGTGGGAGTGGGAATAGAAAACAAGGAGAAGCCAGGCAGCAGGGACCTCTTCTCACTAGAAAAAAAAAAAGGCAATGTTGTGCTGGTTTAATTGAGCTGACAGAGTTGAGAACACCAGTATCCATGAGTCCCAGTGAGCTGAGGCTATAAAAAGCCTGTCTCGTTCACAGAAGATGGAGCTGAGGTGTCTGATGGTTTAGCACAGCTCTTTGTCAGCTCTGAGAGGCCACGGCAGCATAAGAACAATAGAGAAACCAAGCTGATGTTTGAAGTCTGCTTTTTGGGAGCTAAGGTATGATAAGGTAGAAGAGGTTAATCTTGGGGAGTCTTGAAAATCTGAAGTTCCCCTCTCCCCTCACCTTTCCCTCTATCTCTACTCTCACCAAACTTATCATGGATTGATGAAAATTGTTCAAACCCCTCTAGGACACAACACAACAGATACGTGACCTACATTGTAGGAGGGTCCTGGTAGAACCACAAAAGTGTTATAAACACATCAAGCAACTTTTATTAAAAAGTATATACCATCAGAATTGAAAGGGACCTTGGGCATCATCATCTAGTTCAATCCCTTTGTTTTACAGAGAAAGAAGCCCTAACAGAGAAAGAGACTTGTCCAAGATAATGTAAGGGTTCTGACTCTCAGATACACCCAAGACCCAAAGGTTCTAGCTGCCAAAATTTGGTACTACAACACTGTGTCATGTGCGGTGACACAGATAATCCTCCAAACCCATTTTTGTTTTTTATCAGTCAATAAATATTTATTAAGCTCCTACTATGTACCAGGCATTGTGCTAAGCGCTGGGGATACAAAAAGAGACAAAAGAGAGTCCTTGCCCTCAAGGAGCTCCCATTCTGATGGGGGAGACAACAAGGGAACAGATATGTATAAAGCTTTATACAGGATAAAAAGGAAATAATTAACAGAGGGAAGGCACTGGAATTAAGAGAGGCTAGGGAATTTTGGAATGAAAAGCATAGACTTACTTTCTGACTGTCCTTCCCTTTCCCATACCCACTTTAACCAAAAGTAAAGTAGGGAGCTAGATGGACGACAAGGTGTATCTTTCCCTTATTCTTCCAGTTCAGAGGCTTTCCAGATTATCCCAAGGCTTCAGTTCAGTCCTCCTTTTTGAGTTTTGACCCTGCTTTGAGTAAAAATAGTGGCCAAGTCCAGGATGCCTAGAGTGGGAAGTGGTTTGCCTGTAACATCAGGCCTGTTCCCCTCTCTCTTCTCTTCTGCCCTCCCTCTCTTCTTCCCTCTTCCTCAACCCCCGATTTCCTGCATCTGTTATGAGCCATCTCTGTACTGCCTATGGCCTCTTTAGGAGTTAAGGATGGTGTTTTCTGAGTGGGAGCTAGGCCAGGCCCTCAAGGTAAATCCTGGGCTTGGACCACAAAGGGTGGAGAGGGGGAACCTTCAATAAACAGAGTAATCCAGTAGCACTGGGGCTCCTCTCAGAAAACAGAAGAATGTTTCTGTTTTATTTGGAGTTGACTGTGGGATGAGCTTCCTGTCTGTGTTCCCCAGCACCTCCTCCCCTCTTCATTGCTTGCCTCTGGCAGCCCTGAGGGAATAAAATTGTAGTAGAGAAAATACTGGACACGGAGTCAGAAGACCTGGGTTTGAGACCTGCCTCTGATGCTTACTAGCTATGTAACCCTAGGCAAGCCACCTAATAATTTGAGTCTCTGTTTCTCCCTCCATTAAATAGGGATGCTTCTGTTTCTATTCCTTATTCCCATAGAATTGTGAGAAAAGCACTTTGTAAAGCTGTGCCATGTTACATCTGTGTGAGAGTTATTATCCTGTGAGGCAAAGATCCAGAGGGATCAGGAATGATGTGGTGCCCTGCCTGCTGAGGGCATCTGACATTTCTGGGTACCAACCTTAGGCAAATCGCTGAAGATTTAGGGACTTTACCTTTGAAAGTAGAACACAAGAAATAAGAAAGCTTACTCAAGACCCTTATCTTGAGATCTGAGGCTTTCTTTTCTTTTTTTTTAAGCGATCCAGTAATTGTTTATTAATAGGAAATCACTTTTTTTTGGAAAGCATTGAATGCAAAATGTCCCTTTACTTGACCTTTCAAACCTGTCTTTGATTATGGTATTTCCATGAGAATATGATGAGACTAGATTCTCATTTTTTTACTGTCTTTTTTTTTTAACAAATGTTTTTAAAACTTTGGGTTACAAATTTTCTACCTTCCTCCCTCCCCACCCACCCCCATTGAAAAGGCAAGCATCTCGATACGGTTGTAGATGTGTAGTCATGCAAAATACTTCCATAGTGGTCATGTTGTGAAAAACTGAGTATATTTCCCTTCATCCTATCCTGCCCCCCATTTATTCTATTCTCTCTTTTGACCCTGTCCCTCCTCAGAAGTGTTTGCTTCTGATTATCCACTCCCCCAATCTGCCCTCCCCTCTGTCAACCCCCTACTCGCTTGTCCCCTTCCCCCTTTATCTTCCTGTAGGATAAGATAGATTTCCATACCCCATTGTGTATATTATTCCCTCCTTAAGCCAAATCCTATGAGAATAAGATTCACTCATTCCCTCTTACTTTCCCCCATTTCCCCTCCACTGTGTAAAAGCCTTTTCTTGTCTGTTTCGTGTGAGATAATTTACCCCATTCTACTTCTCCCTTTCTCCTTCTCCCAATATAATCCTCTCTCACCCCTTAATTTTATTTTCCAGATATCACCCCTTCATCTTCAACTCATCCTGTGCCCTCTATCTATCTATACATACATATAATTTTTTCCCTCCCACTGCCCTAATACTGACAAAGGACTCATGAGTTACAAATATCATCTTTCCATGTAGGAATGTAAACAGTTCAACCTTAATAAGTCTCTTATGATTTCTCTTTCCTGTTTACCTCTTCCCTGTTTCACTTGAGTCTTGTATTTGAAAGTCAAGTTTTATATTCAGCTCTGGTCTTTTCCTCAGGAATGCTTGAAAGTCACCTATTTCATTGAATGATCATTTTTGACCCTGAGGGATTATACTCAGTTTTGCTGGATAGGTGATTCTTGGTTGTAATCCTGTCTCCCTTGCCCTCTGGAATATCATACTCCATGCCCTCTTGTCCCTTAATGTAGAAGCTGCTAAATCTTGTGTTATCCTGATTGTGTTTCCACAATACTTGAATTGTTTCTTTCTGGCTGCTGCAATATTTTCTCCTTGACCTGGGAATTCTGGAATTTGGCTACAATATTCCTAGGAGTTTTCCTTTGGGGATCTCTTTCAGGAGGTGATCGGTGGATTCTTTCAATTTCTATTTTGCCCTCTGGTTCTAAAATATCAGGGCAGTTTTCCTTGATAATTTCTTGAAAGATGATGTCTAGGCTCTTTTTTGATCATGGCTTTCAGATAGTCCAATAATTTTTAAGTTCTCTCTCCTGGATCTATTTTCCAGGTCAGTTGTTTTTCCAATGAGATATTTCACATTCTCTTCTATTTTTCCATTCTTTTGGATTAGTTTTGCAGTAACTTGATTTCTCAAATTGTGTCTAGCTTCCAATTGCTCCATTCTAATTTTTAAGGAAGTATTTTCTTCAGTAATCTTTTGGACTTCCTTTTCCATTTGGCCAATTTTGCTTTTTAGGGCATTCTTCTCCTCATTGGCTTTTTGGACCTCTTTTGCCATTTGGGTTAGGCTATTTTTTAAGGTGTTATTTTCTTCAGTATTTTTTTGGGTCTCCTTTAGCATCACTCTCAGTTTTTCCTCTACTTCTCTTACTTGCTTCTCAAAATCCTTTTTGAGCTCTTCCATGGCCTGGGACCAATTCATATTTTTCTTGGAGGCTTTGGATGTAGGAGCTTTGGCTTCATTGTCTTCTTCTGGTTGTATGTTTTGATCTTCTTTGTCACCAAAGTAAGTAATATAGTCTGACTCTTTTTGCTCTGCTTGCTCATGATCCCAGCCAATTACTTGAGTTATAAACTCTTTGTTAAGGTAGGGTCTGTTTCCAGTGTGGAGAATGTACTGTCCCAAGCTTCAGGGGTTTTGTGCAGCTGTTTTCAGAGATACTTCTTAGGGACCTGTAAATTTTCAGTTCTTCCAAGGTGCTATGATCAAGGGCAAAGTGTTTCCTCCTTTCCTGGCCTGTGCTGTGCTCTATGAGTGACCACAAGCACTCTTTCTGTCTTGGAACTGTGAGGAGGGTTTCCTCTCTACCACTGCTACTAGCTCCACCATGCCAGCGCTCCTTCTCACCCCAGGACCACCACCCAGAACTGTGACCCAGATCCAAGCACGGGCAAAGCAAGAGAATCCTGCACCAGCAGAGAGCTCTCTGCAATCCCCCTCTGATCAGCCACTCAATTCCCCTTCAGTCTGTGGGCTGGAAGCTCAGGTGGCAGCCACCACCAAGGGGGCTGAGCTAGGGGAATGGGGCTGGGACCCCCGAGCTCCTCTGTCACCGCAGAAGCAGACTTTTCCCACTGACGACCTAAGTTGTCTTTGGCGTTCATGGGTTGAGAAGTCTGGAAACCACCACAGCTGCCTGTCATTCAGACCTCTAAGGCCTACTCCAGGTTCGCTGTGGCCTGCACACCTCTCCCAGCCCGGCCCAATATACCTTTCTGATCAACCATCCAGGTTGTCTTAGGCTAGAAATTTGTTTCACTTTGTCTTTTTTGTGGGTTCTGCTGCTTTAGAATTTGTTTAGAGCCATTTTTATAGGTATTTGGAGGGGTTTGGGGGAGAGCCCAAGCAAGTCACTGCTTTTACTCCACCATCTTGGCTCCGCCATCTTGGCATTCTTTTCTTATTTGGGTGTTTTTATCTATTTCCTTGCTGCTAAATCTGTCAATCAGGCTCTCTAGCCTTATTTCCCTTCCTCCACCCCTCGCTCTTGGTTCCACAATGAGAATGAATGACGACCTGGGCACATGTCATGGTTCTGATCTTTGTGTGGATATGGAGTTTCTGCTCTAGCTAGTCCCCAGGGCAATGAATATTTGGTGGGAGAGCACACTAGGTGAGAAACATCTAATGTTCTGGGCAAGTGAAGATAGACTGGATATGACCCCGGCTTGGAGTATATTTGGTATCTCTAGCGATTACTCCTTACCTTCTCAAGCCTCTGGGTTCTTGAGACCCCTGCCCCTTTTTAGATTTGCCCGACACTGAGCTTTGCTGGCTGCTCCTTCCTCATCATGCCTTCTAACATCATGCACTTCCTCCCTCGGGTTCCTCTAAGCACCTTAGTTGAGGCTTTGCTATAGGATTTTCAGGGAGAAGAGCATCCTGCCTCTGCCATCCTCCACCCAATACTTGAGGAGAAGAAAGGACTCATGGCAGGAGAAAAGAGAATGAAACTCTGGGGTCTTAGGCAGCTGGGCCAACAAAGCATTTGTTAGACATAGTGGAAGTTGTAAAGGAGACTCAGACCAAAAGAATGGCTTGGGGAAAGGGGGGTGGGGATGGAATGGAAGAGACAGATCAGTTCCAACAGCATGAGGAGCTAGACTGTTGTATGAATGAGGCGGGGATAACTTGAACAGGCTTAGAGTTGGTAAGGAAAACATAAGGGGGAAATTGGCATGGACATGCAGTGGTTATTGGAGAAGAGATGGAGGTGAAGAGTAGGAAGGGTCAGTTAAGTCCTAAATGAAAGCCAAATAGCCCTTTCCTTCTTTCTTTTTTACCCCAAATCTCCCTTTCCTTTGAAAGAGGCTCCACACCATATCTTGGAAACTCCCAAGATCCTATATGATTAGCTTCGGAGCTAAAGTATCTGATTTTGAGCAGTTTCTCCCTCCTTGGCCTGGGGTGCTACATGATCTATTCCTATATTCTCCTTCCTATTTCTTCCTTTTTGTCTTAACTTCCCCTAGCGGCCCATCCAAAAATCCCCAGACTCAAGAGTTAGGAATCTGAGTTATAGGAGTTCTATTGCCTTGAGGAACAGGGCTGTGCCTAGGCCTTCCTGAGCCTGCTGTGAATTCCTGCCTACCTACCTACCTGAATTACTACTATTAATTCTCAATCTCTAGCCCCAGTGTTAGACATATTTTAAACTATGTTCATTTGAGGCCCAGTAGAAATCTCTGCAGATTTTTTAAACCCTCTTGCTGCTTCATTACATTTGGGTTATGGCCAAGGGCCATGCCTCTGGACTAGCAAATCTTCTTACATCATGGTTAAAGTAACACCTCCTTTTTGTTCCTCTTGGAAATGATGCCTTTTTTTTTTTTTAAACAAAGCCATTGACCCAAGTATTAGGGAATGTTAAAATAAGTCTGTGGATACATGAGCACAAGAGAGAGCACACATGTACACACACACATACACATACAGCTTTACAAAACATGGCTGGTCTCAGTGCCCACAAACATGCCAAAGCTTCCCCACACATTCACAGAATGTCACATCTAGAAAGCACTCCAGAGGTCCTCCAGTTATTCCAACCTTCCCACCCACCACCTGACCAAGAATCTCTCCACAGCTCTATCCATTCGGCTTCTACTTGAAGACCTCCAGTGAGAGGAAACCCTTTCCTTCTGGAGGCACTGTTTGGGGTTTTAGGAAACACTGGCAGAAAAAAGTAAAGGCAGGTTCACTACTTCAGATTCAGGGTAAGCTGTCCAGTATCACTCCCTGGGCTCGGTTTCTGGAAACTGTGAAAAGAAAGATTACTAATCCCCCACCCTGGGTCCCTGTTATTTTTTTGTTATGTGACCTTGAACAGATCACCTCCTTTCTGCATCTTAACTGACAAAGACAGATGCTGAGCCTGGAACTGTTTATTATTAGCATGAAAATGGAGGTGCCAGCACATGAAAGGTCCCTTGAACCTTTCAAATGAGGCACTAGGACATCTGGCTATTATCTACTTCCCAGTTTGGAATATACTTTGCTGAGGGGCAGCTAGGTGGTACAGTGTATAGAGCCCTGGCCCCGGATTCAGGAGGACCTGAGTTCAAATTGCCCTCAGACACTAGCTGTATGACCCTGGACAAATCACTTAACCCTGATTGCCTCCTAAAAAACCAAAAAAACAGAATATGCTCCCCTTAGCTATAAATCTTGGGAGCTGGTCTTCCCTACCTTTCCAAATAAGACTGAATTGAAACCACCTCAGGGACCTTTCTTAAATCCCCAGGGGAGAAGATGCCATTGCCTCCCTTGCTAAGGCGGTCTAATATGCCCTAACTCAGACTGTGGGAAGTGCCTCATGATATCTATGCTAACACCACTGAGTTCTCTTGGCGTCTTATTCTTGGGAGGTGGAAGGAGGGAGGGAGAGTAGCCTTTCCCTGATGGGGGTGGGCCACTTAGGGCTAGCTCCTCCTTGCAGTCTTTGGGTCCCAACCAGGCAGACGCTGATTTTCCATCGATACTTTAGTCTTGTCCCAATTCATCAGGAGCCTGGGCAAGGGCTGTGGACTTCTCAGCATGGGGTGGGAGAGATGATTTCACAGCCTGACACATTCTTTTTGTCTCTCCCAGATCATGTGCTCAGTCTGACTCTCAGAGCCAGTGGCATTTCCAATCCAGACCTAGGGCTCTTTCTCTAAAGATTCCTTCTCTCCTTCCTTCTGGGTTCCTCCAGGGGAAACTGTTTCCCTGTGGAAAAAGACCCTGGAAAATTCCCTTCCTTTACTCTCTTTAGGAGCGTGCGTGTGTGCGTGCGTGTGTGTGTGTGTGTGTGTGTGTGCGCGCACGCGTGCATAGGCACACATTTATTTTGCAGCTGCTGAGATCAGAAACTAAAATCTGCTCCTGGCTAGAATGTATGTGAAATTACAGCTGTTGAGATCAAAGACTGAAAACCTTCTCTGGGGCTCCTAGTCCCACATGGTTCCCCTCCCTATTTCACACGTCAGAGAGAGAGGATTCCCAACAATGGGCTCCACCTTTCCCCTCCCTGGTACTGGGCATGCTGGGAACTGGAAAATCCACTTAGATTCTTTAAGGTAGAACCCTAACCTAACCCTAGGTGACTAATGGTGGAGATGATAGAGTAGGAATTAGAGATGGAGTGGGGTTATCTACATCTTGAGGGGGAACACCAGCAAAATCTAGTCTTAAGTTTTTCATGGAGACTTTTGTCCCATTGCTTCTCCTAAAATAAGTGACAGGAATCTTTGGGGGCCTTAGTTTTTTTTCCATTTCTACAATGAAGGAGTTGGATCAGATGACCTCTTCGTCTCTCATAGAACTCTGTGTTCTAGAGTTCTGCATTTTTTTCTGATCCCTCCATCTCTGGTCTGCTAGAGAAACAGCAGGGCTGATTCACTCTTGTTTTAAAGTGAGTGTCCCAGAAACCGATAATTTGCTTAGAGGAAAATTCAGTACATTAGTATGTTGGTCTCTTCTATGAGGAGAATTCACATGGGTTCAACGTCCCTTAAGTTTCTTCTGGGGCCACTCTACGGGTAGCTAGGTTCTCTTTGCTGTCTTGCAGCTTCACATTCACAACCAAGATCAGTTCAGGTGGCCTTAGGACAGGGGATGACCGTGGACTTCCTCCTTGCAGGAGCAAAGGGGATGCTTCTAGAGTAGCTCCCGGTGCCTGACATTCTGGTTATTTTTTGGTAGTCTGTTGAAACTTATCTGCAAATATTGCCCTTTACCCTGTGTGCCCTGCATGTCAAGTAGCATCTCAGCTCATCAGCAGGGCTCCAAATCCCTGAATCCACTTGTCAGGGCCCTACCATCTCAGGGCCCTCACAGAGAGACCCAGCTGGGCTCAGCCCCCTGGCAATACTATCTCTGCCTTGAGCATTATTTTCCCAGGCTCGTGTCCTCTTTTCCTACTGGCAACTGGACCCCTCAGGCTGAGGGAGACAGGGAGCCTGCTGGGAAACACCCAAGTTCTCCTTTTTACCCAGTGAGTCAAATCCCACTCCTTCATTCTTCATGACCTGAGGCAATAAAGAATTTATAAGAATAGCTATCATTTCTGTTGAGTTGTTGTGAGAATAAAATGTGATTATGTGTGCAAGCCTTAAAGATATAGAAATGCTAGCTACTGTTATTATTATTAAGTATTATTATTATTAACTTTTCTCACTACTCCTTCTCACTAGCTTCTCAATGTCATAGAACCAAATTGGATTTAATCTAGTTTATGATAAGTAATCGTAGCAATAATAGTGATAACCAGTATTTATATGGTGCTTCATCCATATTATTTCATTTGCTCCTCACAATTCTATGAGGTAAGTTCTATTATCATCCCCATTTTACAGATGAAGAAACTGAGGCAGAGAGTTTCAATGACTTGCCTAGGGTCACCCAGCTAGAAGTAGCCTCCCTTTATGGAGAAGTTTAGGGATTTTCTTCCCTAATTTATGTTTTGTTTGTCTATTCTACTCCCTGAAGACCCAAGTATAGCCTACTAAAAAGTACTCTCAAATCCTAAATTTCTCATTGGTTGGGGGGTTTTGTTTGTTTGTTTTTCAGGTTTGGGGATTTTTTGGTGAGTGGACATTTTTGCAAAGCCCAATTTCAAAGTTCTTCCTCAAGCTGTAGCAGGAGGTATTTAGGTTAAATTTAAGATCATTTCCTTTGATTCTCCTCTCAGTAGAAATGATCAACTACTCTTCCACCTACATCTTTGTAGAATAGCCCTTAGTGGACTTAGTCAAGTATAGACTTTCATCATTGCCCCTTACCTCCCTCCAGAGGTCTTTACCAATGGTTCTCTATGGCCACAATTACTTGAAGTTCAGCCCACACTGGTGTTCCCTCCTGTGCTTTAGTGCTTTCTTGGAGACCTGTGTTGCCCGCACCTTTAGCTTCAGGGAAACTGTAAAGGACTGCATCTAGCAGTCTTAAGTGCCAAATTTATGACTAAATTGCTGTGGCATATACATAAACTGATAAACACCAACTGGCATTAATTGCCATGTTAAATTCTAGCACCCCCTCCCCCCTTCATCTTGGCATTGGGGCTGTTGATGTTAGGAAGAGTGACTGAGAATTTCCATCTTTGGCCCCCTGGCCTCAGGAAATCGCCTGGATGTTTCCAACCCCAAACTACCCCTTCTTCCTTCCTTTGCTCCTTTTTTCCCTTCTACCTAAATAATCCCAGTGATCTTCAAAGAGGGGAAGGGGTGCCACCATGAGGAGAGAAAAGACCAGAACTAGAACTAGAACTAGAACCTGAGATCCCGGAACATGTGATATCCTCCTGTCACTTGGAAGTCTAGTGGAAGGGACCCTAGGCTGAGAATCCGGATATATCCCCCCTGCTTCTTGTGACTTTTGGATGTCTGCTAAGAGTTGTCAGGGAGGACACATGAGAAGATACAGCCAAACGATAATTTGGAGTTTTTGAACTGTGACTCAATTGATTAAGTAAGCACCTTCTACCAATACAGATCATCACTTGCTCAGCAACTTGGTCCAAAAGAGTTTCCGGGGGGCATTGAAGGTAAATATTTTGTTTAGAGTCACATGGCCAGAATGGGGCAGACTTGGGCCTAGAGCCCAAGACTTTTGACTCTGAGGCCAGTTTTAGGTTGACTCTATCCAAGCCAAAAAAAGTAGACTTTGCCTATTCTTGGCATGCTTGTCTGGGTAGAAATAGGCTATAAATGAGCTGACTTCTTAAAGAATCTTCCAACCCAGAGGATTTGTAACTTGTATAGGTCAAGGAAGAGAGGTAGTTGGGGATATTTGAGGAAGGTAGAGTCTTTTTTTCTTAAAGTTCCTTCTAACATCTTTATTTCTTCTTTCACTACCCCTTTTCCTCTCTTCAGGACTGTCTGGGAACCCTGCGGATCTGGAGAGACGCAAGCAGGTATTTGGACAAAACTTCATCCCCCCTAAGAAGTCCAAGACCTTTTTGGAGTTAGTGTGGGAGGCTCTACAAGACGTCACACTCATCATCCTGGAGATCGCAGCAGTCATCTCCCTGGGCCTGTCCTTCTATCATCCTACTAGTGATGAAAATGAGTGTGAGTATCTTATAACTGGACAAGATCCTACTTCAGTCCTAGCAGTAGGCGTTTAATATTGGTTATTGATAAACTATCTCCACTTAGATTTTTTTTCCCCATCTACCCAGAATGATTTGTTGAGGATCAGGGCTAATTAATTCAGACTGCATTTGGACATTTTGTCCAGTACCCAGTGAGGTCCATTTCTACCATAGAATTCCTCTCTATGTCTCGTCTTTCATGCCTAGTGACAAATAGAATATTGCCAATCTCCAAAGCCCTGCTCCTCAAAGTGCAAGCCAAGTGCTTGGCATCATGGGAAGTTGCTCAAACTGTTGGGCAGAAGTAGTCTGACCCCTTTGGACTCAGGTGGTTATTTACACATGACTTGTCTGTCATTTGTATAGGCACACAGTCTGGACTCTTGAGTCTCTGGCTCCTTTCAGGTTAACACTGTGGTGGTGCAGGTGATGAGTGGATACCTAAGCCTGGATTTCTCAGCAGTGCTGGTTCCTCTGCCTGGGAGTCTGCCTGCCTTCTTTACCCTGCCCTATCCCACCTCTCCTAGAAAGGGTTAGTGATAGCATTAGCTCCACTTACCCTGTCAACAAGGACCTTATAAGTGACACCCCCTCCTTTCTCTCTCCCCTTATGCAGTAGAGTGCGGGCAATCCAAAATTAGTGCGACAGATGAAGGGGAGGCAGACACTGGCTGGATTGAAGGGGCAGCCATCCTATTTTCGGTCATCGTTGTGGTGCTGGTGACGGCCTTCAATGACTGGAGCAAGGAGAAGCAGTTCCGGGGCCTACAGAACCGTATCGAGCAGGAACAGAAGTTCACTGTTATCCGCAAAGGCCAGATAATCCAGTTGCCTGTATTTGACATTGTGGTGGGAGATATCGCCCAGGTCAAATATGGTAAGAATCCCATGCTGTGGGTACCCCTCCCAGCCGACCTACTTTGTGGGCAGGTGATTTTTGCACCCCATTTCAATTGGAGAAGCAGGTCGAGATCCTGGGATATTACAAGGAGATTGCTTGGGGAGGTTGCCACAATTGGAGAGTTGGAGCAGGGGGAGAGAAGTAGAATGGGACAGGGTGGATAAAAACCTAACTTGGGGTGAAGCAGCAAGGGTGATGAAGCCAGCATGTGGCAGCTTTGTATTTTAATTATTAAAATTATCTTAATAATTAAAATTGTATTCTTGTAATCTAGGTCCTAGGTTCAATTGTTTCAGTGAGACACTGACAGTATTCTCAGTGCCATTTGAATGCCCTCAGCCTAGTTACAGATCACCTGACCCTGGTTATGGTTCTGCTCTTCTCCATTTTCCATTGCTGTTACATACCTTTTATGTTTCATTGCTTGATGGGCAAGATAGTTCTCTTCTTGGTCTCACAGTATGAGAAGGGGTCTAAGAACCATTGAAGGATCTGAGTAGATTATGTTCTTCATTATCAGCTTCTGGGTTCAAGTTTAGGGAATTTGGAAGTCCTTTAGGAAAGGAATCATCTGAGACCCTACTGCGGTATAATTTAATACAACCTTGCTGCTCTGTGGAATAACCAGCATGTTTTTCTGGGTCCCGGGGGCAGTTATGAGGAATAGGAATACGAAGAGCCTTTGGAGGTTGTCCCAAATTTTGCAGGAACTTTGTCAATCCACATGGTACCTGCTTATCTGTGGTACTTGCTTGTCTAACGCCCTTCAAAGAACCTCCATGGGAGGAGCACTAGAGTAGAATAGGACCAGGCCTTCCCACCTTCTCTTTTTGTCTCTTACTATAATTCTCCATTTTCTCCTCCTCTCTCCTCCCTTTTTTTCTCCAGGTGACTTGTTGCCTGCAGATGGGATCCTGATTCAAGGGAATGATCTGAAAATTGATGAGAGTGCCCTAACTGGAGAGTCTGACCATGTCAAGAAGACAATAGAGAAAGACCCCATGCTCCTTTCAGGTGAAGCTTTGCCTCTTCCACCAGTTCCCCTGTGGCCCCCCTCAGTCTTCCTTATCACAGAAGATGTCCTCATTGACCTAACTCTACCTCTTCTTCAGATTGCTGCAATAGTGCCACACAGATGGCTTTATTATGATAGACAATGGCTAACATTTACATAGCACTGGCAGTGTGCCAGGCACAGTGTTAAGGTCTTTACAATTATTATCTTATTTTATCCTGACAACAACTATTCTGGGAGGTAGGCACTATTATTATTATCCCCATTTTACAGATGAGGAAACTGAGGCAGACAGTGGTTCAGCAGCTTGCCCAGGATCACACAGCTAGTAAATGTCTGAGCCTGACTTCTGGCCCAGTGCTCTCCTGAGCTGCCCCGGATCTCAGTAAATCCAGCAGCTCAGATGAGGTTTCTTTGATTCAGTTACAAAGGGTGCACAGAGATTATCTAGTCATCTCTCATACCTGCTGCCCTGCAGACTAATCCCTTCTACAATATCCCTACAGAGTAGTCTCCTAAAGCATCAATGGAAAAGCACTCCTTGTGAAAGCAGAGTGCTTGGGTTCAGACCCCACTTCTGCCGCTTACTGCCCATGTGAACGCTGGCAAGTCACTTAATTTCCCTGCACTCCAGATCCCTCCTTCACAAGATGAAGGGGTGGAGCTAGCTCTTCTCTGAGGTCCCTTTAGCTCCAGTTCTAAGATGGACTTGAGCACTTTCTGAAAAGATTCCTGTGGAGTGCAAAGATGGACTCTGAGATTAGCTTATTTTTGCCCTCTAAGGGCAAGAATATTGAAGAGAGCTGGGTCCTGTGGAGTCTCAATGTTAGATTGCTGCACAAAGCAAGACTAGGGGTACAGAAATATCACCTTTTCTCACTCTTTCCAGGGACCCATGTGATGGAAGGGTCTGGCCGAATGCTAGTGACTGCGGTGGGTGTGCATTCCCAAACTGGAATCATTTTCACCCTTTTGGGGGCATCCCAGACTGATAAGGGGAAGAAGGAAAAACCCGGTAAGCCCCAACCCCCTTGTTGCCTCTTCCCTAGATGGACTAGGGATCTCTGATGAGATGAGTCAAGCGACTTGAAGACTGTCCTGCTGGTAGACAGCTGGAGTCCAAGGGACATTCCCTGGACAAGGAACCTGTTGAAATAAGGTTGACAGACAATCCAAACCCTTTGGAAAAGCAGAGAAGAAACCATTTTGGTACAGCCATCTCTGACTCCCTAGAGAACATTCATGAAAACCAGATCATGCCTACAGGCTTCCTTCCAAACGTGTTGCTCTGTGGCTTTGCTTTCCCATGCAGGTGGGTGGAGATGATAGGCTCTTAAAGATTACTAGGCACAAAGCTGGCACAAAGAGGCTCTGGCCTCTGCTGCCTGACTTCTTTTCTCCATTCCCTTTGTCCTTCTTCCCTAACCAGGCCTCAGCATGAACAGTCCAGGCTTAGGGAAAACTCAGGGAAAAAAGGAAGTGCCTGCACTTAAGCATTTTAGGCTCTGGGGACAGATCAGAAGCAGGGGACCAAGGCAAGGTGGTCTTTATCCCTAGAGTGAGAGCCAGTTTTCTCTATGGAGTTCACTTAACTCCAAAGTGGAAAAAATTAGGGAGGGGGAAAGGATTTCAAAATGCACTGAAACCAAATCTCATGTGCCTCTTTTCGAAATCCCATTGACACTCAACATATTAGAAAAGGGTCTGCCTGGAGAGGTTTAAGACTATGGAGAGAGAGACAGAGAAAGAGAGACAGACAGAGATACAGAGACAGAGAGAAGTTCCAGGCTGGTATGGTAGTAGAGTCCTGCCATTCATTTTTGGTTGTTTTTGGACAGGAACCTTTACAGTCTGGACTTTTTGTGAAGGGGAAACAGCTTAACATCCTTGGAGCCATTTTCACACTCTCTGGGATGTGTCTCAGAACCCAGTGTGCTTTCTTCTGATGGCACCTGCAGTTGAGCAAGGAAGCAGGAATTCATGGGCCTGGACTCTGTGGGCCTAAGCAAAGATTCCTGTAATAACCATCAAGCCAAATCATAGAATAGAACCTGAGTTAGGAAAAATCCTCGAAGGTCATTTAATCCAACTGAGAAATATTTTATCCCTTTGGGTAGGTGGGGAGAGGGGGTGCTTACCTGCCAGTTCTGCCCTTCTGCTCCAATGCCAGGAATCCCTTATTGCCAATAGCTTTATTAATGAAGAGGGATTGGCTGAGAGGGTGTGTGTGTGTGTGTGTGCGCGCGCGCACATGCACATATGCACATGTGTGGGTGCACATACACCCGCTCGGTATCGCAGGGATCCTAGGAAACACAGGTGTATGTGGTATGTTTCCTTTGCTGTGGTCTCCCAGCCCCTTTCCCCAACACTGATAATATGGAGAAGGATGTTCTGCCCAACACCTTGCTGTGTTCCTGGGCCCAGGCAGAGCCTTCAGCATGTTGGCCGCCTGAGCTCTTAAGGACAACTTTGGCCCCTTAATGACACAATCGGAGGGTCTCCACCCCCCTTTTTTCTTTCTTGTTCAAACAGGTAAAAAACAAGGAGCCCCTGAAAATCGCAACAAAGGTAACCTTCTCCCCCCACCATTCACCCACCTACCCCCAAACCAGACCTCCCAGGCTATCCACCATTCTTCCTTCTTCCTTCCCATGAGTCCGTTCTTTGCTGAGCTGGTGGAGGCATCCGGAGGGTGCAGAGACTGAGACTTTTTGGTCCACCTACCCTTTCCCAACCTGAGCTGAGGCCATAGCACCCTCTGCTGTCAATTTAGGGAGGCCAGGACCTAGGTTGCTTCTGGAATACTGTGGGAGACTGATCTGTTCTATCCCAAGAAAATGATCTCTTTGACTACCCTGGCAGAAATGGCTTTTCCCTGAGTTTGATATTGGGCATTCTCTGCTCTACGGCCTGATGTGCTCCATCCCCAGAACAGGACGGTCCCCTTATCCCTGCAGGGATTGCATATTCATTGCACCCTCCTCCTCTTCTGCTGGCCTGCCTCTGTCCATATTCTATCCTGATCTGGGTTGCCCTTTCCACGGTTCTTCCCAGGTGGTATATGGAGAGCCCTGTCTTTGCCCTTCTCTCACCATCTCTCTCGCTCTCTCCTTCTTTCCACAGTTTGTTTTTCTCCTCTTGATCTGGTGTGTTTTCTTTCTGGTGGCTGTGTTTTCATTCTTTCTCTGTCCTGTCTACCTCTGATGGCAGAAGCAGCCTCTCCCAAGAGACACGATGTACATGGGCATGGGAGGGACGTGGGGATGGTTCTCCTGGAGGACGAGACAGTTCACAAAGATCTCTTCCTTTCCAGTCCAGTCAACACTGATCTCTAAAAGTAAAGCTGTCATGTTTGTTAGAGAACCAGGACTGCTTGAAGGAAGTGATTATCTTTATTTTTAGGCTTATTATAAACCTGTTTTTAAAAAATGAATAAAACGAACTGACCTGTATACATTTCTTCTCTCTTTATCTCCCTTCCGCTTTTCCAGTGGATCCCTCATACCAACTGCCTTGTAAGGGACTTGGTTCCAGGGTTCCTTCTATGTCTCTCTTCCCTCATGGGGTACTAACCAAGAACTCCCAACCCCAACTTACATTGGAGGGGGCTGGAGATGCCCAGCTTTATGATCCTTCTTGGGTTTTTTGTTTGCTTGTTGGTTTAATGATATCGTGTATGTGGGGAGGGAGGTCAGCATTTCAAAGCAGAATCCAAATTTCAATGTCCCTGGCATGTTTGCCTACTGCCTACTAGCTCAGCCATATTCTGTATTTTCAGAGTTCATCTGTCCTAAACACTGGCTTCTTGGAAAAATGGTTTGAAATTTTCTATTGTATTACTGTGTGTAAACATGTGTATTTTTAAAATATTTAATAGAGTAACATGCTACAATAAATCCAATTCTGGACACTGAGCTAGTGATGGGAGACTGGCAGTAGGGAAAATTTATACCCTGCCCTGTGTCTCCCTGTGGGCTGAATTAAAATGGCTGGCCCTCAGGTGGGATGGGGCAGGCTGGGCTCAGAGTATTGGTGCTGGCTGTCCACCATCAACCTGTGCTTCAAAGAGACAGGCAGAAAGGCATCTCGATGTCTTGGCTCTAACCTTCCTAGTCCTCTGTGCTCCTGAGCCTCTGGCTCATCTATTATTTATGTGTGCTCCAGCTAAGACCGAAGATGGTGTGCCTCTAGAAATCCAGCCCCTGAAGAGCCAAGAAGGGTTAGAGGAAGAAGAAAAGAAGAAGAAGAAGAAGGGGCCCAAGGAAAAGTCAGTGCTACAGGGCAAACTGACACGCTTGGCTGTCCAGATTGGGAAAGCCGGTGAGTAGGTGCAGCTGGCTGGGGGCCAGCTGAGGGGAAAGAGCGATAGGAAATCCCACGAGCCTCTCTTCTACCACTCTCCCCACCCACCTTCCCCATACAGGCCAATTCAGACCAGATATCTAGTGTGAACGAGGAGATGAAATCCCGGCTTTACCTCCAATTCCCTTTTGAATTGACATCACTTCCCCTCAGGTGGAATCGTCACCAATAAGGAAGGCTCTGGAGTAGAGTGCATCTGAGTCCTCAAAGTCAAACCTGAGAGCTAAAGAATGTGACCTCCGAAGAAAGGTTAAAGCTCACAGTTCACAGAACATCAGTCCGAGGAGGGCTGGTGGAACCCCCAGTCATTATCCAGCCTTGACTTCACATTCTCATGGGATATCGAAGTCACCGTGTCCCAAAGCAGCCCATTCCGCATTGGTAGAGTTCTATATGTTAGGAAATATCTCCCCTGTTGGGAGCTGAAGTCAGAGGAAGTTAGGCTGACATGAAGTTCTTAAAATATTGGTTCTTGTCAGTACCATTGGATCTAGCTTGTAAATTCCTTGAGGATAAGATTCACTCTTCAGCTGGCAAATACTAATCCCATAGGTGAAGGATAAGCAGATTTGGCCCTTCTGATTATTACATGATCACGAATAGGGAGAGAGAACAGATTTCCAAATGATCTTTTTACCAGATAAATGGTCTGCACTAGGATTTGGGATAGTACCCAAGCAGAAGGTTTCTCCAGCTGCCTTTCCATTACCTGATTGCTATGCCTTCCCTGTATATCAAAAGGGAAGACATTTCTTCTTCAAAGTCTTGACCCTAGATTTATGACTTTTCCTCCCACTTTCCTCTCTGCCTAAAGCACTGGACTAGGAGTCAGGAACATGAGTTCAAATCTAGCTTCAGACCCTTACTAGCTGAGTGGCCCTAGGCAAGTCATTTAACCTCACTTTCCTCAACTGCCAGAGATAGATAACAATAGTACCTACCTCCAGGGTTGTTGGAAGGATCAAATAAAATAATATTTGTAAAGCACTTAGCACAGTGCCTGGCACATAGTAGGCATTTAATAAATACTTATTTCCTTGCTTCCCTCCTTCATTTCTCTTTTTTCTTCTCTGACCATACTCCTTTCTCCACTTTATCCAGTCCAAAGAGTCAACAAAGCTTAAGAGATGGAAGGAATCTCTCTCTATGCCTCCACACTGGCTATTCCAAGTGCTTGGAAACCACTCCCTCCTCACCCCCACCTCTTAGAATCTGTAGTTTCAGGGCAGCTAAGTTGCACAGTGGTTAGAGCTCTGGCCTTGGAGCATGGAGGACCTGAGTTCAAATCCAACCTCAGACACTTAACACTTACTAGCTGTGTGACCCTGGGCAAGTCACTTAACCTCAATTGCCTCACAAAAAAAAAAAGCATCTGTATTTTCTACTGAGCCTTAGTTCAGGGACCCCCTTCCACATGACATCTTTCCTGTTCTCCTAGCTACAAAGACCTCCATCTGAAAATTATCTTGTATTTAGTATTATTGTTGTTAATAGTAATAATAGCTAGCCTTTACATAACATTGTAGGGCTTGCAAAGTGCTTTTCAAATACATCATTCGATCCTCATGACGACTATTAGAGGTAGGTGCTATTATCCTCATTTTTACGGATGAGAAAACTGAGGAACTGAGAGATATAGTGACTTGCCCAGGGTCACACAGGTAGGCTGGACTTGAACTCAGGACTTTCTGACTCCAGTTCAACAAATGTTTGTTGATTGATTGACCTTAAACATGTAGTCCAACCTGTATTTCAACAGAATCCCTTCTATGACATCCTCAACAAGTGATCATCCTGCTGCCAGGTTAGGACTCCCTTGTAACAGGTAACTTGCTGCCTCCCAAAGCTGGCCCGTTCCACGGTTAGATAGCTGTAGTTGTTAAAAAGTTGTTCCTTTCCATTGAGCGAAAATCTGCTTCCCTCTAGCTTCTGCCCGTGGTTACCAGTTCCACCTTCTAGGGCCAAGTAGAACCAATTTAACCTGTCTGAATATCTTTGGCCAATGGTATGTGCTTCTCCCCACTGGTCTTTGTTTCTACGTGTTAGACGGCCTTATTCCTGCAGCTGATTGTTGTATGGCATGGTTTTAAGTAATTTCACCAACCTGGATTTGTTTTTCTTAAACTCAAATGTAAGACTTTTTACATTTATCCTAATTACATTTGAACTGCTTAAATCCACACTATTATCCTCTAACCTTTATATCCTTTGTGGTCTTGATCGTGACATAGTATCTATCATCATCATCAACATAGTAGCCATCTATCCCTCCCCATTTTGGGGGGTACAACTAGGTGGTGCAGTGGATAGAAGTGCTGGGCCTGAAGTCAGGAAGACTTATCTTCCTAAATTCAAATCCAGCCTCAGGCACTTACCAGCTGTGTGGTGCTGGGTAAGTCACTTAGCCCTGTTTGCCTCGGTTTCCTTATGTGTAAAATGAGCTGGAGAAGGAAATGCAAACCACTCTAGTATCTTTGCCAAGAAAACCCCAAATGGGTCATGAAGTGTCTACGACTGAATAACAATAACAATGCCCCTTGTCTTTACAACAGAATGAGGGAATCTGCATCTCACTTTTATTTTTGTGTCTTCAGTACCTAACAGTGCAGAGTAGACACCTATTTAATAAATGCTTGTTAAACAAAAATTGTTGATTTGAACTTAACATATCTGTGTATAATTTATAGTCAGTTTCCTATCTCAGCTTTTATTAAGGGCCTTCTCTGTGCAGAGCACTATACTAGGGGCTGGGGATACAGGTTTCATTGTTCCTTATGACTTAACATGAGTATAAAACATTAAATAGATACATTTAAGGGTTTTTACCAACTCACATCCCTTTCCTCTGTACCCGAGCTTTAGAGTTCACTCTTTGCCTTACTGATACCATATACCCTTGCCATGGAATCACTTAGTTAAAGGATAAATTAGCATGTAAAAAATAGCTGCCATCTTTTTCTCAGAAAGTTCCTCCTGTCCTACTTAAGAGTCCTGCTTAAAATTTCATCTACCACTGGTTCCATCTTGGATTTTACTCTTCAATCCATAATCCCTATTGGGCTATGTAAGCAATAGTTAGCTATTGTCCTGTCTGGAGGAATAGAGTTAAATTAGCTCTATCTAGGCAAGTTAGGTTTGTGATGAGTACCCATAAACTTAAATCATGAATTAAGGGGCATAGCTATGGGTGAGGAATTAAGCTAGTCTCCTTACTCAATAACCATTAATAAAACACCTGCAGCATTCAGAGTATTTTACTTGCTCCTAGTCTTTGCACTCTAGGGACTTATTAAATTGATGAGCCACCTATAATGAACAGAAATAGGGAAAACAGCAGTCACAGAGAATTATGCCCAAGGGAAGGACTAGGAATAGGTCGCTGCATTACAAAGTGAATGGAATGAGTTGTAGGCAGTTTTCTCATTTTGACTTTTATCTTGGTATAGGGTGTAAGATGTTGGTCTATGCCCATTTTCTGCCATACTATTTTCCTGTTTTCCGAGCAGCGTTTGTTAAATAGTGATTTATTATCCCAGAAGCTAGTCTTTGAATTCAGTAGATTAGTATAGTCATTGACTATTGTGTCTCGTACAGGCAATTTTCTAAAGAAGGAAGTTTTGAACCTCCAAGTTCAGGAGCCCTCATTTCCCAGTAGTGCTCTCTAAGTCCAGTCTAATGTTGCTTGTATTTCCTGGACAAGTCTTTTCATGTCTGCTCTCACAGTTCTCATCTTGATACTGTCCTTTGTGATCAACACATTCGGGGTGCGAGGTCAGAGTTGGAACGCAGAATGCATCCCCATCTACATCCAGGGCTTTGTCAAGTTCTTCATCACTGGGATCACTGTGCTCGTAGTGGCTGTACCAGAAGGGTTGCCTTTGGCTGTCACCATCTCGCTGGCCTATTCTGTCGAGGTGAAGTAGGGCCTTCATACTTCCTTCCTGTAGAACACTTGAGGGCAAGGGAAGGTTCTAACAGCATGGATCAGCTCAGGGCACGGGTCATGTTCTCTCAAGACAGAGAACATACCTAACCTCACTTCCCTCAGAACATTAGATGAAATACAGCATCCATGATAGGTAGGGACCCCTATCCCATTTGGTATTCATTTCAATGTCCCCAAAAGACTTTGATTTGTAATAGAACCCACAAAATTCATCTTGGATTTTTTTTTTTATTCAGAGGAAGAGGTTAGTGAATGGGAGAGGAGGGTTTGAATTGGAAGTCATCTGTCTCCCAATTTCTATACTTAGAGAAGTCCTGCCGATTCTCACATTCTCTTCTTTTGGCAGAAAAGGATGAAGGATAACCTCGTATGTCACTTGGATGCCTGTGAGACTATGGGGAATGCGACAGCCATCTGCTCAGACAAGACAGGCACACTGACCTTGAACCGCATGACAATGGTGCAAGCCTTTATAGGGGACACTTACTTCAAAGAGATCCCCAGCCCAGATGTCATTGCGCCCAATACCTTGGACCTCATTGTCAATGGCATCTCCATCAACAGTGCCTGCACATCTAAGATCTTGGGATGCTGTACCCTGACTCTATGTCTTGAGTGTATAAGAGAAGGGAATCTCTAAATCCCTGGGCAAAGCATGAAAAGGTTAAATGACTTGTCTGAGGTCATATTTCTAGTAAGGAGCAGAATCAGAATTCAAACCAGGTCCTCTGATTCCAAATCCAGAATTCTTTCCATTGCACTTCAATATATCACATCCTTGAGCATAACATGTGAAGACTTATAGGATGAGATTAGGAAATATGAGGCATGTCATGGGCCGTTTAAGTACCTATCAATTCCCAAGCAGAAACAACCTTTTGGGAAAGAGATACTTGCACTTATAGCAGAGAAAGTCTCACTAGCAGACAGTGGATACTGTCCTTTACCCAAAGAGTAAAGGAGGGTGTGACCTTTTTCAGAGCAGGAACCCCTTGTCTTCTTCCCTCCCATCCCTCACTACCCTCGAAACAGGCAGAATGTTACATAGTTGGGAAGTGACCAGCCCCTGCTGCTAGGGCTGCTAGGAAAGTCACAATCATTCCATACCTTTGGGTGCCTTTTTTTCCCTCCTTCCTTGGCCCCCTTGATTTGGTGCTTCTCATTTAACTTCCATATTATTTCTTTTTCAGCCTCCAGAGAAGGAAGGAGGGCTTCCTCGGCAGGTGGGCAAGAAGACAGAGTGTGGCTTACTGGGCTTTGTCGAAGACCTGAACCATGACTACTAGGCAATAAGGAACGAGATGCCAGAGGAGGAATTCTATGAAGTCTACACCTTCAATTCAGAGCGCAAATCAGTGAGCACAGTTATCCAGAACCCAGATGGGACTTTTCGAATGTACAGCAAGGAGGCTTCAGAGATGATCCTGAAAAAGTGAGCCATCCCATAGTTCAATTGACAAGGCCCTCCCTCCAGCAAACCTTCCATAGAGCTTTGTCCTAGTCCTTGGGCAGCTGGAGTCTTTACCCTGACTCTCTCCATGCCAAAGTGGGGTGTGGCCACATTCAAGCCACTGTTAACTCTCTAGGCCCTACCTTTCTCCATCTATTCAGTGGCATCCCCATCAGGACACAGAAGAAGAAAGAAAGATAAGACACAAGAGTTGAAAATATAGGAGCTAAAACAAGGGTTCTTGACCCTTTTTGGTGTCCCGGACTCCTTTCGCAGTCTGATGAAGCCTGTGAACCTCTTGTTATAATTGTGTTCTTAAGTCATAAAATAAAATACAGAGGATTCCAAAGGAAATCAATTATATTGAAATAAAGGTGTTATTTTTTCCCCCATCCAAGTTTATGGACCACTTGGAATCTCTCTATAGATCCTACCTGGGTTAACAAGCCCTGAGCTAGAGGGCCACCATCGTTATCCTAAACTCTCCCATGTTGGGTACAGTGTCTTTATGACAGGACACCTGGCTAAGAGTGCAATGGTTAAAGGTAGGGATGTCTCTGATGGTGGGGCCGTGAACAGCAGCCCTTCCCTCTCCCTCCTTTCCACTCATATATACTCCACTCCCTCCACTTAGATTTCCAGAACCCTTCTACAAGGAGTGCACAGCCCCTCTTCTGGGAGTCCTTTGAATTACACTGTGGTAGGGAGGAATTCTCTTTCCATTCATTGATGAGAAAAGCTTAATCACAGAGGGAAATTCTCCTTGGCCCCACTCCCTCTTCTATACAAAGCAGAGAATCTATCCTAATAATTGTTATTGATAATACCACCTACTTGAGGGGATATCGTTTTTATCCTAGCCTGTCTCAGTTCTGCCCCAGGTCAGAGCATGGACTAGGGGAGGATAGCAAAGATGACCACAAGAAAGCACCCCATAATAATGAATCTTTAAAACTGAGGTGAAAACAGGTTGCCAGTCTGCACTGGGGAGGGAATATCTGGATCAGAAGTGTCCTGTGATAATGAAATCACAAGTCTGGATCCTCTACACATCTCCCCCCACCCCCCCAAAAAAAAAAAAGAGAAGGCCCTCACATTTATATATTGCTTAAAGACTCACAAAAGAGTTTCCATTCAATAGCCCTGTTAGGTAAGTAGGTTACGTATTATTCTATTTTACATATTAAGACACTAAGGCTCAGAGGTTCTGGCTTGCCCAGGGTCACGAGCTAATCAATGTCAAAGCCTGGCCTCTAATTTAGATCTGAGTTCAAGACCAGTGTTCTTTCCAGCACACTAATGTAGCTCTCTTCTTTGATAATGAAAGGGAAGAAAAAGAGTGCAGATCAGCCCAAACCTCCAAGAAGCATTTTCTGGAGCTCACTGTGACTTCTTTTTTTCTCTTTGGTAATATGTTTATCTTTCTAAATATCTGGCTTAGGCTATAAAGTCACTCTGAGCCACTCCAGGGTTGGGGAATACGGCTGGGCAGAGGCATTCAAAATATTGAGGAAAGCCATCTTAGAAGGCTTAAAGACCCAGGATGAGGGGTCTGAAGACTAGAGTTTAGCTCCTCGGTGTTCAGTGCCAACCTCTGCAATGTATTTACTACCTGTGTAACCTGGGCAAGTCACTTTTCTTTCCACGCCTCATTCTCCTCATCTGTAAAATGGGGTGTTGCACTCTGGTCCCTTCCAGCCCTAATATTTCATGATTCTGTTGACATTTGTTGCACATACTTCATAAAGCAGCCAACCCAAAAACAGGTCTTTAAAGACTGATTGTGTAATTGAAACACCAGCAGCAAATTAGTTCATATAGCCAACTCCCCAGGAGTTTATTTAATCAGAAATGAAACTGAGGCTTCAAAACAGCAAATGAATCCAAAGAAACTGTCTTTGATAGACAGAGACAAACACAGAAGAACACATACGGAGAGAAAGATACTCACCTCTGTGACTATGCCATACCCCCACATCCCCAGAGATATGATTTACCGCCCAAACAGCTTCTATCCAGCTAGAAGCTGTAGAGTAGGGGCTCCTGACCTGGGGTCTATAGAGTCCCAAGGAGATCCACATATAAATTTCAGGAGATCCATAAGGTCCATGAACTTGGATGAGAAAACAATTACACCTTTGTTTTCACAATACTCAACTGAAATTGATCATTTCTTCAATGATTTAGAGACTCGATTCTGAGACAGGATCCAAAGGCTTCCCCAGATTGCCAAAGGGGTCCAGGTGAGGAAGCCTCGCTATAGAATTCACATAGGGAATGAAACTTATTGATACAGATAGCCATACTTGAATAGCAGTGATCTCAGCTGCTCCCTCCTCCAGTGTAGTATGTGAACTGGGCATCATGAGTCATCATGTCACCTCATGGCTAAACCGTTGGCAATAAGTAGCTCTAAGTTTTACTAAGCTGGTCAGCAGACAATGGGCATGGTCTTGTGTGGGGACTCTTGGAAGAGCCCTTCCAGCTTCATAGGACCTGTCAGAACTTGTGCTCTTGTCCTGGCAATGGCTTTGAAAACCTAGGATTACTTACATGTCCCAATCAGGAAATTAGAATAAGACTTATTGTAGAGGATAAACATCCATAGAATCAGACTTTATGGGATGCTACCACCTGACTCTACCTTTTCCTCAGGTGCCTCTTGATCCTGGACAAGAATGGGGACCCACACACGTTCAAGTCCAAAGAACAGGATAGTATGGCACGCTTTGTGATTGAGAAAATGGCCTGTGAGGGTCTTCGGACCATCTGTCTTGCTTACCGGGACTTTGAAGAGGAGCCTGACTGGGAAAATGAGTCTGAGGTTCTCGCTAAGCTGACCTGCATTGCTGTGGTTGGCATTGAAGACCCTGTGCGCCCAGAGGTAAGACCCATGCCCTAGCTGAGGGAGAGGGCATATAGGAGTCTTGCAAATAGGTATTGACATTTTTACTTAGCATGACCTAGTGACAAAGGTCTCAGGGTGTCACAATGACCTTGATTCTAGCTTTCTTTTTCACCATGTGACCTTAGGCAAATTAGCTATCTCAACCACCTCTCTCTTGGCCTCTTTTCCCCATTCTTTAAGAGGAGGTAATCTTATATCCGCTCTCATCACAGAAGGTACTGATGAATATTGAAGATGATATAGTTTGTGTTGGTGAGTAGTTTTATTGGTTTTGCTATCTGAGTAATGGGGAATAAAGAGGCTTAGGTGAATCCTGGAGTGGAACTGGGTACCAGTTTCACTCCTGCCTTGTCCACCTTAATTCATCAGCCTTCCACTTAGGCAGCTAAATAGAATAGAAGAGCCAGGAAGATCTGGGCTCAAATTTGGCCTCAGACACCTTCTAGCCCTGTGACCCTAGGCAAGCCGCTTAACCTTTGTCAACCTCAGTTTCTTTATCTGTAAAATGGGGATGATAACACCACTCAGCACCCCAGGGTTGTTGTGAGGATCAAATGAAATAGCATATTTAGAGTGCTTTGAAAACCTTAAAGCACCATATAAATGCTAGTTATTGTTTTTGTTGTTATTATTATCATAAGCAAGATTAAATACAGGTCTATTCTGTGACATTGGGTGCAAAGAGGAAAGCTGGTACTTTCCAGGTACTTTCCAGAGAAGAATGAACTTTACCCTGAATATGCTGGTGCTGCCAGAGGGGATGGTGAAGAAATGACTTCCAGCCAAGAAAGGGGACAGTGGGTTAGGTCCAGGGCAGGGTGCAAGTGCTAGCCTTGTTTTCTTGCTTTGGTCATCTTTGCAGGGGGCTCTTCTTCCCATGATGCCTCTGAACAGAAGTGACTTGCTTCACTGGGTGTAGCCACTACCTTTTCTTTATCTTCTCTCCTCTCCTCCACATATTTCCTAGGTACCTGCAGCCATCCACAAGTGCAAAGTGGCTGGCATCTCTGTTCGGATGCTGACAGGAGACAACATCAACACAGCCCGAGCTATTGCCGCTAAGTGTGGCATCCTGACTCCTGGTGAAGACTTCAGCTGCTTAGAGGGCAAAGAGTTCAACCAACTTATCCGAAATGAGAAGGGCAAGGTGGGTACTGGGACCCAGAGCATCTGGGGGTTGAGGCTGAGTGCCTGAGTAAAGAGGAAGATGGTTGAGCCTCTGTTTAACTGATCCACAGATTGGAGAAGACAAGTTGATTCTACTATTGCTTTTGAAAGCCAGAGTAGCCTGGATCAAAGGACTGTGGGCTCCCAGGGTGTATTAGAAGTCTTAAGTTCTAGCCAGAGATGGACTGTGTGCTCTTCAGTTAAGGGATTTGGGGGGGAGGTCTCCTTCATCCTTGACTGACCTATGGAGGATTGGGGTTGTTCATTGTTGACAGTGGATCAGGATCAGCTAGACATGATATGGCCCAAGCTTCGAGTGCTGGCACGATCGTCTCCTGCTGATAAGCATGTACTTGTGAAAGGTGAGACCTGCTGATACAGGCTTATGTAAATGAAAGAGCAGTGGGAATGAGCTGCAGCAGGAAGTCAGACCTCTGTCCCAGGCACCATTTGGTGGCAGATTCCTGTGCTAAGGGGAAAGTCATCAAGAAAAAAACATACTCTGCTTTGTTGGGAATCTCTAAATCTACTGGGGAATGTATAGTATATCCATAGACTTCAATTAATATAGAATGTTATGCTCTAGGGTCCCATTGGTTTTTCAGCCGTGAAGGCTACCGTAGCAATGCTGGTCAGGGTCCAGCCACAGAAAAGCCCAAGGCACACAGGGAAGAGAAGGGAAAGAAAGGTACAAGAAGACTGAAAAAGGGTGGCTGGGGTGGGACACCAAAAAAAGACTCCATGGATGGGAGTAGGCAGAATACTTGTGACTGCTGCACCTGGCATATGTGTGTTACAGGCATCATTGACAGCACTGTGGGAGACCAACGTCAGGTGGTGGCTGTTACTGGGGATGGTACCAATGATGGGCCCGCCTTGAAGAAAGCAGATGTCAGCTTTGCCATTTTAACCAATTTTCTCTTTGGCTCAAACTGCATTCTCCAAACTAGAAGCCAACACAGTTTCTGGTGCCCTTGCCACTTCAGTTTCCTCACCAACCCCCCTTCCTGTATGACCCTTCCCTAACTCTCCCTGTACCATATGATGTGGAGTGGAGGAAACTGGAGAGCAATTTGGAAAGGCCAGCTCCCAGTGAAGCAAAAACAATCATTTCAACTTGTAAATCACCTAGAAGCACCCCTGCTGCATGTGTGTGATGACACTGTACACCGTCCATTCATCCCACAATTATTTATAAAACATTGAATATCCAACCCTAGCTAGCCATTATGGTAAATACCAAGTATAAAAGAGTCTCTGTTCTTAGGAGCTTACGTTCTAGTTGGGAAAATAAAGGCATGTTGGTAAGAAGACTGCTAATAGTTCAAGGGATTAAGCCCCAAATGATTAGAGACAAGAATTGGGTTCTACCGTGGGTCAAGTAAGTGAGAAAGTGACTTATTGGATCAGGGCCTTCAGAGTCAGTGGAGATGTGGTGGGAGGGCAGAGGAAGAAATATGGGGTAAAAAGCATGACCAGGCAAACATATTTGAGAGACTAGTCTGCTTGAGTGGGAAGAGTGACAAGAATAATGAGAGGTTAGGTTACTAACTGGGGTCAAGTTCTAAAGAATCTTTAATGTTAAGCTTAGGACTTTAGGCTTCAAGTTTCATGACACATTTACTTTCCACATATCAGTCCCGTGTTCATAGCTCTCCATTGGCTTTCTCTTGCCCATGGAATACTCTGTCAGTGATGGGGGGAAGATGGGGAGAGGGCAGGGGGAGACCATACATAAGGATCTCTGAGGGCCATTTATTGACTTAGAAAACCAAATTATTACCTATATTCTATTGTATTTTTACTTATTTTGTTATATTTTCTCAATTATATTTTGATAGCTTATGTGGGCTACATGTTTGACACCTCTGGTATGCAGGGTGGATTGGAGGGGAAAAACTATAGGCAGGCTTGTGATGGGTTATGTGATAGAGTCTGGACCAGGGTGGTGGTGGGGGGGATGGGAAAGAAAGGGTAAGTGGCCATGCATGACACATATAACCAGGGACTTCCTTTACTCTTTCATATTCCTGAATGTAACCCTCAAGCAAAAAGCCCTGGGGAGACCAATGAACTGAAGATCCAGTCTGTTTAGCAAGCAAAAAAAGGGGAGTGTGTGCTGAGTTTATTCCTGAATTGATCAATAGCTTTCTCCTTTGACCCTTCTCTCTTTTCCTCATTGAGTCACTGCCCAAATAGAATCAGTTGCCAAGGTCTACCAGGTCTACCTCCATGCCTAGTCCAGTATCTCATTACTTCTACCTGGACTACTAGTTCCCATCTACCTGGCTGTCGTCTCTCTAATCTACCTTCATACAACTACTAAAATATCCTTCTAGAGGCATGAGTCTGACAATGTCATTCCCCTGCTCAAAAATTTTCAATGGCTTCCGATTGCCTAGAGAATAAAACACAAATTCTTTGTTTTAGGACTGGGCACTTAGGGTCTCCATATTCTTAACTCCAACTGCCTTCCGTGCTTTACTTCCCGTTACTTTGTCATAGTCAAACTGACCTACTGTTGCCTGACTCTGCAAGTTCACAGGCTTCTCCCTCTCAGAATCTTGCTAGTCCTTCCAAAGGTTCCATTACCTGGGCTTTATTAAAACTTGCCTCCTCTTCCCTGGCCCTCCACCCCCAGCTGAGTGTTCTCTCTCCCTCTTCCTAAGGAGTTTTCTGAATCTCTCTTTTGTCCCCATTGCTCCCTGTGCTCCACAGAATGTGAACTTGACAGGGAAAGCTTCCGTTTCATTTTTGTATCCCTGCACCTATCACACACCTGTATTGGGTAAAATTCGTTATTAATTTTATGAATTCTTCAGGCCTTGATCTTCCCCTTTGGAGAATGGACAACACTTCTTTCCCTTTTTCCATTAGAATGGAAACTCATTTTGAGTAGGGATCTTTCATTCTCTGTTCTTGGACCCCCAGTACTGGGGGATTAACAAATGCTCACTAATCTATTAGCTCACATCTACCACAGTGAAAGAACTCATCAGCCTTTTGGGAAGACTGTGTTCTTCTCCTAGCTCAATCACTAGCCTGTGTGCCCGGAGCGCCCTCTGGTGTCAGTGCCTGGTTCCACTTACAAGTGGAACCGTCTTACAAGTCAGACGGGTTTCATGGGATCACACATTCAGGGTGGAAAAGGAATGTAGAGGTCATAAAGTCCAAGCCCCTAATTTTACAGATGAGGAAACTGAGGCCCAGAGAGATGAAGTCACACAGCTAGTAAGTATCTGTTGGGATTTGAACTCTAGGTCCTTCAAATCTAGTGTTCTTTGTACTGTGTCACATTGCCTCAGATCCACTGGACTATGGGTCTATAGATTCATAAAATTATAGAATATTAGGGCTTGGAAGGAAATGAAGGACTATCTAGTCCAACACCAACATTTTACGTATGAGGAGAGTAGGACCTAGAATTAAGATGACTTACCTAAAGCCACACAGTTGACTAAGTAGCCATCTCTCCTGTCTGGTGTGTCTTCTATCCCACCACAAGGGTCCTGATAGGTTGTCCGGTTCCAGTCCTTCATTGCCTCCTTTTTCTTCCATCTCTCCTCTGCCCCACAGGGCATTGCAGGTACAGATGTGGCAAAGGAGGCATCAGACATCATTCTAACAGATGACAACTTTACCAGCATTGTTAAGGCAGTGATGTGGGGTCGAAATGTCTCTGATAGCATTTCCAAGTTTCTGCAGTTCCAGCTCACTGTCAGTGTGGTGATTGTGATTGTGGCCTTCACTGGGGCCTGTTTTACTCAGGTGCAGTGAGGGAGCTCAGTTGGGGGGATGGGTAAAAAGGTGGCTGGGAAATGGGAAGTAGGGCAGCTGAGAAGAATAAAGGAGAACACCATTGCTGTTAGGGCAGATGAGAAGCCCAGGCTACTTCTGGCCACTGACCTGCACTATGACATCTGCTATCCTTCGGAGGTCTTTGTGAAGAGCTCCAGTGATTAGAAACATGAGTTACTATGATTAAACACTTTATGGTTTACAAAACACTTTGCTTATACCAATGTAGTGAAAGCATATAATGAAGGCAGTCAGAAGAATATCACCCCCATCTTACACATAGAAGGCAAATGGAGATTCAGCAAAGTTACAAATGCCTTGTCCGTGCTCACTGGCTGGGAAGTGTTGGGACTAGAGCTTGGTTCCAGGTCTCCTACTGCCAATGTCTAGTGCTTCTTCTGTTTAAAAGAATAGGGATAGAAGGAAGACTGGGGCTGAAGAATGGGAAGGGTTTATGGAAAAAAAAAAGCTGAAAAGAAAAAATCCTCTTCTCCCTGCTAGGATTCCCCACTGAAAGCTGTGCAGATGTTGTGGGTGAACCTGATCATGGATACTTTTGCCTCCCTGGCCCTGGCTACCGAGTCACCCACGGAGTCGTTGCTGTTGAGACAATCCTACGGCCTCAATAAGCCACTGATCTCTAGGACTATGATGAAAAATATCCTGGGACATGCAATCTTCCAGCTTAGTGTCATCTTTACCCTTCCCTTAGTTGGTGAGCCAGGGCAGGGGTGAAGAAAGGAGCCCCGGACAGCGAGACTTTGGGGGAGTTCTTGAGAACTGGGGTCCTATGTTCTCATGGTTTCCCTTAATCCCCTCCCAACTTTGTCCTGTCTTCCCTACCTAGGTGAAAAGCTCTTTGACATCAACAGTGGGAGGAAAGCCCGCTTAAACGCCCCACCCTCCGAACACTATACCATTGTATTCAATACCTTTGTGCTAATGCAACTCTTCAATGAAATCAGTACCCGAAAAATCCAAGGTGAGAGGAATGTCTTTGCAGGCATGTACTGTCACCCCATCTTCTGTTCTGTGCTGCTGGGCACATTTATCACCCAGGTAAGACAAAGCTTGGATGGCAGGTCCCAGGGAGAGAGAGCAGGAAGGGGCCACCCAGGATGGTGTGGGGCTGAAGCTGGGAGCTTAGATATCCTAAATGTGGGACTCCATATCCTCCCTGAACCTAATACAGGAGGTGATCTGTGAATGAGGCTTGGGCTGTGGGTTAAAAATAACCTTGTGGATTTCCTTGATATCTCTGTTGGTCCATCATCGTGGAAATGGAATATGATCTTAGAAGTAAGTACAGAATGCAACAGTGCAATGAGATATAACATGAAGCTCCTGCCTTTATCATCATGCTAATTTAGGGGAGGAACTTAGTCCCTAAGGAAAGAGTTAGTATGATAGGTAAGAGGGATAACACCTTGGATAACACCTTTCTCTGAGATCCCACCTTTAACAGTGTTCACTCTGGGAATAAAAAGGCAGGCTTCTTCCCTCTCCATTTTGCCTGTGTGAGTGACATGGATTTCTAAGGTGCTGATTCTCATTATGTCCATGGCGTTAAACTCCTTAGGGAGGGCGGGGGGGGGGCAGGATGATTTCCCACAGGAAATCTTTGCAGAGTACTCGAAGCCAGGTGAAGTTGTTCTATTGACTCTAGCATCCCTATAACGCCCATGTTGATGGCTCTCTCTGTCCACTGCTAGATCTGTCCTCCCTCCTGTATCATGTGTGTATGCATGCACATGAGTGCATACGTGTATATGGTGTATATGTGTCCTGACTTTTCTCCATTAAATCTGAAATTCCCGAAAGACAAAGTTCTCTTTTTTCTGGATCTCCACTTATCCCAGTGCTCTCCTCTTTTCTTTCCCCTCTATCCTTTCTTCTGGCCACTTGAAACAGGTCTTTGTGTACTTGCTATAGGGTGTTTGACTGATGTGTTTGTGGTAGAGCTGGAGAAGAAGTCAGACAGCGTTGACTATAACAATTGGGGCTTATAGGATCATAAATTTAGAGGATTATAAGTTAAAGGAACCTTAAAGGTTGCCTCGTCCAGCCCCTTTATTTTACAGAGAAGGAAACTGAAGCAGAGACACGATAGTGTAGTAGGTAGAATATACCATATTTCCCCACATAATCATCACATATTTTATGCCAAATTTTTTTGCAAAAAAGTGGGGTACGACCATCATGTGAAACTTTTTTTTGATTGTGCTGGTATTACTTAAAAATCATTTATTACTAAACTGTCTTTGATGCAAGATTAGGATGCATGGAATACTCATGAATATATGTTAAAATTGAATACTGACGATGCACACGCGTGAGAATTCTAGGCTCTCGACTCACAATGCATGAGAGATAAATGCATATCGACATGCCACTGGTAAACACGTGGCTGCTAGGTTTACCTTTTAAGTGGCGTGAAGAACAGAATTATACCACATGACGATTATGCAATGAAGGTTATAAACCAATTTTGGGACTGAAAAAAATAGGATGTGACAATTATTCAGTGAAAACAGTACTGGATTTGGAATCAGGTAGCCCTGGGCCAAAATCTTTGCTCACCTAAGGGCATAAGGACTCAGTGGCCTTCTCGAGGCCTTTCCAGTTCTAAAGCTATGATCCTGTTGATCCTATTAAACCCAGAATGGTAAGTGACTTGCCTAAGGTCACACAGGCAGTAAGCGGATCTGCCCGTGCACTTTTTTAGTCAATGCTAGGGCTGACTTTAGGTCAAAAGAACGATGCTCAAACTCTGCCTTTGTGACCTTAGTTAGGTAAGTCACTCTCTGAGCCTCAGTTTACTCATCTGTAAAATGAAGGCATTGGACTAGTCGATTTCATTTCTCAATCTTTTAGAGTCCTGGCTCTGTCGCTTGTTAGCTATGTGATCATAAGCAAATCATTTCCCTCTCTTAAGGCTCAGCTTTCTCATCTCTAAAATGATGAAAAATACTTTCATGACCTACCTTACAAAGTTGTCATGAGGAAAGCACTTTGTAAACTGAGGGTTCTACATAAGCGAGAGCTGCCACTATTCTGCCACTCATCTCTGCTCTGGCGATGCCTCTTTTTTCTCACAGATCCTGATAGTGGAAGTCGGGGGCACACCCTTTAGCTGCACACACCTTTCCTTGAGCCAGTGGCTTTGGTGTCTTTTCATTGGGATTGGAGAGCTGCTTTGGGGCCAGGTGAGTCACTTCTTCATACACACACACACACACACACTCATCCTCACTATCTGCTTATCTAGTTTGAGGGCACTGACCTGCACTAGAAGGGCTCAGCCCCTCAGTTGCAATCATCAAGTATTAAGGGGTTTATTAAGCACTTTCTCTGTACTAGAGATAGTGGCAATTGCTAAGAAACATGATCACCGTCCTCAACATCATCTCTCTGGTTCCAGTAGTTTTGCTTGGGATTCTAAGTTTGCCATGCCATGCCATGCCATGCCTTGGCCTCCCCTAGAACCTTTGAAGGAAAGCACAATTTTATTATATTCTCATAATACAACTACTTTTGAAGAATACATGTGTGTGTGTGTGTGTGTGTGTGTGTGTGTGTGTGTGTGTAGGGAGGGGAGGAGGAAGAGAGAAAAGAAAGGAGAAGAGAAAAAGAGAGAAATGACCCAACTTCATCTACACTGTTTCTGTACTCTTTTTTGTATTTGTTTAAAATAAAACCCCATGGTTCAGTGTAAAGAACACTGAATCTGGAGTCAGAAGACCTGATTTCACATCTTACCTCTGACACTACCTGTGGGACCTTGGGGAAGTCACTTGCCTAGATCCAGTTTCCCCATCTGTAAAATGAGGTTCACTCTAGTTATAGATCTATGATCCTCTAAGTCCATATATTACAATAGAAAGACTACATAAGTCCTTTGTTAGAATACACGTGTATGAACAAGGAGGTGGAGACAGGGCCCTCAGGTACTCCTTAAAACCTCTTTGTTCTCTTGGAAGGTAGGAAGAGCCAGGCCAAAGAAGAAGTGAGGTATATGGGGTTGGAGGGAAGAAAATTAGAAGTGAGGTATGGAAGCAGAAAGTCCTTTTGGATGGGGGGTACCAAAAGGTAATAACAGGGTGTGCACCCCTATGTTTTGAAGAGTATCAAGAGCATGAAATCTTGAGGCCCTCAAAGCTAGCAATTTATTCTTCCCAATCACTAATTCTTTTTTTTTTTTTTTGGTTTGTTTGGTTGGGGTTTTTTTGGCTAGGCAATGGGGTTAATTGACTTGCCCAGGGTCACACAGCTAGTAAATGTTATGTGTCTGAGGCCTGATTTGAACTCAGGTCCTCCTGACTCCAGGGCCAGCGTGGCCACCTCGCTGCCCTTCCCAGCACTAATTCTTCTACACGGTACCGGTACTGACTAGGGGAGAAGTCCTCACTCTTCTGCTTAGGTCCAGCATGACCTTGCATGACTTCACTTCTCTCTTCTCAATTTCCTCATCCTGTGACCAAACCCATCATACTTTAGCCCAAGATATAGTCAGGTTGGCCCAGCTGTTAAGTGTGCTGAGATTCTTGGCCCCTTCCCTATGTCTGTCTTCTTCCAGTTATGGACCCTTGGGTCATGACCTCTGGCTTGAGCCAAACTGCACTTCCACCTTTATCCTTAAGGTCCTTGCTAGCTCCTAGCTGAGGGAGGTACCAAAGATTCTTCCACTCTACTTGGTACTGAAGATTCTTCCACTAGACTGTAGACTTTGTTCCACTGACTTAGCAGTTGCCTCCTTTCCCAGTCTCGTGGAGGTCCCTTGTTCTGGGCCGTGGAAGTCTTGCCCTCACCCCTGAACCCCTGACCCATTTCTCTGTTCAGTTTGCCTGAAGCTCATTCACTAGCCAGTCACTAAACCCAGGTCTGTATTTTGAGATGGCCACTATCTGCACTATCATCTCTGTGCAGGTGAGTCTGAGCTCAGGATAGCAGCACCACCTACTTATTGGATATCCCAAAGGCTTCTCAAATTCATTGTGTTCAAAACAGAAGACTCTCTCCCTTCCTCTCCCTTCCCTGTTTTTAGTTGCCCAGATACACAACCTCAATGTCAGCCTTTACCTCTACTCTCCCTCACTTCTCATCCAATCAATTGCCAACTATTGTCTTTTCTGTCTTCCCAGCATCTCGTGTATTCATATCCTTCTCTCCATGCATCACCTAGTTCAGGCTCTCATCACCTCTTGCCTGGATCATTATCGTGACCTCCTAACTGGTCTCCTCGCCTCCACATAGCTGTCAGAGTGATTTTCCTAAATTTTAGGTTTGAATCCAAGATTGATACTGTCATTGGAAAGGGGTTTGGAGTGGGGCCTTGGAAATTAACTGCAGCAGGTAGCAGAAAAGGAATGATTAAGTTGAGGTTGGCAGAGAAACAGTAAGCCCACCCACTAGAACAAGCTTTGGGAAAGAAGACAGAAGAGGAACCCCAGGAATCATTGATGCCACAGATGGGCCCAGGAAAGGAGTTCAGAGGTACTTTAGAGGGAAGCATTTAATAAATTTTATAGCCAGATCCATATGAGACTTAAGTTTAGAATGAAGCCAATTAGAAATTAGACAAATACTGGTTTATATCTTTGTACCAACCGCTATTTTGAATGTTAGTACAGATTAGATGGTTTTATAAGCTTAAAGAACCAAATGGGGGAAGAACATTTATTTACCTTTCCACGGGAAGCTAATGAGTGATGAATTGTAGCAATAAATATTCTTTTTCTACAAGATACCTTATTCCAGGAGCATCATTGTGCAGCATCAGCGTCAGGAGCTACATAAGGGAGGGAATTTTGATCTGTCATCAAGGCAGTGAAAAGTCTCCTTTCTTGGCAATGGAACTCCAGAAACATATCTGAACCTACTTACACAAAATGATAGACAATTAAACCTTATGCTTTGTTTCCCTGCCCACTCATGTCCAATTCTCAGATTTATCTGTAACCTGAGCTTTTGCCTAACTTAAGAGATTTCACCTCTCTCATTGTCCCCATCCCTACAGCTAATCAACACAGTGCCTACTTCAAGACTGACTTTCTTGAAGGAGGCTGGGCATGCCACCACCAAAGAAGAAATCACCGAGAAAAACCTGGCTGAGGGACTAGAGGAAATTGACCATGGAGAAATGGAGCTGCGCCGTGGCCAGATTCTCTGGTTCCGGGGCCTGAATCGCATCCAGACTCAGGTACAATGTTGGGAACCTACCCTTCATCGATGACTTGGAGGAAATTCTTTCCAGACCAAGGATGATAGTGAAGGAAGGTAGTAGCATTTAAGCTGGAACACCCTCACCCATATCCACACACCTAATGAAAAGGCTAGCAAGCAAGCCCTCCATCCATGTGTTCAGGACTGAGTATCTAGGATATAAGGTGGCCCAGGTTTGGGACACTCAAGTATTGCTACATTTTTTGGTTAGCAGGGTAGCCCTAGGATAGGCAGTGTTCATCCCCCCTCCAGAAAACTCAAATATGATGACAGAATCCCTGTCAGATCCTTACCAAGTCTCCTTTTCTAAGCCACTGCCACTTTTTTTTTAATCTAACTTTTTTTTAAATTTTATTTATTTATTTTGATTTATCAACAATCACTTCCATATGCTTTTGAGTTGAAAATTTTTCTCCCCCTCCCTCCCCCCCCACCCTCCCCAAGACGGCGCACAATCTGATATAGGTTTTACATTTACATACCCATTAAACATATTTTCACATTAGTGAAGTTGTAAGTAAAAATTAAAACCAATCCACTGCCACTTTTTTCCCTGCCATGACAGTAGGGTGAGGAAAAGGACGAGCAGGGGAAAGCTCGGCCAGAGCCCAGCCCCATCCCCCATCCCCTGTCTTTCCCTTACTAACTTTAATTTTATAGTGAGAGATGTGCGGGGTGCAGGGGAGTAAAGAGCTATCTCTTCATGACTAAGTTTCTTTTGCAGGAGCAAAACTTGCCACCAGGAAGAGGAGAGGCCAGCTTCCTTTGGTGCTCTATTCATCTCCCTGCCCTTATTACAACCTCAGCTCCTTCCCTCAGCCTAGCAGGGACATCAGCCAGTAGTTACCTAGTGATTTCCCTATCTTCATTCAGCCAGTTCTAGGAATTGGCAGTGCCCATCAAGGGCACCCAAGTGACCCTATTCATACCATTTTCCAAATCAGCTCATGAGACCTAAGCAGTTAAACAACCTTTCAATTAGTCTTATGGTTTAGAAATGCCCCAGTCTGCCTTACCCACAGAACACCAACTTGGTGATATTGGTATTTTGAACTATGCCTGGCAAAAGACGACTCTCCCCATGAGCAAAGACCTGGTCTCCAGGCTGGTGACATAGTTGGCTTTTATGAGACCCCAAATCCCTTCCCTTCCTTGCATCTTCAGAGCCTTGAGAGCCAAAACCCTGGTCCCCAGGTGTTTGGGGTGCCTCCGCTGAGGCGTTCAATGCTTTCCTCTGGCTCTGCACTTTTCGAAATAACCTAGGTTTTTGCTTTTCCTCCAGAGTCTCCAGCCTCCTCTTCTCCTAGCTGGACTCCTTTGTTGCAGCATCTCTCAGTTCCTACCAACTCTGCTCTTGTGGCCTAGGGTTTCTAGGTTTTCCTCTTTACCCTTATTCTCCCCCTTATTGCCTCCAAGCCTCAATATATACATTTTTATATTTGGTGTGACCTCCCATCTGAACTCTGGTTATCCTGGCATCCTTTGAAGGGTGATAAGGGAATATGAATCTATATAGATATACTTGTGTATATGTGTGTGTGTGTGTGTGTGTATATATATATATATATATATATATATATATACACACATATATATATATACACATAAAGTTACATGTAGCCTCAAAAGCTGATCTCTGAGTCAGGAAGCTCTGGGTTCTCTATTCCTTCTTCCAGCATATTCAGGCTGTTTGACTTTGGACAAATCACTTAACCTTATATAGAGAGAGAGAGTCAGGCCAAAATCCCTGGACATCTCCCCTCCTTCTTGTTTTACAACTCAGAGGCTGCCTGGCTCACTGATTCTGTAGCTTTTTGGACATCGCAGCAAACTCATCATAACGGAAACAGATTATTCCAATGTGTACTGAGCTTTGCAAGCAGAGTGGTTAAAACACGTCTACCTTTGTTCATAATAGCTAAAGGTTTCTCAGAATTACAATACAATCACCTTTTCCAACTTCATTAGGGCATTGTCAGTGGGTCCTACTCTCAGCCTGTTAATTCGCCACTCATCCCCATCCTGGCTGGAACATTTGATTAAGGAATGTAAGGGCCCCCGTTGGGGGAAGGGGGGTAGCTACTAAAATGACCCTGATTTTAGTCTGGATTCCCACATTCTCTGATGCTAAGTTACCCCTCCTTCCCCATCCTTTCCTATGATTATCAAGTCACTAGAATCACTGGAGGGCTGGAACACTTGAGCACTGAGGAACAGAGCCTCAGAGGAGGCAGCTGGGCTCCAGCTACACTGGGAGATTTTGAGCCTCTACACGATGTGAACAACAGGGAATAATGCCTTATGATCATCCTAGTCTGGACATGCTGTCACAGAAGGGGTTAGCTGTGTAGAGCCATCCCTGGACACCCTACTCCCACGTGATAGGGAGGGACCATCTGTGCTTGCCCTAACCCATTCAGAGCCAATGGAGAATCAGGTCCCTGATGTGATGCAAGAAAAGATGTGTAAACTGGGTAGGGTAGTGGAAAGGATGATGTTCTCAAACAACCCCCTGAATAAGAATGACTAATCGACCCGAAAGCAGTCAGCCCCTTTGCTCTCCCAACTTCCCCATCCCCTGGGAAAGTGTCATGGGGAATAAAATGAAGGAAACCAGACCCTCTTCTAGTCCTTTGGTAGATTTGGGGAAGGAAGTGACATGACTGCTTTCCAGGCTGTTCTACAGAGTATAAACCTTGTATAGTATATAGACTTGTGTACACATTTTGGGGGTTGGAGGGTGGTGCTTTCCCACAACTCTGGTTTTTGGTCTTTACCTGTGCCCAACAGTAGGATGGTTTGGGGGGGAGGGTTGATGGGACCAAATGGGAGGGGAATGAGTCCTGCCTATCATTGGGCTGACAATGTGGGATGCCAGAAGGGCAGAAGAACTGATGGTATTAATTAACACCCTCTGTCTCTAAGGGGCAAAGCAATTTGGAAACCAAATATTCTCCTTACGTAGGGCCAGAGTAACAGTTGTTCACCACCACCACCTAGTCTACCACCTCCTCTCCTTTCCCTTTCTCAGTTTGACCCACAATTTATTCCCAGCACCTGCCAGCCATGATCCTTGCAGCACTGGCCTGGCTGTGGCCACCTCTGTAGAATGGTCTGGCTTTGTTTCTAAGCTGAAACTATTTGTGCCTCCCTGCAAGTTCAGTCCCAAAAAAGGCTGACTGGGAGAAGAAAGCACGGTGTTAGGAGATGGGTCCAACAATTGAAAGGCAGCATAATGTCACATTCTGCACTGATTTTGAAACTTAGCCCTCTGTACCTTTGTGGCCCTCAGTTTCCTCATCTGTAAAATTGGGGGATGAGATGACTCCCTAGTCAATACTTCTATGATCAACCTGTTGATGAGGGATCTTCCCACTAGGGCTGCCTCTATGCCTATTGGCAATAAAATTCCTTTTTGTTTTTCCCCAGTGCCATGGATCTTTCACTGGCAAATCTATGAAAATAAGCATTGTTTTGTTTTTGTTTGGCTATCCCAGACATCAGAACTCAGCTGAACTTATCCCTGTCTCTGAAGCTGTGCCTTAATTTTGAGCATTTGGGTCACTGAGATCTATGTCACCATTCTGTACCGGCTTTCCCTGCTCCCCACCCTCCAGTTCTTCTTTTGGGGTAATTCTTTGTGCTCAGGGAGACAAGTAAACAAAGGAAGTCTGCTGTGTCCTTGTCTCAGCTTAAAGAGAGGGAAAGATGGAACTTTAGTTTGGTTTTTGGACTTCATGGCAAACCAGATTTTGAGTAATCTCCATTGCGTTTTCCTTTCTCTTCCTTGTGACAGTTCTGGGGGGGGGGGCTCACTTTCTGTCTCCTGCTTCCCTCACTTTTTTACCCTTGTTCCCTTCCTGACCCCTCAAACTCCCGGGGCCTTCCTGGAGCAAAGATATTTCACTCTCTGATTCTTTGCAGATCGAGGTAGTTAACACATTCCAGATGGCAGTCGGCTCTTATCACAGAGCCCTGAGGAGACAGAACACCACGAGTCTGCAAGATATAAAACCTGTTTGTACCCCAACTCTTGTAAATCTTTCTCCAGACAATTCTACTCCCAACACTTCTGTTCCTGCATCTTCTTCTATGGGCAGTGAGTTATAGTCTATTATGATGCATGATTTGCTAAAATGACCACATGAGAGCGGGTAGGATACACTTTAACCAACTTCAGTTTTCTCTTCCTTTTGGTTTTTCCCTTCATCTTTTGACTTGAGAGAGGGAAGGAAAAAAAATCCAACCCACCCCCAAACCAACCAGACTGTTTGACTTTATTTTTCACTTTTGAAAAGCCACTGCTTGGGGCAGCAAGGTGGCGCAGTGGATAAAGCACCGGCCCTGGAGTCAGGAGGACTCTGAGTTCAAATCTGGCCTCAGACACATGACACTTCCTAGCTGTGTGACTCTGGGCAAGTCACTTAACACCAATTGCCTCACCAAAAAAATAAATAAAAATAAAAAGCCATTGCTTCTTTACCATTACAAAATAAAAACCATAATAATAATAATAATCCTATCTTCTGGTTGTTGTTCTACATTGCTTATTCCTTGTTTTTCTTGGGTTTTTCTTCCTTTTCCCTCCCCACCTCCCTCCACCCCACTTCCCACCCTTCTTGGCAGGAACAGTATGATTCTCACTCTAAGAAATAGGCCCAAGATTAAGACACCTGGGGACCTTACTTTATTGTGTCCGCTGGGAAAAATGTTTTGAGAAGCTTGAGGAAGGGGGCAGGGTAGAGAGAGAGCTACTGTAGTTCTTATATTTGTTACTAAACTTTGGTAATGTAATTGAGTTTGGCCATCAGTAAGAAATGAGTCCTCTCACCACCACTGTCTCCTGAGGTGGAAATATCAGTTTAAAGTGTGTAGCTGACATGGGAAAACAGTGAGTGATGCCAAATTGTACTGTGGCCCCACCTTGCCATTTCTGATTTACTTTTCTGAAGCCTAATTAGGCTCAATCCTGGTAGAAATATCAAGCAAATTATATTCTGCTGGATAGAGTGGAATAGGGGCATTGATTGTCTTAGGGCCTCTACATTATTGGTGAGTTTCCTCTGTGAGTTATCTGTGCTTTTTTTCCTGCTTCGTCCGTCACTGCCATTCTCAGCACAGATAACTGGCTTGTCTGGATTTCTTTTCGGGGAGCCAGCAGGAGCTGCCCCTGTGTGTTCTGCATTTCTATGTGGCCCCCTAAGATTAAGCAGCAGAACCAAACATAACCCTCAAGTCAAAAAACAAGTCAGACTCAGCTGACATGCAAAGAATGCCAACCCTTCCCTCTCTCCTCTACTCTCCTCTACTATTTCCCTCCCCAGGAATGACCCTCCCCCTCTTAGGTCTCTGTCCTTCCTCTCTGCCTCTTGGTGAGAAGGTCTGAAGTTAACCTCTAGCTGACTATAGTTTGGACAGAGACCTTATGGGATCTAATGGGAGGGGTAGACTTGGGGATCTAAGAATCAATCAAGGGAAATAGGAGGAGTGGGTTGGTATTAGCTAAGTTTGTCCAACAGCTCTCACTTTGGGTTCTGATGAGTTGGATTTTAGTTACCCTTCTCTTTTTTAAAGTAGTGCTACCCTTCATGGGAGCCTCAATTTGGGAAGTCTCCATTTCCCCCAGCCTCATTTGGGAAGACTTCCAGGGACTGGCGAAGATGAAGAAGGCTTTAATCTTTTCTCTTCCCCATCACTCTTTGCCATCTCATTTCAATTTCTAGAAGGAAACAAAACAGCAACTGAGGAAATAGTGGTGGCCATCTACTTCCTATGCATCTGGAAGAGTAGGCCATCAGATTTGGGGAATGATATTCTTCCCTTCATAATGAGCTATAACAAGGCCTTGCTTACTTGCTGGTCAGCAGAGGCCTATCCTAGTTGGGGCTTATGGAAAAAGACTTCCCATATTCAACCTGCTCCCCTTCCCCTCCCCAAGGGATAGATAGTCTAAAGAAGATGGGATTGGGGCAAGAGAAGCAAACCCTATTTCTCTTTAACTCCCATGGGTATGGGCTGTGAAGGGGAAGGGAGGGAGGGAAGACTGTTTAGGTGGAAAGTGCCTACAGCTGCCACAGCGTCTGCTTCACTGGCTGTGTCTTGCACCCTCCCCCACCCCATACACACACACATGCTGCTCACACACAGGGGTACCGTGCATCAGATGTTGGGAGATGCTTGGGGATGGTTTGCATTGTGATTGGCAGTTCTTGTATGTGTGGTTGAAGTAAGGTGTCATACTCGGATATAGGATGAGTTCTGGGATGGGCCTCCACCACCAAGCACTTACTAACTTTCTTCATGGGTCTGCTCCTTCCCCAAGTTTCCCTTGCAGGTGGTTGGTATCCCCCTGGATTTCAGGAGACCTGCAGTCTGGCTGAGTGGTTGCTTCTTATTCCCCCAAAGAAATTCCTTTTCTATTTTAGACATTCTATCCTCCTCACTCTCCATCTCTTGTCATCCATTACACAGAGGCTGCTGGACATGTGGCACATAAGTAAATGCATCTTACACTTCTCCTGACTCCTTTGGGAGTGTAGAGCTCTCTGGAGCACACAGGGGTTCCATCCATGTCTCCTACAGGGTGCTGAAGCTTGCACTTGACCCATGTATGTCAGCAGCAGAGAAGGGTCCTATCTAACCCATCAGGCCTTACTCTATAAGCTTTGGTACAAGTAATCCACCCCAGGAACCTCTCAAGGACCAGGAAATGCCAGGGACATGAAGGTAGAAAAAGAGGGAGCTTATAACCTACCTTGAACTCTCAGGTCTGAGGCAAAGAACCATTCATTTAGAGGTTCAATGGGTAGGGCTGGGGAGGTTGAGATGGCAAAGGCCTCCCCCTCAGCCTTCATTTTGTGCGTTTCTTTGACTCTCCTGGGCCAAGACGTTAAGTTGGTTCTATTGTATGGAAAAGAGCCTCTTAGCTTTCAGAGCTATAGACAAGGTTGTTTGGGTAAGGGGAGGGGAAACCTTGGTCATTAACTTCAGCCCTGTCTGCTGAGGCCAGGCAGAACAGGTGATGTCACCTCTTACCAGTTTCAGTTTGAGGGCAGATGTATACGTGCAGAGAAGATTTTGAGAAACCTGAAACCTGAAGCTTCATGTATACATGAAGAGACAGATAACCTATTAGCAGATTAATTTACCCAATTGGATGTCATCTAGTCTCCCAAATCACTTTCTGTTGCCTTCTCTTGAGGACCTCAGCTTTGCCTAGGGTGGCAGGAGAAAATAGTTTCCTCCACATCTGTGCTTCTTTGTCCCCGACCCCCAGCCCAGCCATCATTTATCTTGCCCTTATAAGGTGAAAAGAATCACAGGTATCCAGAACAGACTCAGTAGGGCCCCAACATCCGGAATTACCTGCCCCTTGGGGTAAGACCAGTGAAAGCTTTAGCTCACATTCTTCTGCAGTATCCACTGAGCAGGCCTCACAGTAGAGGTGGCTTCTGCCGTGCCAGGTGGCTGCTTGTGTGATGAAGAATGGGGAGACAGCCCCAGGAGAACAGAGCCTCATCTCCAGCCCAGACCCAGCCTCTGTGGCAGGTTTTGGAGGTTCTCCAGCTCTGCCCTGCCCCACCCCACCCCAAGTTCTCCCAGATGGCCATGAAGGCAGGGACAGAGGGCGGGGGGCAGAGGGCTGGCAAGCAAGCAGAGCCAGGCTCCCCCACGCCCCGTGATACTCATGAAGGGAAGGGGGGAGACCTTGCTCCCCCCCTCTCCTCGATTGCTGCTCCTGGACCTGCCACCTCAAAAGGAGATCCAAGAGCTGGCTCTGGGTGGGGGGGGAGGTCGTTCCAAGGTCCTCTGCTGGTGGGCAAGGCTGCCTACATCAGCCCTCTTCTTCCCATCCCTCCCTCTTTCCTTGTCTCCCTCAGGCCAGGGCTGGACCTAGCTAGGAGCTCACACCCAGTCTAAGAGCCTTCTTCCTCTTCCTCTAATTCCTTTCTCTTCCCCCTTTTCTTCCTCCCCCTCTTTTTCCTCCTCTTACTTCCTTCTCTTCCTCCTCCTCTTCTCTTCTTCCTCCTCCTCTTCCTCCTTTCTTCTCTGCCACCTCTCTCTCTAGTTCTTTCCTCCCTCCATGGTATCACTTTCTTTTCCCTCCCTTTTTCCTACAGGCAGCAGCTCTTCCTGAGGACCAGTTTCTTAGTTGCTTGTGTCCCCACATCTCAGCCCCCTCCTCCCTGAGCTAGATCTTCCTTTGGACAGTAGAGCCCCACTTCTTGGGGCGGGGGGCGGGGTGGGGCAGGGCCAGACTAGCGTGTGGATGTGTGTGTGTGTGTGTGTGTGTGTGTGTGTGTGTGGATGCGTGTGCACAATGTGCCCAAACCCTGACTCATTGCCTGGCTTGTCCTTGCTGCATGGCATGTGGAGTTCACTGTTGTCACCCCAAAATGTGTGTACACAGATCTGTGGGTCGGTTCTTTGCAGGCTCTGAATAGAGATGTGTCTGATTTAAAACACAGAGGGATATTTCCTATTTTCCCTCCACCAGATGTTTGCCTATAGCACCAATCCACATATCTAAATCATTTCTCTATTATTTGATTTCTACTTCCTTCCCATGTACGTTAAAAAATTAATGCTTTTTTTTTTAACTTTTGTTTCAATCTGAGTGGTTTGTTTGGGAATGTCACATTTGTGGTAGATTTCTACTTTTTTTATGAAGCTTTTGAAATGTCACAGTTGGGTTGCCATCACTCTTTACCCCACTCCACTGCCATTATTGAATTTTGAACCATATGATAATTTATTTCTAGTGTTCCATGATGTCCTTATTGTAGATTTATTTTTAGCTTTTGTTCAGTGGTGTTATATGTTATTCATTGTGTTTCTCCCTTCAAGAATCCAATTCTTCTACAGGTTTATCTCACTTCTGTGTTTTCTCCTCCTTCCTTCCTTCCTTCCTTCTTTCCTGGTATAGATCAAAGTCGTGAAAGCATTCCGTAGCTCCCTCTTTGAAGGCCTTGAGAAACCTGGAACCCGAAGCTGTATTCATAACTTCATGACTCATCCCGAGTTCACCCTGGAAGAAGATGAGCCAACAACGCCACTCCTGGATGGTAGCGAGGTTGAAGATAGCAAAGAGCCTGGGACAGACAGATTCCCCAAGGCTACTGGGAGCAAAGAAGCCCCATCTTTTCTATCCAGCAGTGAAAACTGCAATACTTTGGACTCTAGCCCAGTGCATATCACAGCATCCGACTCAGACAGCACCTTACACAGCCTGGAGACATCGGTTTGACCCTTAGAACTCTGACTTCCATCCCTGATTTCTTCCATTTCCTCCCTTATCTGCCCCTTCCGTGTGATATCCATGTGATAATAGAATTTTTTATTGTCATGTCAACTGCTCCTGTGTGTGCACCATGAGTGGATTCTCACCCAACCATTAGAGGCAAGAGCAGACACATTCAGGGATGCCCAATTGAACTTTGAATTGGTGTTTGGGGTCAGGGGCTTCATAGCTGATGCAAGCAGTGCTGGGGTCTCCTCATGTTGGGCTCTGTAAATCAACAGTGGTTTTTGTTAGTATGTTTTAAAGAAAGGCAACAGCCCTTGTCAGCCCCCAAAATAATTTCCTGTGTTTGTAGGCATAGAACACAGGAAAACCTCTTGGCTCCTATGAGGCAGTGTGAGCTGTTAGCTAAACAAGGATGCAGAAGGAGAAAAAAAATATCTAAAAGGAAATATATAGGATTGGGGTGGGAAGGGAGGGGGGAATGGGATTTGTAGAATCAGCCTATAGATGATGATTGCTTTTAAATAAGTCTTCCATTTTGAAAATTTCTGCTTAAGCTCTTTAGCTCTTTAAGACCTTCCTTACCTATCTCTTGTGAGTTCTTTTTATCCCTTTCCTCCCCTCTTCCCTACCTCTTCTCTTAGTGGTAATAAGAGAGTAGGGAAAATGCTGAGTGAATTGAGTGACCAGGTCACAGGTTGGTTTGCCTCGGTTTGACTGAACTCCCTTCTGCCTCTGGAGCCAAGGGAGACTTCAGTTCTGGTTTGTGGAACCAGTTTTGGTCCTGAAAGGATTCCATTTGAACAGTAAAGTACAAGCAATTTGGGTGTGTTGTATGTATGTGTTTGCCCTGTTGGTGTAATGTGCCTTCTTCTGGAAACTTCCATGTGGTCAGAAAGGGGAGAGGCCAGTTTTTAAATGTCAAAGAAAAAAGCCTTGACTTTGGAGGGAGCCATGCTTTGAGTGGTAGGTAGTGTTTGCTGGGATCTGAGCAGAGGGAGTGAGCTGGATCTGACTTTGCTCCAGCTGGACACATATGAGGGACCAGAAACTGGCAGGTCTTGGGCAAGACAAGCCATTAGAGTAGAGATAATCATATTGGGTCTTCTATCTAGCACAACCCTTGGTACTTGCAAAGCAGTCTGCCGAGGCTCTGCTATCTCAGGGTGTCAGGATGGGTAAGGAGGTCAGTGTTTAAGGAGCTCTCAGGAGAGGCTGAGGAAAGTTGTTCAAGTCAGAGCCTGGGCAGGCCTTGCTTCACAGTGTTCAGAAGATCAGGGCCTGACTGCCTAATTACCAGCTTAGACTCCTCTATGATTTACTAAGTCTGTTTACTTGCAGTCCTGTGCTCTCTGAGGAGTCTCCAGCACACCCCAGAACTTAGCTTAAAAACTACCTATTATCAACTAGGTGCTCCAGTAGATTTGGCTAATTAAGGCAGCAAGAGAAGCTCACCCTCTCACCCTTGGTTCTCCACACACACCCCCCCCACCCCCATGACCTTTTCCAGCAATGAGCTCTAATTGCTGCTACCCAGTAAAGCCCTGTGCCTTCCCCCCCACCCCCCACTGCCCAAAGCCTCCCCTTCCAGCCTGCCACTTGGGAGGTGGAGGCTTTGCTGAGAGATTTTTTCTAAGTGTTTCTTAACAAAGATGAGATTGGAGCCGTGCTTTCTGGGAACTCCATTTTTGTTCCTGCTGACAGTGATGGATGCTTTTCGGGGGGGGGGAAGGTAGGGGGGGACCTCAAAGCTCTAGTAAACTGCCAAATCACCGAATGCTTTTCTAATTATGAGGAGGCTCCTCCTGCCCCAGCCCTTCCTCCAGAATACCTCTCTGCCAGTTTTCACTTGAGTGAGATAAGGAAATAAAACATTGCTTACTCATGACTACATCCCCCAACACTACATAATCCATCAACCTATGAAATAAAAGGAACTTTGGTTTGGTTTTTAAAGGTTACGTGCTTCAGCGATCATTTTTCCTATATTGAATGAAAGTGGAAAAAAGCTCAGCTCACCCAAGGTGGAGTTAGAAGCTCAAATATATGTGTGTATATATGTATACATATGTATTAAAAATACATTGGGAGATACTGATTTAGTTGTCAAATCTTATACCTCAGATATGTTTAAAAACAACTCTGGAGGCTACTTTACCATGTTCATTCCCTAAAGACTTTCTAGGTGCCTGACAGGTTACCCTTGAGGGCCTTGTCTGCTTTCCAAAGGCAAAGGGTTTTTTTGTGTTCTAATTTCCATAGTACAAGAGAAAATATATAAATGTTCAAATACATATAGTTTTCTTTAGATCAGAAACTGATATTTTTGAGTCAGCCGTATGTATTTTGTTTAAAAGGATTAAAAATAAAGAGCTGTCATGTGGCCCAGCTGAAGGGCTCATGCAAACCAGCTGTTTGCTGTGACAGGTGACTTAGTATATATCTTTGATGGGTTCTAAAGGCCAATAAATTACTTCCTTTCTCCAAACAGCCATCTTTGTACTTAAGAAAAAAGAAAAAAAAATTAGTTGGGTTCTAGAGAGATGTTTTTTATATAAATTGTATTGATATGGCTGGTTGAGTAAGTTTAAGCATTTGTGTGCATACTTTTTTATGTAAAATTATTTTCAGTTTAGTTTCAGTGATACAACTGGCAACAGGTCAATGTGGTTTAAGTTATTCAAGAAAATTCCCTCCCTCCCTTCCCCACCAAAAAATAAAATGGTGCTTTAGATTTGAAATGGGTAGTGTAGGGTGGAAAGGGATGGGGAAGAGTGAGGCTTCCATTTTAGATTCCTCTCTAGATAGGTCATGAAGCATAAGGAGGGGGATTAGTCTGCTAATGGAAAGGGAAGACAATTAGCAAGAAGCCCTGTGCCAGACGGGAGGTGAACTTCTACCCCCAGTAGTCAATTGGGTTGTCCACTCCTCTCACAGTTTTCAGAAGTCAGGGGCCCCTTGCTGGGCTGCAATTGGCAGATTGGTACCAAAGACATTGACATCTCTTCTAGTCTGTGAGGGTGATCTCTCTTTTAGAGTTTACAACTTCTGTGGTCTTTTCCTGCTTGCATATCTGAGTTTTAACATTAATAGAGAGGGTTTTTAACATGGGAATCTGAATGCTTTCCCCCAAAAAGGTTTTGTGCTTGACAAGGAAGGAAATATCTACCCCAAACGGGAAAAACAAAAACTGGTTCTAGTCATGGCTGTCAGTCTTGGGGAACTGTCTGGACAGGACTCTCCCCTGTCATCTATGACCCTCTTCCTCACGACCCAAGTCAAAGAAGGGAAAGTTTATACAGTAGAATTTCAAACCACTAAAATTTAGAAAAGGCCTTAGCACATGGAGCTCACATGTACCATGAGACCTCCTACATGAGTCCCATTTCCTAGCAGTCAGTGGCACCATTCCCAAATATCCCTGGTCCCACACCCACCCCCTACGTCTTAAGGGACATCTCACTGTAGCAAGAGGGGGTTACCTGTAAACCTTATCCTTCAATCATTCCAAGTTTCTTTCCCTTTTAATAGACAAAATCCCTTTACTTAGCTCACTACCATGTCCGTCTTAATTTTGCCCTTTGTCAGCCCTACCACACCATCTTCCCTTCCTAGGTGAAGTTTCCTAAGAGGAAGATGTATGAAGATGAGCTCAGGTCACTCTCCCATAACTAAATGGGCCTTGATAAACATTTTCCATATCTATACATATATATGCATATATATATTATGTGTGTGTGTGTGTGTATATATATATATATGACATATATATATATATATGTATATATATGACATATATATGTGTGTTTGCCAATGAATCTAATTCTTAAGGTCTTTCTTTTGCAAGCAGCATGCAAATAGGAGTTCTGAGTTTCTTTTTTTCCCCAGTAACTCATAGCAAGCACTGGTATTTTTGTATAAAAAGCAAAAAATAAAATAAACAAAACAAGAGATTAAGTATTTGTGGTATGCATGACATAAAAAGTAAATGGTGGTTTCAAAGCAGTATGTACCCTGGTGTGTGTGGCCATATTCTGCAGTTCTGCTTAACAGTACACCCAGTCTGTACCTGCACTCTGATATTATTTAAGCTCTATGTACGATGTTTTGCATGTATTTATATGGTTCTTGGGGAAAAAAATGGAACGAACTGTCAACGCTTCTGGAAACATTGAAACTTAAACTTGTCAGTTCACTGAGATGAGAAGACTGAAAGAGAGGAGACATTTAAATAAGAAGAGATAATTTTATTTTATTTTTGGGGGAACCAATAATGCTTTTTGCTATTGAGCAGAAACAAATGCCGCTGTACACTGAGAATAAAAACCCCATGCCCACTTGTAACTGTTATGTCCTCAATGTGTCTCCACCAGCGTCCCTGGTCATCTCCTGAGGCGGAGCTAGGCACACTGCTGCAGCCTTTGGAATGACTCCTTCCTAGCAAATGAGTAGCTCCAAATCAACATGTCCCCAACCCAGACATCCTTTCCTCTCTTGGTTTTCACCACTGATAGCTCAAACAACTTAATTTTCCTACATTGCTACTGAAGCTCAGTAGCTTCTCATGTGTGGCTCTCCCTCGATTGGGCCTGGGGGAAGGCGGTGGGGTGAGGGACTGGGGACTGCCCCTGGGGATTGCTTAAAGTGGATGCTTAAAGTCTGTTCCCCAGACTTTCTTAGGCAGCCCATCTTCATGTGAGAGTAACTATTCTCTTCAAGCAGGGCAGTTCCCTGGCTTTCCCCTTCTCTTCTGTTTGTATGTGTGTATCTCCTTCTCTCACTGCCTCAATTTTTTTTTTTTGGCTGTAACTTAGAGAGAAATTCACATCTCCCAATAGGCCCTCTAGGCAAGGGGATGATTTTGAAGAACAACGTGAGTCTTGGTACTGACCCAGATAACCCAGAAGGAACCAGTTTTAGAAGAGGCAGACTTGTCCAGGCTCCTGGTCCCATTCCTCTCCTTAGGGTGCTCTGTTCAAAACAACTCTATTTTATAGGCCATGAGCCCTGCCTAAGATGATGGTAAGGCCTTTAGCTACTGCACAGCACCTTAGAGGAAGCAGGTAAAAACTTGGTTGTTCTGGCCACTCCTATACCCAAATCTCATATCTCTTTCTCCAAATCCAAGGGGCTTCAATGGGACTTGAAAAGTGCTCCTCCCCAGCTGAGCGGTAAGTAATGAGGATTCTCCAGATTCCACTTCTGAAGAATGTTGGGCCACAGCTTTGAGCCACTGTTCTTTCTCCCTATTAAATCTCATCCCTTTCTCTTGTGATTCTTTGCAATTTTTAGGTGTTCTCTCGTGACCTGGCACTAATGTGTCCCTGTATACACACCCTTTTCCTAGCCTCTTTTAGTAAGCCCTGCTCCTGGGGCAGAGACTCCACCCAGTCTCACATCTGTTTCTGAGATATCAAAATGGAAAACTAAACCAGGATCTTTGGATGAATATATTCTTCAGCCAGTATGGTAAAAGGTCCCCCAAAATCAAAGCGCTTTCAGCCTTCAGGAACCAGCTTGTCCTTTGGCAGTTTAATTAGTTAAGTAGGAAAGCCAGCCTGGGTAAGAACTGTGGCCAGGAGTCAAAGCTTCCCTCGCTAAGCCCTTAAGCCCCATCCCAGAAGCTACTGCATTTAGCAGCTATTTGTGGGCCTGGCTGAAATCTAGCTCTTGGCAGCCAAACTGCACGTGGTTTCCTCACCCAGATATCATTGCTCAAGGTTTTTAGACAGGCCTTGTTTTGTTGTCATTTTTTACCATGTATACCCCCTCCCAAGCAATCCACTGCAAAGCCAGAGAAACCTTACTAGATATCATTGCTGAATATATACCTATTACCTTCATCCTTGTGTCTTTAGGTCAATGTTTCCATCCCCTGATTTACTGCAAGAGGGAAGGCCACCATGTCCTTTTTGTGCAAAACATGTTTAGATCCTATTATAAATAAAAATGTCACCATCTCTTTCTGTGGAGTCTTTGGTGTCCAGTTGTGTCAGGCGTGAGCCAGAAAACATGCGTTTTCTGAGTCATGCTTGAGATGGTAGTTAGGTCAAGTTTGTAGAAGGGAAAGGCTTTGGACTGACCAATGAAATTCTTTTAGGTCTTGCTCCTGGCTTGACCCAATGTTCTGTTTCTTCTCTGAGACTGTCTCCCATCCCTCATTTCTCAAGCTGAGAGGGCAGAATTATTGTAGAGGTACTATATATCTGGAGAGGGGTGGGGACCTCTCCATCTTTTTTCTCTGAGAAGTCAAAAGGCCTGAACCAGGGGTGGGGAGCCTGAGGCCTCAAGGCTGCGTGTGGCCACCCCTGAGAACCATGCCTGTGAGCCCCCGATCTCTAGATGTTTCAGAAATCTGTGACCCTTCTTTCTTTGGGAATTATCCTTGTTACTCTCTTTTCCCCTAAATACTGTTTCACCTCTGTGGTGTATTCTCTGTGTGTCCCCCATCCTATATCTTCTGATAACATTGCCTGGGAAAAGGGGGTAGGGGACATTTCCTATGTTTTCTGACTCAGCTAGGGTTGTGCCCACTGGAACTCTGATGGAGTGTGCTTGGCTCAGGGTAGGGTTTTTGGTGTTTTTTTTTTCTTTTGGCTTTATTTTCTAATTTGAGGTAATATTAAAGAAGGTGATAAGTAACCTCTCAGGCCTCTGAGCCCCTCTTAGGGATTGGCTAAGCCAGATAAGGGGAGAGGAGTGAGCTAAATCACAGACTATGTTAAGTCCCTATCCTCTCAGATCAAGATTAAGGGCTATAGGTTTAAACTCCATCCTGCTCCAAGGCTCTTGCTTCTTAGAATCAGCCCAGCTGGTAAGGAATAAATTTCTAGGTCACATCTGCAAATAGGGTCCAATAGCAAAGTTGTATTTAATTCAGACATTAAATGCTTACTGTGTTTTACATATCTTATATCTGGGGATACAAGTATCACTCAGTGAGCATTTAGTCAGTGCCTACTGTGTATCAGAAACAGTGCTAAGCATTGAAGATTCAAATGCAAAGAATGAAATAAATCCGAAAACTTATACATTTTTAGCCCCAAGGAGATCAATTCTAACGAAAAGGAGGGATAGGAAATGTTTGTAAGTATGACACAAAGTAGACTGTGCAGCAAAGTACTACAAGAAATTTGAGGAGTTCCGGCCTCAGACACTTGACACTCACTGGCTGTGTGACCCTGGGCAAGTCACTTAACCCCGATTGCCTCACCAAAAAAGCAAAAACAGAAACAAAAGATATTTGAGGAGTGAGAAAACATTCTTACTAGGTTGGTTCAGAATGGACTTTGTAAAGGAGCTGCCATCTGAGCTGAGTCTTGGAGGAAATGAAGGACTTACATGATGAGCCAGTCACGCCTGGTGTAGGCACTCAGAGCCTGATGGTCAAGTCAACAACTCAATTTAATGAAAACATATCCAACAAGCCCCAGGCAAAAACAATCTTTGTTGTTCAGTCACGGATCATGCTGTCGGTAAGGCTGTCTTGGCAAAGATACTGAAGTGGTTTGCCATTTCCTGCTCCAGTGAATTAAGACTGGCAGGTGTCTGAGGCCAGATTTGAACTCAGGTCTTCCTGATTCTGGGCCCAGCACTCTATCCACTGAGCCATCTAGCTGCCTCCAAAAAACAGACTAATAAAGTAAAAAGCCACCAGCAAGAATATTAAAAGGAGTTGGTAAGGAAGTTCCCTGACTATTAGGCACTCACAGCCTTTGAATATCCTCCTTGCCCAAAGAACCCAAGGCAGTATCCCATAGATATATGCCTGGATGCAAAATTAACTCAAATGGCCCTCATACTGCTTCACAGGGTCCTGGCTTACAGCACAAATGGGCAGTGGTATGGGAGTATGAGGTTAACCCAAGGCTCTCCAGTTCCACTAGTGTCGTGGCCCATGACAGATGAAAATTGGGGTGAAAGAGAGTCTCCTCCAGTCACAGAGGACAGTATGAGAAAAGACACAGAGAGGAGGAGGAGGAGAATGTAATCAGAAAGGATCTTCACCCGACCCAGACTGGAACCAGGTGGTGATCTCCTCACTGGCTTGTCAGAAGCCAGTATTTGCTAAGTGCCCTAATTGAGCAGGGAACTACAAGGAAGTCAATGAAAAAACATTTATTATTACATTGACTTATAGTAGGTAAATATTCAGTAGAAAGTCCTTGCCCTCAAAAAACTCACAGTCTAATGAGGGATACACTATGCAAACAACTATGTGTAAACAACATCTATACACTATAAACTGGGAATATACAATATAAACAGAGGAAGTCAGGCCCTCCTAAAGCTTATAAAAAAACACCAAAACTGAATACAACCCATACATAAACCACATATATGCAGTTAAGCAATTTTGCCAAAAAAAAAAACCTTGAAAGCAAAGTAGATTGAGATGGATATCAGTAAATGTAAACATCCAATAAAATTCGGGTGGAGTCAAAACACAGGGGTGGATCCAGGATGTGGGGGAGCCCAAAATTTATCATAGCCATCTCAGATATTTCTGGAGAATTGCTGAGGTCAAGGTTATATTCTGAGTTCAAATAATCTCTAGTCACATAAAGTTAAGTTCAAGCAATGTTAATAAATGATGAATAATAATCCATATCAGTATCAGGAAATTATCTGAGACACAAAGAATCTGGGAATTGACTCACGCAAGATCACACACTTAGTAAGTATAAGAGGTTGACTTTGAACTGTCTTCCTGCCGTGTAGTAGGCACATAATGAATATTTATTCTCTTCTTCCCTGATATGTGCCTTCCTGACTGAAAGTCTAGCAGTCTATCCACTACACTGCATTGTCTCCCAAAACATGGTGTACACAGTAGGTACTTAATAAGTACAATAATAAGTATTTAAGTGAGCACCCATACGTATAACTTGCATAGGTTTATAGTCAATTTTTCTAAGTTGGTATGTGTAACCATACCCATGACAAATATTTGTTATTATAATTGAGTAGCTGTTTTAGAGATATCAGCCATTGAGTATGTGTTCTAGACGTATCTCAGGAAGTGATGGTGCCAATTTATTCATGACAACTGAAAAGAGAAGCATGGGAGTTAGAGGAAAAACAAATCCAGTAATTTGTGGTTCCCAAATAAAAAGAGAAAGAAGCACATGGGGGGAGGACATATACATGTATTAAGCACCTACTCGATGACAGGTGCTTTACAAATATCTCATTTGAACTCAGGTCTTCCTGACTCCAGGCTCAGTGCTGCATCCTCCTGTGTCATATAGCTGCCTCTGAAAAGAGGAAGCAAAGGATTATAGGATCTTGGCATTTCATGTTAGAAGGGATACTGGAGATTATCTAATGCTAAAGATAGAGTCTTTTTAGTTAATTATTAGCTGCTCTTCCTTCCAGTGCTCTCTCTTCTATCATTTTTCCAGGAAATTATGTGATCATAGCAAATCACTTCACTACTCAGAATCTCAGTTTCTTCCCCTTTAAAATGAAGGGGTTGAATCTTAGGCCCAGAGAAAGAGAAAGAAACCTACTTCTGACCTCATGGTAGAAAAAACTTTGAGGCACAGAGGTTAAGATGGAGGTGGGGATGGAGATGCTCACTGTCACACAGTTGCTTTAGCAATTGGGTTTTGCTCCAGTTTTCATTTCTTTTTTTTTTTTTATTTTATTCTGAACTTAAGACATAAAATATTTCCATAGCATGGTAGAATAGAAAAAAAAAGAGAGATTGCGCATGAAGTTGCAAATCTATTATGTACAACTTGCTATTCTTTTAAAATATATAATAAAGATGTATAACTTTCTTTTTTTTCCTTTTTTTCTTCCTTCCCTCAACTCTGCCCTAGAGATGGCTACGACTAGACACAAATATGTATATAAATATAGACATAAATATGTATTTAAAACCATCCTATACATACTGGTATTAATCAGTTCTTTCACTAGATGCAGATGGCATCTTCCTTCATAGGTCCTTTGTAATTAATTTGGATATTTATAATAGCTAAAATTACTTAGTCACTCAAAGTTGTTCTTAAAACAACATTGCTCATACTGTATACAAGTTTCTCTTGGTTCTCCTCATTTAATTCTCCATTATTTTGTTCAAGTCTATCCACATTTTTCTAAAATCATCAAGCTAATCATTTCTTATAGCACATTAGTATTCCATCACAATCACATACCACAACTTGTTCAGCCATTCCCCAAGTGAGGGGCATCCCTGCAATTTCCAGCTCTTTGCCACCACAAAAGGAGCTACTATAAATATTTTAGAATGTATAGGTTCTTTTCCTTTTCCTCTCATCATCTTTGGAAACTTAGTAGTGGTATTGCTGGGTCAAAGAATATAGGCAACTTGATAATTCTTTGGGCATAATTCCAGATTGCTTTCCAAAATGATTGGATCATTACAGTTCTACTAACAGTGAATTAGTGTCCCAATTTTTCCACATCCCCTCCAACATTTGTTGTTTTCCCCTTTAATCATTTTAGCCAATCGGATAAGTGTAAAATGATATCTCAAGGTTGTTTTAATTTGCATTTCTCTAATCAATAATGATTTAGAGCATTTTTATATGGTCATAAACTATTTTGATTTCTTCATTGGAAAACTGTCTGTTCATACATGTCCTTTGACCATTTATCAATTGCAGAATAACTCATATTCTTATAGATTTAACATATTTGAAATATGAGACCTTTATATGAGAAACTGTCTATAAAATTTTCCCCCAATTTTCTACTTTCCTTCTGTTCTTGGCTACATTTGTTTTATTTGTTAAAAAAAAAACAACAAAACCTTTTTAATGTAATGTAATCAAAATTTTCCATTTTACACCTCACATTGCTCTCTATCTCACATTTATTCATAAACTGTTTGCCTATCCATAAGTCTAATAGGTAATATAGTCTATGTTCTTCAGATTTTCTTGTACTACCTCTTTTTATATCTAGGTCATATATCCATGTTGACCTTATCTTGGTAAATGGCATAAGAAGTTTTCATTTCTATAGGAAGGATTCAGTGTGGGAGCATAGGGGTGGGAGTGGTCTATTACGAAGTAATTTTAACATTGAAAAAAAAGGCAAAGATTATTTGCTGGAAAAAATGAAGGTGTTGGACTAGATGATCTCTAGGGCTCTCCTGTTCCATAGACCATAAGGAGACAAGTGGAACAGCTCTTTTTCAAAGTGGCGTCTTTGTTGGGATATACCCAGTGTTGGCTCTCCCTCTGACCACTAGTGATGAGGAGGAAGCTGTCTCTTCTCATTCCTTAAGACCAATAAAATAGGGAGAATCTTCCTGACTGTGTCACCAATCCTCTGTGGCACAGCTGAATCTTGCCATGTCCCCTTCCTCTGACTCTAACACACACACACACACACACACACACACACACAGTCAGATACCAAGAAACCAACCAGGATCCTCTGCTGTGGTACACACCTTTAACAAGGGGCCAAAGCACAAGTGACTCATTGGAAAGAGCCAGGCCCATCTCCACATATGCTCATTAGGAACATCCTTGCAGTTTCATCCCCATGTAGAGTTCATGAGAAGGGTTCTAATCCCACTTTCCAATGCATTGAGAAGAAACTCTTTTGTGTGTATGTATGTTTATAGTCACACATATGTACACATATACATACAAAGAAAAAAGAGAGGGGGGATGAGAGAGAGACAAAGAGAGGGAGAGGGAAAGGGAGAGGGAGAGGGAGGGGTAGAGGAAGACAGAGCAGAGGGAAAGAGGGACAGGGAGAGGGAGAAGAAGAATATGCTGCCAGGAGATCTTTGAGATCTCCAGAAGTCAAAGGAAGTATTTGCCAGCATTGAAACCTGGGGGAAGACATTTTTAGAGGCCAGAGAACAAAGGGTATTCTCAACCATGAAACCAGGACAAAATCTTTTCATAACCATGACTCACAGTGCCTAGTGTGAAAGAAATGACTAAGAGATTTTTTTTTACTTCTCCTAGAAGCCTAGAAGAAAAATTCATCTGGATGGGAGGGGTCCAGAGGAGGACAAAAAGGAAGTACTTGCGGCAGTCCTGGAACTCCTACACTGGAGCCAAGGGTTAAAGAAGCAAACTCAGGAAGGGCTGAGCTAAGGATAGCTTTGCAGAACCAAATCATAGGATTTTAAGCTATAACAGACCTTAGAAGGAGGATATACAATTCTGAAACTTAGAGATGTCTGACCACAGAGATCTTTCTGAACTTTGTAATGTTGTGCTTTTTGCTATTTTTATGCCATATATGTTTTTGTGTGATTCTTAGTAGCAAAGCACCTAAAAGAAAGACTCCATGTTATTTTCAGAGAACAGGGTAAGGAAAAAAATCCTCACAAGCAAAGCTGTGGGTAATCTGGTACCTAATACAGTGTCTGAAACATAGTAAGTGCTTAATAAATATTTATTGACTGACTAGTCAAGGATGATGATAAAAAGAGTAGCGCATTTAAATGGCACTTTAAGGTTTACCAAATACTTTCTTTGCTATGTTAAAAAAAAATAGCATTAGTGACTCCATTTTGCCTTTCTCCACCATTTTGTGAAGCTAAGTTTCAGTTACTTGAAAATCACCTAATTTTGGAGAATTCACAAGATTACTCCTCCTCCCAAAGGTCACCTACTTAAGGAATGTCACAAAACTACCCCCTCTGCCTCTCACCTTAGTGTCTCCCCGGTACCCTCCACCAGTGAGAAACTAGATGTCTCAATCCCTTTAAGTGTGTGTGTGATGCATTGTGCGGTTGCTGGGAACCCTGAAATGTCAGGGTATAAGGCAGCATACACCTGGAATGAATTCACACACTCAAACTTTCTTTCAGTCAAAGGGCAGTTTATTGAAACACCAATAGAAACAGGCAGGGTCCCTGGTGAACGTGCAACTTAATAGGAGCGAGACTGATGCTTATATACAAAAAGGACAGTGAAAGGATCTGGATGGGATTCTGGGCCACTGAAATATATGGGAAAATTCAGGGACTGAGCTGCTTTCAAAGACATGGTCTTTTCCTTTTAGGGGTCCAGGTACCATCATCCCATCATGTGTGTGTGTGTCCTTGGGCTACAGAAAGCCTTGGTCCCAATCAGTTTCTGCAACTGCACGCCATGCTAAATAAATCATTTGTCTGGATGATGCTCCATTTCCATATTTCACTGTAGCATCTTACATAGAGGTTAGAGTTCTAATACACTTTACCAGTCATCTCTTTTAACCCACACATTTTATAGCTGAGGAAAGTGAGGCACATTAGACTTGAAATAATTTGCCCAAGGGCATGCAGGTGACCAGGATATTTCCTCCCCTGCCTGACCTGGCCTCTCCAGTTTCAGAGAGGCAAAGTAATAGCTCTCAGAAACCAAAAAGAAGCTCCAATAAACAAAGTTCTAGTACTTAGCAGTGGAAGGAAAAAATGAGTCAGAAGGTGGAGTCACAGTAAAATCAACATGCGTTAAACACCCTCTGTATGTAAAGCCCTGTAAACCAGGCACTCTTTAAACTTCCTGTAATTGGAGTTTATAGCTCAGCTACGGGTCATTATCCTGGAGAGTTCCACAGCCACATGAGTATGAGGCTATCCATAGTGGTTCTGTCAGTGTGCACTCAAGGCCAGCTGTGCCACTGCTCACATGTCTATAGATCTTAAAGCACTTGGCAATATGAGAATTGTTATTATCTTCACCTCACAGATGAGGGTGTTAGGGACCAGAGGGGTTTAGAGACCTTGACCTAGGTTATACAACCAGCAATTGTTAGAGCTAGAGCCCAGGTCTCCTGGCTCTGAACTCTTCCATTTACATTCACTGGAGAAAGTAGCACCCCCAGAATGTGTAAAAGTAAATATAGCTGCACATAAATGAACTTGGCTGGTTCATCATTAGGGTGCCTCCTAAGTCCTACAATCCCTGTTGAAGGGAGGAGGAGGGGAATGACTGAGGTTGTTGTTTTTGTTTGTGCTTCATTCTAGAAGAGGACCATGACATCATGGAGGTGATGCCTTGACATGCAAGTGAATTGGATTAAGTTAGAGAGGGCTGTGCAAAGTCACCAGCCTTACTTTCTCCTGCAGAGCCACCTGGGTCCAGCAGCCAGATACATGTCAGGACGCCTTGGAGATGGCCCAGACGTGGTGGAAGACCTTGAAAGTCTTTAGCAGGTCTCAGTTTGATTGAGGCAATGCCCATTCAGTGATTAAGGCTAGGTTAAAAAAAAATGAGGCAAAGAATGGCCTCTTTAACTTAGTCCAGAAAAAAAAAATCAATCTGGGAGGGGAAGACTCTCAAGGTTTCTGGACAAAACAAAAACGATTCCTATTTATGGCTCTGTATGGGGAGTGAATTCATTCCAGGTTTACATTCACTCAAAGTCTATGGGGCCCAAATAATGATCAAGTGGGGCTTGGACTGGGACCTATTATTGGCCAATCAGTGAGAGCTGGAGTGATTTGGGCTTAAGGCATGGTCCTTAAGGAAGAAATCTAGCCCGTAAACCCCAACTGACTAAGGTATATAGAGGGAAAATAACAGTGGGAGGAAGAAGAGAGGAGGAGGAAGAGGAGGAGAGAAGAGGGAGCTATTAGCCTAAGGAAGAGCATCTTGTAATATACATAGTGCAATGGAAAAAGCCCTGAATTTGGAGTCAGGGTTCTAGCCTGGTTTCGTCATGAATAAAATAAATGTGTTAAACTAGACAATCTCAAAGCTCCTTTCCAGCCCTAAATCCTATGATTATGTTCAATAATCCTCTGCCTTCCAGAAAAAAGTGATTTTCCCCATTGTCATGAATAAGAATTTTCACACCATTGTTTCTACTAACAGTAGTCTTTTTGGATAGGGATGGGGAGGTGAGAGAGAGAAGGAAAATATGCCCATAAAGGGATGGCCCAATAAACATCCTTTTGCAATAAAGTAGTTAATACATTATAACCAAACCACCCTTATCATAAAGTTGCAAAACCCCTGGGATGCAGGTTGGCTGACTGATTACCCAATTACAATATGGTTCCTTTGGGTCAAAGTGCTTCCTGCAACATCATCCTGCCAAAAATGTAATTTTTGTAGAGGCAATTAATGATGTCAAATGTGGTCTGTCTGTATTGGAGGAGGAAGAAGTGAAAGAAGAGGAGGGGATGGACAAAGAGTCTCCGGAGCCTGACTGCTAGAATCTCAGCATCTGTCCACCCTGCTTTGGGGATGTTATACCACTTTAGTTTTGAAGTGTGTGGGAGGAGAGGAAGGGGGTGGAAACCAACTATTTATTAATTGCTAACATTTATATAGCCCTTTTCTTTATTATTAGTTTATATATTACACATATACACATATTTAAAGTTTGCAAGGCACTTGACTTACATTTCCTCAGTTGATCCTTGCAACTTCTGTGAGGTAGGTAATCCTAACCCCATTTTACAGATGAAAAACTGAGGCTCAGAAAAGCCATATAACTTGCTCAGGGTCACACAGTTAGGAAGTGTCACAAGGGGAAGTCAAACTAGGTCTTTCTGACCCCAACTCCAGTCTATCTATGATACCATACTCCCTCTTATCTACTTACTATCTGCAAACAGAAGGACCTGGACGATAAGAAAATGAATACCTCATGACGCCTACAATCTAGTTGAGGATGACACAAGAGACAGTGGGGTATGTGCACATGTGAGAGAACAAAAAAAAAAGTTATAATCAGAGTTCCTAAGGACGAAAAATAATTAGGAGGGAGAATATGACTATTGGTCAGATTAGTATGGAGAGCGCAGGCAAGTAGGAGGTAGAAGACACAGTGGTAGGAGGGGCAATCTTCTGAAAGATTCGCACGCGCACACACAGATACCCCACCCCCCAGGAAAGCCTTAAAAAACAACCCCACAACAGACATACTTCTTAAGTGAGGAGGATGCAGCGCAGTGAATGTTCTTTCAATGTTCTATTTTCAAGCCTACTCCCATGTCCCCTTCTCCTTCATTGTACCCTCTCTCAAGAAGTCTCTCTCTTGCTTCATCAAGTCTCCTCCCACCTGCTGCAACAACCCAGGTGCTTTGGGGGCTTTCCCTTGTGAGGTGCTAGAACTCCAGATAAGAGACAGGTCAGAGGAAGAAGCCAACCAAAGGACAGGCTATGACCCAGAACTGGTCTGTTGGGTGAATGGAATTCCTGCCAGTTTCAAAGTTCACCTTCCTTTTCTGCTTCCTACTGGGTAAGATGGCTCTGTATGGGGAGTAAGAAAATGGATGGGGTGGCTAGAATCAAGCATGTGGATGTTATTGTCAAAATGGGACAGTGGGGGAGTTAAAAGGGATTTATGGAACTGAAATAGGCCGCAGAATAATTCCATATGGAAGGGGGGATATGTAATAATTGAGGGCTGAATTTATAAATGGAAGATTTAATTGAATGCCCACAGTGAAGGACCACCACAACATGGTGAGTGAACCATTGTATCCTGTTTGCATTCATTTCTCTGGGAAGGGAAAGGAGTCTTGGGGAATGGGTGAACAGAAGCCATCAGGGTCTTGTTCTAGGTAGCAAAATATCCCTTCTCCCTGAAGATGGTGAAATTTAGTATCAGTTCACAGTATCTCCACGTCCACCTCCCTGCTCTACCCAAGGACTTTTTCCAATAAGGAAGAAGGGATTATGGAGTGAAGTGGATCTAAACAAACATATGAGATGCATTTAGAGCTTTTTCTTAGAAGTCTTCAGAGTCTGGGGGTGCTCTTCTAAGGAAACAGGATGTCAAATAAGAATTAAGGACTGGGATATTGGGGACTCTGTGGATGAGAAAACTCCCTCTAAACAATGACAGGCAACAATTTCTCTGCAACTTAGAGCCTTAGTGCCCAATGGTCACACAAGCCAGGATGTGATAGATAGGTCTTTCTGGCTTCGAGGCCAGCTCCCTATCCACTATACCACACTGCCTATGGTTGGCACATAAAAAACAACTGCTGGGGGAGAACATAGGGGACAGAGCAAGGAGGTTTTAAGTTGGTTTAAGAAGAGGAAGGAAAGAGGCAGAGGCAAAAGTGATTATGTTAGTCAAGAGATGCAGCAAGTGACCTTGGGTCACTACCTTGAGATATCTATAAAAGTTAGCCAGATGAGGGACTTTTCATTCAAATTAGACCCATTGGAAAATATTTCCTGACTTTCAGGCTTACAGGGCATGGCACCCAAAGGGGCAAAACTGTGTTAACCACCTTGGAGATGGTTAAGAACAGGAGAAATTCCTTAGCAATTATCAATCAACAAGCATTTATGAAGCACAGAGTCAGTCTCAGTGCTGAAGATGCAAAGACAAAGATAAAATAGTCCCTGCCCTCAAGGAGCTTACATTCTACCAGGGGAATATGTAAAAGTAAAGAAAGGAAGGGTCAGGAAAATATATAGACAAAGCAACCTGTGGGAGTGCTGCCATCTTCTTAATTCCTAAGAAAAGAGAAGTCCAACTGTGAGTTAACTGTCTCCGAAATCCAGGAAGAAGAATGTACCCTTCCCATGCCAGGGGCCCAGAGTGATTTATGCCCCTCTCTCCATTCAAAAGGAACCCATTACATACTACAGAATGGAAGGTAAATGCTAAGTACAGAGTAAGCACTGAAAATATTTGTTCTGCTGTCACGTTGAGCACTGATCAGCACTTCCTGTGCCTCTTGCTACATCAGCACATTGGAACTGATGCTTCCTGTGGCTGACTCTCTGTTTCCATTCCGGTAAAGCTGCCAGCTTCCTTCTAACAGCACAAGGAGGCTCTACTTCTTCTATCACTTGGTTATCTCTCCCTCACTCAGTGCTTCACACACCATACTCCTCGCCCACATGCCTACCCACAAGGAAGCGAAGATCACAAAATGTCCCCTAAAGCACCTCTAGATCCAGAGGCAGGTCACAGGTTGCAGCATAGAGTGGATGCACATAGGTGGAGTTCAGCTAGCTCTTACAAGTGAGGCCAACCAGGCCAGGACAAATATAGCGAGGACTGGGATTGTCCAAAGGAGTTTGTTGAGGAAAGAAGGAGGGTGGGATCAGGAACGCTGGGAAGTCAGGAATGGAAAAAGTGGAAATTTCTCTGTGTGAGAGACAGAATATCACAGTGGAAAGTGAACTGGACTGGGAGGCAGAGGACAGAGGTTTGAATTTTGGCTCTTCAACTCAGCACTGTCTTGGAGTCCAACTCCTTTGTTTTGGAGATGAGAGAAATAAGACATAGAGAGGTAAATGATTTATCTATCACTATGCTACTAAGTATAATGGATTTGAATTCAGGTTTTCCTGATTCTGAGTACATTGTCCTCTCCACTAAACCATGCTGGAACTTTGGGCCAGTTGCTTCTTTGCTCTGGGTCTCAGTTCACCTGTCTGCAAAATGAAGGAGTTGAACTAGATGATCTGTAAGATCCCTCTAGATCCTTTAATCCTGTGAGTTTGATTTTAAATAATTCAGATTGGTGAATCCCCCAAAGAAAGAAAAACAAACTGAGGGAGCACTTGAAAGAAAGGGCCTCAGATACCAGGAAGATTGCAATGTAGTTTGGTACTGACTGGTAACAAGCTAATTAGATTCAGCATAATTAGATACAAATAACAGACAAATTCACTTTTGCTCTGGGGAATCAACAACTCAAAAGGCCTTCTGTTTTTAAAGAGGGCTGGTCAGCTACCTATTATGAGAAATCAGTAGCAGAGAAGACTATGATGATTTAGGAGAGAGTGGACTTAGGACTAAAATGTGATCTATTTTTTCAACCCACGTGTTCATTTAGCAATTTAACCCACGACGGAAACACCCATCCCTCTATTCTCCAGGAATAAAGAGAAGATTATGGAAATCACCACAGTCCCACAGACTGTTGGTAGCCCCAGTGGGTAAGTGTTCATTTAAAGACTTGCTTTAATGGGCTAGCTAGCAGATGGAGCTCTCCTCACCACCGACTTATATGGAGGATGGAGGTTTCCTTTGGGAAGCTCCCTTCTTGACATTGCTGTTGCCACTAAAACTACCTAGACACACTTGCTGTTATCTATTGGGTGGTTGGTATTGGAGGAGGAGAATGGAAGGACTGTGGGTGTCTTTGTAAAAACTAGACAGCAGCCTCAGTGGGGGATTTTCCCAGGGGAAAAAAGGCTATGTGCGTACATTTCAAATTCTGTCCTGCTCGAAGCCAAAAAGTTGAATGATAGAAACTAGTTAATCTATGTTTTGGGGATATTGGGGGCTAAATTCAATTTAATTCAATCCATCAAGCAATTAAGGTATCTAATATGTGTCCAGCACTGTGGTAGACACTCAGAATACAAACAGAAAAGCTCCCAAAGAGTTTACATTCTCCTGTGCCTTAGAAGGTGCTGCACATTTCTCACAAGAACCTCCCTGGGTAGCTTCTTTCTTAGAGAGGTTATAGACCATCATCCAAACCCCATTCCCTATCACCTACTTCCTAATTCTTTATCCACACACCCTTCAATACTCCTACCCCAAAGCTCCAACCAAATGCTTTCCACTGTGCCCTCTGGAAAGCCTGTTCCATGGGCAATAAACTTCCCTTCATCCTAAATCTTTACCTTTCTCATTTCTTCCATCTTCTTCCATCTTCCAACTTCATTGAAATCTAGCTTCTCATTAATGACACAATTTCCCTGGCCATCCTTTTCAGTACTGACTGCAACTTCAATCATTCCCCTTGGTTCACTCTTGGTCAAGGTAGGAGAGTTGGAGAACTCATTGGATTGGGTTAGATTCGATCCTCTCTTTTCTCTAGGTTTTTAGAACACTTCTCTCTCCTTGTTCCCTTCCTACCTATCAGACTGCTCCTTCTCAGTCTCCTTCACTAGATCCTTATCCATGCCACACCTTCTAACCATAGATAACTACAAGGTTCTTCCTAGGCCCTCTTCTCCTTTCCTTCTCACTTGGTGACCTCAACAGCAACCTTGGATTTAATTACCATCTCTATGCTGACGATTCTCAAATTTTTCTATCCTGCCCTAAACTTTCTACTGACCCCCAGTTTCATATTTTCAGTTTTCCTTCAGACATCTTGAACTATATTTCTGGTAGGCTTTTTAAACCCAACCTGTCCAAAATGGAACTCATTAACTTTCCCCGAAACATCCCTCCCCCATGCTAATTTCCCTATTACTATTAAAGGTAACACTATCCTTTCAGTTTCTCAGATGTACAACCAAAGTGTCACCTTCAACTTCTCACTATCTCTCACCCTTCATAGTCAATCTGTTGCCAAGGCTTGCTGATTTTACCTCTATATCTTTCTCGAATATGGCCCCTTTTCTCCTCTAAGACTGCCACCACCATGGTGGAACCCCCCAGTCAGCTATCAAAGTAATTTTCCTAAAGTGAAGGTCTGACCATGTCACTCCCATACTCAATAAACTCCAGTGGCTCCCTATTGCCTCTTGAATCAAATACAAAATGCTCTATTCAGCATTCAATGTCCTTTAAAACTTATGGCCCTCAGCCCCCTCACTTTTCCAGTCTTCTTATACCTTTCTCCTTGCCCTGAACTCTTCAGTCCAGTGACATTGACCTTCTGGCTGTTCCTTGAGCAAGACACTTCATCTCTTGGCTCTGAATATTTTCCTTGGCTGTCCCCTATTCCTGGAATGCTCTCTTTCCTCATTTCCATCTACTGGCTGTACTGGCCTTCTTCAAGTCCCGACTAAAATCCCACCTTCTCCAGGATGACTTTCTTGGCCCCTCTTCATTCCAGGACCACCCCCCTTTTAATTATTTCCCAATTTTCCTTTATTGTAGCTTGTTTTATATATATTTGTTTTCTTATCATTTCCCCCATTAGATTGTGAACTAACCTTGAAAGCAGGGGACTGTCTTTTACTTCTTTTTCTATCCCCAGTGCTTAGCACAGTGTCTGGCACAAAGTAGGCACTTAGTAAATATTGACTGACTGACTGACTGATTGAGAAGTATGGCTACTTAGGGGTTTTGTTCAGTCAGAGAAAGGATCAAGCCAAGTTTCAACATCAAAATCAGCCTGAGGTTAACTCTAGCCAAGACCAGCTGTGTTGAAAGGATTTAGGGAACACAGTTCTTCCTCAGAGCACATTGGAAAATCGAGTTCATGGGAAGAGAACCTGCCCTTTGGGATTATGATTACCTTTGGTGAGCCCACTCAGCTCCTCCTTAGTTATGACCGCCAAAAGGCCTATGAAAAACCTGGTGAGACTTTCCTTGTTCCCTCATCCCCCAAGGCAGGAGAACTCATGAGAGAAGAGGAGTAAGGAGCAAATACAAATGAGGGCAGGAAAGTCAGAATGGCCAGATTTTGTCCCTTACTCAGCTCTAGACCTGTTCCCACTTGTCTCCTTAGCTTTACAAATCATCCCCTCCAACTTTATAGCTATCATCGCTTAGTCTTTGTATCACTTAGCACATAGTAAGTATTTGATAAATGTTGATCATCAATTGGTCCCAATCGCTTGCTCTCTCAATGGAAAACAAATAAATCTAATAGTCCAGACTTTCCCAGAAGTCCAGTATTTTAGCTTAGATGAGGCAGTATGGTTTGCTAGAAGCCACACTGTACTTAGAGATAGATAGACCCGAGCTTGTCCCAGATTGGTCATTTATTAACAGTGTGACCTTGGGCAACTTGCTTGACCTTTCTGAGACTGTTCTCTTCTATAGAAAACGAGGGATAATAATACTTGTACTACCTACTTCAAAGATTCGAAAGGAAATCATGTTGCAAGTGAAATCACTTCTTAAATATAACAGCATCCTTGTCTTCAAATTCACTACTGTGTGGAACAATTCTCAAAGAGGACCATGACATCAAGGAGGTGATGCTGTGAATTGCAAGTGAATTGGATTTAGGTAAGGGAGGAATGTGCAAAGTCATCAGCCTCACCTTCTCCTCTGGAGCCATCTGGGTCCAGTGACCAGATGTAGATCAGGATGACTGGAGATGGTCCCAGATGCACAGCACAGTGTCTTGCATATAAGGAGCACTTAATGAGTGCCTATTCTTTGATTTTTTTTTTGCTTTGTTTCACCTTTGCATCCCCTATGCCTGCCTGCTGAGGAGTCTTTTGCACATAGCAGGTACCTAATAAATTATTATTGAATAAACAAATGAAGGACCCCTTTTTTTGGAGATGAGCCTTGAGAAATTTTTAAAGGATCCTGAAGTTGTGCAGTTCATTGGAGAAGGAGGAGGAAGAAAGAGAGAGATCAAAGAACTTTGGAAAGCACCCCTAGCAAGAGAGCTGGCTCTTTAATTTTTAGACTCTGTCATTAACTAGCTGTGTGTCCTTGAATTGGATTCTTTACTTCACTGGGCCTGATTTTCCTTATCTATTTGTTGTTCAATTGCTTTCGTTGTGTCTGACTCTCCAGGACCCCATTTGGGGTTTTCCTGGCAGAGATACTGGAGTATTTTGTCATTTCCTTCTCCAGCTCATTTTACAGATAAGGAAACTGAGGCAAACAGGGTTAAGTGACTTACCCAGGGTCACACAGATAGTATCTGAGGCTAGATTTGAACTCAGATCTTCCTCCTAACTCCAGGGTGGGCACTCTATCCACTGCACCACCTAGTTACTCTTCTCCTCATCTATAAAAGGAGAGATTTAGGCTATGCCACTTCTACCCCTTTCCTTCACTTTTCTTTTCTCCCACCACAACCTTCAGCTTGGATAGCTGGTAGAGCTTTTGACTTATTTTTCCAAGAACGCAACTTCTATGCCACGTCTTGGCCATCTCTACACCCAGATTCCCTTTCCAGTTCCTCTTCATTTGTTGTCTTCTCCAATTAAAATGTAAGCTCTTTGAGGGGAGGGCCTGCCTTGCTTGCTTATATTTTTATCCTGAGCACTTAGCACAGTGCCTGGCACACATTAATAAGTGTTTTATCTGTCTTTCCATCATTATGTCTAGATGATCTTTAAAGTAACTTCCAGTCACTTCCAAAGTGTTCCATAATATAGGCAGAAGTGAGAAAGACATGTAGTCTGGGTAGCAAACAAAGCAGCCCAGGCTGGAGTAGAGGATCTGATGGAGAATGACAGATAAGATGGGTAATTAGACTGGAGGAAGAAGTGTAGTCAGTGGTGGAATCCATTGATTGGTGCAGTCAGGAGGGCACCCTGAGATGTTAAGCACTTACACAAAGCACCATCCAGCCTGGGGAGAAGGAGCCTGGATTAATTGTGATTCTCCTAGATTTAAAGACCAGCCCGGTGTTCTGTTTTCTGTGGTTGCGGGGTTGTTTGCCATTTTCTTGGTCACTGCTCTCCTCTTCACCCTGTGGTTCTGGAATAAACGGAAAAAAGGTGAGTCAAATTTGTCTTCAGATCATGTGTGAAAATTATCCTTGATATTTAAAGTCCTCCTTTAGGCTATTTAACTTCCCACCCCAGCTCCATTTGGAAGAGCAAACTAATTGCATGAAGTCCTATTCAGTTTTCACATACCCCGAGAGCTGTAACTAGGACAAGGTGACTAGGACTTTGTCTCTGGGAGAGGAAATTTAAAGCTCACACTGACAGTACTCAGTAGCACAGAAACAACTGAGTGGCACACAGTTAGCAAGAATAATTGATTAAAATAGGAAGTTATCAAATGGCAGTTTCTTTCCCCTAACTCCTAAATACAACCATCACTGCCTCAACCAAGGCAAGCTTCTCCCCTTGCCTAGCCCTGGCAGTCCTGGGTAGTAGCCCTAGAGTATCCTGAGGTCTCTGTCACACCCAGAAACTCCCAACTGAATTGAGGTTAGGTTTCATGCCACTCATCTAAGCCAGCAAAAATTGCTAAGTGGTAACACTACAAATCCCACCCAAGAGGTAGAGCTTTAGTCCTCTTAAAGAATTTTAACCATTGATTTCAAAATTGTCAATGATCATTTGAATACAGGTTTGCTTGTATTTTTGTGCTGTTCACTTAATATGAAAAATGAATTAAACCCACTACTCTTGGGTGTCTTCTTTCCAAGACCTCTTACTGTCTTTACTGGATCATATGGGATTGACCTAATCTGGAAAAATGACTAGTCTTCTAGTAAGAGCAAGACAATCTCCCAGGTACAGTCCATGCCCAAGAGGTGAGGCTCCATCTAACCCAACAGCCCAGATGCTACTGACATCTCCCTCATCCCATTGCCTTATAGAACGGGTACCTTACTTCCGGGTCACTGTTGTTCCCCTGGTGACGCTGTCTCAATCCAGAGAACGAGCGAAAAACATCTATGGTTTTCTGCCCCAAAGCCAAGTGAGGCCTGGTAGGTTCTTCTCTCATGTTCCTGGGTCTACAGAAGAATTAATTGGCATCTCTTTAAGCTTTCAAAGGAGCATAGATTTAGAACTGAAAGGGACCTTACTGGTCAATTATTCTAATTTCCTCAATTTTTATATTATGAAAACAAGCCCAGAGAGGTTAATAATTTGTCCAGGATCACACAGCTAGTAAATGACAGAGCCAATATTCAGAAACAGCTCTTCTGACTCATAATCCAAAGATCTTTCTGCTTTTATTGTTACTCTGGAAAGCTACAGAAAGAATGAGACCAATGAATCTCAAGATTTAATCCCAATGAGATGGCCGTAGAGAGCTACAGGAGGGGTGTAAGGGAAAAGTGGGAAAATCCAAACAGAGTGAGGAAAATTAAGGAGAAGGAAGAAAATAAACTGTGAAAGCATACATGCGCTAACTTTACCCAGTCACTGGCCATCATCTTCTAGCTCAACTCAGGATGGGGAGTGGGAAGCAACAGAAAAAACTTTACCTCTAATCCTCTGGTCACAAGAATATCAGGTTAGTTACCAGAATAATCTATCTTATACAGAAGTCTGGTTATATCACTCATTTCTCTGGTCAATCAGACAACAAGCATTTATTAAGTACCAACTATGTGTCTTGCACAGTGCTAGGCACTAGAGCAGCAAATACAAAAGTATTCCTGCCTTCACAAAGTTAACATTCTATTGGGGAGATACAACATGTTCACAGATAAGTAAATATAGGCTATATGAAAAAAATACACAGTGATTGATGGGGGCAGAGAGGACTAATAACTGGGGGAAACAGGAACATCTCTTGAAGAAGATAGCACCTCAGCAAAGCCTTGAATGGAACTGAGGTTCCAAGAGGCAGAAACAAATAGGGACAGCATGCCAGGTACCAGGGTAACAGATGGGAGGCCAAGTATGGGGAATAGCCAGAACACTGAGTGCACAAGGGGCAGTAATGTGTAATAAGCCTGGAAAGACAGGCCAAAGACAGATTATGAAGGACTTTAGGTACCAGACAAACAAGTTTGTATTTTATTTTAGGTGCAATGGGTAGCCACTGAAGTGTCTAGAACAGGGCAGTGGGATAGTCCTATCTGCATTTTAGGACTACTAACCTGGGCCAGGTTTGCTAGGGCTCACCTGAAGTTCCTGCTGCTGGGGAAGCTGAAGCTGGTAAGTCACGAGATTGGGAATTCTGAGCTATAGGAGACCTAAAGTCTGTTGTGTATCCACACTGGATCTGGCACCAATAGGGTTAGTTCTGGGAATGGAGGGCCACCACACTGTCTAAGGAGATTTAACCAGCACTGGTCAGGAAAATGGAGCAGGTGAAAAGTTCTACACTACTCGGTACTGGGATCAAACCCATAAGTGGACACCACATTTCTAGCCTGGGAGATATAAAGGGACTCAAATACATTAAAAAAAAAAAGATATCAATTTAGCAGCTGCATAGAGGGGAAGGGACAAACTAGACACAGGGAGAACAATTAGGAGGCTATTGAAATAGTCTAGTCTCTGAGACCTGAAATTATAGTATGTATGGTATGGTATGATATGTATGTATGTATGGTAGTATGGGTAGAAAAAAGAGTTCAAGTTAAAGAGATGTTGAAGAAGTAGAGTTGGTAAGACTTGACAATTGACTGAACATGGAAAGTGGAGCATGGTGAGTGAGGGTGAAAAATTGAGAATAATCCCCATGCTGCAAACCTGGTTTATTGGAGAATGATGGAGGAAGGCGGCCTTACCAGAAGTAACAAAATTAGAAGAAAAAGTGGGTTTAGTAAGAAAGAAAATGTGTTCATTTTGGATATGTTGAATTTGAGAAGCCTATGGGATATTCGGATAAAGCTATCAAGCGGAGAGTTTAGAGATATGTGACTAGAGCTCAGGAAAAAGATGAGGGTAAGACAAGCAGATTTTGGAGCCGCCTGCATAAAGATGAAAATGGGATTCGTGGGAACTAATGATATTGCCAAGAGAAAGAACGTAGAAATAAAAGAAGCCCCACTTAATGGGCTTCTCTCTGATCTCCTCAGTCAATAGCAAGCTTTCCTCTCAGACCTCGTATAAGTTCTTCATTCCTACTCCTTTCTTACACTTAATAATTTATCATGTTAGGTTAAGGTTAAGGTTAGGGTGTAGTGGACAAAAGACTGGCCCTGGAGTCAGGAAGACCTGAGTTAACTCAGCCTGAGACACTCACCAGGCATGAAGTTCTAAACAAGTCATTTGACCTCTGTTTGCCTCAGTTTCCTGAACTGTAAAATGGGGATAATAATAGCACATACCTCCCAAGGTTTTTGTAAGGATAAAGTAAGATAATATGTACAAATTAATTTTCAAACATTCAAGAATTATATAAATGTTGTTGTTGTTCAGTCACTTCAGTTGTATCCAACTCTTTGTGACCCATTTGGAGTTTTCTTGGCAAAGATACTGGAGTGGTTTGCCATTTCCTTCTTCAGCTCATTTTGCAGATGAGAAAACTGAGGCAAACAAGGTTAAATGACTTGCCCCGGGTCACAAAGCAAGTCAGTGCCTGAGGCCAGATTTGAACTCAGGTCTTCATGGTTCCATAGTAGGCATTCTATCCACTGGGCCACCTAGCCGCTAAACTATATAAATGCTAGCTATGATTTTGTTGTTGTTGTTATCTATATTTGTTTCGTATACCACTGCCCAAACCACAAATTGGAGGAACATTCTCTTATCTAAGCTAGTATCTCCTCCAGCACCAAGCATAATGCTCCATGTGTATATGTATATGTATGTGTATATGTATGTGTATGTGTATATGTATATGTGTGTATGTGTATGTGTATATATATATGTGTATATGTGTGTACGTGTGTACATATACATATATATATCACTTAACAAATGTTTGCTGAATGTTGAACAGATGAATATCTGAAGTCCAGAGCAATTCCAGGTTCACCTGTAACACTGGGATCCATTTAGGGTTCCATCACTTGGTTCATGGGTTGTCCTACCCCTCTTCTCAGACTTGCTCTCTGATTCTTGCTCCTCTATATCTTTAAGGTCGGCGTCACTCAAGAACCATTCGTATTTTCAGTACGGAGAGTCTCATTCCCAGAAATTCAGAAAATCCTAACTCTGAGCATATGGTAAGACGCAGGCACACACACACACACACACACACACACACACACACACACACAAACACACACACTCCTCCATATTCTTGGCCCACATGCCCATACACACACATACGTATATATATCACACACACTCACACACACACACATACACACACACAAATACATAGATATGTATATACATAAACAAATATATATATATATGTATATATACACATATTCATACATATATATATAATTTTTCCCCAGTAACAAAGAATTCTTGGCTTTTGTGCTCTTATGTCCAGCACAAAACCTCTGAAGAAAACTAAATTAATACTACTATGATTCCTAAAATGACCTTTCTAGTCCTTGAGCTGGGCTCAGGAATTTTGCTTTCCATCTGAGTAAAGTTTAAAGTTAGTTTAAAGTAATTAAAAGAAACATTATCTTTCATACCTGTAGCTCTTGAGATACTTTCAGAACATCTATTTGTTATCTTTAAGCTCCACAGGTTAACTTGGTAACATCCCCAAAAGATATGTTGGCTGTCCTTGCCTGTCCCTGTGTAGTTAGGGGAGTTTTTAATCTGTTCCAAGGAGACAGCAAGTCTGGTAGTTTTGATCCCCTAGCAAAAATTAGAAAGATGCATTCCATAAAACAATTAACATTCCTTAATTGATAGAGAGGGGCAGTGATTAGCCTCCCGTGAATACCAGCCTGCCTTTCTTTGTATAGCCAATCATAATGTTTCTGTTCCAATTCTACAACAACCTATCACCTTTTCTCCATACCGACCAAGATCCCTTCTTTGCTGTATATCAATAAAGAGGGTCCCTTTCTTCTTACTGGGGTTGCTGACTTTACTGAGGTTGCCAGTCTGACCCTCTTGGTTAACAGTTATGCATCACTATCCAGTGATTAAGACCAGAAGCTTGTACCTCAGTTTATCTTTAGTGATTTTATAAAATAATATTTATGAAGTAATTTTCAAACATTAGAGAACTGCATATATATATATATATATATATATATATATATATATATATATATGTGTGTGTGTAAAAAAACTGTCTGCCTCCATACACTATCACAATACAATAATCATGGAAACTCAGGATTAGAAGAGAAGGACCCCAGAGCTCATCCAGTCCAACCCATAAATGAATAGGAATCACCTCTACCCCATATCCCATATTTTCATTACACATATGTGAAACAGACTAGAAAACAAAAACCTTTCTTGGATCTTTGACCCAAGACACAGCTTTTTAGGCTTAACTTATTTTTAAGGCTACAGAAGGTCTTAGAAATACTATGATAAAGGAAAAAACCAAAAGTTGTAAGTAATACATCACAACATGAGTAGGAAAAGGAAAAAAAAACTCTGCTAATGTTCCATACCCCTTTCTGATGAATTTAAATCATTTCTCCTGACAGTTTTCACCAACAGTGCATGTCCTCCAGTCATGCAGGGACAGTGTTCCTGCTGTTGGATATGAGGTTGGCATCTATGACAACACTGCGATATCCCAGGTCCATAGGAACCTCATTCCTGCAGTAGACTATGTCAATGTTGGAGCATCCATAGAAAGCATGAGCACTTCTTCGGAGGATTCACAGGATTATGTCAATGTGCCCAATGCCAAAGAAGTTTCCAGAAATCCAGGTGCAATGGACTCCTTGTGTGAGGATCTCCACAACCCTCAAACATCTGAGGAGAGTGAACCCAGTATAGAAAGAGACAGTGGCACTAAGAATGCTGAAGACTCCACCAGTATTTGGGTTCTAGGCCTTGAGGACAGTGACTATAATGGGGATGCAGAGGGCTCTTCTTTGTCCTCTAATGACTATGTAAACGTGCCAGGAGCAGATAATGAGGAGGATCAGGGCAGACAACACTGGGTGACCTTTCAAGATTGCCGAGCTTATGACAATGTCCTATGGGCTGAGCCTAATAGGAAAAAGCTGCATGCAGGGGAAGTGTTGACATCAACAAATAGAGGAGGCATCCTGGGTTGGACTCCCAGTCTCCCTTTTGGTGTCCAATGTGAAGAGCCAAGAGAGAACTCGCTTGACTCCTGGGATAATGAGAATATTGAGCCATTAGCACAGGATGGAAATAGCCAAGACACATCTGCAGAAATGGATAGTGAGGACTCTGATGATTATATAAATGTGCCAGCAGTGATTGAAGAGGGGAAGCTCAACACTGAGCATGGGACTGAGGCAAGGGCACTGACTACAGAGCAGAAGCTCACTAACCAGGATGGAGTTTTCTATACGTTCTTTCCTACTTCAACTTCTGTAACCACATAGCAGTGACCAAACTCAATGAAGGACTGAGAATCTTTCAATATGAGCCATCCAGTGAAAGGTGGAAAGAGGTGATGGGTGAGCAAAAGCAAGAAAGAAACTGCTTTTGAGCCATGGAGCCTGGTAGAAAGAGCATAGACCTGTAAGCCAGGAGAACCAGGGTTGAGCTCTGGTTCTACCAAGTACACGTGTCATCTGTAAATTAATTACCTCCCTGTACTTCACTTTCATTATCTGCCAAATGGGCATAGTAATGTTGATATCTGGCCTACCTATCTAAAAGAAAGTGTAGTACAGCAGAGAGCACCATATACTTGGTGTCAAAGGACTTAGGTCCAAGTTCCAGCCTGGCCCAATCCCAGCAAATCCATACTCGTGTGTGGGCTTGGGAAAATAACAACCTCGTAGGGCCTCAGTTTCCTCATCTGTAAAATGAGGGGTTGGACTACCCCACATGAGTTTGCAATTCATAGTTGAAGAAGTGCTGAAGGGGTCGCAGGTGGAAAAAATTTAAGAAGCCCTGGCTTAGATGATTTCTAAGGTCCCTGCCAGTTCCAAATCTATAATCTTACCCTTCAAATCTCCTGTGAGAATGTTCTAATAATGGCAAAGCACTTTATAGAGGGGTAATGCAAATATAATGAATGATCATTCTAAGCTAGGGACATTGATAATGCCCATCCCAGAAAACACACCGTTAACAATGTTGCTACAACTCCATTTGGAAGCAGTTAAGATATTACAAGCACACTCCATCATAAAAGTGCCCCAATTATAATGTTTTCAGTCTCTGGCTCCTAATCTCCATTTCTCACCGAAGCTGCTCCAGTTTTACTGTTTCATCCAAACCTCGGTTTTCATGGACTCAGTTAAAGATATTAGGTGGGTCTACCCACGTGTAGAAGTCTAGGCAAGGTCAGAAGCACTAAGCTAGGGGAAAGTTTTCATTTGGTCCATTCGTATGATCGTACGCTCTTCTTGGGAAGGAGCTAAACTAGAAAAGGGCCCGATCTGTGAACCAAGATCAAAGGCACAGAATTCTACATACCTTCCCGCTCTGCTATTGACTTAAGCAAATTTAAGTCATTCTGTGTCTTAGTTGCTTATCTGTAAAGTTAGGGATAACAAAGAAGATGTGTTTGTAATCACATTGTATATGTCAATATACACATATTTTTCACGTTTTCACATATATATTCCATCTCCCTAACTGGATTGTAATTTTATTGAGGGCTGAGACCCTTTCATAATTTCTTTGTATCATCCATAGCATCTAACCCAGACCTTATATATACTAAATATTCAATAAATGTTTGTTGATAAGGGAAATAGTATATGTGTTTTGTTCATGTGTTCACAGTACATATTTCTAATTTGGGATAAATTATTAATCTACCCTGGGGATCAAGTCTAGATATTTGCATAAGACTCCCTTTATTGCTGAAGAAACAGTGTATACGCACATGCAAAGATTTCTTTCTGGTAAAGATGGCTGTTGAAGGAGGATGCTTGCTAGTTGTGATTAAGGACTAGATACTGTATACTAAGACAGCAAGGGCATTTCCTTTTCCGGAAGTCACACCGAACAACAAAGCAGAAACCAGTCATGCAGCCATACCACGGGCCTGTGTTCTGCATTCTGGGAAATGCTAATCAGATACCTCAGGAGTGTGTGTGTGTAAGAGCCAAATGGAACCTGGGCTAGTGTGACTGAGACTTTTCCTAAGTGCACTTAAATTTAGAGAGCAGTATAGCATTTGGACAGCCTCAGTGGGTAAGAAGATTTTAGTAGTTAGTTAGCAAAAATAATTAGTTAAAATGGGAGGCTACCTTTCCCCTCGCCACATGGCCAATCTGCCCCAAGGTGAACTCCTCCTGGGACTGGCCTGGCCCCTCCCTCAGTGGTGGTCTTCCTCAAGTGGACTTCCAGTATTCCAGGGTCTTCATATCCTCCCCATGATTCAGTGCCGTGGAGTCTCTCCTCCACAAGACTTAACACCCTGAGATCTCATGTTTCTTCAAGGCCTGTCTTACCATAGTTGAATTTTTCTTAGAAAGTTGACTAAAGGATGTTTTTAAGTGCTGCTTGTCCCAAAGCACGTTTTGTGGAGCTTTCCCAGAGTGCCTTTCAGAATGGTTTTGTTCAGACTATAAATGTGTGCACTTGATCAGATTGGTGTAAGTAAAATGTCTGATCCGCCCCTCAAAGTCTGATCACTGATCAGATCAACTACATTTTGTCTTCAGAGTTTTGAGGAAACCTAAGGCTTAAAGGGGTGGAGGGGAACGTGGTTCCCCTATCTCCTGTAACCAAGGTAAGTCAGTGCCCTTCTGCCAAGATTCACCAGGGGTATTTGCAACCAGAGGGATTTCACAAGGCCTCAGCTCTAATAGCCAATTGGAATAATTTGAATTGGCATAGACTCAGAGGCCTATTGGGTGAATCAATAATATCTCCATTTATTCACCTATTCTCTGCTTGGACTCTACCAGTGACAAGTGACTGATTTCCTCACTAGGCAGCCTCTATTTTGGAGAACTCTATTTATCAATAAGTTCTTCTGTACATTAAGCCAAAAATCTATCTTCCTGTAACTTCCACTCATTGCTTCTAGTTCTGCTTTATGGAAGCAAGAACAATAGGTCTGATACTTTTTCCATATGACAGTCCTTCAAATATCTGGACAGCTATCATGTCTCCCCTCAGTCCTCTTTTCTCCAGCTTAAATGTCTCTAGGTCCTTCAACAGACAATGATACTGCTGTCAACAATGATAAATGATATTTGTAAAGCAGAACATGTCATAGATATGTGTGTATGTATGTATATATATATACACATATACATATATGAGTATATGTGAGTGTGTATGTATGCATGTATATATTCTCCTCACAACAATTCTATGAAGTAAGAGATATGGATATTACTCCATTTTATGGTTGAGAAAATTGAGATTCATAGAAGTTGTGACTTGTGCAGAATCATATAGCTACTAAGTTTCATGGTGAGTATTTGAACCTAGATCTTCTTGACTTCAAGTCCAGATCTCAGTTATCCACTGTGCCTCGCTACCTTATGTGACATGGTTTCAATTCACTCTCCTCTAGACACACTTCAGATTGTCAAAGTCCAGACTGACCAGCTCGAAGTCTAGTGGTTCTAAGAGCCTCTTTCCATCTCCATACTACACTTCTACTTGAGCCTAAGAATCAGACCTAACACAAGATCCATCCTAAGGCACAGATCTATCTTCTTCCAGATCTATAACTTGATAAACTGAGACATTCTCCAATTTCTTCTTCATTTCCTTCACCACATTCAAAATCAGTTCCTTTTTTTTTTCACACCTCTCCTCACAGCTACAAAAGCAAAAACTTATCAGTGTCAATGTTTGTTGGGGAAATCAGCAAATGCCTAGAGGTTTCTTCAAAACTCAGCTCAAGCACCATCTCCTGGGTTCAATCTTTCCTGAATTTCATCTCCTGCATAGATACATACATATACTCATGCCTGGTTCCACACAGATGATCTTATATTTACTGTGTAGCTGACTTTACCTTGTTTCGGTATATTTTCTTCTCTGCCTACTCATCTACATGAGGGAAAGGAAGACATGGAGTTTTTTTTTTCCCCAATGTATTTTTGTATTAGTTCAAAGCATCTTTCCAATCAATTCAACAAACAGCTAACAAACACCTGCTATATACAAAGTGCTGTGCTATGATAAAATGACAAAGTGAAAGGGTTCCTGCTCTCATGGAGCATCCATTCTACTATGGAGTCAATGATACTTGATGTACACAAGTTAAATCAATACAAAGTATCTCAAGATAAAGTGTGTTAGTTTGCAGTGTAGGAGCTGTGCTTTGAAAGAAGCTGGGGATTCTAGAGCCTGAAGCATTATTTTTTAATATGACTCCAAATAATGTTTTCATTTCCTTTTTATTATAAACTTAACCATCATATTAACATAAATATTCCTACATACAAATTTTAAAAAGGATTTTATGAGAAATGAAGACTTGGAGTTTTAGAAACCATGTAGTCTATCACCACAAAACTATTTGGTAAGTAAGAAGCAAATAACCATTAGTTGCTTCATAGCCTAGACTGGAGAGATGAGAATTTGGAAAGTATACTTGCTAGTCTCCTTAAGCTGGAGTGAGGTAGGGATTTAGCCCTACCAGGAAGAGAAGGGGGGTGGGGTAAGGAGGACTAAGCCCTAAGGGCTTTATCTAATGCCTGGAAATGAGAATATCCAGGAAAGCTAAGGAAATGAGAGACCTTGGAGCCCAGCCCAAGGAGAAAACAGGGAAGGCTTCTGCTGGTTATAGGATGGTAGTTGCTGCCTTTTTGTCTATAAGAACATGGCAAGGATACTAGTTAGGGATTACAGCTGAACCTGAAGTTGAGGTTAGTGAAGGCTGAAGCAGGTACTCCACTGTTAGGGAAGTTCCTGTGATCCTGCACAAGACCAGTGGGGAGCCAGCCCAAGCACAGAAGTCAGTGTCAGCATGAACAACACAGAATCATCAATGGCCAGGCAACAGGCTGCCTCGGGGGCACCTCAGCCACATGTGTACCTCTCTGTGTTTTCCATATGTGTCTACTCTTCTTGCTGGGTATATCTGTGCGAAAATACAACCTATTTTGTTGTGGGAAATGTTTTTGTTTCTACTATTCTTGCTCTGCATGCCATTTCACTAAATTCTTTCTGAGCTGATTGTGTCCCTTTGATGGGGTATGGGACCAAGCCGAGACCTTTGCCTCTTACCCCAAAAAGAATTTGGGTCCCATTTGTCTACGGGGCCCTGGAAAACCCCATCTTGGACTCTCCTTGAACTCCCACTTGATCAAGGAAGTCTATAGCTTTGCCTGAGGCTATAGTTCTTTCAACTGGCCTTCCATTGCCCCTATGCCTAATCTCCCAATTCTCTGTTACCCTTAACCTAGCCCAGCCTTCCATTGTCTGTTACCTCAGGATGGCCTCCATCTACTTCCCACCCTTGAACCTATCTAGACCCCATTCTCAACCTCCCAGTCACTCCCATCAAGATCCTCCTTAGACCCCTCCTCCAGTCACCCCAGCTTACTGACCACCCCCATCAAGATTCTCCCTAGACCCCTCCTCACAGACACTCCAAACTATTTGGCCACTCCTAGATCCCTCTCACAGTCTTTCTGTATATAAGGTCCATCTTGTCTCCATTCAGGCGCTCAGATTCTTGAAATCTGGTCAATAGTGCTTAGATTCCTTAAGAGTCTGGCCAATATGGTGTATCTTTAACCTTGTCTTTGGCTGAAAAAAGGCTTGGGTCAAATTCATTTGGGTAGAATCCACACGTTGCTATTTCAGGGTCCCAGCACCCCTAAGCTTCTAAACCTCAACATTTATGGTTCCCTGAACCTCAATACTTTGGCCATTTTTTAAAAAATAATTTTTATTGCTATTTTCTATTTTTATATCACTTTCATGTGCCAATATATCCCACCCCGTCCACTCCCATTTATAAAAAAAAAATTTTAAGTGAAAATAAACTAGTTCAACAAAATTAGCCAACACATAATCTGTAGTGTCCACACACATATGATAGTAATTATAGTGTCCTCACTGCAAAGAGGTGTCTGTCCCATGTTGAAGTCTAGACTGACTGGCTCAAAGTCTAGTGGTTGTAGAACCCCCATAACCACAGCCAAGACAGGTGATTCAAATCACAAGACAAAGGCTCTTAGTAATAGGAGTTGAGATTTGACCTTTGAAGTTAATCAAGTTTCTCAGGAAAAGTGGGTGATGGGTGGGGTTACAAAGGTGGTGGTAATTACAAGACAAACATTTGACCTTTAGGCAAGATTCTCTGGGATGTGGGTGGTAGGTGAAGTTAACAAGGGGAAGAAATCATGAAAGTGAATATTAAATCTAGCTTGATTAAATCTTAGCAAAATAGAATTAAAATCAATTTTTAATTTTACAGTTATAATCAAAGAGCTGTTGAACAAATGTATTTCTGTGATTATATCTTTTAAGCAATCTTGAATGATTTTGATGTATGGAAAAGAAATATCTTATTGGGGAAAAAAGTCATTAAAGATGGTGTTTTGTTCTGCTCAATCAAAAGCTTCTTTATAATCAATAAATAACAATCACAGTGGTTCCTTGAATTCTCTACATCTTTCAGTATATTTTGTGAAAGTAAAGATGTGGCCCATTGTGGAATATCCACATATGCATCCAGTACAAGTATCAATGTCCCTCAGAATAAAGGACCAACCTTGAGGAATGATCTTCAGGACCACAGTCAGGCAGAAGGAGTCATTTGAGAATCAAGCCACATCTGAATATGCACTTGGTGGGACCGGCAACAGAGCTAAGTGTTGAGATTAATCTCTCAGAAACTGAAGTGGTATATGGCAGAGTATGTCCCAGAGTTATTGGGGAGAAGACGAATGTTTGTACATTTGTTCTTGCTATATCTTTGAAGTAAAAATCCCTTTGCAAAAATCAATTGATGTTAAGTAGTTAAATGGAACTGGCGTGCTAGTCAGTGTTGCCACACAAACGGGGGAAATGATGGGAATGATGGGGTGATAGGACCTAAGAGAAAAAGACCATGTCTTTGAAAGTAACCCAGTCCCTGAATTTTCCCATACATTTCAGCAGCCCAGAATCTTGCCCAAGTCATTTGGCCCACCCCAGACCACCTAGATGCTTGACAAGCCTTTCACAGTTACTCTTGGCCCACCCCAGGCTATTTATCACTCCTTACCTTAATCCCCTCTAGATCCTTTCACCATTGCACCTGGACCACCCTACGCTACTTACCACTCCTTAATCCCATCCAGATCTTTTCACTGTCATATGTGTGTGTGTGTGTGTGTACACATATGTACATATCATATATGTATATATGTATCATATATGTATGTGTGTATGTATGTATTGTGTGTGTGTGTGTATCTTACCCCCATTAAGTTGCAGATTCACTAGGAATCTAGCCCGCACTATTGATGTTGCAATAAATTTTGCCACTTTGAGTGGAAGAAAGTTTGAGAGTGTGAATTGTTTCCAGGCTCTATCTGCTTATCATCATCAATAGTTCTATCGGGTTTAGCCCATCTGTGGAGATATCTTGTAGACAAGTTAAATCAGGTTGAGGGTAACCAACAGATCTCAAACCCATGAGCAAATTAGGGGGAATGTTTACCCCAAGCATGTGAAGACTTCCCCCAGCAGAATGGGCAGATTAGAATAATTTGTTCTAATGGCCATGAAGCAGCAGGAGCAGGCTTTGTGGAACACTTAGAGTTTGGTCAGACATTGAAGACACCAAGGTCATCTATCCACTGCATCCTGAGCCATCACCAATTGTCTTGACTTTTGGGACCCATTATGACCTCAGCTATACTCAAAGATGATTACATCATTGATCTTGTCGTCATATACAAAGACTTTGAACTTTTGAACTAAACCGCTTGTTGAAATACAGATAGACTATATGCACAGTGTACTCCTTGTTTATAATTGTATGTACCACTGTGGCAAAAAAGGAAATGAAGTTAGCCTGGTATGACTTAATCTTGATGAATGCACCCTTCCTAAGAGTTCATAAATCATCCACGTATTTTTTTCAAGAATTTTTCTGGGAAGGGGTTTCAATCTTATTGGTTCCAAGCCCACAGATTCCTTTCCTCTCTTACAGAATTGAGCTATTATTTACTCATCTCCAGTCTTTCAGTACATCTTGTGTTCTCCACAATTATGGCATAGTGGAAAGAACACTGAATTGAAAGTCACAGGATCTGAGTTTGAATCCCGACTCTGACACTTATTAGTGGTGTGATCTGAACCCCTGGCTACCAAAGAACAAACCTCACCTCCAACCCCCAGCTGTCTGTTCCTCAATTTCTATCCACAACCCAATCCTTGTTGTTGTTCAGTAGTTTCAGTTGTGTCTCACTCTTCGTGACTCCATTTGGGGTTTTCTTGGCAAATATACTAGAGGGGCTTGCCATTTCCTTCTCTGGCTCATTTTACAGATGAGGAAACTGAGGCAACTTAAGTGACTTATTCTGGGTCGCACAGCTAGTGTCTGAGGCCACATTTGAACTCAGGTCTTCCTGATTCCAGGACCGGTACTCTATCCAAAGTGCCACCTAGCTGCCCTATCCTCTTCCTAACATCTCCCTCCAAATCTGCCCACTCCTTCTAATATACCTTCTGGAATGCTTTCTTCATAATTAATGAACTTCCTTTCTTCAAATCTCTTATTCTCTTGTTCCATCTTCAAGTGCTCACTAAGACATGAGAACCTGAGAACACCACATTCCCAGTTATCCTTTCCAGTCCTGGCTGTACATTCTCTCATACTCTTAGACTCACAGGTTGTAACTCATCATACATACTCATAGACTCACAGGGGAGCATTGCTTGCTCCCCATTGCCACTCCCAGACTCCCTTCAACTACCATCACTCAGCTTTAAGTTTCATGGTGTACAAATTTGTGATCCAATCCAGATCCTGACAGTCATTATCTACTGATGCCCAGGACATTCTCCCTCTTTTATTAATGAGTTTAGTGCCTGGCTCACAGATCCTACCTCTACTCCAACCCCTACTTTTAAATGCAAGCACTTCAATGTTCATGTTGATTTTCTGACACACGCCTTAATTTTTCACATCCTCAATCTACTCAACTCCAATGATCCACTCCACTCCATCTCAGCTACACTCAGGGATCATTATATCATTGATCTTACAATCACACACAAATGTTCTCTTTCCAAGTTATTGAACTCCAAAATTCCTTTACCCTATCATAATCTTTTATTGCCTTATTTGTTTTTTATTAACCTTTAATACATTTTTTAAATTAATCTTATGATCCCCTAACCCTGTTCTTCATCTTTGCCATGACTTCCAACAGCTTTACAATTCAATATATTCCCAGGGCATCACAGTCTATAGTCTTCCATGTCATCTAATCCAAATTGTGTTAAAGAACAGGATTTAGTTTTCTGGAGCATGGCTTAAGATACCAAAATGATGGGCTCAGTGGCAGTTTTGAGCTGACTGGAGCAAATGTAAATCAATGCCTGGAAACTGGGGTCATACAGGGAAGATCTTGTGGCCCATGACACCATAGATGCAATCCTTTCCTTGCCACAGAGCCCATCATTCTTCCTCTTAAGCCATGCTACAAAAAACTAAATCCTATTCTTTAACACAGTTTGGATTAGATAACACTTTGGTTTTTTTTAATTTATTTTGATTTATCAACAATTACTTCTATATGCTTTTGAGTTTAAAATTTTTCTCCCCTTTCCTCCCCACCACCCTCCCTAAGACAGTGCACAATCTGATATAGGCTATACATATATATTCCTATTAAACATATTTTCACATTAGTGATGTTGTAAGTAAGAATTAGAACCAATAGGAGGAACCACCAGAAAGAGGAAACAAAACTCAATAGAAGAGGGAAAAAAATAGCAAATAGTATGCTTTGATCTGCATTCAAATTCCATAGTTCTCTCTTTGGATGTGGATAGCATTTTCCATCATGAGTCCTTTGGCAATGTCTTAGATCCTTGTATTGCTGGGAAGGACTAAGTTTAGATAACATTTTCTAATGCAATTGAAGGACACTTTGGCTGGCTCAGGAAACAGCTAGGTAAAGAGAAAGAGCTGAAACTTTTCATGTTCCTTTATTACTACACTTCTCTTCAAGGGTCATTTCACTTGTCTTTCCTAGACAAGGCCCTTCCTATTCTCCCTTTCCCCAAATATTAGTACTCTTCTTTATCCCAAAACTACTTTGTTTTTCATTTATATTAGGATGGGATTTAGACCTGGGATTTCACTGGCATAGGAAACTTCCACATGAAGAAATTCTCTTTACTAATATAGCACCTTCTCTGTTATATGATGCTAGAGAGCTGATTGAGACACTGAGAGGTTAAGTTACTTATCCAATGTGCCAAAGCCAATATGTGTCAAAGGCAGGATTTGAATTCATCTTCCTAAGTCTAAGACTAGCTCTTCCTACATACTTTGTATCCACTTATCTATGTACATTTTTAATCCTCCTGTAGAATACAAGCTTCTCAAGAGCAGAGCATTTCTGGGGTTTTTTGTCTGTGTATTCTTACCACTCAGAACAGTTTCTTACACATTGGTGTTTAACAAATGCTGGATTAATTTAATTATTACTTAGTTCAAAAGAGTAAAGTGGGTAAGAAGTTGAGGGTGGAGGGAAATTATGGATTTACCATTTAGCAAATCAACCTGGACATATTTTCTAAGTACTCCAGAGTTCTAAAGTTGGTACGTATGCATGGAGTTCACTACTTAACATATATCTACCAAACCCCAGCCATGAACAAGACTCCATGCTAGGCACTAGGGATACAAGGATGTGAAATGACACAGTCCCTGTCTTCAAGGGACTGACAAATCCAATGGGCATTAGACTACCAAGATATAAAAGCTACATGGTGAAGCAGAAGGTGGCAAGTGTAAGGGAAGGATCCAGGTAAAGTATTAGGAGAAATATGGGGAGGGAGAGATCACTTTCAGTGAGGGCTACCACCTATTACCCGTATGACCTTCAGGATATCAGTTACGGGAGGCAGCTTTGCATAGAGCTGGCTCAGGATTCAGAGGAGTTGATCTCAAATCCTGTCGCTGACACTTATCAACTGAGTGGTTTGGGCAAGTCACTAAAGCTCCCAAAGGCTAAGTTTCTGAAGTGGCATGAGACAGTGGAGAGAGCGTTAGACTTGCATTCTAGAAGGCACATGATCATGTGCAAGTCGTTTAATGTCTCTGGGCCTCAGTTTCCTCATGTGTAAAATGAGGTGGTTGGACTGGTTGACCCTGAAGACCTTTTTTGTAAAATCTATCCCCTTATATACCATGGAAATCATGGGGAGGTGACGTCTCAGCTAGGTCTTAAAGGAAGAGAGGGATTTCAACAGATTTCTATTCCATTCCAATATAGGTTGGAAAGAGCAAAAATGAGAATAGGGATACAGTCTGGGTGGAACACAGGTAGCCATGTGACATTAAAAAACTAGCAAACACTTAAATATCCATTAAATAGAATTGAAATATGTTGAAGAAGTAAGTTGGAGTCAGATTGCAGGAGGCCTTGAATACCAGCCTTATGCATTTTTATTTTATCCTGTAGGCATTAAGGGGCTACTGAAGCATTTTCAACAGGGGCTGGGGGGGTAGGGCATGGGGTACATTAGAACTATGTATTAGACATTTTGGGAGCTGAGTAAAGTAGTAGTGTCAAATCAAATAAAAATTGATCCCTGCACTGCCTATTGAGCTAGGAAATCACAAATTAACATATGGTTTGATTGTATTTTTATTTAATTTGTTCAACATTTTCCAGATATATTTTAACCTAGTTCTGGCTGCACTTGGGAGTTTTGTAGCCTCTTGGCTCTCAGTGAGTTTGACACCTCTGGTGTAAAGGACAGATTGGGGAAAGAAGAGACCAAAGGTCATTTTAATAGTCCAGACAAGAATTGATGAAGGCTGGTCCTAGGGTGGTGGCAATGGAAGTGGAAGGGAGGAGAGAAACATGAGAGGTATCTTAGGGGTGGAAACTACAGGTCTTGTTAACTGATAGAATGTAGGTAATGAAAGAGAGAGAAAAGACAGAGATGACTGTAAGGTGTCAAGCCTCAGTAACTGAGCTGATTTTAATCATCAACAGACATAGTGAAGTTAGGAGAAGAGGCTTTGGGTCTTGTTAAATTTGAATCACCAGCAGGACGTGTATGTGGAGATGTCCAGAATAGTTAGAAACCCTTGGTGTGCTTTCATGTTTTACTGTGTATTATAGTTATCGGTTTGTATATTATCCCCCATGAAGGCAGGGATTGTATCATCTAAAAAAATTTTTTTCTCTTCTAGCACTTAGGATGGTGTTCTACACAGAGCAAACACTTAATCTTCCATGCACGGTGTAGCATGTAGTAGCTTTACCACAAATTCCATGAAGCCATTATTGAACCAGGAAGGCCAGGTGTCCCAGATGTGAGAGCACATGCTTCCAACAGATACACACATTTCTATTCACTATTCCCAATTCAAATTTCTCTCTCTTGTTTCCCCATTGGCTGGGTACTATAGAGGTTATGGTCTGTCTGAAGCACAGAATTTCCCTATTGCGATCCCCATCCCTTTTTACATCTCCCACTCCCCACAATTCAGCGACCCCTGCCCTTATTTACTTTTGCCCTTATTTGGGTATGCCCACACCCCTTTTGCTTGGGATACAGATATGTTAATCTACACCTAATCTCGCTGGTTAGTCTATTCACCCACCAATTCTACTTTATGACTTCCTTTGTTCAACTTCCACCTTACCCCTAGATTACATTTTTGTTGAAATGAAAACTAGCTATCTCTTAGGTTCCCTCCCAGTTTAAACTAACTCCAATATTGTCACATAGGCATCCACTCCCTGATTGAGTGATATGCAGAAGCAATATCCGCAACCACATTTTCCACACATGGTAGATAGAATGACACTTATTGATATAGGCTTTGAGCACTCAGCCTCTCAGCCTCAGTTTCTTCATCTGTAAAATGGGGATAATACTTAAAATGAGATGATAAATATAAAACACTTTACAAACCTTAAAATGCTATGTAAGTGTCAACTATTAAAATGTGAACTCCTTGAGGGCAGGGACTGTTTTTCTTTTTCTTTCTATCCTCAGCCTTTAGCACAGTGCCTGGTCAATAGTAAACACTAAATAAACTCCTATTCACTGGCTGTGGTGGTGAACTTTTGCTGTCTCTGCTACCAGGGAATCCTAGGCTGGTAGATGCTGAAGCTTGGGAGTTCGGAGCTGCAGTAGGACTAAAGCTGATTGGGTGTTATGAATTAAGTCAGGCACAAATATAGTGAGCCCCAGGAGTAGAGTCTTCCTAGGGAGGAGAAAACTAGTCTAGATCAGAAATAGAACAGATCAAAACCTCCCTGCTGATCTGTAGTGGAATTACACTTATGAGTGCCTGTTTCACTTCTAGCCTGAGTAAGATAAACAAATAAATTGTTGTTTGTCCTTCATTTTTGAAGAGGACCAATGATACCAGGAGGATGATGTCTTGACTTTCAAGTAAATTGGATTCAAGTGAAGCAGGACTGTGCAGAAGCCTCACTCTCTGCTCCAGAGTCATCTGAGTCCAGCGGCAAGATACAGACGGATATAAATGAATGGAGATGACCCCGGATGCAGTGGGAGATCTTGGCATTTTTAAGCTAAGGTCTTTCCCAGGTCTCAGCTCGTCACTTATTGATTGACTGATTGAGCTAATGATCAAAAACAAAACAGGACGGGTGAGAATGAGTCTCTATTCCATCACAAGCTTTGGAAATACTCCTCAGCACACAGCTCTCTAGGCAACTTACCCCATGGCCAAATTAACACTCATTACACCCTCTCAACAGTCCTGATTCGCCTGTTCGACAAGACTCTAAGAACTTGAAATCCAAGGCCCTCCTTGGCAATAAATTCCCCATAGCAAATCAACCCTTCCAAATCCTATTGTTTCTTTTTTGAAAACACTCTCCTTCCCTTCAGGCACACTCTGGCTAATTCACTCTCCTTTTGCTGATGCTGAATTCAAGTCTTTATCATCTTGCTGTGACTCTTTTTTTTTTCAGTCTTTGTCATTTTGCACCTGGATTTCTACAAAAGTTTCATCATCTGCTTTTTTTCTTCAATCCATTGCATCAGTTCAGCATATTGCTGTCACACTTCATCAATCCTTCAAAAATTCAGTGATCCCATCAGGGTGGTTTTCCCTTTCATCAACACAGATCAGAACCCCCGCCCCCTATTGTAGACCATTTCACAAATTTCTGTGGCCAACGAGTTTATCACCCAATTGCCAATTATCTGATAACAAACTTCTTTGAATTGGCCAAAAGGTTGATGGGGTGCTTGGGTGATTGTACTGGGACCCCAGTTCCATGACCATGTTTCTCCCTAGCCTCAGAAACATTATTCCTGGCAGTTTCTCCCCAGCCCAAGGACACTGTGCCTAGCAATTACTGATGAGTGGGCCACAGCAAAACCCTTATCTCTCTCCCTAGTTCAGTTACAAACAGCACCTGAAGGAATTATTAGTTTGAACTGGCTTTGTACTGGGTCATAGAGATATTCTTACCCACTGGACTATCTATACTACAGCCCTATCTCATTATCTATATCCTGGACTCCTCATTATCTGTATTCTAGACCTAAGACACATGTATACTCCCTACATCTATCTTACCAAACAAGACATTGACTGATGGCAGACTGGACAGCTCTCAGTTACCCCTGACCTCTAGTTAACTTAGTGAGTAGCAGGCCTAAAGCCACACCCCCATGTGGCCCCCCTTGTGGGCTTTTTGTAGTGAACTCTGGGGAAAATACCTGCACAGTAGATACAAAAAGTACATGTTCCTTTAAGAACTGACCAACCTTAACCACTCCCTAATCCCACTCTGAATCACCTAGTTAGCATATTTAGCACATGTTTTATTATATTTTATCCTATATAAACTTTAACTGTTCCCCTTGAAGGTCACAGGTTCCTTAAGAACCCTTGCCTGCTATATAGCGTAACAATAAACTTTTTGCCAACTTGACTTAGAGAATGCTTGAGTCTGTGAATTCATTCCAGACTACCCGTCCTGTTCTCCAGTCTTTGAGGGGTCTTAACCTCTCAGATCCCAACAAGGTCACACATACCTTCACACACACCACACACACACACACACACACACACACACACTTGATGTAGGAATGTATTCATAGGAATGGCTTTCAGATGATAAATATCCCTTGCATCATATTGCCAGAATCACCAGGATCATATTTGAAGCCTCACTTGGTAGAATCTATTATATCTTTCAAGAGTTCAATGTCTTTAGGGGCAGCTAGGTAGCGCAGTGGATAGTGCTCTGGCCTTGGAATCAGGAGGACCTGAGTTCAAATCTGGCCTCAGACACATGACACTTACTAGCTGTGTGACCCAGGGCAAGTCACTTAACCCTGATTGCCTCACCAAAAAAAAAAAAAGAGTTCAAGGTCTCCTGTAATAGTTCTAAAAAGCCATTTTAGTAGGACTTTTTGTTCCTAAAACAACATTTTCTTCCTCCTCTCTCTCAAGGAGAATAATCCTACAATGGCTCCCTATCACCTACCTAAACTTTTCTTCACTACCCTCCAAAACACCATCCCCTGCTCTTGTCAGTTTGTTTCCCCACAATCTGTTCTCATTCTCACTTCTGTGCTACTGATTTTTTTTAATTTCTAGGATCACAGATGCAGCTAAAACGGAACTCAAAGCCCATTTTGTCTAACCCCCTCATTTTACAGGTGATAAAACTGAGGTCATAAAGAAACCACAGATGGATTTACCAGCAAATTCTATCAAGCATGAAAAGCTGCCTCTGTATCAAAGGATGTCAAAGGATGCAGGGAGGTAAAGGATTGAGAAAAGGTCATTAGATTTGGCAACTAAGAGATCATTGGTAACACTGAAGCAGCTATTTCAGTTGAATGATGAGGTTGGAAGACAGGCTATAGAGAGTTAAGAAATTAGTGAGAGGAAAGGAAACGGAGGTACCTATTGTAGATGGCTTTCTCAAGTAGTTTACTATATAAGGAAGGAGAAATATAGAATGATAACTAGTGGAAATTGGTGGTTTTTTGAAGTGAAGGTTCAAACTGCAGGCAGTGAGAAATCTTTTTGAGGATGAGGAGGGCATAGGCAGGTTTGTAAAGCAATAGAGAAATGACTAGTAGACAGGGAGAAACTGAAGATTAATGACAGAGTAGCTAGAGACAATGGGATGTGTTGAGGTAGCTTGAGCATGTAGCCGGATTTCCCTAGCCTATGAGAAGGGCCATCTCTTTATGTGAGGCAGGGATGAATGAAGAGATAGCAGCAGAAGGCTTTTGAATGATGTGAAATGAGGAAAGAAGAGGGAGATCTTTGAGAACGGCCTCAATTTTTTCAGTGAAATATTAAGGCAAGGTTCTCAGCTTATAGAGTTTAAGGAAGGGGAGCCATGGGAGGCCCAAGAAGGAATGAAAAGGTTAAGAAAAGTTGCTATGGTGAAAGGGATAATGAATCAATTAGGGAGGTATAGAAGAACTTCCTGGCAGTAGTGAGGACCCAGTTAAGATTATATAACATAAATTTGTAGTGGACCCAGTCAGTATGGTTTCATGATTTTTAGCAGTAATCCAAGGCTAAGACTTGCCAGATTAAAATTGGTGATAGAATATGTATAACCTATATTGAATTGCTTTCCTTCTCAAGGACGGGGGGGTGGGTTGGGGGGGAGGGCTGCGGTGCAGGGAGAGGAAGGAAGGAAGGGAGAGAATTTGGAACTCAAAATTTTAAAAATGAATGTTAAAAATTGGTTTTACATGTAACTGGGGGGAAATAAAATACTAAATAAAAGCTAAAAAAATGATTGGTGATAAGATAAGGGACTTGAGAGAAGAGGACAGTAGGACAGTATAGACTTGAATTGGTTTATCAAGGAATCAAGATGGGAAAGGGAGGAGAGTATAGCTAATGCAATAGTGATGGCCTCAAAAAGAATTAAAGTTTAAAAAAACTTTAATAAATGACCACTGGGGGCAGCTAGGTGGCGCAGTGCATAGAGCACCGGCCCTGGATTCAGGAGCACCTGAGTTCAAATCCTGCCTCAGACACATGACACTTACTAGCTGTGTGACCCTGGGCAAGTCACTTAACCCCAATGCCTAGCCAAAACAAACAAACAAATAAATGAATGAATGGATGGATGGATGGATGGATGGATGAATGAATGAATGAATGGACAAGCAAATAAATAAGTAGATAAGTAAGTAAATGAATGAATGAATGAATGAATGAATAAAAAACAAATAGATAAATAGATAAATAAACAAATAAATAGATAAATGAATGAATGAATGGATAGATGAATAAATAAATAGATAACCACTGAAGAAAAGATTAAAAAATTAGTAAAAGACTAACTTAATTGCAAAGAACTGTTGAGTCAAAGAACAAATCACAGAAAACAGAAAATAAAAAAGATTGGACATCATGCTGAGAAGAAAGAATAGAGTTTGGGGTTTCAAGGCAGAGAGAGAGAGAGAGAAAGAGAGAGAGAGAGAGAGGGGCATAATGACAACAGATCATAATCAGGGAATTTCAGAGTTCATGAGCATGAAAGTGGAACATTTGTGGGGACGCAGGGTGTTAAGATCAAGGGTATGACCAACTCTTGTGTGTCACTGTGGTGGGGTGGAGAAGTAAGTCACGGAAAATGAGTAAGATGAGGAACTGAAAGGTTAGGATGTTTGAGGGAGTGTTAGTATGCCGAGTGAAGTCTCTGGTATGAGGGCAGGAGTTGGGGAGGAAAGAAAAACTGTGAGCTAAACACTGAACACCTAGATTCAGGGAGGAATTAGTCATAAGCAAAGCAAACTCCAAACCTCAAAAGGTATATTTTGAAATGATGTTTACAATGAAAAAAGGAAAAGGAAAGGAAAGAATTTGTGATTAGGATAAGGGGAAGAGAAGAGGGACAGGACAGCAGAAGCAAATTGAATCAAGCATACACCATGGTGCTGTCATACTTTATAAACAAATGCAGAAAAGCAGAAATAGTAAGCATATTCTTTAGCGACTACAATTCAAGTAAAAAAAAAACCTTTAATAAATGACCACAGAAGAAAAGATTAAAAATCAGTCAAAGAATAAATAATTTAATTACAAAGAATTGTTGAGTCAAAGAACAAATCTCAGGAAACAGATAATTTCATCTAAGAAAAGGGCAACAATGAGACAACATACCAAAATTTGGGGGATGCAGCCAAAGCAGGCTATAAGGGAAAATATCTCTAAACATTTTCATAAACAAAAGAAAGAACAAATGAATTGGGCATGTAACTTCAAAAAAACACTGAAAAAAGCAAAAATTATTAATTAAATACCAAAATAGAAATTCTGAAGATCAGAGATTTAAGAAATTGAAATTTAAGAAACTGAAAGAAAATAATTTACTAAATAAATTTACTAAATAAAACTAAGAGATAGTTTTTAAATATACACACCATATATATATATATATATATATATATATATATAATAGATAAGTCATTCGTTTATTTGATTTTTAAAAGATGAAAATTAAATTGCCAGCATCAAAACTGAATTTTTTTTTTACAATAAATAAAGAAAAGAGAAAGGGAACAAGCACTTTTGAAGTACTCTTTACAAATATTATCTCATTTGAGCACCAGCCCTGGAGTCAGGAGGACCTGAGTTCAAATCTAGCCTCAGATGTTTATTAGCTGTGTGACTGTAGGCAAGTCACTTAACCCTGACTGCCTTCCCCAACTCTCACCCCACAAATGAATATTATCTTATTTGATCTTCACAACAGCCCTGTGAGGTAGGTGCTATTGTTACCCCTATTTTACAATTGAGGAAACTGAGTCAGAAGTTAAGGGACTTTCCCAGGATCATACAGTTAGTACATGTCTGAGATCCCATTTGAACTCAGATCTTCGTAACTGTAGGCCCAGTGCTCTATCTGCTGCGCCACCTAGAGGTAAAGGAAATGACTATAAACTATTTTGCCCAATTATATGCCCCTAAATTTTGACAACTTGAATGCAAATGATGAATATTTACAAAACATATAAAATGTCTAGATTAACAGAATAAGAAATAGAGAATCTAAGTAAACCAATTTCAGAAAAAGTAATTGAACAAGCCATAAATGAAGTCATAAAGAAACCACAGATGGATTTACAAGCAAATTCTAGCAAGCATTAAAAGAACAATTAATTTTAAGATTAGATTAACTTTTTTTTTTGCAAAAAAAGGAAAAGAAGGGATATTACCAAATTCCTTCTAATGATCCAAATATTTTCTTCATATCTAAATCAGGCAGATAAAAAATGAGCAAGCAATGGAAAGGGAACAAACATTTATTTAGTGTTTACTATACACTAGGCACTGCGCCATGCACTTTACTAATATTATCTCTGGTAATCCTTATGATAACCCTAGGAGGTAGGTACTATCATTATTCCCAATTTTCAGTTGAGGAAACTGAGGCTGAAAAAGAGTTAACTGAACTGCCCAGGGTTACACAGCCAGGAAGTATTTGAGGCTGGATTTGAACTTCTCTGGGTCCTACACTCTATACACTCCACCACCTATAAAGCAATATTTCTAATGGATGATGATACAAAAATTTTAAATAAAATGTTAGCGAAGAGGCTACAGCAACATATGAAAAAGATTACACTAACATTACCTTGGATTTATACCAGAAACACAAGGATGGTTCAATAATGGAAAAACCATAAACATAATAGGCCATGTTAATAACAAGATTAATACAAATCACATGATTGTATTTATAGACGCAGAAAACATTTTTGACAAAATAAAATGCCCATTTCTATTAAAAATATGAAAACTCATAAAAACAAATGGACCTTTTCTTAATAGGACAGGAAGCATCTATTTAAAACCAAAAGGCAGCATTCTAAGCAATAGAGAGAAAACAAGAAGCTTTTTCTATAAAATTAGTGTAAAGTAAGGATGTCCATTATCCTCACTAATATTTGATGCAGTGCTAAAAAGCTGATGAAAAGAATCACAGAAAAAGAAATTGAAGGAATAAGCATAGAAAGCAAAATAATAGGAAACAAAATGATCGTTTTTTGCAGAAGATACAGTTATTGAAGGAAAATGTTTAAAATTGTATTCTGTTTTAGGCACATCTGCCAGAACCAATTTTTATTCATTAAAAATGTCTCTAAATCCAAGCATTTCTAGCTTGGTGAGAGACATGTTCAAATTGAGATAGCCTCCCTCACCCTGACCCTATTCAGAGACAACTGAATATTTATCTATCCAAGAAAATTTGAGGTAACATTTATAGTAATATTGATCAAGGAAGAGGTCACAATATAGCAAAATATAGTTTTGGAAACCAACATTCTTAGAGCAATAGTCACTTAATCTTCAACTAGAAATATTCAATTCCTTCAATGATCACTCCCTTCAAGAATCCTCCTAGAGAATTCCCAGTGACTGATATCTTAATGTTTATGAATGGAGAAGAGGGTACTGCCCTTAGTGGGGATTTTAGCCCAGTTACTTCTGGGGAAGCTAATAAAAGATTATTAAATATGTTAAATATGACTACTACATGATCTCTATTACTGAGACCTTAATCTTTGTCTTGACTTTTAGACATAGGAAATCTAGAAAATATTTTAGACAAGAGAAATATTGTTTATTAATATTTTCAATAAAACTAAAAGGGGGAGGCTAATATACTTCTACATGGTGGTTTACTTATAGAAACATAGAGAGTTAACCAAAATTAAATGAAGCAATTAATAACTTCAACAAAGAATTCAAAATAACTAAAGAATGTATAAAATATTTTGAAATCTACCTACCAAAACACACTCAGGAACGATGTGGCTACAACTATAAAACACTTTTTTACAGAAATAAAAACAGACTTAAATTACTGAAGAAATATTAATTGCTTATGGGTAGGCTGCACCTATACAATAAAAAATATACTACCTAAATTATTTTATTTATTCTTTGCCATATCAATCATAAGACTTCAGAGTAAGAATAACTAATAAAAACTCCTTTTTAGAGTAAGAATAACTAATGGTAACCTTCATCTGGGGGAACAAAACATCAAGAATCTCAAGGAAAATAATTTAGGTAGGAAGGGGAACTAATAGGAACAGATTTCAAACTGTACTACTATTATAAGGAATTCTGATCAGCATAATGACCAATCATAATCCTAGAGAACTAATGATGAAACACACTACCCATCTCCTGATAGAGAAATGAAGGACTCAGAATACAGAATGACACATATATATGTTTATATTATGCAAATATATACACATGCACATATATATATATACATACATACATATGCACATATTTGGACATGGCCAATGTGGATATTTGTTTTGCTTGACCATACATTTCTGTAATAAGGTTTTTATTTTTCTTTCTTTCTCAGTTTGGGGGAAGGATTGTGGTTAGAGGGGAGGAGAGAAGGCAGATTTTCACTGACTGAAAACAATATTTTTTCAAAGTAAATACGTGGGTGGTGGTTTCTGAGGGAAAGCTTTGCTTAGAGATTGACCAATATATTACCTTGAACTTGGGGTGGCTTTTAAGGGCAGCCCACATGTGTGAGTGAGTGCTATTTGCAAATAATAATATATCACACAATTTGCTACTTATCTGTTTCCTAAGTCTTTTAAGTATTTTAATATTGTCTTCCTGGCTAGACTGTGTGCTCCGTAGGGTCAGGTGGCCATATTTCTTCTCTGTGCTAGAGCACCTAACACAGTGTTAGGCACATAGTAGTTAGTAAATAAATAATAGTTGATTGATTATAAGTTATTAGGAAAAACTTTCAGGCAAACATCTTCTTGCCATTATTTAATGGTTCTTTTCTGGACTTTTCCTAGCTCTTTTTGGTTCCTTTTCTTTGAAGCTTTGAGAAACTTCTAATTCCCAATAAGCAATTTTGGTTTTTTTTTAATGTGTGGACATTTTTATACTGCCTAGATTTTCTCCTGTATCTCTTTCTCCTTCTCCTCCCAGAGAGTGGTACCTTATAACAAAGGGTTTTTTAACAAGCAAAAAAAAAAAGTAGAGGACAAACAGAAAAAAAAAAGAATTAGCAATGCTGATCAACCATCAAAAAATTTTTGTTTTATGCAGTGTCCTACAACCATGGACTCTGACCTCTTCTAAGGAGTGGGGAGAGAGGTTTAGCATAAGTCTTCATTGGGGTTAAGTGTGTACTTTATAATTTTGCAACATTTAGTTTCTATCATTTTATGGTTATTGCTCTTTTAATTTACATCATAATAGTCAATACACATTGTGTATATTGCTTTTCTGGCTCTGTTTGCTTCATTTTGTATCAGTTCATGTAAGTCTTTCCATGTTTCTTGTATCTATCACGTTCATCATATTTTCTAGTGCAACAATATTCCATTACATTCATGTACCACAATTTGCTTAGCTATTCCCTAATTGATGGGGGCATCTACTTTGTTTGTAGTTTGTTGCTGTGACAAAAAGTCCTCATATCTTCATAACTACAGCATTCTAGTATCTGCCACCTATCACTGAGATCTTGGTTATCATTGCTTTCTTTAAAGTTTAACTCCATGTCCTGAGCTGGGTCTCTGTTAATAGCTTATCTCGAAGACTAGTAAATTGAAAATTAGAGATGTACATAGGGAGTTTGTCACCCAACAAGTGAGAATAAGAATAAGAATAAGAATAAGAATAAGAATAAGAATAAGAATAGCTAGCATTTATATAGTGCTTAAAGGTTTGTGAAGCACTATATATATATTATCTCAGTACCTATTTTAAAGATAAGGCAACAGAGACTGGTTAAGTGACTTACTCAGGGATATACAGCTAGCAAGGATGTGAGGCAGGATTCAAATTCAAGTGTTTCTGACTCCATGTCAAGCTCTTTTACCTACAGCACCACCTAGCAGCATATGAGAAATATGTAGTTCTCCAGGGCAAGAGCCAAGATGAAAATCTCTCAAGTATGAAGCCCAAGAGGGTCCTTTCTTGAGCATGGAATTCAAACATTATCTCTTAGGGAGCTCCATTCCAGGCACCCAACTACATTCTAACAAGTTTGTCCTGATTCTGCTTGTCTACTTTGACATATTATTGTCTCAAGAGTACTTGAATAGAAAAAGCTTTTCATAGTAGATAAAGCACAGAACTGGGAACCAGGAATCCTATGCTTGAGTCCATGCCCTGCTACTTATTAGCTATATGGCATAGAACAAGTTCCTTACACTCTCTCTGCCTCAGTTTCCTCATCTGTAAAATGTGTAGGACATTTAATACTGAAGGCTCCTTCCAGCTTCAAAATCCTGTCAATGTATGAATTTGAAGGATGGGGAATTCCAAGCCATCTTTTTCTCTCTTCAATGACTTTTGTCTTCTGTTGTTTTAGATGACAAAGATTTTTATCATCTTTACTTCCAAATCAGCTATCCTTCCAGACTTTTCTATGGATGTGAATGGCACCACCTTGTTCCCCTTCATTCATACTCAAACTTTGGATTCCTTAATTCCTTCTCCATTCTTTTAGGATCAATTATCAAGTTCCATTAGTCCTCCTTCAAAATGTCTCTAGAATCTGTCTCTTTCTCTACATTTTAGGCTTAAAGCTTGACCTATTAAAGTAGTTTCTCTAGTGGTTTCCCTGATTCCAAGTCTCTCTCCCTTATTTCCTCTCTATTTTGTATGTCTCTGCTCCTATAAATCAATCTTCTGAAAGTACTATTTTGCACGTGACCTCACATTTTATGAAACTGATCCCCCTTACATACTGAATAAAATTCACAGTACTTATTCTGGCATTCAAGAGTCACTTTCACTTGCCATTAACCTATCTTTTCAACTTGATATCCTTCTGCTCCCTATAGAAGCACAGCTCCAGCCAAACTGGTCCACTCACTGATTACCCAAATAGTCCTGGAGCATTCCCACTTCTATGCCATCACTCTTGCATTCCCCCTGCCTGGGATGCCTTCTTCCTCCTTCTCTACTCATCCAAATTCTTGCCTACCTTAAAACTCAAAGCAGCCAGCTCCCCTATAAAGCCTTTCCCAGCTGCCCTAGCCCACAATGATCCCTCCATCCTTTCAACTCCTAAAAACTCTTAATTGTCTGAACAGCTCATGTGGCATTTATCCAAAACTACCCTGTTTTATGGTCTATTTTCTGCCTCCTAATGTAACTATAAATTTCTTGAGGGCAGGCATCTGTCTTCTATTTATCATGACTCTAGCTCAGTGCCCTACATATAGTAGATGCCATATCAATGTTTGATTATAATGACTTCATTTTTCTTTTAATGTGCTGAGAGTGACCACAATGCCAAGAAGTAGTCTCAGGAGTTCTGAGTATTCTGAAGTGAGGAAGGATCTAACCCTGGCCAGGAGATATAACCTATAACCCCTATAACCTCTTTGTGGTTTTTGTTGTTCTCCTGACCCACATCTCTCTCAGGTCCTAGACCCTAGGAATTCAGGTCCCCACTTCATTCTAGTCCCTCCATGAAGGTGATACATGGCTCTTATTTGGGGGAGCACTCAACCTAAAAGGCACTAATTTGTACAAGCTTCTGGAAGAGGTTCAATATAAGAAGTATTTACTGAGTACTGTTTCTAATTTTGATCATCCCTGGAGAGTTCAAAGTAAGAGCCGTTCCATATCTAGCTTACCCCAGAGCAAGCATTCCTCCATCTTCCCATCAGGTTACATGTGCACATTATTATGTTTTTACTTATGCATTCCCATTTACTTGCAGCTACTTGCATCTATTCCCAGTAAAATGTGTTAACAGGATTTTTACTGAGCCAGTCTCTAGCCTGAGAATGCTCAGAGCCACACAAAGCAGGCCTAGAGATGGGAGTGTGTAATTCAAGTAGTTTAAGTAGTTTAATTAATCAGTTCCAGAGTGAGGAATGTTCTCATAGCTGAACTAAAAGCACAGGTTATATACTTAAATCACAAGTAGGGAAGGAAGGAGGAAGGTGGATTACAATCATTTGGTGGCTTCCCACAAGAAACCCACAAATCCCACAATACGACAATTCTGGAGTCAAGTCTTTGGGGGTCTTGACCACCTCCCCTAGGATACAGAACCAGAGTTCTGTGAAGAGAACAGGTTCTACAATCTTTGATTCAATTCACTCAAGGCCCAGTGATTATCTTTTTTTGTTTGTTTGTGTTTTAGGTGATTGGGGTTAAGTGACTTGCTCAGGCTAGTAAGTGTCAAGTGTTTGGTCTGACTCCACATTTGAACTCAGGTCCTCCTGACTTCAGGGCCAGTGCTCTATCCACTATGCCACTTAGCTGCCCCCAAAGGCCCAGTGATTGTCAAAGTTTTGATTAATAAATTCAAGCTGCATTGTGAACTCTGACTCCTGAGCTAGAAAGGGACCTCTTGAGAAAACTAAATTATTAGTATATTTATTACACATATCATATCGATTAATATGAAAATTCTAATTCCCTTCCCAAATGTTAGTTCCTTGAGATCAGGGACAGATTGTGTCTCTGAATTCCCAGGGCCTCAAATACTTCTTTATACATATGCAGTTAGCCTCACTCCACCCCAAACTTCAACATGTGTCCCAAAAGGCCACACATGATTTCAAGATTGCTTGGGGTCACGGAATCACAAAACCAGAATTTCAGAGTTTGAAAGGAACTCAGCAGCTACCTGAAAAAAAGCATAAAAATGTACAAAAAATGTAAAAAGTGTCTTTTTCCAGTCTTTCCTTGAAGATCTCTAACAAAAGAAAATGCACTAACTCCATAGGCAGCCAGCATAATCCACCTTTAGATAGCTTTAACTGTTAGAAAATTTTTTCTTCCATTAAGCCTAAATTTGCTTTGCAACTTACATGTATCCATAACTCCAAACCAATGTTCCTCTTTACTAGACCAAACCCATTTTACAGGAAACTGTAGGCAAACAGAATTAAGTGACTTGCCCAGAGTCACACAGCTAGTAAATGTGTGAGGCCAGATTTGAACTCAGGTTTTCCTGACTCCAGGCCTGGCACTCTATTCCCTGCTCTACTGGTATACCCTAATTGCCCGGTAATTGTTAGTATTTATTTGCAACATTCTTCTAATCACCTTCACAAACACAAACCAGTTTCAGGACTAATAGATCCACAAAGGAACTTTATAATTATCTCTAGGAATCTGGGAAGGGAATTACAAATCCATGTAGATTATGTAAAGATGGCTCCCAGAGCAGAGTAGGAGGCTAGCCCATCCTCTAAAATTGTGGGTGTGGATTAACCCAAATGAAGATTAGCCAGGCTTTTTGTGTGCGCTACCTGTAGTGGTCCAAAAAAACTCTTTTTGGAAGAGGATGGGGGGAGGGAAAAGATGGCTTAGCCTAGGATCTAGTCATGTCTCCTTTTTCTATCTAATAACCGTCTCCCAAATACATGTATTTTTTTTCTGAAATTTTTCATACCTCATCACTATACAGCTGGGCCTTCCCCTGGTAAACCCTGCTGCCTCCTGGGCCAGTGAAATCAGAGAAAACAATCAGACACACCTGAGCAATTAATCAACAAGCATTTCTCAAGCACCTCATGTGTGCCAATACACTGTGCCAGGCACGGAAACAATTATCTACCTTCTCCCATTTACCGTAAAAACCACGGCCTTCACCAGTGTCATTGAACCATGCTGGTTAAGTCTATTCCCTGGCCCTGGTTTGAAGGTATCAGTGAGCTAGCTTGATTCTAGATCCTTCCCTGGATGCCTCCACTCTTGTTCCCATTCCCTTAAGTTTCCTTATGTATTTCCATCCCCTTATGTATTAATTAAAATGTGCTGGCTTCTTTCTGAAACCTCCTGGAAGCCTCCTTTAAGAGCAATAGCACACTTCTAGGGCTATATCCCAAAGAGATGAAACAAATGGGAAAAGGACCCACATGTACAAAAATATTCATAGCAGCTCTTTTTGTGGTGGCAAAGAATCAGAAATTGAGAAGATGCCCATCCATTGGGGAATGGCTGAGCAAGTTGTGGTATATGAATGTAATGGAATACTACTGTGCTATAAAAAATGATGAACAGGCTGACTTCAGAAAAACCTGGAAAGACCTATATGGTCTGATGCTGAGTGAAGTGAGCAGAACCAAGAGGACTTTGTACACAATAACAGCCACGTTATGCGATGACTAATATTGTTAAACTGAACCCTTCTCAGCATTACAAGGATCTAAGACATCTCCAGAGGCCTCAGGATGGAAAATGTTGTCCACATCCAAAGAAAGAACTGTGGAAGTTGAATCGCTCTCACTTATTTTTTACCTTCTGTTGAGTTTTGTTTCATCTTTCTGATGGTTCCTTCTATTGGTTTTAATTTTTACTTACAAGTTCACTAATGTGAAAATATGTTTAATAGGAATGTAAATGTAAAGCCTATATCAGATTGTGTGCTGTCTTGGGGAGGGGGGGGGGAGGAAGGGGGAGAAAAATTTCGACTCAAAAGCACATGGAAGTGATTGTTGATAAATCAATAAATTAATAAAATTGAAAAAAAAACCCCAAGATGCAATAGCAAACTCAGCCCTAACCCCAGCCAGTCTCTATCCTCTTTTACCAATTCTTTCTAGTCTTCCTTCTGCAATCTTCCTCTAGTGGTAGATTTCCCTTTATATTAGATATCTTCCTTTTCTTTCCTTTCCTTTTTTTTTTTTTTGGTATGGTAACTGAAATCTCAATTTCTCCTGAAGCTGCCACACCCTCACCCAGGCCTGCTATTCCTTCTGTCACAATCTTTGGCACACAGGGCTAGGAGGAGGTGGCTATATTCCTGGCTCCCCACTCCCACTTTCAGACCCTCCCTTTGCTGTCATCATTTAACAACTCCTTGTCCTCCTTTAAAGTTAACTCATCCTGTCTAGATACTTGTTATGATCATCTGTGGACCTCCATGTCACTCTCCTTATACCCAAATAAGTCCAGGACCTGTCTCACAGCCTTCTCTACCTCAACTCCTACCCTTCTGATTACCCTGACTTGTTAGTTCTTCAACCTCTCCCAGTTCCTGTGATCTTAATCTCTACCACAATTAATCACAGGAATGGTCATTCGTCAGATATTTCCCCATCCTTGCCTCAGCACAACTGAATGTTTCCTAGGTGCTGGAATTCCTAGTTATGGCTCTAGTCTGAGGTGCTATGTGAACATGTAGGCAGAGAAGTCTTGTAGGCAATGGGAAATATGAGTATTTTGCTCAGAAAAGAACTCAAGACTGGCAATATAGATTTGTTGTTCAGTCATGTCTGACAAATCATCTAAATAGAAGTAATTGAAGTTCAACTATAGTATATGATATAGTTCTACTATAGAGATAATAGAAAGCTTAGAATGAATGAAGTTACCCAGAGAGAAAAGGTAAAGATAGAACAGAAGGCCAGGATAAAACATTAAGAGGTCAGAAAGAGGAGCAAGTAAAAGAGACAGAGAATGAATGGTCAAAGATATAAGGGAAGAACCAGGAGAGTGGTATTTCTGCAGCAAAAGAAGAGAGTATCTAGAAGGAGAGAGAATTAGTATACCCCCCCCAAAAAAAGAGGGGAAGATTATTGTTTTATTGAAAGTGGTGTAGCAGTATGTTTGTATGTGGCTCAAGAGTAACCAGAACCCTGGACAGGGATGGACGTCAACCAATCAAACACCGGGTCCCACATTCCTCTGTCAGCTTCAGGTCCTTCTTATATGGGAGTAAACTCATTCAATTAAGGCCTCATGCCTTTGTACAACTGGTCACTTCTCTTTCATTCCTTCCTAACATACCTGTCAATCAAAATCTTCATGCAAAAGTCACAACCTTAGTGAGCAGTTTAAGTAAATTAGGTAGATAGATGTGTAATAAAATATAAGCAAATTAATGTGTATCTCAAAAGCTGAACACTTCCCAATTCCCCCCTCTTCTCTGGACTGTGGAAATAGCCTCCTGATTAGTCTCTTTGTTTCCAGTCTCTCCTCTCTCTAATCCATCCGCTGCACAGTTGCCAAAATGATATTCCAAAAGTACAAGTATGGCCATGAAAAGGCCAGATGAGTGAAATGCTGAAGAGGGAGAATTGACAATATTTGGCAACTGATTGGACATTCAGTGACCAAATATGAAGAGTATGAAGAGTAGGATGACTCCTGCTCTTTGAGATCAGAAACTAGTTGATTTTTGTTATTCTACCTCCAGAATCTAGTCCAGTGCCTAGAACAAAGTAGCTTTTTAATTGTTAGTTTTCTTTCAATGGGTAGATTTTTGCTGATTAAAAAAATTAGCAATTTTATTACTTGTTATAATTATATAATATAAATATATGTTATAATTAATAATAATAATTAATAAACCTACCTTTTCTCTCTCCTGCTTCCCTCCTAATTGAAAAAGAAAGAAAAAATTACTGTTACAAACATGTAGAGTAAAGCAAAACAAATTTCCACATTGGCTATGTTAATACACACACACACACACACACACACACACACACACACACACACGACTCATTTTGCACTCTGAATGTTTCACCTCTCCATAGTGTGGGGTAGCATGGTCCTCTGGAACTGGGGTTGGTCACTATTCTGATCAGAGTTCCTAAGGTTTTTCAAAATTGTTTGTATTTACAGTATTGTTGAAATTGTATAAATAATCTTGGTTCTGCTCATTTTACTCTACATCAGCTCACAGAAGCTTCTCAATTTTCTGATAGCATTCTCTTTTTTATTTAGTTTTTATTTGTATGTTTTATTTTTTATATCCTCATAGTTTCCCCCAGTTTTCCTCTGCTCCCCTCCCCTCCCCTCATGGGAAGCCATTCCATATAACAAATGGCATTTTTTAAAGACAAAAAAAGGAAAAAATGCGTGCAACAGATTACATTGAAAAGTACAATAGCATTCTATCACATTCAAATGTATATGCACAATAGTGCTTCCCTTTATAACACTTTGCAGATATTGTGGTGGGGTTTTTTGTTCCTTTGTTTGTTTTTGGCTTTGCTTTGTATTTCCCAAACAGTATTCATCGTGGTACCTTTTCTAGATGCGTTTGGAAGAGTGTTTCTTTGCAGGGGAGAAAAAGAGCTTGTGGTACTTCTCACTGCTATATCACCATCTTGGCTATGCCTCATAGTAGGTCTCTAACAAATACTTGTTGCACTGAATTAAAGAAGGAAAGAAAATAGAAAATGTGTTTGTGTTTGCAAATTTAGAGAAGGATGAAGAAGAAAAAAAAGAGAAAAAGAGGAAACAGAGATTTATTTTTCTATTTTTTCTCTCTTTCCATCTCCTTTCCCCCCCTCCCTTTCCCCTCTCTCTCATCTTTACTCTTCATTTTTTGTGTCACCTTTGGCAAGTTATTTAACCCAACTAGACTTTAGTTTCCTCATCCATAAAGTGAGATTAATTCTTGCTTTATCTACTACAGAAATGGTATGAGGATCAAATTCAATAACTGCTGTAGAAAGCCATTAGAAAAACATAAGAATCCTATGTATATAAGAATTTTTGTGTTTATGAGAAGAGCTAGTAAGTCTATAGGGAAAGAATTTTGAAATATCAGGTGTTACTCTTATCGGTTGTTTTTGCTTATCTATTTCTTCGTTACAAATGAAGGTGCAATTCTGGGAGGAGGGAAAGATATCCAGAAATGGCTGATATAAAAAGTAAAAGATATCAATAAAACTTACTTTTAAAATAAGAATTAAAGAAATCCCAGAAATTGTGAAATAATTTCTTTTCTTTCTTTTTACCCTTAATTTCTGGAGGAAAAAGAGGACACAGTTAGACTATAAATCTCACCCTTTCTTAGCCTGCAGACTATTTCCTTGCCCAAAGAAGACACCAGCAGTACATCAATAGGAATGTAAGCCAAAGATTTCTCTAGCTTCTAAAAAAAAAACTGAAAGCCCCAAGTAGTTTCACACAATTAGGGTAAAAACAAACCAAAAAAAACATTCAAAACGATAAAACCCACAACCAACCAAACTTTAAAGTCTGGGAAGGGGGATAATCTTTCATTTAAAAATAAAATTAGAATGTGTTCAAATATCTAAGAATAGCATGAAAACCAATACCCAAACCAGTAAAGATCTAGAGGCATTTTGGAGAAAAAAAAATTCTGGGAGGTGCCTGGGACTTTGAAAGGGCTGTGTTAACAACATGTCACAGAAATTTGTATCAGAGCAGAGTGAAGTAGAACCAGAAAAACAATATAAACAATGACTGCAACAATGTAAATGGAAAGAATGACAGTAACAACAAAGAAACAAAAACAAACCACAAAGGTGAATGGTGTCTAATTATAAAGATATTGTAATAAATAGTAATAACTCAGTCTGGGTCCTAGAGAAGAGTTGAAAAAAAATATACTACACACTTCCTTATCCTCTTTTGCAGAGGTGGAGGATTATGAGTATGGAGTATTGCATATACACTGGCAGACATGGTTGATGTGGTTGGTGTTCCTGAATTTAAAAAAAAAATTTTTTTAAGGCAATTGGGGTTAAGTGACTTGCCCAGGGTCACACAACTAGTATCAAGTGTTTGGTCTGAGGGCACATTTGAACTCAGGTCCTCCTGACTTCAGGGCCAGTGCTCTATCCACTGTACCACCTAGCTGCCCCTTAATTTTTATTTTTTAATCCCTGTTACAAGGGATGACATCCTGGGTGGTGGGGAAAGGTTATGAAGTGAGAAAAGATGGTGAAGTTAAAAAACAACAAGATATTGATTTAAAATAAAGGGTTTTTTTTAAGTATCAGGATTTGAAACAGCTTAGCTGAGACTGATACCCATAAATTAGAGGATGCTTTTGAAAAATCTTTATTTCTGTTTCAATTCTTAAAGTTGCTTTTTTGTTTCAATATCTTAACAAGTAAGGTCTTTAGTTTATACCTATATCAGAGACTGAACAGGAATAGGAAAGAACCATGTAGAGTTAGTTCAAAATGAACCAGATGTTTCCTGAAATCATACCTCCTCTGGCCATAGTCTAGTCCCATTGTACTCCATAACTTAACTATTTTTCCACCTATAAGCAAGAGGATGCTCTTTGCTGTTCTTCTCTGGATATTTGTGTATATTACATATTTTATGTATCTCTACACCTATATTCCCTACCACTCTGCTTAGCCTGCTGGAAAAGTTATCAATATGTGGTTCTTTTTTCCCTTTTCCCCTTGTGTACTCCATAAAAATTGCATGCACCCATCTTTTAGGTGGTTTTAAATTATTTTAAACAATGTAAGGAAACATAGGTCTCAGTGGTGGTGAAATAGTTTGGTTTTTCAGTAGCAAATACTGGGGGAAATGACCAAGTTGCAGAAGTTTTATTAGTTAATAAAGTATTTCCCCTCTCCTTGTCATGGTGCCTCTACATCCCTACATCCTGCTTCAGCTCAATTCTGTTAACAGATGTCACAAGATAAGAGTAAGGGTACCTGCACCCTTCATAGAAATGTGATGCAAAAGAACTCTAGGAACCTTGCAGGCCTCACTTTTAGAAATTCTTGAATTTGGGGTTAACCACAGCTTCTGCTGTGTACTTTTGGTAGCACTCTCTCAGAGGTGCCTCAGGTGCTGCCATCTCTTGGGCTGGCAAAGTCCACTCTCAGCATCTTTGTTCTCAAGCCACCCTGTGCAGCATAAGACCCTCTGCTATGTGCTTCTTCCGGAGTATGTCAGGGTGTTCATACTTCCGTTCCCCCTTTCCCTCCTCCTCTACCCCCTACCTCTGTCTTGCCTTTCTTCCTCCTTGCCATAGAAGTGGTTTGTTGAATTTGCCTCAGATTTAAAAATTCACAATTATTATTCTCAGAATAACTGTAGAACCTACCTTATAGGATTGTTGAGAGGGTCAAAAGAGATAACCTATGTAAAGTGCTTCACAAACTCTAAATCACCACATAGATGTCAGGCATAAGGATGAAGGAAGTAGCATTTGAGTTGGGTCTTAAGAGGATGGATAGGATTTTAAATTGCAAGTAGTTATAGCTGCCTTTAGCAGATCAGGCTGGAAGAGGCAGAGTAGTGACTCATTGTTGCCAAATAATAATGTGGCTGCAACTAAATTCTCTACATGAAACAAACTGTCACAATTTAAAACATGTTTTCCCCCCACCCCACCCTTACTTGCGCTTCTCTTTCTCTCTTTCCTCTCCACCCCCCCCCATGGGCTTTAGGCCCACTGCTCCTAAATTATGATTATTTTCTTGCTTGTATTTATTTGTGAATTTCTACCTTCGAATTAGTTACCAGTTGCTTTCATTCCTTGGCTGAGAGCAGACTGACCAAAGCCCTTCTCTCACCATACCACTCTTTTCTCCTTGGTGTAATTGACTCTCTACCTGTTAATTGCTCACTCTCTTATGGGCAGAATAAAGGTTTGCTGGTCAATTGAAAAGTTAGAGAACAGATTGAGGAGGACTGTGAGAACCTGACCAAATCTGAAATGCACTAGGTTGCAACAGGAAACCATGGAAGAGTTCCAAGCAGAGGTGTAACATGATTAGAAAGTGTCTGAGGACAGTTTGGAGGGAGGGAATAGAATAGTGTTAAAAAAAAAAAACCCAAAACCAAATTTCTCAGAGCTGTCTCCACTGACTTACTGGGCAGGTTGTTCCAATTAAGGTTGGTGGGATAGGGCGAAGGGTAAGAGAAAGAAATTCCCTCTCCCTTACCTTCTGGCAGAGGTGCAAGTTGAAAGGCAAAGCTCATTCCCCTCCTTAGAGCTGGGTTCTCCTGTAGATTTCCAGGGGCCACACTTCTTGGAACTCTCCTGTATTCAAAACTGGCAAACAATGGTAAGATAGTCTTCTAAATCCTTGGAGCTTGATTCAAGGCTTCTTTATACTTTAAAAAAGGGCATAGTAACAAGTGTAAATCTTTAAAAAAAAAGTCTAAAACCCTAACACCTTAAAGCTTTGGTATAAATGTTAATTATTACCATTGTCTCTGTTATTTGTCCTTACTTTATGTGATTATATTAACTGTTAGTAAGCAATTGCTTTCCTGAGCAATCCCCTTCCACCATATATATTACGGGCATCTGAACTCCAGGAGATCAGTTATTATTCCCATTTTCAGATGAAGGTAGTGAATCTCAAAGAAGTTCACACTTCTTTATTTAAACATGGGGTTTCCTGATGGCAAGTCCAGCAATATCTCCACAATTCCATCCGAGATGGAAACTTAAAAGGTGCTCACAATACTCCAAGCCATTTTTAAAAATAAATTTTTATTGATATCATTTTTTACATCACCAAAAATTTCCCCTCCTTTTCCCACAAAGCCTTCCCATATATCAAACATTTATTTGAAGGGGGGGAAATCAACAGGAAAAAAATCAGCAAAACTGATGAATACATGGAAAAAGTCTTAAACTATGCGAAATGTACAACGACCCACAGAGGACTTCCCACCTCCACAAAGGTGTGGGGTGGGGGTGTCTTCTGATATTCTTGCTTTGTTTTGTTTTATAGTTTTGCAACATTCACTTCTGATTGTTTTTCAGACAGTCTTTCCGTTTACATTGTTTTAAGTCATTGTGTAGACAGTGAGGTCCCAATTTGTGCTAATAGGAAATTCCCTTTAAGTGGTCTCATTATTCGAACTGGCACAGCATAATTCCATTGGGCTGGAACCAGGTACCATATTTTACATAATTATAACTTCAAATAGTGTTAATTCGAATACCTGAACTGTTTTTCTAGGCTCAAAAGTAGGTGATAATTGAAGATAACAGCAGAAAAAAGGAGGGTGGGGCAGGTACTAACCTAGTCTTAAGTGAGAAGCCAGTTTCACTTGCCACCCTCAAATCCCTCCCTGCCCGCCCCACCAAGACCTGTGGGAAGCCATCTTGAACCTTGCCTCTCCAAGGAAACTACAGCTCCCAGAATTCCGTGCGTCACGAGCGTAGTGCTGGCACGGGGCGTGGGCAGGAGCCATCTTAGTTGCTGGCCGGGCCTCGAAGCTGGGCCAGTCGGCCAGGCGCCATCTTTGAGGCTGGCAGCCCGGAGGGTCCGTGGCTGCTGCCCGAGGAACGAAAAGCAGTGGCGGCAGCGACGGCGACAGACCCTGGCAGCGGATGAAGGAAAGAGTCGAGGCCGCGGCGGAAGCGGTGAAGAGCGACTCCAGCCCGGTCAAGTTACGTTTTCAGGTAACTAGACCGTCCTCTCGACCCCGGAGCGGGTCGGGGTTCGGGAGTGTGGGGAAGCCCTGGGGAGGGCGGCCTAGGAAGCCCCGGGCGGGCCCTTCGTCAGCCCCGCCGTAACGACCCGGCCTGGCAGACGCCCCGGGCCCCCTCCCCGCGCCTGCTTCGCTCCTGTCACAGCCCGGCGGGTCACCCTCCCCGCCCCCACCCCGGCCGCCCCCAGCGTCACGGCCGAGCCGAGCGGAGCCGAGCCCGGACTCCTCCCCCTGGCCGGCCGCCTGCCCGCCTGCCCGTGCGGCCCGGCTCCGGCCCCTGCGTCTGGCCTGTGGCCAGGTGACGATGCCGCCTCGATCCGCCGGAGAAACTCCCCGAAATCGGGGCTCAGGACCCCGCGGCTCGTGGACCGAGAGGGAGAGGACGAGCTGGAGTCCGAGGCCCTGGTGTTCGAATCCCGACTCGGGCCGGGCATCGGGCTTCGTTGCGCCTCCAGTTTCCCTCCTCTGTTTAAAAAAAAAAAAGAAGAAAAAGAGGCTGGACTAGCTGATGACGTGTGAGGTCCCTTCCAGCTCTAGCTCGGGCACCCCATGATCCCTCTTCCTGCTAGTGTTGATGAAAGGCAGCAGCCCCTCTGTACGTACTGTGGCTCCCGGGAGACGAATGCCTTGTCTTCTTCCCTTTCGTCCGCTTTCACCCACCTCCACTTCTGGACCTGGATGACACGCTGTAAGCAGCCCCAGCGACGCTGTTTGGGGTCTGTCAGTCAACGTTTGTTAAGTGCCTACTAAGTGCCAGGCATTGTGCCGAGTGCTGGGGGATACAAAGACAGGCTCTCTCGGAGCTCAGTCGGGTGGAGTTCGACTGGGACCAAAGTGAAACAAAAGTTAATTCACTTTCCTGGGCTTGAGGTTATCAGGAAATGCTACCTGTGAGTTACTTATTTGCAGATTGTAAAGTATCTCCACTCCCCAAAGGAGGGTAAGGACCAGAATTGGGTTAATTCTTGATACAAATAGCAAATTCAGATCCGCAGTATAACTCTTGAAAACATGTAACATCTTGCTCTCAGGTGCGTTGGTTAGGTCCACCTCCCTGCTTCCAACCAAAAATTTTTAGTTTAAAATGGAAGGGGGGGAGGGGAAAACAAGCATTTGCTGTGATTGACTGGTATGTGGAGTCATCTGTCTACACTGAATAAAACGGCAGTTTCATTAGTTTAAAAATGGAACATCCTAGAAATAGATTCATAGTCTTTTAGAGTTAAAATCTGATAGCATCAAAAGGTTAATTGTATTATGTGGAAAGAAGGCCTGGGTTCTGGCTGACTCTTCTACTAACTCTAAATGACTTTCAGTTTCTGGGTCTTAGTTTCTTGATATCTAAAATGAGGGAATTGGACCATGTACTAGCTAGGACCTCCCATCTCTATAACTTTTTAAGATAGTTTGGAGATGTTTTCTTTCTGTTGTCAATTTTCTCACCCAAGTAGGACTGTATATCTAAAAGGAAACTTGAAGTGAAAGAAAAGATGATTCAAGTGGGGAGAAACAGCTGTATTACTACAATAATAAACCTATTACAAGATTCTTGTATAAGCTTTGGAAACCGGGAATATATTTTTGTTTCTCCTGGCAGTGTGCATGGCATTTTTAGTGATATTGGGATTCTGGAATATGTTTCAAGTACCCTTATTAATACAGGTTAAAAAAAGCAGGAATTCTTAACTTTTTTGTGTGTCATACACCAATTAGGTTGGCAATCTAATGAACCCTGAGGACTCCTCACAATGTTTTTAAATGCACACAGTAAAATGCATAAGATTACAAAGGAAACCATTTATATTGAATGACAGTTATAAAAATATTTAAAAATAAAAATTCACTGACTCCAGGTTAAGATCTCTTCTGACTCCCCCCGGTAGAGGGGGAAAATGGCTGCAAAAGAGATGAATGTTGGGACAGAGTTGTTTCCCAACAACATAAGAAAGGAAAGCCAGACCTCATCAAGAACTGGTCAGTTCCCCAAAAAATCATTGAAGATTTGAGATCTGGAGGATCTCAAGTGCCACACCTACTCCTGATATATCATGTACCAGTGCTCCCAAGCAGGATGAAGAACATCTTTAATTGCATGCTGTATAGCCAAACACATCCTGCTGGATACAAAAACCTCCCTGTAATGCAGTTTGTCTACATTAACCTTGATAAACCTGTTGAACAATTTGTAGCAGCTTTAAAAAGAAGTAAAGAAGTGTCAACATGTGTAAAAGGAGACATCCACATGAGTATCTCCACATTTCAGCAGTATTGGTAGACAAAGCTTGCAGTCTCCTGAGGCAATTCTAATAAAGTTGTACTGGCCAGTCAGAAGTAGCTTTAGGGAGGAAGATTATACCTTTTGTGTATTCAACTCCCACTACACTTCAAAATAAATGTAACAGTCTAGACAGAAGTAGGAGCTTTGAATGTGCCTCTATTTTTTACTTTAATATTGATAGAATGGAAACTATGTCAGTCATAAGCCTTGCAGTAAAAAGAAAATTAAAATTGAAGATTAAAAAGAAAAAGAAAATTGAAAGATAGATTTATGCCTCTCAGTTAAATTTTGGTTAAGGAATTTGTTAAAGATGATAGCTTAACTGTAGCTTCCAGCATGTCTTTAACAATCCTGGAATCTGATGTCCTTGTCTAAGAGACTTTCTTCATTAAAACCAGCACCATATCTTAATGCCTGGAACAAAACCCAAGACATTTGGAATTTGGAATTTCTGCTTTGACACTAGTACACCTGGTGGGCATTGTAAAGAGCTGGACTGACCAGGCACCCACCTTGGAAAACTACACTTTTAGGATTACCTACAGTCTAAGCATCCCACCACTGCCAATGTAATGGTGCCACTGGAAATGTGTTAGAAGTTGAGGATCTCTTCATAGGACCAGGAGCTGTGAACTTTTTTCTGGCTCAGAAAAATGATCAATTGAACTATCTTCTCAACTGGGAAAAATTTATAGGCAAATAAGATTTAATATTTCAAAACCTAACAGTCCATACTTCAGCTCTACCCCTCAAGTTAGGGATTCAAAATATTAAGATGCAGTAAGATGAGAAATACAGAGAAACAAAAATAAGCAGAACAAAGAGCAACATATGAAATAATAACAACACTGTAACTGAAAAGATCACTTAAAGGAGCTTAAATTCCGAGTAATAGATAAAGGAATGAAGGTCCAGAAGGATAGGTAGTGAAATGTCCCTTCTCTTTCATGGCAGAAAGGTGAAGGACTACTAGGACAGAATATCATATACATTGTCAGATGTACTCAAGTCAGCTCAATAAGCATTTATTAAGTACTTACCATGTGTCGGACTTGGTGCTAAATTCTAAGGCTAGAAAGGTAAAAAGCTCTCGAGCTCAAAGTCTAATGGAAGAAGCAACATGCAAACAACTACATACAAAAAAGATGTATACAGGGCAAAGTGGAGGTAAATCTCAGGTGGAAGGTTCTGAGATTAAGGGGGAATGGGAAATGCTTTATTGTAGAAGGTGAGACTTAAAGCTGAGATTTGAGGGAAGCCAGGAGCAAGAGATCAGGAGGGAAAGAATTCCAATGTTGGAGGATAGCCAGTGAAAATACCCCAGATGGGGAGATGTGTAGTGTCTTCACTGAGGAAAGGGCAAGAAGGTCAGTGCCACTGGATCCTAGAGTATTTGGAGAAGTAAGGTGTAAGAAGACTGGAAAGGCAGGAGGGGGCCAGGACTTTAAAATATAGACTTTATATTTGATCCTTGATGTGATAGGGAGCCATTGGAGTTTATTAAGTAAGGTGAGGGAGGTGGGGAATCAGCTTGACTAGGGAGTGAAGGATGGACTGGAGAGGGGAAAGACTTGAGGCAGGCACACCAAACATTAGGCTTTTGCACTATTTCAGACAAACTGAATGTCTTTGTGTAATTGTTTTCCATCACTAGAAAAAATGTCTAGGTAGTAGTAATAACATTACTGATTGGTAAAGTGGTGGCAACATTGCTAAAGGACAAAAGGCATCATAAAATAAAATACCATAAAGTCAAAATAAAACAACACTTAAAATTAACACACCACAGAATGTCTTATTGCAGTTCAAGCTTTGCATCTTAGCCACTTTGTTAGCTTCTTGTTGTAAAGAAAATTTAGATGACTTCCTCAGGGTAATGATTTAGAAACATAAGCAGATCCTTGTGGGAGAAGTTTGTAATTATATGGACATTTCCACAGAGAAGTGCCATGTGGTGACTTTAGAAGTTTCTGGCCTTATCGTCTATACTAGGAATTGATATGTTTATGGCTTGTCCTGAAAGAGAGCCCACTCCTGTTTAGGCCCCATTGACAGCTCAGCAACAGATAGTATTTCAGTGACAAGCAAAAGCCTTATATCACTCCTGCTGTAGCAGCAGCATTTGAAGAATACTGGAATGAAAAGTGTTCAAAATTATAGTAAGCAGTGACCCCTTGATATATTTGCAGAATATGAGACTTAATGGCCAGCTTTAACCCAAGTTGCCATTCAGTACCTAAACTGCCCCATCTGTAATCTACAATCTGAATGTCTCTTTATAAAACACCCATCTTGTCTCAAAGTAGATAGGCCAAAATTTTGAAAATATTGAACAATCGAGGTTTCCTGAAAATGAACTTAAACTTTAATTATGATTATTCTTTACTGGCTTCTAGCTGGAATATTATATACAGATAATATAATTTAGAGTGAATTCAATAACTATCCTCAATTTTTTTAAATCAAGAGGTATATAAGTATCTAAATTATTTGGAGAAAAAGATCAATTTAGAATAATTGAAGGCTTTTTACTTTGAATTGATCCCTTGGGAATTTGTATAACAAGGAGAAACCCAAGTTAATTGGCCAGTGAAATTAAAATTTTTACTATAGATGCCTTTGGGTAAAGGGGGTAGATAGTACTAAAAGTGGTAAAATATATTCTTACAATTTGGAGAGTCAAGATTTGTACAGGAGATGGGAGTGAAAGACACACAGAAACAATTTTGGCTAAGATGATTTTCATTTTCCAAAGAGAATGCTTTGCAAGACTTTTATTAGTGTGTTTAAAAAAAAAATCAAAACCTTGAAGTTAAGTGGATGTCCCATGAAACTGTCAAAAACAATTGTTTTGGACATTCTAATCTTGACTAAGAATAAGCAGTCTGCTTTTTGGAGTATTAATCTGAAAAATGAACTTAGACTAGGTGATCTTCACCATGTAAAAGTTTTTACATTAAGATGTAATTTAGTCCTTTTAAGTAGGACCAGATATATAATCATTAAAAAGGGAATGAAAGTTTGAGATTTTCTCCTAGCAAAACTTTTTTTAAAGCCCACTTTTATGCAAGTTGCTGACTAAGTAATACAAGATCTGATTTTTCCTTTTTTTTTTTTTAATTTTAGGTTTGGGGATATTCCCTGCTCAAAAAAGTCCTGGAAAATTGACTAGTGTTGTGTGAGTAAAAGGTGTCCACATTTTATTTTCAAATTCTAAGTAACATTTAATTTTTGTTTTGTCTTGGGTAGAATTTGACAAGATTTAGCCTAGAGGTTGTGCAACTTTTATAAGAATCAAAATTCCTTTTAAGTTTTGGGGGCTGGTTTAAAAATCTAGAATAAACCTTAAAAATAACAATGTTTTTATTTAAACTTTTTTGTTATAACATGTCAGCATCGTTTCAAAATTGAAAGTCTGAACACCTCACTAACCTGAATAGACAGGCTGTTATAAATTCCTTATTGGTAGTCAGTAGCTTAAAAAATTTGAAACAGCTGCTCAAGCAAACCTTTGCATGACTAATACTTAATGCCTTGCTAGCAGAATTGGTATTGATTTAAAGGAAATGTTGTCTTTCCCCAAATGTTAACCTCCCTATGTTTTCTATAATTGTGTTCAGAATGGCTTCTCTGCTTCTCTGCCATTATAGTTTGTTGTACCATTCAGTTGTCACTACTCTGATCATTTCCATCTATTTTGGTTAAAAATCGTGTGGAAACTTTGATGTTATACATGCATCCATACTATACACATTCATATGTGTACGGATATTATTTCATCAACATTTGTGGGCTGGTGCAAGATTTCAGCCTTTTTAAAAGATACCTTGATTCTGAGTTTTTATCATTGTTTTTTTTAAAATGCAGTCAAACCTAAAGATTTTTATTATGTATTTTAAAGATGAAAAATTACTCAAATGCTTTGGTTATGCACATTTGTGTATATGTGTTTGTGTGTATAAACCAATTTGTATATATGTATATGCTTATATACATATACACACATACCTATACCTTTACATACACATGTATTTTCAGTATACAGATAATAAAGATGGGGGAAGGTTTCTGTTTTTTCTTAATAGGTGAAGAAATCTTGAAGACCAGAATTGGATATTATTCAATTTTTTGTTTTTGTTTTTAAAAAAAAAAATAAATTGTCCGGCTGTGGAAGATGGATTTTTTTTTGTAGCCCTTTGAATTTCAAGTTCATCTTTAAATGAACTATTTTTTTTTTGGAAGAGATAACTAACCCTGGCTGTCTCCATTCTGAGAGAGGTTATTCGAATGGACTTATTCTTCCAGTAGTTGGGAGATGTTTAAAAAGCACAGCCTGTGTTTGAATTGTGGCTGAGAGGTGTTTCCTTGGCAATGTGAGGAGGAAAATTCTTTCTGCCCCTTTATTATTAATTCATGGATTGAGTGTTGGTTCGACCTACAGGAGTAATAAATTGGAATTCATTGAAGACAGACGATCCTATTGAGGTCACCCAGCTAATGTAAGTATGAAGATGTATCACTTGCCTTTTTTTTTCTTTTAAGGAGTAGATATTTCTATAATTTAAATTATAATTATTTAGAATATTAAGGTTATCTACATAATTTTCAGAAGCACAAGTCAAGCATTTTATGCTTTTTAGAAAAATGAGCATCTCTTGCAATAAGTAGTCTGCAAGAAATGGATTTGTACTTGAGTTTTAAACAGTTATTCTAGTCCTGAAATTAGACTGTTTAAAAAACAGCTCACTGGCTAATTAGGTTTGAACTCCAGTTTAATTTTTATTTGTTCTGTTTTTCTTTTAAAATGATATTTTTCACTGAGAGAATTGCACAGAATTGTCTTGATTCTTCAGCTTATATTTTGGGAGAATAGTAGTTTTCTGGTATAGCAGCTACATTATTAAATATTGAAGGCATTACTGTCTGTTACTTAGCAACATCACTGAACTATAACTTTATTTTTAACTAATGGCTTAAATAACGGCTGAAGAAGTGATTTTTTTCAGTATTAATAATTGTGCTCCTTCAAATAAAACTTTCCTGTGAAAATATGTAAGTATATACCTCTCACAGTTGAGTGAAAAGTTGAACTATGTGCTAATAGCAATTTTCAGAGGTCTCCATCCTTCATAATCAATTCAACAAGCCATTTATTCCATCCCTGCTATGTACTAAGTACTATAGGCAGGAGGGTTACAAAGGCAAAAATACAATAGCGCCTGACTTCAAAGCACTTACATTCTTATCAAGTAGGGATGATGGATACAATATGTACACAGAAAAGTAAATACAGTGTAATTTGGTGAATTAGGAGAGGCTTAAAATCAGAAGTGGCACCTGAACTGAGGCTTGAGGAATGCTAATGATGCTAAGATGCAAAAAGGAGGAGCCACAGAAAAAAAGAATAGGTCAAGGGGGCTAGTTTGAGAATTTTTGTGCAACATTTAACTTTTAGTTAACGTGAAACTTCCTAAAATTTTTATCTTTCACTTAAGTAAATATTGAAGCTGAGGAATGCATGAAATGAAAGTTCCATGCTTTATAATCTATAAATTGCCTCTTGGTGGGCTTGAGTGGTAGGAGTGTATGCTGTCTGCTACAAAGTGAAACAAGTCTGAACTCAGCATGGTGAAGCAGAAGAGGGATATCCTGAGGGCTTGTGAGCCTTACAGAAAGCATTTCCATAGCTACTGGGAAGAGGCCCTTGATTTACTCTCTGTGGTTTTTATGTTATATATGAAATGTAAGTAACTGAATTTCTGGACCAGGTTTTGGAATGAAAACCTAAGCAAATACCCTCCTGATTCTTAGTATCGGCACATACCTTAGCTTTTAATTAGAGTCCAAAAAGTGTGTGTTTACTGAAATGGAAGAGTCCTAGTACTTTTAGAAATATATTTCTTAAGTGACACAAAATATTCTGATGTGTAGTTTAGCATGGTCTATGTATATGCCCCAAACCATGTTTCCCACATATGTGCGTGCACACAGCTGTGCTGTCTCTTTATATTTCAAATAGAACAGTTATTTGTTGGGAGAGAATAGCACAAGAGATGCTTACACCTCAGCTTCCTTATCTATGATGTAGGGATAATAAAACTTGTAGTAGCTACTTCCCAGGATTATTGGAAAGATCAAGTAATCAATCACAATTATTGATTAAGTGCATACTCTTGTGTCCACTGCTGTGCCAGTTGCTGGGGATACAGGTAAAGAAAAAAAAATCTTTACTTGCAAGGAGCTTACATTTCGATGGTAGAGACAAATACACATAAAACATATGTGGCATATGTATAAGGTGAGTAAATACAAATATATACAATAAAGTAGTTTATGACAATGAAAATGTGATATAGCATGAGTTAAATAAAAATTATATTAAGTATTTTGCAAACCTTAAAGCATTATGCAAATAAATGTTAGCTATTTTAATTTTCCTTCTCAAGAAGCAGTGAGTTTTGACTGTGCAAAACAGCTCTTGCTTTCACCCTTGCAGTGTATGTATCTGTCATCAGTCAGTAGAGCAGGCAGAAAACAAATAACTTGCTTTTTTTTCAGAAGCAGAAGTTTTTCTTTAGAAGGCCCCCAGTGAGAAGAATTCTGACTTTTAGTTTACAGCCAGGGAAATTTGAGTTTAAAATATATTTGATTATAATATGTTCTTCCCTCTGCCTCCAGTGATGAATTTGGATGTAAATGCAACCATTTTCATTATTATGTAAATATATGTCCAGGTAAAAGGAAGTTCAGAAACATATAGATTTTAACTTTATTCCAGTAAAATAATTTGCACTTTCTAAGTCAGGTGCATTTGCTTGTGAAATAAGAATCAGATGCTTTTGTAATATTAAAGGTAGTGTGATACAATATAAAGGGTAGACTTGGAGTTATGTGATCTGAGTTTGAATCTCAGCTCTTCTACTTACTAGCTTTATGATCAAAGTCACAACCTCTCTGAGCCTCAAGTTTCCTTAGCTGTGAAGTGGAAGATTGGACTACATGATCTCTAAGGCCTCTTCTAGATCCATGATCCTATGAATCCTAATGTAGCAGTTTTCAAGTGGAAAAAAAGTCTAGATTATTTCTTCCCTGGCCAAGTCTAGCATGTAGATTGATAGGAATCATCTAAATATTAAAAAAATTATCTGAGTCATCTGTTTAGTTAGCAGTATTTATTGAGCATTTATTGAGCACTCTTCTGATGAATGTATTAGATCCCGTAGGAAATATGAAAGAGAAAAATGAAAGTATGATTATCTGCAAGGATTTTATAGTCTAAGTGAAGTATCACAAGTATAGAATATGCTTGTATATTGTATACAATATTGTATACACTATCCACATAGAAATTGCATGAAAGTATGTTTACAAAACAACATATATGGATTAACATCTTTGGATATTAGGATACAACTAGAATAGAGAAGGAGTGTGGTTTAGTTTACTGGATAGAGAGCAAGCCAGGAAAACCTGGGTTCAAGTCTCAAACCTAATAGATATTGATTTTGTGACTGGGCAAATCATTTTAACTTCACAGTGGCACAGGAGACTCATAAGACTGCAGATTGCCTTGAAGGTGCCAATATGCATCAGGAGAGGGAGTACCCTATACTAATGAAATCATTGGTCCAATACAAAAAGAGAAATAATGTAACAAACATTTATGGAAACCCTGGTATGCCCAAAGCATTGTGGTAGGCACTAAGGTAGATACAAAGTATGATGCCATTCCTATTCTTGAGATCATTGTCTAGTGGAGGGATAAGATACCAACACAGATTTTGCACTGTTACCTCATAAATGATCAAAATCATTTAGTGTTAGAAGTTGTAGGAGATGTACCTCATATACTTTGATTTATATTCCCTTCTATCTAAGGTAACGTTTTACAGAAGATTTCAGTGGTTGAATTGCCTGTGGAAGATTGAGACCATTTGAAAAAGGGTTGGAACCTGGTTCTCTTCTAGAGAAGTAGTGGCTTGTTTTCAAGCCCCTGCACTTGATCTAAGGATCTGGCCAGCATGTCTAATCAAGGAGAAGACTGCTACTTTTTTTTCTATTCTACATGTACCAAGGTAGAACTTAAAAGTTCTTTCTTATAACTGATTTCCTACATTGGATAAGATTTTCTCTAATCATTGTAATGTTTGTGTTCCACTGCTTATCTGTTTTATTTGGTCTTTTCATGCTCTTCCTCTAGGAAAAAATAGTGCACAATAGGGGAATTTGTTTATTTTTTATAATCTTTTTCTTCTTCTGATAGCTTTGTGGTTTTAGTTGTATTTTTTGTGTTTTGCCAGAGTGATCTTTTAAAAGGCATGTGATATAAAATAACATTAAGTTTAAAAAATAGTATGTATACACTGATTTGAATTACATAAAAATGTGTGCATGGACATTCACAGTTGGAAGAGAATTTAGAGTGTAAATAGTTAATGTTCATTGTCTTTTATTTTAAAGTTGCTTCAGCTTGTAACTGAAAAAGGTTCAAGGCACGTGACAAAGTTGCCATTCTGCATGGTCTGTACCATGTTTTTTTCTCTCTGCAGGCCTAAAATGGTAAAGACCACTGGCTGTAGGCTGTTGACTTTAATTTTATGTAATGTGACTGTTATTATGTATATGTAGTTGCCATGTTTCCATAAGTATGTAAATTAAGATTTATATTTTAATTCTTTCCTTTTCCAAATTTCCTGCTGACAACTCTGAAGATGAACACACACACACACACACACACACACACACACACACACACACACACACACACACTGATTTTCTAGCCTCCTTCATTTTGATATGTACTATTTGTCTCTTTCTTGTAATTTACACGTCTATGTCTTCATATGAAAGACTTTTTTCTGAATCCTTTTAGTAACATCATGCTTAGAATGCCCAAATAGGTGTGTAGTTCTCTGTTTTGATCAAAGCCCTAGAAATTTTGTTGATTCTAAGTACATATAGCCAGCCAATTATACTAAAATGGTGCTTAATTTCAAAGTATTAGCAATATGTGCTGCCTGTGTTATAGAACATGTGACTGGCCCTACCTTCTGGTCTAGCATCTTGATATTTTATATGTAGAATCAGCTTTACCTGTAGAAGTCAGGATATGTAGGTTGAAATTAAGCTACTGTTTATATATTTTTCAGGTTTTAACACTCTCATTTGTATTTTCTTTGACTCTGAATCTATACTTATATGTTCTAGCCTCAGATGAAATAAATAATAATAACTGTAAGAAATACCTGTAAGATATCTTTGCAAAGTAGAACCTATTTCCCTTAGATTAGTCCTACTTTCTTTGAACTTTTATTTTTTATTTTATTTTTTTATTTTTATTTTTTTATTTTTATTTTATCTCTTTTGCCTATTAAGTACTTATCACTGAGCAGCAGAGTTTTACATTTATAGATGTATGTGAATCTTTTAGGTCATAATTATTTTCTTTCTTCTTTCCTATTTGTTACAGGGAGATAGCTGCCCATTCCGGCACTGTGAAGCTGCCCTAGGAAACGAGACTGTTTGCACACTGTGGCAGGAAGGGCGCTGTTTTCGACAGGTCTGCAGGTTCCGACACATGGAAATTGATGTAAGTGGTCAGTCTAAGTTTAGTGACATTTGATAATCAGTAGCCTGAAACCAGAAACACTGGGTGGTAGGACAATTAAAAAAAATTAATTTCTTTGCTTTGTGTAGTTTGACGAGTAAGAGGAATAGGACAAGCTGGCATGCCTTTTTATGAGCTGGCAAACTTTATGTACTTATCTATATGGTTGAATGGGTTAAATATCACTTGATTGTGGAACACAGCAGGATTCACTACCGTAGGTCAACCTATGTTGTGAAAGTTTACTTCCAAGAAAGAGGTAGTAAAATCTCTTAAACCAAAGGCCTCAGGTGCAAGGAAAATTAACATCAGATCCTGAATTGGGACACTGAATTTCTGTGGCTTTGAAGCAAGAGGCAATTAAATAATTGCTATTATCATCATCTATAAAATAGCAATGATTATAATACCCATTTGGGAATTGTAAAAGAATAATTGCTCATTGTCTTTACAGGTCTTTGCTGGTAAAAATATCTGATCTTTGTGTGTGTTTGTGTGTGTGTGTGTTTTTTGAGGGGGAGCTTTATTAAAAGCTCTGGAATATTCTACACTCTATACTCTTTTTAATGCATCTGAGGTTCTTCATAAAATTAACAGTATTTCATCATTTTCTTTCCTCCTTTAACATTATAAATATTACTATTACTGATAATGATCTTTTAAAATTCCTACTGCTATAATTTCCTAGAAGCTTAGACCTTGGGCTGTTTGTTTTTATCTGTGATTGTATCACTGTGGGGAAGCCCAGTGAAGAATCTTCTTCTGTCAGTGCAGAACAATTCTTCTGCAACTTATAATTTTAGGGAAATGCCCAGTACAGTAAGAGGTTAAGGTGGCTTGCCCAGGGTCATATAGCTAGTAAGTGGCAGAACTGGAATTTGAATCCCAATCTTTTGGTTTCAAATCCAGCGCTATTTTTAAAAATCAATTTAGTTTTTGGTTCCAAATTCTCTTTTCCCCTTTTTCTTTTCTCTACCCATTGAGAAAGGAAGAAAAATAAAACCATTACAGATAAGGATAGTCGTGCAAAACATAGTAGTGTGTGTGTGTGTGTGTGTGTGTGTGTGTGTGTGTGTGTGAGAGAGAGAGAGAGAGAGAGAGAGAGAGAGAGAGAGAGAGAGAGAAAAGGAGAAGAGGGGGTGGGGCAGGAGGAGGAGGAAGAGGAGGATGATGATCAATTTGTACTCTGTTGTTCATTGTGTTGATCAGAGTTCCTAACTTTTTCAAAGTTGATTATCTTTACAATAATTTTGTAAGTTGTTCTTCTGGTTCTGCTTGCTTTACTTAATATTGGTTCATACATATCTTCCCAGGTTCTGAGGCCATTCCCCTTCATTACTTTTTATATCACAACTGTATTCTATCACATTCACATACCACAGCTCATGCAGCCATTCTCGTACTATTTTCACATGTACTGTGCTGTCTTCCCTGACTCATGAGCAGGAAGAGTAGATATGGGGAAAGTTGTGGATATACTTGGGGAGACAATGGACTGTTGTGGGTTAAACAGTAAACCAGATGGGTTCAGAACTGGTCAGATGGACAGACTCTGAGTAGTTGTAAATGGTTTGATATTAACTTAGCAGGAAGTCTCCAGAGAAGTACTCTAGGAATGTCTGCTTTGTCCTGTGCCTTTGGTGTGTATAAATGGGTAACGATATAGATAATCTCATCAAATTTATAGATGAGACAAAGCTGGGAGGTAGTCACTAATACACTGGATGATAGAGTCAAGATCCAAGAAGATCTTGTCAGGCTAGAGCATTGGGCTGAATCTAATACAAATGTAAATTTATGTATTTGGATAAAAAAAATCAACTTCACAAATAATAAGATGGAGAATGATTAGATAGCAGTTCTGAAAAAATCTGGTGGTTTTAGTAGATTGCAAGGCAAATAAAGTCATCAGTCTAATGTAGCAGTTAAAAAAGTTAATGTGACCTTGGGCTGCGTCAAGAGAAGCATAATTTCTGAAAATAGGGTGGTGAGAATCCTCTCGTATACTCTCCTTGTCAGAGTTCATCTAAGCTATTGTGTTCGATTCTGAGCATCACAGTTTAAGAAAGATGTTGATAAGCTGGAGAATGTTCAAAGATGGTAACTAGAGTGGTCAAGGCCCCTACCTTCATGGTGTATGAGGATCACTTGAAGGAAGTTCGGGATGTTTGGCCTGGAAAGGAGAAAGTCTATTGGTTGGCTTCAAGTATTTGAAGAGAAGTGTGGAGGAAGGATTAGCTTTGTTCTGTGTGGCCCCTGGGGAGAGATTGGTGGAAGTTGTGCAAAGACCATTTTAGGCTTCATGTCTGGAAAAATGAACAATTGGAGCTTCCTGAGAGTAGAATTAACTGCCTTGAAAGGTGATAGATTTCCCTTCCTTGGAGAGCTTCAGGTAGAGGCTGTATTTAATTCTTGATTGTCCTTTCAAGATAAGATAATCCCATTTCATATTTTGGTTTATCTCTTGATTTTTTTTTCTCTACAGAAAAAGCGGAGTGAGATTCCATGCTACTGGGAAAACCAGCCAATGGGATGTCAAAAATTAAATTGTGCATTTCATCACAATAGAGGACGCTATGTTGAAGGCCTTTTCCTACCTCCAAGTAAAAGTAAGTTCTGTTTTTATTTTAAATAATTCCATACATTTTTAGTCACTCTAATATTTTCTGGTTTTGATTTCTTATCACACCACAAAAATCTTCAAAAGAAGCTTGAATTTATCGGCTCCAACCTAAATCCAAGCCAAGCCAATAAACACTTATTAAATACCAACTATATTCAAGTCAGTATACTAGGTGTTGGGGACACAAAAGACAAAAGTAAGAAATCCCTTCCCTTAAAAGCTTACATTCTGAGCAGAAAAGGGAGAAGAATTAGATTCGGAATAGCAATTCTTCTTGTTGCTTCCTCTACCTTCTTTTTTTAAAATAAAATTTTATATTCTCTGCATACTTCTCTCATTCCTCCCCTCTTCCTTTAGTCTCTTGAAAAATAATACTATAATTAAGCAAACCAAAAATTTATCAACTGCTTTGAGTGGAGAGAACTCTAGCAGAGGTCAAGATAATTGAAGTCTTTTCTCATATATCATGTCTGAACTCCCAATCTCTTTGCTCTTTCTTTTCAGGAGATCTGAAGTACACCTATGATAATATCATTTCTGTTTCTCCATCTACTGAGCTTCACAGAAATACTTCCATTCATGCTTCCTTATCCTATTTCTGGGTTTTCTCAAATGAATTTTAGGGGGCAGCTAGGTGGCGCAGTGGATAGAGCACCGGCCCTGAAGTCAGGAGGACCTGAGTTCAACTGTGGTCTCAGACCAAACACTTGACACTTACTAGCTGTGTAACCCTGGGCAAGTCACTTAACCCCAATTGCCTTAAAAAAAAAAAGGAAAAAAATGAATTTTAAAAATAATTTTTGTTTTGTTATCACCTACAGTTTCCTCTGTATCCTTCTTCCTCTCCCCTTCCTGTCCACAAAGACATTTCTTATAGATTAAAAGATTTTTAAAAGAGTAAATTCAGCAAAATCAGTTATCCTATTGGGGGGAAAAAACTGATATTATGTACAATGTGCCACACCCATTGATATCCCCCTCTGCAGAAGAGAGGTGTGGGGTATCTTTTTGTACCTTAGGGCCATACTTAGTTTTTATAATTTAGAAATATTCAGTTGTGATTGGTTTGTGATTATTCTTTCCATTTTCATTGTTATGATCATTGTATAGGTTGTTTTTCTGACTATGCTTATTTCACTTTGCATCAGCTCACATAAGTCTTTCCTTGCTTGTCTGCAGCAGATTCATTATGTTCCTCGTTTCTTACAGCACAGTAATATGCCATTACATTTGTGTACCCCAGTTTAGCCATTCCCCAGTTGATGGGCATTTTTGTCTCCAGTTCTTTACAACTTCAAAAAGTGCTGCAATAAATACTTTGGTGTGTATGGAGCATTTCTTTTTGTTAAATATAACTTCTTAATCTACAAATGTAATTTTGTTTCTACTTTTTTTGCTTCTATTCCTTTTGAATAAGATTTAACCTTCCATATCCATATTCCAGTCATGGATCTTGTCTTAGCATATCTTGGTAATACCTTTGAGGTTACTTGTTTCCCTGCTTTGGTTTACTCTATTGCCCATATTTTGTGTAGCATCTGAGACCTCATGCTTTTTTGTTTTGTTGTTTACTGTGCTATCTACCTTATTGGATTTTGCATTGTTTCTCCCATGAATTTTTGGGTGTTTCTACTGTAATTTTTCCTGTGTTGGATCTCCTACTCTTTGTGATTCAGCAGATATATGTAGGCAGTTTTCTCCCTTCTCTCTTTACCATTTAAAATCTTTCTGGTGAGATTTAGAAAACTCCAAGCAAAATTATTTTTATCAGCCCTCGCACAGTAGATTCCATTTATGGCTAAGCATTTACCATTTCTGTATTTTAAGCTATGTCCCCAAATCCAAATTGTTTTTTTAATCACTAACTAGTTTTTTCATTCCAATATCTGCCTTTCTCTTCTGAAGCCCCATCTCCATTCTGCAGCAGTGACTGAAATACTTCTGTCTTAAACTTTTATAATCCCTAGTAAAGCTTTCTTTCAAAGGTCAGCTCAAATGCTGCTTCCTACTTGAGGCCTTTTCCGATCTCCTCAGCTTCTTACTGCCTCTTCCCCGAAATTATTTTGTATTTATTTTGTATACATTTCATAGGTAATTATGTGTGTACATAATGTCTCTCCTAGCAAAGTACCTGGCACATAGTAGGTGTTTAATAAATACTTCTTGACAAATGATACTACCAAAATCAGTCAACTAACAAGTGGTTTATCAAGTTTGAGAAGTCTGGGGGAGGATTTGTTCTCTCTTTTTATTTGTACTGCTGCTACTCTAATATAAGCCCTTGTTGCTACCTACCTGGACTCCTAATAGACCTCACTTTCACTGTCTCCTTCTTTTATCTCATAGTCAGATTTATCTTCTTTGTACATGTATTTGGTCATGACACTTCTCTCCTCAGACCCTTTTAATTACTCCCTGATGCCTACCAAATAAAGGTTAAAGTCCTTAACTTTATTTTCAAGACTTTTCATGGTCTAGCACAACCCCATATTTCTTGTTATCTCATACTACTGCCCCTGTATGTTCATGATACTCTAACCAAAACTGGACTCTTCACTATATCTATATAGGTCCTATGCTTTACTATCTTCAAGCCTTTGCTTATGCTGTTCCCTGTCCTTATAATGCCCTTCCTCTTCCACTTAACCAGCTTTTAAAAATTCAGATGCTGAATTTTTCATGTCATCCATGAAACCTTCCTCAGTTTTCCCCACTCTATGTTACTTTTCTCTCTTCTCTCTCCCAGCTTGCCATAACACTTTCATTTGTTTGCTTCCTCATTTATGTACTATCGTATTTTTAAAATAATTATTTGTGTGAGTTATTTCCCAACTAGACTATAAGCTCCCTAAAAACTAGGATGATGTTTTATCTAAGTTATGTATTTCTCCAAGCAGTTAGCGCTGTGTTCTACTAATCAGTAAATATTTATTTGTTGAATTGATTTGACTTGAATTTTACATCTATTTAATAAAAATTAAGTAAACAAGAATCTGTTGCTTAGCAGTTAAATGTAATATAGATTTTGAAGTGTAATCTACCATATTTTTTCCTTCTGCCTTGCTTAACAAAAGTTTTGATTTTTAGAATTCATAAAATTGATTATTAAGAATTAGTAAACACAGTTATTGGGACTTTTATATGTCTTGAATACAGTTGCATATTTGTAATTCTTCTTTTGGAATTTGAGGAATTACAAAATAGAAGACAGTTAATTCATCTGAAGAGGATCTATTCTAACTAGAGACTAAAAAGGAACATAACAAAAGTTTTATGAAAACTACTGAATCTAGTATGTGTAGACAAAGTAATTTGGAGTTCTGTTTTTCAATTGTTATTGACTTACTGCTGCCCTTTCATTTTTAGCTATTTTACCCATTGTGCCTGAATCACCAGATGAAGAGGTGAAAACTAGTCAGCTTTCAATGCAGCAGAATAAACTGTCTGTCCCGTCCAACCCCTCCCCCCAGCTTCGGGGTGTAATGAAAGTGGAAAGTTCAGAAAACGTTCCTAGTCCCACACATCCTCCAGTTGTAATCAATGCTGCAGATGATGATGAAGATGACGATGGTAAGCATCAACTTTATTTTGGAGATTGAGAAATGGGGGAACTCAATGAAAAATCACTCAACGAATCAGAGGCAGAACCAGGAAAGAAACTGTAAGTCTTCATCATTTTAAATTTTGTTTGTTTGACTTTATTCTCTAGATCAGTTTTCTGAGGAAGGAGATGAAACTAAAACACCTATTCTGCAACCAAGTCCTGAAGTTCATAACGGATTACGTATAACTGGTGCCCGGAAACCCGGGGTCAGCTTAAAGCAAGGTAAGAGTAGGTTTTAAATGCTGATCCTTTACCCCAGAAGTTCTTGATCTTTTCTGTTTTATGGACCCCTCATCAAAATAGTGTTTTAAAGTGCATAAAATAAAATATATAGGTCTATTAAGGAAAACAGTTATATTAAAATAGTTATCAGAATATTTTAAAATCAAATTCTTGGGCCCCTGGTTATGTATTTCTGCTCTTAGCCATAAGTTTTATAGAAATATTCACTAATTTGTGACCATTTTTTATAAAGTTCTTATTAGCATATGTTTTTGGCTTAGGGAGGAAGAAAACCCTGGCCAAAATGTCCTAGACAATAGACACTGCCTCTTTACTGTTTCATTTCCTCATTATACATCCTCTTTTGGCTTTGTAGGTGATAGTTTGAATTTTGGAATAAAAACTCTTGAAGAAATCAAGTCAAAGAAAATGAAGGAAAAATCTAAAAAGCAAGGAGGTAACGTTTGTGAGAAATTTTGACAGAGATAGTTGTTTTGATCTTGGAGAATACTAATTTTTCCAGACATAAGAATTAAAATGAATGAGTTGTTTTTGTGGCTTATTTTTTTTTCCTAGAAGGGTCATTTTTGTTCTAAAGCTAAGGATTGCCTTATACATTTAATCTGGCTTTATACTGATACCTAAATAATAGGAACTAAGCTTAAAATAGAAAGCCTGTTCACCATTTAACAACAAGATTTCGAAGAAAGGCAAATGAAAAACCATAAAAATTGGAAAATCTCACTGTGTACTAGAGTTGTCATTCCTCAGGCTGATGATAGAGTTTTATTCTATAATTGTCTTGAGTTAGTTGGTTAATGTCCTGAACCATCATCATCATCGTCATAACAGTAATAATTGCTAGTATTTGTATAGAGCTTTAAAGTTTGCAAAGTGCTTTACACATATTATTTGATTCTCATGACAACTCTGGGAGACAGGGGCTTTTATTATCCCTTTGTACAGATGAAGAAACTGAGGCAGACAGGTTAAGTGACTTGCCCAGGGTCACACAAATCCTAAGTGTCTGAGTCAGGATTCAAACTCTACTAAATTTTAAAATGCCAAGTTTCTTTATAAACAGTCATTTTTCTTGGAAACTCTTCTCAAGCATATTCTATATGATGATCATCTTTATGGGTCTGTATTCAGAATTCAGGTCTGAAAAGTTTATTTGACACACATAAAGATGAGAAAGAAGTAAGACTCAGCTAGATAGGAATGAATGTCGTAGCAAAGAAAAATTGAGGTTATCCGTAGAGTTATTTTTTATAATGTTTGCCAAGAAAGTAAAGGCAGATTAAATTTCAATGGCTTTAGACCTTGGTCCTCTTGCTATGTCTATAATGTATCAGTTTTACAGTAACAATCTGAATTTTATTAGTGTCTTTTTCAGTATAGAGTATGTTCTTTCAGTTATTTTCACAGCATCCCTGGGAAAAAGAAAGCTAGGATAATTATCTTCATTTGACTGAGTAGGGAACCTTACAGTACAGAAAGAGAATTAATTTGCCCATGGTTATAGGATAGGTTGATGCCAGATATGGAATAAAACCCATAACTTCCAAATCTTAGTCCATTGTTGGTTCTTCTGTGCAAACAGTATGTCTACCAGCCAACATTTAGAGTTATAAATTAGGAAAATAAACACTAACTTAAAAATTGTCCTATACTAGCAAAAATGACACCTTTTTTTGTGACAACTATACCTTTGTTCAATCCTGTCACAACAAATAACTTGGCAGAAGACATCACTGCGTAACAGAAAAAAAAATCCAAGTTTTGTTTTTCTGACCTGTGAAACACTCAATTTATGTCATGTTTCATCAAACAAAATTTCAAAGTTTCATGTAATTTGACCTGTTTAACAAAAATAACCATAACATTACTCCAGAAAAAGGGCATCTGGGCCCAAAGTAGGTTGTCCATACAAGATTTTTGGTGCAAAGGTAGAAAAGTTTTCAAGTGTCCAAGGCAGCATAAATTAAGCTCAATAATTAGCCAAGCAAGTTTCATTCATTCTCCCATTACTAGAGCTTCTCTGCCCTTCCTACCACCCTAAGACTGAGCCTGGCCAAGGCTACACTCCTAAGATGACAGGTCTTTACCAAGCTTAGCTCAGGATAGGCAGGAGGTACCCAAAGTGACCTGCTGGTGCCCTGTTATTTTGGCAGGATCCATCCTAGGCAGTCTGGGAACCCCTCAGCCTGCAACAGCTTTAAACACTTTTTAGTAGGATCATAGGAATGTAGATTTAGCACAGATTAGATAAGAAAACTGAGGGTCCCGAAAGTTTAAATGAATTAATTTAAATGAATTGCTCAGGGTAACAAAGCTAGTGAGTGATAGGACAGAACTCAATTCCAGATCTTCTGATTCCAAAGCCAGCACTGTTTTCCCTTTACTGTATGTTGCTAAATAACTTTTTTGGCTCTGTAGACACCTGATTTTGTAAACAAAACCAGTCACTTCAGGGACCCAGGAGTGAATTAGTGAATTATTGAAGATCTACTGTGAGATACTTAAAATCTTAAATCTTAATTGTTTTCCACAAATGGTTTTTGTTTTTGTTTTTTGCTTTATTCAGAAGGGCCTTCAGGAGCATCTGCTCACTTACTTCAAGCTCAACCCATTCCAGGTCCTGAGAAAGAGAATGTCAGAACTGTGGTGAGGACAGTGACTCTGTCTAACAAACAAGGTGAGGTATAAGCAGGGTTTGGGTTTGTTACTGCCCTGCTTATACAACTGGCAGAGCAAGATAATGGGTATTTACTACCTTTGTCTCTGTTGAAGGTTCCATAGATAAAAAGATATTGATGATTTTGAATATGTTGGTGTGTTTTTGAGCTTTGCCTGCTTATGTGAATGCATTCATTCCCTCATTCAAATGCTTGATTGCCTACCATGTACAAGGCACTTTGGGGTATGTAGAATGCTCTTTGCCCACAAAGACTTTAAAACCTAATCGGGGAGATAAAATTTGTACACAAATTACTACAATAAGAGGTAATAACAAATGAGCAGTGAAAAGTATAGTAAGAATTCATAAGAAAGAGAAATTAATTTTTGTTGGGCTGGTTAGGGAAGATTTTTGTGGAAGAATAGTGTTTCATCTGGGCCTTATAGGATATAAGATGGTGATGAGAGAGGAGATCATTGTTGGCAAAGGGAATAGCGAGAGTCTTTCAGAAAGATAGCTCCATGAAGTCAGGAGTTATATTTATTTCTGTGGTATTACATCTGCCAATGGAAACAAATACATAGGTGAGATGGAGTTTCAGACATCTGCTTTTTAATTCAATTTGGTAAACAATTAAATGACTGCTAGGTACTGGAGATACAAAGGTTAAAAAACAACACAGTCTCTTCCCTCAAATACTTAAGGGTGAGAGATGCACAAATGCTATAAAATAATATGTTTTAAAAGGTATAAATATAACTTAGAAAATGGATAAGTGCCTGGGAAATGTTAAATAGAACAGCCTGAGAAAGTCAAGGAAAGGGAAATCACTTTTATCTGGGAGAAAGGAGGGATTAGAGGGGATCTCATGTGTCTTGAAGCAGGAAGCTTCAACTGGGCCTTGAAGAAGAAAGATGTTTAAGGAGGATAGACTCAATTCAATATATAGTTAAGTGTATATTAAGATATTAAGACGGGGCAGCTAGGTGGCACAGTGGATAGAGTACCGGCCCTGAAGTCAGGAGGACCTGAGTTCAAATGTGGTCTTAGACCAAACACTTGACATGTACTAGCTGTGTGACCCTGGGCAAGTCACTTAACCCCAATTGCCTTAAAAAAGAAAAAAATGTTTCAAAAAAAAAGATATTAAGAATATAAACTTGACTACTGTATTTAAAGCACTGGGAATACAAATACAAAAATGAAAGAGCTCTATTCCCAGGGAACTTAAATTCTATTTGGAGAATATAATAAGGACATAAATATAACATAGGCTAGGAAAGTGAGGAGAGCAAAGGAGAGGTCAGAAGCTACTCTAGGAACATATAAATATGGAGAGAATATTAACAGGTAGGAGTGGGGTGGGGGAATCAAGCAAAGCTCCATGGAGGAACTGAAACTTAAATATAAAGATTCTGAAAGAGATAAAAAGGGAGCATATTGCAGGTATGAGAGATGACTTATGCAAATGCACGGAGGTAGGAGACAGCATGTTGAATTCAAGGAACAACAAATTGCACAGTGTGGCTGGAACATAGAGAGTAATGTGAAATAAGGCAGAAGAGGCAGGTTGGAGCCAGAGTTTATATTATTTCTAGAGACAGTGCGGAGCTACCAAGGGTTTTTGAGCAAGGGAGTAAAATGGCCAAGTCCTTTCTCCTAGGAAGATTACTTTGAGATTGCATGAAAGACGGCATGCAGATGCACGTCACTGGTAGGTAAGCCACCTAGTAATGAAATTTGTTCATGGCAACCTATGAAACAAAAATGAAAATGGACCTCAGGCCTGCATATAACCTTCTTCTGCTTCTCTAACGATGGTGGCAGAGTAGCAGAAAAGGTGCTGCTAAGAGCCACATTATTTTTAGACTGTCAGCAAACTTCAGTTTGACTTTTGTCCTTTAAATATGAGATCCCGGGGGCAGCTAGGTGGCACAATGGATAGCGCACTGGCCCTGGATTCAGGAGGACCTGAGTTCAAATCCGGCCTCAGACACATAACACTTACTAGCGGTGTGACCTGGGCAAGTCACTTAACCCCCATTGCCCAACCAAAAAACAAAAACAAAAACAATAAATATGAGATCCCTGTCCAATGACTGAGTAGACATATTGCTAAAGTTACTGAATCATATCACTCTTAACATTATTCCCACAAACAAAACCAGAAGAAAGAAGGATAGATCACAGCTAAATGGAGAGATCACAGATACCCCTTGTCGAGGCAAAGTAATTGGATTAAGTTTTGTAGTGTGCCTAAAGACTGCAAAGAAATATTATTTCATGGGACATTTGGGCACTTATATGTTCCAATATTTAGGATAAATATGTGCCAAAAGAACAACATAAAAATAACTTTAACTTACGTATCAAATTTGGTTGTTGAAGATGAAGTGGTAGAGAAATTCAACAAATCAAATCAGTGGACCCTTTGATACTTGGTAATTCAGTATGATGATGGGAAAAAGTGAGGATGAGGAGAAATATACAGGAAAATATGGTTCAAGAGAAAGAAATGGGAGGCCAAAGACTTGATTACACAGAAGCCTTGTGCCTCAATATCATTAATACTTTCCTCAGAAAAAAAATTGGTGGGTGTTAGACAATTACCAAAGAACAAAATTAATTATATTTTAACAGACAGGAAAAGACTTATTGTGAGAATTATTCCTGAATGATCTGTCTGCATAATCAGATCATCAAGTCAGAACTGATAAGATCAGAGCTTATAATAAGAAGAAAAGAGTAAGAAAAAATATAGTGTACAGTTAAAAAAAGATTTAACCTTGAAATATTTAATTTCATCCAGAAGTTAAACCAGTGGAAAATAATTGCCACAACAGGGAGACCAAAAAATCCCAGAAACACCAGAAACAACATTTGATTTATTTGTTTATCTACAGAAGAAAAAATGGATTATTTTTTCTTTTAGAAGGATAGTGAAGATAATTAGGTCCAGGTGCTTCCTTTTTCCACAGTGGAAATGAACCCTCATTTTCTTGGGTATGGTAACAAGAGAGTAAAATAGGTGCCCTTTCCACATAAGAATAATAGTGATCTGGAAGGCTACATGATGAAGAAATCTCCAATAGAGCACATGCTTGGGCCAGGGCAGTGACAGCATCCATGGCGAAGCCTCTTTCATCACCTGTCTTTCAGCTACCTAATGATATGTTTGATAGCCTAATTTCTTTCTCAGCAGTGGCAGAAGCTCTGAGGGCTCCATGGGCAGCTCAAACTTGTCTTGAACCCTTATGAATTCTTGATTAATGAGAATCTTCCCTTCCATTCCCTGGCATCAATCAACAGCATACTGTGTGCTAGGCATTGTGCTAAATGCTGAAGATACCAAAAAAAGGCAAGAAACCACCTCTGCCTGCCCTCAAAGAGCTCACATTTTAATGGGAGAGACATATTAATTACTAGGTACATATAACATATAGACAGAGTAGATGGAAGGTAATTTCAGGAGAGGGCATTAGTAGATGGGAAGGATGGAAATGTTCTCTTGCAGATGAACTGAATGTTGAAGAAAGTCAGGGAAACAGAGGTAATGATGTAATACATTCCAGGCATAGAGGACAAGCCAGTGCAAGGGTACAGACATGGGAAATGGAACGCCATGTGTGAAAAATGGCTGATAGACCAGTACAACTGAATCGTTGAGTATGTGAAGGGAAGTTAATTGTAAGAAGACTGCAAAGGGAGAAGAGGCAAGATTGTGAAGAAATTAAGTACCAGGAATTTATATTTGGGAGTTATTAGGGAGCTGCTAGAGTTTGAGTAGGGGAGTGACATAGACTTATGCTTTAGGAAGATCATTTGGCAGGTGAGTGGAAGGTGGATTAAAGTGGGGTGAGAATAACAGCAGGGATATTGATTAAAAGGCCATTATAGTAGTCCGTTCAAGAGGTGTTGAGGGCTTGTAGTAGGGTAGTAGCTATGTAAATGGAAAGAAGGTATTCTGTATGAGAGGTGTTGTAAAGGTAGAAATGACAAGATTTGGCATGGGGTGGTCAGAATAAAGAGTTGATGATGATCTCAGTATTCCAAGCCTGGGTGACTAGGAAAATGGTAATGCCCTCCACAGTAATTGAGAAGAAGAGAAAGATTCAGAGAAAGGATAGCAAATTCTGTTTTGGATCTTTTGAGATGTCAGCGAGCCATACAGTTTGAGATGTCCAAAGAGCATCTAACAGTGCGTGGCTGGAACTCAGGAGAAAGACTAAGGTTGAACAGAGAGATCTGGATTCACCTGGATAGAGATACTTGAATCCATGAGAATTAATGATTTAGATGGAAAAGAGAAGAAGGCTCATGATAGAGTTTTGGACAACACCTTATAACAGGATCTCTAGCAGGGGACGGTGGGTAAAAGGCCATACCAGAAAGTGCCTAGAGGAATTGACAATGAGTAGCAGGATGTTTGAGTGAGTCAGTGTGTGCCACTCCACACTCTTCAAACTAAAGTGACCTGGATTATAGGCTTGTAAATCTTTGATGATTAGGACCTCTAGAGCAAGGCTGAGCTCAAATGTGGTCAAACCTTCCCATAATGTAGGGGAGTTATACTCATCCTAGAAGTTACTCTGTACATGAATCAAACAGTCTGCTTCTAACAAAAAGGAATTTATTGCAGTTATGTAAATTGGAGCTTGTCCGGAAACATGGAGCCAAGAAGACAGGACAGAATTGAAGATTATTTACCTGAAGTTTACAGTACTTGAAGAGTAGCAACATGAATTATACATTAGCACCTGGTTGTAGGGAGCCTTGAATTACAGGCTAGGAAGTTTCTGCTTTATTCAGTAGGCTGTGGTCTCTTTCAGCAGAGGAATGATGCCATCATACCTATATACTTTAGCAGTGGTATGAAAGATGGATAAGAGAAAAGACAGTCTAATGACAGGGAGACCAGTTATAGGCCAGTTGGTCCAAGCAGGAGGTGATAAGAGTCTGAGTTAGGGTGATGGCATTTGAGTTGAAGGGATGGATATGAGAAACACATATCAATCAAGGAGCACTATTAAGTACCTGCTATGTGCTGGCACTCTATTAAACACCGAGAATACAGAAATAGAAATGAAACAATCTTTGCCTTCAAGGAGGTTTGATTCTGTAAGAGGAAACAACACGTACACACGTAAGTAAATACAAAATATATGCAGAAATAAATACAAAACAATTTCAGAATGAGATGCCAAGTAGTTGAGGGAGATTATATAGCATATTCCATTCTCGGATAACTCTTAAGTGTTAGAAAGTTTTTCCTTATGTTAAGTGTAAATCTGCCTCTTTGCAGCTTCTACCTCTATCCTCTGTGGAAACTAGTTTAATATGTCTTCTCTGTGACACCCTTCAAATACGTGGAAACAGCTTCTCCCTCCTCCCCTTCCTCCCCCACCAGATGTGCTCTTTTCCATGCTTAAAATACTCAGTTCATTTAGCCAGTTCTTGTTTGGCATGAACTCAAGGCCATCACAGTATCTTGGTTTGCTATCCTCTGAACTCTCTCCATTTTATCATTTTTCTTCCTAAAATATGGCACCCAGAATTGAACACAGTATTCCAACGTGGTCTTGGCAGAGCAGAGTGAAACAGATCTGTCTGTCCTCTCTGTCTCTCTACATTATCCCCCTTGTCCCACTCCTCTCCTCCCCTGCCCAGCTTCCCACCCTGTTCCAAACACTTTGACTCACTTCATGCAGTCTGAGATCTCATTAGCTTTTTTGGCTTTCACGCTACACAGTTGATTCATAATAAGTTTGCAGTCCAGTAAAACCCCCATATCTCTTTCAGGTAAAATTCTGTCAGTTCATGCCTTTTCCATTTTGTACTTGTGAAATTGTTTTTTGGAAACTAAGGTTAAAACTTTGTATTTATCCCTTCAAATTCATCTTATTAAAATCAGTTCGAGGTTCTAATTTGTTGAAATCTTTTTGGATTGTGACTGACTTTCAGGTTATTAGTTATTTCTCCCAGTTTTGTCATTTGCAAATTTGATAAGCATGCCATTTATGCCTTCATTCATGTCGTTCATAAAAATGGTAAATATCACAGGGTCAAGCACAGATCCCTGAGACAAAACACTGGGAGATAAGTCGATATGGTACATCACATTCTCCTGGGTTTCCTACCTTTATTTATCAGGACTTCTTTTTCTTCTCTGTCTCCTTGACCTTAGTACAGCCTCTTAAGCTTAGTATTTCCCAAAGCTTCTTCTTGGGCCCTCATCTTCTCTCTCCGAATTCTCTTCCTTCACATTCTTATTCATTATCTTAACCTGTAGCTTCTATGTTGGTGGTCCCAAACTGTGTATCTCTTGCCCTTATCTCTATGTCTAGCTTTAGATTCTTGTTTCTGTCTATACTACATCTTGAATAGGCACTTCAGCATATACAAAACCAAAAAAAAATTTTGATTAAATCTTACCTCTAAACATGTAACTCCTCCTGACTTCATTTTTTTCCGTCAGTGACATAAAAATTTATGTGATCTCCTATAGTTGAAAATGTAGTGCTTTCTTAATTCTTTTTCTCCCATTCACCTTTCCTCTTCAGTCCACTATCAAGTCTGGCTGGTGTTTTGATGTTTCAGTGAGTTCATGATGACTTTTCCCTTCATTGGTGCAGAGAGTAATCACCTTATCCTATGTGATTTGTATCCGTGTTCATCCATAGATCATCTAAAGAGGAGTTGCTCACTGCACTGGAGGCCTTCCTCTAGCTTTTTTTTTTTAGGGGGGTGGGAGGAGGGCCTTTGATTTCATTGATACCAGTGTAGAACTTTTGATTCAGCATCTATGGTATCTCTTATCTGTTTCATTCTTTCTGTTCTACTGATACTGCTCTAGACAGGCTTATAAACACATTTTTTTCTATTCTTTTAATTCTTGCTTCATCTCTTTCAGGAATTCTAGTTGAACCTGTACCCAAGTCACACATCAGCTAAGTCTGGTAGTATGTGCAGTGTTACATGCCCATAGTCCTTCACCTTTGCAAAGAAATTAGAGAAATGTGTTTTCTCATCTCTTCTTCAGGGCCAAGCTTGAGGGACCATACCTTTTCTAAATTTTCTGTCTCTTCCAGTGCCTAGTGTAGAATTCTGCCCACAAACATTTGTTGAATTGAAGACATAAGTTCATTGCTATGGAGGAAAGGACACGAATGAACTGATGTTAGATTACTTGACTATTAATGCTGTATTTTGTAGAGTATACTTCAGTATTGTTTCATGTCTTCCACTTGTTGACCTCTAGGATGTCATAGTAATTAATGTGCTGAATTGTTTTTATTATTTGAGACTGTACTCCTACCCCATCCCATTGCAAAAGTGGGGGACCAAAGGAGGAGGAACATTGTATATAATATTGGATTTTTTTCAATATGTTTATTGGGTTTCTGAATTTTTTTTCCTTTCTTTTTAAATTTCTTTTGTTATAAGAGATAGCTCTCTGGGAAACAAGGTGAAGAGAGATACAGGGGAAATCTAGGTGACATAAAAACAAAAGACATAAAAATCTGTCTTGTAGAGTAGTATAGTGGAAAGAATACCAGACTTGGAATCAAGAAAGACTTGGGTGCAAATCTTTCTTCTAGCACTTATTAGCTGTGTGACCATGGGTTATTCATGTAATTTGAGCTTCTGTTTTTCCCCTCTGAAAACGAGACTAATAATAACTGTAATATCTAACTCAAATTTGAGCAGTTCAAGTGAGAAATTGTATGTCAGCACTTCAAAAAACCTTCAAGTGCCACACAAATGTCAGCTTTTGTTATCATTTTAGGTATTAAACTACCATTCTTAGTATTTTCTGGTTTTTTGTTAAGTGCCCTGCATTCACCAAGCACTAGTGGTGGTTAAGGATGATAAATTTTAATTCATTTATTGTTTGCCATTTTAGGGGAAGAGCCCTTAGTACGATTGAGTCTTACAGAAAGGCTGGGGAAGCGGAAGCTCTCAAGTAAGGACATTTTGTGCAAACATTCTTTTGTTTGCATATGTAACAAGCTGTGGTCTATTAGAAATACCTTAAGCAATGTCCCCTCCCTAGAACTTCCTTCACAAAAACAAGCTATTGATGTTGTCTTATCAGTCCTCTATACAGTTCTTAAGAACATTATCTCCAAGTTTACTTCTCCAAATTCTTTTTGTCCTATATTTGTTTCACCTTTTCAACAGTTATGTGAATTAAAGTTCAAGTTTTAGTTTGATTTTTAATAGTTCTTTAAAAGGCCCTGAGCTAAAAAGACCGTGAGTGCTCCTCTTCTTTTTTCTTTGTAAAAAGAAAATTTTAAGTAATTTTTTATAAGAGGGATAAAATTTAGACTTAGTAAATTTTTTATGTCAAGATTTTGGTTGGCTGAAAAGTATTAATCAGTAAAATCACTTTCTTAGCAGTGTGTTTTTAATTTAAAGAGTAGAACTAAAATATCCTGTCTTTTTTGAAAGACCATTAACATACTTTCTGTAGCTATCCTACTGTGAAGGTGATAGACTTCCTAAGTTTGGGAAAACTCCTGATTTCAGAGGTTCCCATCACACTATTTTAAATAGTGTTGGCCTGGCAATTTAATAGTGCCTGCGTGGGGAGGAGTAGTAGTATTTTTATAGACAAATCTTTAAAACTTTGACCATTTAAAATTACACATTTAGCTGCCAAGTTCCCAAAGGCTAAGAAAAGATAATGTAATTTTAGTGAAGTTTTTCAGTTCTTGCTATTTGAAATATAAAACTGTTTATAAAATGCTTTTGCAACCTAAATACTGCCTAGAGCTAGAGAAAGGAAATTGATATAAGCTCTTGGGTGTTCATAGTACCTACATTATCTTTTACTAGTTTTAGAGTCTAAAGTATATCTTTAGGAAAGTTTGGTCTTTGACAATCTAGAAAAAAATTTAAATATTAAAAATTGCTATTTAAACAGCTTACACCAGGCAACATGGTATACTGAAAAGAGCTCCTGTCTAGGAATCAGAAGGCCTACATTTTGGTTCTGACTTTCTCCTCCCAGTTATTTAAACATTATCTCTCTGAGCCTCATCTTCTTTGGTTGTAAAAGGATAGGATTTATATTCACTGATCTCTAAAGTTCCTTCCAGTTCTTAAATTCCAGTTGTTTGTGGTGTCACTTTGGTTATTGGAATTTACCTGTTAGCGAGTTAGAATTTTTTGCACGTTCTTGGTCTTGACTTTAGTTAGCTTGTTATGATTCCCACATTGAAAGTTACTCATATCTTGTTTTCATCCCTGTCCCACTATCCGTACTCTATGAAAATTTCATTACCTTCTGTGAGGTAGCGTTGTTGAGTTCCAAGGAAACACTACTATTTATCATCTAAACAGAAAAAAGGACACTAATCTACATAGATTTATTTACTTTTTCCTGTTTATGGTTTGTCTTAAAAAAATACTTTCAACTAAATTCATATTTTTCCTTTGATCTAAAAGGTATTGACAGTGACCCTCCACTGAAACGAAGCCTTGCGCAAAGGCTTGGTAAGAAAATTGAGTCTCCAGAAATGAATACTGACAAAACACCAAAGAAAGGTACTTGTTTATAAATTTTTTAAATTACTACATACCTTTACATTTGCCACTAGCTTTGTTGACAAGGGCTCTTGGTTCCCGAACTGTTCAGGCAAATTAGATGATGGATTTTTAGGGCCATGTCATTCCCTTTTCATGATTTTTAACATGACAAAATAATTTACCAAAGCCCCTCAGTTTATTTGCTTTGTCAGTTGGGCAGAAATAGTTTTTCAAATTTATTTTCCAGAATACTCTAGAGATATGTGATTGATGTAGAAATCATTTTGTCAGAACCAGGTTGTTGGGGTCAAGGACTAGAAAGCAGAGATTTTGAGAGAAAAGAAGTAGATATATAAATGGAAAAGGTGAAGCCCCAGGGAAATTACAGAGTACTGGCAGTAAGAGAAAAGTGTCAATTTCATTATGAAAATTTAAAAGGAATACATGAAATTCAATTAGATACCGAAGAGAATTCTTAGTTTAATAATTCTGTATACTATTGCCAGCAGATTTGTCTTTATCATGTCTTTTATTGTTTTATTCTTTTCATTTTTCAGTTCAAGTTTCTAAGTCTCTGAAGGAGAGATTAGGAATGCCAGCTGATCTAAACAGTATGGAGACAACAGGTAGTGACTCCTAAAACTGATTCCCATATTTCCTACCTCCCATAACAACATATATGTTTTCTCTGAATTGGCCATTCAAGGCAGGTTAGATGTTAGACTTTGAAACAACGGGTGTTCTTATTCACTAATAAATAATTCAATTTTCCTTTCCCTTCTGTTTTCTCTTTTCCCCTACCCTCCCATTTCCAGTCATTATTTTCACTTTGTTAGACCCTTTTCACTTAGTGTCTCTTTTATATAAGAGGGGAGAATATCATTTCTTAGTACATAGGGATCTAATTTCTTCATGTTTTTGCTAAAAATGGCTGTTCTTTAGTATGAGCAGAAATTTATTTTTATTTCAAAAAGCATGACTAATCTATAGATTCTGTGATAGATGACTACTTACTACTATTTTGAATATAGAATTCATAATATCAAATGTCTTTTACTAGTGTACCATTTAGAAAACAGCTTTCAGGTGGCACAAAAGTACCTAATAAAGTCAAAAGTTATTTTTCTTGGTGGTAGCAGAACGATCTGCTAAAGGTGGAGAGATCCATGTGAAGACACTAGAAGAAATACGTCTCGAGAGAGCCAGCCAAAAACGAGGAGACTTGCAAACCAAAATCAAGAATGAAGGGCCTTATAAGACAGAAGATTCCAATTTAGGGATGAAGAGCTCTTCTGCTATCCGAATCAAAACATTTTCTGAGGTTCTGGCTGAAAAGAAACACCGGCAGCAGGAAGAAGAGAGACAGAAAGCTGAGAAGGAAAACCCTTCTGTTAAGCTCAGAATAGAGAGTGAGTCTAAAAAACCAGTAATCTTGCCTCCCACTGCTGTCAGCAAAGGGCAATTGGAAGAGCCTGCAAGTAAAACAAAGCCCATGCAGGAAGTACACATAAAAACCCTGGAGGAGATCAAACAGGAAAAGGCATTGAGGGTTCAACAGAGTGCTGAGAACAGCACCAACTCCCAGCCACAGCCTGAGACAACTCCAGTCATAAGACGACTGCTCCGCATCACTAAAAGAACAGGTAGCAAAATAATTTTGTTTGCAAATTAACCTTTGCTGTACTACCAAGGTATCCGTTAAGCTAAAGATTTAATTCAACACAAACTAGCCTGAATTTAAAGGTTAATGATTGGAGTTTGATTTGAATACAGGTATAAAAGAAGAGAAGAAACTTACTGAAGCAGGTGAAACCACATCTCGACTTGGTGTTAATCGAACAGAGGCTGTTGAGGTGAGAACATTATCAATATGGTTTACAAATAGTTACTTTCCAAGTAAATGCCTTTTCTTCTTATATCTTAACCACTCCCTATAGTATTTTGCTTGTTGGTGATTAGAAGTGAACATTTTTCTCCTTCCCTCTCCCGTTTTTTAAAAGGACGCTTTTTTCTTCTGGGTAACCTAGGATTTTAGAGAGATATTTTTAAGCCCCTTTAATCCTCTTTTCTAGGTGATACACCAGGTTTTGAGCATAAATATCATTTAGACCATGGAAAAAGACAAACATTATGCATTCCATGTTGGTCATTACAGAATTCTTCTTGTTCTCCACACTTTTTTTTTTCTTTTGGGTGAGGCAGTTGGGGTTAAGTGACTTGCCCTGGGTCACACAGTTAGTAAGTGTCAAGTGCCTGAGGCCAGATTTGAACTCAGGTCCTCCTGACTCCACGGCTGGAGCTCTGTCTCCATACTTTTTGAAAGCAATACTATCAGTCCTTCATTACCTTGCTAGTAGTTCTTTTGGCCATAGTCTTTTGTTTAAAAATACTAGAGTTAAATTCTGTTGGATCTTTTATAGGTTTTTTCACAGCCTTCAGATGAGACCACAGGAGATGGCATTTCCAAAGTTCAAGTCAAGAAATTTGAGGATATCATGAGAGAGAAGCGAATTCAGAAACAGCAAGAGGTGGAGATACTACAGAAGGAGAAAACTGTCTTGACCCCCCTTCAGGAAGAAGCAGCACCTAGTAACACCCAAATGGCAGAGAAATCAGAACTAATTGCTCTGCCAGGGATCACCCGCCAGCAGACAAAGCGCATGCCAATGAAAGCCCAGCAAGTAGAGGTAGAAACTTCAGGAATTGGGGATTCAATACTGAATGTGAAATGTGCAGCACAGCCCTTGGAAAAAAGGGGTAAAGGTGAGTGTTTTAGATAGTATATCCTGAAGAATGGGAATCTTTATACAGTGAATCACTGACTCACTTGAACTTGGTGGAAAGAAGGAAAAATGTTTTGAACATTCAAGAAAAAAGTGGAAAAAAAATTTTTTCCCCAGAATTACAACATGGTGTCCCTAGACCCTTCATTAGTCTGTGCTTTCAGGGTAAGCTACAAATCCATTGGACACCATTAACCTATAGAGATCTTAGGATTTAAAGGGGAAAAGCACCTTAGAAAACATATAATAAAGACTCCTCATTTTATAGATGAGGAAAACAGAGGGAAAGAAATTTCACCCAGGTAATACAAATAGTTCATAGCAGAGTGGGACACCCAGATCCTCTGAAGCCAAGTTCAGGATTATTTCTACTACACCAAGTCTTTGTGATACCTCCTTGCACTAAAATCTCAAATTCATAGGATCATAGACTTACAATTGGAAGGTACCTTAGAGGCCATATGGTCCAATTTCCTCTTAAACAAATGAGAAGACAGACCCAGGGAAGATATGTGACTTATCCAAAGTCACCCAAAAAAATAAGTATCAGAGCAGAGATTTAAAGCCAGGGCCTCTAGTCCACCTCCAGGACTAGTGCTGTTTTCTACTTATGATTCAAACTGAGGCCAGGAGTATTGTTCTCTCCCCACTTAGTGTCACCTCTACTGTTGTTCTTTCTTTGTTGTGATAGTTTTCATGAGGTTTGGATTCCAGAGTTTAGGTGTTTTTCTCCATCCCTCTTCATTTTCAGTTTAGACTTCTTGAACAAATCTTTAAACCCTCCAAGTCATTAATGCTTAGGTGAAAGTGATCTTCCAAGTCCTAATGTGATACATTTCATTCCTAGCCAATAATCAATCATTTCAATATCCTCAGCCAAAGACTAAAATGTAGTCTTTTACATCTGTCCAGGTGGCCATTCCCTTCTAATATCCTTTTTCAATCTTCAAAAGTCCTAACCTTTATAAGAAAAAAAAAATCCCTTCTTTGCCATCAGATTTTTTAGTGTTCTACACAGGACTTCAATATAATAACAGTTAGGATTTATATACTGTTTTAAGGTTTGTAAATATACATACACATATACACAATTATTTTAAAATTGAGGACACTGATCCTTTCTTGAGGACAGTCACTGATTAAGTGACTTCTCTAGGATCACCCAGCTAATAAGTGTCTGAGGCAGGACTCAAACCCAGGTCTTCCTAATTTGAAGTCCAGCACTCTATCCACTAGGCCACCTTACTGCCTTTCTAGACTTCTAGCATCCATCCCCACTTGTTGAGTATTTGTAGTTTATGTTTATGTAGTACTTTATAAAGCACTGTATGTACAGAATTACTCTTGATCTTCACAACCCATGCAGGTAAGTAGTTTAAATTGGTGGTTATCCCCTTTTTATAGTCCAGGAAACTGAGATTCATACAAATTGAATAACTTGCCCAAAGCCCCATAGGGATAGAGTTGATCCTCGAAACCTGGTTTTCCGACTCCAGTGTTCTTTCCACTAAGCCATTCTTTTTCCCTTGAATCGTTAGAAGTGAGAAGTGATCAACAAGCTTAGTAATGGAAATGCCGGGAGTTAGAGTAGCAGGTGGTAGTTGTCTATGAAGTTAAGTGATTGTTATCTATGGAGTTTGTGGCAATTTGTTTATCAGAACTCTATGCCAAAACAATAACGATAAAAACAACTTTATGCCAAACACATCATTTAAGGGGGCAAGTAAGTATACATACATTATGTCAGTTGTGTGATTAGACATGGTTTATATCTCCATTTTTCAATACCATTACCCCTAGTGTCTTCTACCAAATTCCTGTCTGTAAGTCTAAATACTGACCAACTATCATCTTCACCTTGTAGCCAAGCCCAAGGTTAATGTCAAGCCATCTGTGGTTAAAGTCATTTCAGCCCCTAAATTGGCCACCAAACGCAAGGCGGCTGAAGTCCACCCTGCTGTCATTGCAGCTGTAAAGCCACTCAGTTCGAGCTGTATTCTTCAGGAAAACCCAAGCAAAAAAGCAGCTGTGGTAAGAAAATTATTTTGATCCATGGTGGGAGTTTTTTGTCTGTCAGAAAAGATGAAAGTCTACTTCCATTGTCTCTGTAATTTTCATAGTATGTCCTACTATTTCTTAATACTTTGGGTGTTTACATTATAAATTCTTTGTCTTCATAAAAAAAAACATTTGAAACAAACAGTTGTTCCATGGCAGGAATAAGTTTGTGTTAGCAAATAGTAGTTATCTTCCTGGAATTGGAAGGTTTTATCCCCTATCCTCAAGACCCATGCATTGCATAGGGGCTGGGCCTCAGAGGGCTGCTTATCTTCCTGGAAAAGGCAAGTAGACATTGACATGCAATGTACTTTTACAGGCTGCTGTTCCAGTTCTCTCTGAAGACAAACCAGTCACTGTGTCTGAGACAGAAAAAACCCCAAACAGGTAAAATCTCTATCCCTTTCTGTCAAACTTTGTCATGTAAATACCTGTGCTCCCATTACTTCTTATCTCTAGAGAACCTTGCCACCAAATGATTCTTACAGACAATCCAAATTCAACCAAATAATTTATGAATTAGACAACTCAGTAAGCCCCAAAATATTGCAAGAAAATGGATTGATGTTCAGTGTCACAGCATGTATTCACATATTACTTCATGGTATTCAGAAGACAGTCAGCACTTGATTGACTGTCCTAAATAAGATGATGTTTGGCTCCATGTTAATGAACTATTGTCAGACTCAGAAATATTCCCACGTTAATATGGCATCCTAGGGACTGAGTGATTTTAGCCAACCAGTGGGAAAAGACAGCTTTGTAATAATGAATTCTCTTTCCTTCTCATAGTCTTGATCTGCCTCCAAGTCAAGCTTCTTCTGATCCCCTGCCACCAGAAGTATCTAGTCCTTCTTCATCTCAAGTGGTGACAAAAAGCCGCCGGCTCAGTTCTGCCTCTTCAGGGAAACCCCCCCTTTCTGTGGAGGATGATTTTGAGAAACTCATCTGGGAGATCTCAGGAGGCAAATTGGAAGCAGAAATTGACCTAGATCCTGGAAAGGATGAAGATGACCTTCTACTTGAGCTATCAGAAATGATTGATAGCTGAAAGTGGTGACAAAATCACTTTTTAAAAAACTCACAAAAAAACCCCCTGGATTTTGTTTCATCTATTATAACATTTGCCTGAGGTGACTATTTCTCTAGGCCAGGATTTGCCCCAATCAGAAGCATACCTCAGAAGTATCTACACTTGTTTGGGCCTCCTGTGGTTCAAATTAAAGAGAAGGCCTTTGGGCAGCCATCCTGTCTATTGTTGTTTAGATTTGAGATAAAGTTCCTTATCTCACCCACCCCCTGTTCCCTCCTTCTCCCACTTAAAAAAGAGAGAGAGAGAGAGAGAGAGAGAGTGAGAGAGAGAAAGTAGAGATGAGATTGGGTTTGGGGGGCATAAAGGAGCTTAAAGCTTTAAGGTCTATGTTTGTTAATTCTGGCTTTTTTCTTTGGGTCTTCTTTGTTGTGTGTATGAACGGAAACGTGAAAGGTTATTGGAGTTTGAAAAAGATGAAGACAGCTGCTACTACTCTTAAGGACCAAATTTCATGCTGCCACTGAGCAAAATACACTCAGCTTTTGTTACATTGTCTGTCCTTCTACAATGTATTTAAACTGTTAACATAGCTTTAGAGAGGGCTAAACAGCTACAGGGAGCAAACCAGAATAACATGGACAGTTCTTCTAGGTCTGAGTTTTGGTGCTTCTGCTACTCTGAAGGCTTCTAACTAGCAACAGCTTATTTATTACTACTGTAATTTTAAGAGATTTTTTTTTTGCTTGAAAGTGCCTCGGTGGTCCCAAGAACTACTGTGTTGCTGGGATCCCCTGGTTTCTTCACAAGAAGTGATATGATTAGAAGAACCCTCTTCTCAGCATGAAAGTTCCCTCCCCTAAGTATTCTTCCCTCTCCAATACTTTTCTACCACCACTGGCATTGAATCCCCAGGACTTGTGTGAAGGGTTATGTTTTTATGTTTTTTTAAATCTCTCCTGCTGCAGTTCCAGCAAATTCTCTTGCCCAGGATTTCTCTACCCTTAACCACCTAGAAAGGAAGCCAAATCAGCTGCTGATTTTCATATGTGAACTATAGCAATACACTGAACCCCACTGTAACAGGGATGTTGAGATGCTTTGGAGGTGTATTGTGTACCTTCCATTTTTGTAGATGATTTTTTCTTACTATTTCTCGATTTTTTTGTTGTTGTTCTTGACGTCCTCTCCACATCCCCTCAAGGGTTTTAGACTTATGCTAGAATAAGCCTATTCCAGGCTTGTGTTCTCAGAAGGAGATATATTGCATTGTAAATATTTGTGTTCATATGGTATTTTGAAGAAAGGAAAAAAATACTTGTCCATTTTTATAATTCATTGTAGGTGGTATCTTGGTTCCCACAGGGAAAATTGACCCACCTGTCATATTGGCTCCTAAGGAACTGCTGTTGTAGGCGGCTCATCAAAAGGAGAACTTCATGTAATCTCATGGGAAGGTGGAGAATGCCACAGGACTAACCATTTGGCCTTGTTACAAACAGAAATAACTTGAGAAATTTATATATTTAAAAAAGATAAATACAACCCCCACCCCTCCCTCTGCAATTGAAAGTATTTGTTGTATGAGGACCCTTCCCCAAGGCCAAGCATGGAATGTTCTGGTTCCATTACTGATTGCCTCCTCCCCCTTCCCTTTCCCCATTTCATTCTTGAGATCTGCACCAAGGTCTCTAATCCCTTTTGTAAATAACCATTTTATTCTTTTCATTTTTTATGATTTTGTTTGTATCCTATTTAAAGCACTTGTATTATTAATCTGTGTCTGAATCATTCATGTTCAGCATCATTTGAACCATTAGTCATTACAGAGAAAGACATATTTGTGTTTTAAATAAAACTGGTGTAGGAACTTCTTGGCAGTGTGACTTGTATATATAGCCTTTTAACATCACATCAGTGCATCTGATATGGCAGATGCCCCAGTCAAATTATTGTTCCTCTTCTATCACTATAAATGCCTTGGTTTTTCACTTCCTGATTTGTTCTCTAAAATCTTTAATGATTACATGTAAGGAAATAACTAAATATCCAAAGTATGGCTATAATTTATCTATTACTTAAAGGGACTTGAGAATTATAATATGCATATCGCCTGCTTTTCCATAATAATGTTAGAAATGGTCATTAGGACGAATGTAGATGTGCTGCACTTTTAGAAAGCATAACTTTAAAAGCAGCTAATCAGAAAGAGATTATTTGTTGTACAAAATAGTTAACTGTATAGTTCCTTAATAATTAGTACCTGACATTTATATAGTTCTTTAAGGTGTGCAAAACACTTTACAAATATCTCATTTTATTCTGCCAACAACCCTGGAAGATAGTGCTATTATCCCCATTTTACTGATGAGGAAACTAAGGCAGGTTGAATGACTTCCCCAACATCATATGTCTAGTAAGAATGATCATATTTTCAATGATTAGGCTGACACCTGTAACTTCTCAGGATATCTGCCCCATCTCCATATATCAAAATCCTAACCAATTTTAAAGGTATAGTTCAAATGTCACTTCAGGTCTTCCAAAATCTTTAGCCTAAAACAACCTTTCAACTGCTTCATGACTTTGTTTTCCCCTGAATTATAGCATTTCTTACATATTGCTTTATATTATAGTTATGTGTACGTGTCTTCTCTAATATAGAGAGATGTCAGACACCTTAGAGTTCATTTAGCTCAACTCCCTCATTTTAAAGTTGGCATAAGCCCCTTGAGAGCTTATATTAATCATCACTTTTTTTGTAATATACACTTTGTATCCACACCTAACACAGTGACTTTACAGGTGTTTTGTCACCTATGTCACGTACATAGGTGTTTTGTCAATATTTGTTGAATGAATGACTATAAGATCTTTAAGATCCAACCAAACTTGAAAATTCTGCAAGAGCACAAAACTAGTGAGGTAACATTTAAGTCCCTCCTGACGTACTGGTTATGTGATTCTGGCCAAGTCAACCTCTCAGTATACTCAGGCAGCTATGACTAAGTTGTCAGAACAATTGCTGATCGATTTTTAGTAGAGAGGGGGTTTCTTTATGGGCATTTCCCCTAAACCAATGAAATCACAGACCTGGACTCCTAAAAAGCACAAGCCATATATAGAACCATAACATAGGTCCGCATGTAGCAGGCAAGAGAAAAAGTAGCATGTGAAGCACTCTAACCTATACTTTATTTCTCAAAAGCTTGATTCTCAACTCCTTGTGCACAATTGGAGCTTATAATCACATCTGATTTTATTTAGCTATTTTACATATGTGTGTCTTCCCTTTATTGGAATGTAAGCTTTTGAAGGAGAGGTTCTGTGTTAAATACTAAAAAACCCTCCATAATACCCTAGTACTTGTGTTATGAATGTACTGTAGCAGATGCTTAATGAATTCAATAAAATTAAATTCAAAGCAAAGGAAAACTTATCCCCTGCAAGAGAACTTAGGCAGAACTTTTGATATAAATTTGTTGGTTTTTACTTCACTACTCTTAGCTTGATGATAGATAGATAGATAGATAGATAGATAGATAGATAGATAGATAGATAGATAGATAGATAGATAGATGGAGGATAGATAGCATAGGTATACTATGTATAAGATGTATGTAGACACATGCATATGTGTGTATATATACATACGTATATATGTATATTCACTTTAAAGACAGTGTAACAAAATCAGGATTTACGAAACATTAAATGGGGGGGGCAATTATTTGCTTTAAAGAAGTATACAACATAGGATTCTTTTAAATAACCAGTTCCCATTACGCATTAAAATTATTTAACAACGATGCATCTGCTCAAGATAGTTATTATAACAGTATGGCAGTGACCAGTGTGGGTGGAAGAGTGCTCAGATGGGGATACCTCAAACCCAAGGCCTCTGAGGTCCTTAGCACTCTATCCTGAGATGCTATAGAAGGCTCTGGTCCAGTGCTTTGAACCTACCAAAATCCAGCAATGCCTAAAACCTACTAGTACTCACACTCCAGGAGAGTGAAGGTCTGCACCAACACCCAGGTCAAAATCAATAGGGCTGACTAGCCCAACCAAAGCATAACCAAATCACAACGGTGGGCAGCCTGGCCTTGACCCAGTTCAAGAACTAAGGCTGGAGATTGAAAAAACAAAAGACATCAATCACCATAAAGAAATTTTGTAGATCCAGGGACACCCCAAAATTCTACATTAAAGAGTAACTCCATGACAACTATAAGAAGAGAAAAAATGGATTTTCCACATGGACTATATGAATACTTAGAAGAAATGAAGCAAGAGATTTTAAAAAATCAAAGTTTTGGAAAAAAGAATTTGAAGGAAAATAAATAGCTTTTAACAGATAATGTTAAACCTTAACCCTCTAAACAGTAGAATAGACTAAACAGAAACCAATGACTCCACAACACAGCAAGAAATAATAGAAGAAAATTAAAAGGCTGAAACAATAGAAGAAAATTTAAGGTATCTGCTTTCAAAAAAAAAAACTGACCTAGAAAATAGAGGAGAGATGATTTTAGAATCATCAGACTTTCTTAAAATAGTGTTAAGAAAAAAGCTGGACACTTTCTAAAATCATAAATGAAAACTTTCCAGACCTATTAGAACCAAAGGACAAAGTGAAAATAGAAAGAATCCACTTATCACTTCCTGAAACTCCAAAAGAAAAAGTCCCAGTAATGTTACAGCCAAAATTCAGTGCTTCCACATTACAGAAAAAAAAAATATTTCAAGCAGTCAGAAAGAAAGGAACCAGAGCAAGATCATAAAAGACATGGCAATTTCTACTTTAAATAAGAGATCTTGTAATGCAATAATCTAAATGGCAAAAGATACAGTCTTACAACCTAGAATAACTTATTCTATAAAAGTGAATATTATCCTAACGGGGGGGGGGGGGAGGGATGGATCTTTAATGGAATACAAGACTTTCAAACATTCCAAATGAAGATACCAAAGCTGAGTAGGAATTTCAAAATGCAAACCTGAGAGTCAAGAGAAAGCTAAAAGGATAAATTTGTTTGAGCAATTGGAAGGAATGATGATGAAGGGATGGATTGTGTTCTGAGAAAAATAGTAGTCATTGAAATAGTTTCAAAAATTAACAGAGGGAACTGAAGGCAGTTTGGAAGGAAGCACAAACAAGTTTTGAAAGTAACATGTTGGGGCAGCTAGGTGGTACAGCAGATAGAGCACCAGCGCTGGAATCAGGAGGACCTGAGTTCAAGTCTGGCCTCAGACACTTGCTAGCTGTGTGACCCTGGGCAAGTCACTTAACCCTGATTGCTGGAAAAAAAAGAAAGTAACAATTCACTAGCTATGTGACCTTGGGCAAGTCACTTAACCCCAACTGCCTCACAAAAAAAAAAAGTAACATGTTGGTTTTAGTATAGTTTTTTTTTCTTTTAGCAAGAGGTATGGAATAGATATTCAGTTTCATACATAGTCCTCTGCTATGTATATAGATGTGTTCATTTTGATTGGTGTTTATTAATTTCAGGACAAAATAATTAAATTTAAAACTAAACTAAAAATGCAGGTTACATAAGTTTTCTGGAATACTTTTATTAAGCAAAGCAAAATACAACCAAGGAAATGTGTTTATGTATGAACACCCTGATGGACAATACTGTAAGGCCACTTAAACTCTGTTACAATTAATTCCATAGTGTTTCGTGTGTGGTTTCTATGACCCTTCTGTATAAAAAATGTTTCCTTCTTTAAGAAGGCCACACATTATCTGGGTAATACAAATGAATTTATATTGCGTGCTGTGTGTATATGTATATGTGTATATATATATATATGTATACAATATACTTACATATGCACATATATGTGTGTATATACAAATATATATATATAGAGATAGATATGAATATACACAGGTATAATAATAATTGAGCTATAGCCATAATTCAAAATTTCCCTCATGTTAGGCTCATTGTGTATTGGAAGTTTATTCCCACATCACTGATAGACTCTTATAGGTTGATATCAGAAGACTGATTCTTACCTGAGAGACCAATCCAAGGTCATGCTGGCAATGCTTAATCAATTTAGTCATGAACTCCCTTAGACTGCCCATTAAACTCCCTTAACTGCCCATATTAATCAGCTATTACCCTGTATACCTATGTAGTTTTAAATTTTTTATTATTTTTAACATTCTCTTTTTTAAATTCCAAATTCTCTCCTCTTCAGCCCCTCCTCCATGCATTGAGAAGGCAAGTAATATATCAATTATGCATTTGAAATCATGCAAGAGATATTTCCATATTAACCATATTGCCAAAAAAAAAAGCAAGAAAAATAAAGGGAGGAAATGCTTCAACTGTATTCAGGGTTCACCAGTTCTCGATTTCTGGAGATGCATAGCATTTTTCATCATGAGTCCTTTGGAATTGTCTTGGATCCTTACAGAACAGAGTTGTCAAGTCTTTCCCAGCTGATCATCATTAAATATTGCTGTTACTGTGTTCTGCTCCTGGTTCTTATTCACTTCACTTTGCATTAATTCACATAGGTCTTCCTGGGTTTTTCTGCCCCTTGTAATTTCTTATATAACAATAGTATTCCATCTCAATCATAGACCACAACTTGTTTTGCCATTCCCCAGCTGATAGGCATCCCTTCAATTTCCAATTCTTTGCCATCACAAGAAGAGCTGCTATAAATATTTTTGCACATATACATCCTTTTCCTTTTTCTTGGATCTCTTGAGGATACAGACCTAGTAGTGGTACTGCTGGATCCAAAGGTATGCATAGTTTTACATCCCTTTAGGCATAGTTCCAAAGCATTCTCCACAATGGTTGGACCAGTTCACAAGTCCACCAACAATGCATTAGTGTCCCTACTTTTCCACATCCCCTCCAGCATCTGCCTTTTTCCTTTTCTGTCGTTAGCCAATCTAATAGGTGTAAGGTAGTACCTCAGTGTAGTTTTAATGTGCATTTTTCTAATCAATAGTGATGCATTTGGGTAACCCACAGGCAACTCACCCAATTTTTAAAACGAGGCATGAGAAGGGTCGAGTCATTACTCTCCTTCTCGCCGCATCACAAGCCTGGCTGCCAGGCTAGGGCTCTGATAGGTTAGGCTAGCGAAGGGGGCAGGGCGAGGCCGGAGGAGGGACCTTCCAGGACCGTTTCCGGCGGGGGCGCGGCGGGTGTGGGAGGAACGGGACCCTGCCTCTATTTCTCCTCCTTACCCGTAGGGAGCGCTGTTGGAACAGTGAGGCCGCTTAGGCCCTTTGGCCCCCCCCCCTGCCCAACCCAACCCTCTCCTTTCCGCTTCCTGAAATGTCGACGGGAAGCGGAGCGAGAGCCTAGAGTAGCCGGTCCGCCAGGAAGAGGCGGAGGCGGAGGCGGAAGTCGTGGGTGCCTAGAGGGGCCTCCCGGCGTGCAGCGCGGCAGCATTTCCGGTTTCGCTGAGGCGCTTCGTGCCCCGCGCTCTCATTGTGCGCTCCCGCCATGGCGTACCGCGGCCAGGGCCAGAAGGTGCAGAAGGTGATGGTGCAGCCCATCGTATCCTGTAGTGGAGCTGGGGTCGGGGCAGCCGGAGGGTTGTGGCTGGAGAGCCAGGCGCGGGGGCGGGGAGCGCGAGGAGCCGGCCCCCCGGCCCGGGCTCGTCCAATGGGGCCAGGTGCCTGGGCTGGGAGCCGGGGGGCGGGCGGGAGGCAGGCCCGGGCGCGGGAAGGCGGGAGTGCTGGGGAAGCCTCGGGTGGGCATTCGTCCTCCTCCTCTGCTCGCGCCCACCCAGGCTGTCTGGTGCAGACTGGGGCTCTGCGTTTAGCACACCTGCGGCAGATGCCGGGCAAAGCCTTGGGAGAGCACAGGGGGCGGTGCGGGCGCTGGCCGGCTCCTCCTAAAGCCCAACTCGGGGACCTGACCCACCAGGGGTTTGCTGAAGCGTTGCTGGTTCAGTAGGTTTTCCCTTAACGACTTCTGGACAGAACCTCATCTTCAGGTATCTCCAAAATGTAAGTGAAACACTTGGTCTCTTTCTTTCGTTTGATATTTGGCTCCTTGTTGCTTTTCCTAATGGGAAGGAGCAATAAGAGTCTGGGTTGAGTGTGCTTAGCTGTTGGTCAGCTCTTCAGAATTTTGTGATATCGCAAAAGTCACAAACATAAAGCTAAGTGGGAGGAAAGCAAGGGCTGATACAAGAGTCTAATGCATCGTTGTAGCAAACATAAGCTGCACTGCCCGCGCTAGAAGAATGAATGAGCCTCGTTGCTCCAGTGTAAGCACAGTGGGTCATGATAGCAGACGGAGATGCGAGGGGAGGGATGGTGTTAACTTGGACAGTGAACCGGTACTGTGGTCATTGTGCCAATAGGGTGAGGATTCTACCCTCAGGTCAGTCTTCAACTGCCCGGTGGAAAAGGTAAACATTTTTAAATAGAAGACTCACTCTTCTATTCAAATCATACTACAAATGTATTCCATCAAATGACATTGTTATTATGAACTTAACCTTTCAAGCATTAGCAAAACGAGTTTAGTTTATATGTAGAACAAAACTTTTTCCATTAATAAGCAGGACACACATTTATAATAACCTCGTGTACTCTTTCACTCTTGTGTCCCTTCCCATGGTCTTTGTATTTAATGCACAGGTTTTAACACTAAAAGGAGAGGAACTTAAGAAAGCCTTGAAGGAACAAGCTGTGTCAGTTGACAAAATGGTATTTAAATCACTGAGCAAAGAAAAAAATAGTAGAATGATGCATTGAATAGAGCACTGGGCTTGGAATCGGGAAGACTCATCTTCATGGGTTTGTGACTTCATGCTCCTGGGCAAGTCACTTTTTTGCCTCAGTTTCCCCATCCTTAAAACGAGCTGGAGAAGGAAATGGCAAACCACGCCAATATCTTTGCCAAGAAAACCCTAAAATGGGGTCACAAATATCAGACACAATTAGAATAACTGAACAATAAATAAGAATCATAATACTTTTGTGTCAGGTGACATATCTGGTCCTTCTAATGTTGAATGTGTAAAATAGGATTTCAGAAGAAACCAAGCATATTGAAATATATTTACCAAAATATTCAAACAGACCCCAGATTAAGAACCCCTGATTTAATGACTTCATTAGATTTAAGTTTCCTTATTTGGCATGCAATAAACAGCAAAGCTTTGTATCCATTCAGACAGTTTTGATAGCCCTTTGAACTTACTGAACTAAGATAGTCAGTCTGGGGTTGAGAGTCCTTTATTGCCTTTTTTAAAAAGAATAATCGAAATCACTTCATTTCCAGTTGCTTCAGAAAACTAGTATAATATGAAAAGTGTTGGGGAAAACTTGTTTGTTTCAAACTGTTGGTCTCTTTGCTTAGTAGGCCTGATGACGTCTTGTGGTGCCTGAGTTCTGCAGGATACCAGAGAACTCAGAGAAATGTTTATGTTACAAGGCAAAACAGTGATAGATTCTTCCATACCTAAAACATAAACATTAGGAAAAATGCTGTGACTCAAAGACCCAAGATCATAGGAAATCATCAGTGTGTATAATCCCAATACTGTATTTGTCAAATGGAAACTTTCTTTGGAAATAAATTTAACCTCACATCTTTGTGACAACTAGATTTTAAAAATATTTTCTGATACTTTACAAAATCACTTTTGGGAAGTTGCATTTCACTGAAGCTGATTTGCGTGTGTGTGTGTGTGTGTGTGTGTGTGTGTATACATACACACACATATGTATATACATACACATGTACATATCACAAGTCTAGACGTGTAGGTGGTGGTGGGTGGTGGGTTTTGGTGTCTTTTTTTCTTTGTTTTTAAAAAATTTGCCTCTTTTATTTCAGCGGTCCCGAATTCAGGTGTGGCTATATGAGCAAGTAAATATGCGAATAGAGGGCTGCATAATTGTAAGTATCTGAGATTTATGCTCTTTTTCAGCGGTATATAATGAGAAAAGACTTGAAAAGAATCAGAAGTCAAACTATAGGAAAGCGTCTGAGACAGGCGTGTTAAGTTCATGAGCTAAGAAAAGAGCTAGGGATTGAGAGTTGACTGTCTATATAACACTATATTAGCTTTTTTTTGGTGGGGAATGGGGAGTAGAGAGACAAGAAAATATCATTATCCTTGATATCCTTGAGCAGATAAATGTGGTGTTAGTAGGGAGGAATAAGAGTACAGAAGAGATACAGGGAGGATACAAATATTTAAGTGCAGAATATGGAATTGATAATAAGTGATGAGAATAGGATAAAGTTAATTAAGGAAAGCTTTCTGGGGAATGTGGGCCATGAATCACACTTAAAGAAGTGATAATAGTTTTGAATAGTGTTTTTCTACTACTATACAGTCACTCTTTAGTGTGCCGCAGATGTATCCCTGGGGTTTTCTGATGTCCTGAATAACCTCACTCCACTTTGCCAATCTTTGGTGAGGGTAGAGAAAGGCCATAGGGTAACTGGTATATGCATACACAATAGATTCCTTTAGAAGTGGGAGGATTGTGCATAAGTTAGGTGATAGGATGTGTTCCTGGTAGATCCTGAAGCCTGGGAAACACTAATTAGTGTTCTTAACCTGGGATTCATGAGCTTTAAAAAAAATTAATAACTATTCTAGCATAATTGGTTTTCCTTTGCAAGCCTATATATTTTAAATGTTTAAATATATTTAAATTAATTCTGAGAAGCATTCTATAGACTACCAGACTGCCTAAAGGGTGTGTTACACAAAAAAAGGTTACGAATCCTTGAGTTAAAGAAAAGAAGGTAAGTTAATTTGTACGGAAGAATAGTGGTTAGAATAGATTTCTTCTGAAGAGCAGTCGTGGAAGTTTCTGGGTCTTCACTATTTCATATTAAAAATCAGTGGTGGTATGGGTTACTCTATTAAGTCGTAGAAATATATTAATCTTCAGTTGTATATGCCTGGGATGATTTGAGTATAATTCTGCCTAAAGAAGATCATTTAAAAAGTTTTATTTGAATAAAACTATTAAAATTTTAAAATGACAATTTATTGTCTAGGGTTTCGATGAGTATATGAATCTTGTATTGGATGATGCAGAAGAGATTCACTCTAAAACAAAGTCAAGAAAACAGCTTGGTAAGATGGTACACAGCCTTATTGAATTTCGGTTAATTTGTCCAATCTACAGAATTTACCATTTTTTTTAAAGCCATTCCTAGCCCATCTAATAATAATGACTGTAAGCATTCTAATCTTATTTCAGCCAATGAGAAAGTGTAGTTAAATCAGGGACTTATTATCCCCTTTTAATATTATCCTGAGAAGCTTCATGTCTATTTCATCTCTTATTAAACGGTCCTTTGCTAAAAATGAGTCTTTGAATTTCATGTTTTAAGTTTTTCTCTCCTTAAAGTTTCTCTCAACACACATCAATTGTGTAAGACTTGTTTTTGAGAAGCAGTAGGATGATTTAACTATGCTTTTGACTGCTTAGATTGTTTTCCTTGAAGCGTTGATTTTATTTAAGTTAAAACTAAATTTTGTATATTATAAATGTAAAATTTGCAAGCAGTTAGGGGTGGACCATCCAATTCAGTTAGCATCTGGTGCATTTGTTCTTGTAAAGGAGTATCTACTCGAATATTTGAAATTACCTCTTAAAAATGCATTAGTTCACGTGAATGCTGTCATGTTTCTAAATATTTGTGTACTATGAGAAAGAAATAAGAAACTAGTAAGAGAGGTGATGGTCTTAGACCCCAAAATGAAGCAGTTTTTGCACATTACCATTGTGGGAATTTGTTTTACTTGATTATGCATGTTTGTTACAAGGGTTTTTTCTTGTGAGAGGAAGAGAAAACAGATTTTTATTTAAAAATTTTTTTCAAGCCCTCTTATGCTAAGATTTTAAATTCTGATTAAGTATTAAGAAGTTTTGTGGTAGACTTTCATGACTTCTGATGGTTTTTTATCTGTGTTGCAGGTCGGATCATGCTAAAAGGAGACAACATTACTCTACTACAAAGTGTCTCTAACTAGAAGTATATGGTCAGTGAAGTTAGAAGAAACTCAGAAGGCAGTACTTTTTTTTCTTAGTTACATTCTCTGGGCTTCAAAAGCCACCTACACATTTTTGCCATGTTATTTTGATCTTTCTTTTATGATATTATAACAATAAATGGGTTGCTCTGGGGTTTGTTTCTGTTAAAAAATTCTGCATTGAATTTCTTTCTGTCTATGAAAGAACTTTTCACACAGTGGTGCCTTGTAAGAGCCTGGAGGCTACAGCTGTTGGTGCTGGCCTTAGAGCTTTCTGAAAAGAGGCAGATGCCCCAGGTATTACTTTTTGAGGGGTGCAAAAAAGGATACAAATTTTGTGAGAGTGGTGAGATTCGTATATGTTGTGAAGGTAGTGTCCTTAATTAACATAAGACTATTGCAAACATACAATGGGGGCATTGAAGCCAATACAGTGAAACTAGACTCTTGACAATCAAGTACTCCCATGGCATTGTTACTAACTTGGAAATTACTTCCTAAATCTAAAAACTTTGTGAAGAAGAGATGGAGGCTGCATTAGGCTTGGTCCATAGATGTTCTGTGTAAGGTGTTCAGAGATAATTTCATTTTCTGGTCATTAATATTAATGCAATTTTATCACCAGGTTTGTTATCCATTGGGGTGATTGAGGGAAAGAAAAGGAAACCCAAAGCTTGCGGGGGGGGGTTATGTTGGAGGCAAGAGTTGGGAATTTTTCCAGCACGCTACATATAGATGGGTAGACGTGAGACAGAAATCCAGTGTCTGAGCAAGACTTCTTAACTCTTAGGGACTTTTGTTTCCATCCTGAACTGCCGTTCGTGTCCTAATTCAAACCGAAACCTGGACACTCTTACTTTTCTGTACTCCAGTATAACCCTGGTCTGTAGCAGGATGGAGGAAGAACAAGTCTAGCCTTACTTCTCTGCCTGCCTGGAGGGTAAAAACAGAACCTTGTAGACACATGAAATGTAGCCTGTGAAGTCACCCTGCAGCTCCAACAGGTGTTTTCATGGAGGCAGACGATGAGTCTAGCCCTCAACTTACTGTGTTGTTCTGTGTCTCCTCTTAGCTCCTGCACACCTGTCCTGATCTAGTCAGAAGTAAAGGTTTTCTTTATTCCCATAGCTTCTATATTGAAGTTTGAGATTCACTGAACCAGTTGGTGTGCAGAGGAGACATTGTCCAGCAGAGGGCACTGCTGCCCTAGACTGAGCTCCAGTTCCTAGTTGGGAAATGAACTGAATGAACTTCTTTCTGATGAGAGCACAGACCTCCCTGCTGCTTTTTTGGCACCAAAAATAGCTGGGAAGAATGATAACAAGCAAAAGCAATATAATCCCTAAGAAAACCTGCTGGCTGCACTCTCTACTTCCCCCTACGTCCTCACTGACCCAGCTGCCTCTGTAAGCAGAGCTGTGCCTGCCGTGGCCTATTCTGAATAGATCAAGGAACAGAAGGTTCTATTTTTGACAGCGTAAATGACGATGGTGAGGAATAAGGTACAGTGAACGCTTACAGTTGGGCTCTGTATTTACAAAGCTCCTTGCTTGCTTTTCTGCTCCACTGGAGCTGGTTGTGTTTGCTTTCTAAGTTGTACTTTTCCACAAACGTGTAGATTTTCTTTTCTCTCAAGCAGAAGATGCAGTAGGAGGGGGTGTTACCTTTGGCTGTGTTAAAGTTACTAAAACTTGCTGCTGGGAAAGCAGGTTTCAACCAGGAACCTCTAGTACAAGGACAGTTATTTTACACTTGCTTTCTAAATGCTTTCTCTTAATCATACTCCTCTTGTGCTTGTGGTGCTCCCAGAGAAAAAGGCCCCAAAGGAAAAGTGAGCATAACTGTAGTCTGTTTTTTGATAGTGGTTGAGCAGAAGGAAGAAGGTGGATTTTGAATGCTTTGGAGATTTTTGCATTGGTAGGGGCACCAGTTCTTGGCTTTATATTGTTAGTGTGGATGTTTTAGTATTAGGGGAAGAGGAGCCTGTACCACTTAGATTCAGGCATTGTGAGGCAAAGGGGGCCTTGGGCAGTCTCAAATAGGCAGCTTTGTGGCTGACAGGGATAATGAATGGCACAGAAACAGAACAGCAGCTTTTCCATGAATCCTTCCTAATGGAATTATAATTAGCTTCGTCTTACTATTAACCCCAGCACAACTCACTTGTGTTCCTTCTTCAGTGAATTTTCGAGTCCTACAAATTGAGCCTCACAAGAGGCCTGAACTGTGATTTGGTGTTCTCAGAGTCTAGCCATAGCTCTGTCACCAGTTTTCCAGCTTTGGGCAAGCTAACTCATCTCTTTGTGCCTCAGTTTTCTCACTTATATGAAGGTAATAACTGTTCTACCTACCTCATAGGATTGTTGTTGAGATGCTTTTAACTTTTGGAAAAAAATTAAAGTTCTTTGTAATGTGGTATGATAATATAATTTGGGGCTGAGATTTTTCTTTTTACTGTGTGAAAGATGTTTGCTAGGCATATAATTAAATGGAACTGTTTCAAAGTGAATATTTGGCTTACTCTGGAAGACAAATGGCTTTCAGACGCTTAGAAAGCTACTTTATTTAGCAGCATCTTTTTAATATGTGTCACAAATTCTTGACAATTAAAGACTGTCCTAGCAAATCCTCTGTATGACAGCATGCCTGTGTCCTCATGCATTTGCAAAATGCCCCTTTCAGGTAGGGTAGAGAAACAGAAACCTAAAAAGATCCCACAGAACATCAAAGTGAGAACTGGGACCAAGACACCAAATGCCTGACTTTCTACTGCGTGGAACTGGCTTCTTTGGACATGGGCGCTTATATGAAAGTTTATTTTTGTTGTCACTATTTGCTCAATGTTCATTCATTGACTGAGCATTTATTGAATGATTGCTAGGTACAGCCTTCACAAAGTCCTACTCTGGTGCCTCATGACAGAGGTTGTCCTGGGTTTAAAAAACTATGTCAATAAAGCACAAGCTTTGGCAGGTCCTGCCATCTTGGAAAGGCTTTAGATACTATTTAGGAAAAAACTGTCTGCTTTTCTAAGACAAGCTTAGCTCAATAAAGAAAAATTTGTCATTAAGAGACTGGCCACTCACTGAATTGTTTTGGACAAAGAAAAATACAAAATGTCTCTTGGTCTTGTGCAGTCCTTCTCATCTGCAGTGATGATAATGGTGGAAAAGAGGGCTGAGGATGCTTAGGATCACGCAATATTTAGACCATCTGTAAACCTTAATTTGCTTTTGGTTCTTTAAATGCAAGATCCTTGTTCAGTGACCCATGAAAGTGTGTGTATGCTACTGGAAACTGAATTATGTTCATCTTAACAATTCTCAACACAAATGAAACAAGACAAAAGGACATTGTAGCTGAAGGAAAGAATGGCTCACAGGATGTCTTTGGAGAAGCAAATAAAGACCCTGGCAGAGCTGGTGTTATTTTGTGCCCAAGGATAACAAAAAACACTTTCATGGAACATTTAGTCAGGTAAGAAGTTGGGAATAGGAAGGATGGCAAAGATATTAGGAGTGAGAAATGAGAGTTCAGATGCTTGTAGGCCACCCAGAAGCCTCATACCTATATAACCTAAATCCTTTCCTTGGATGTGTCAGCTTACAGTCTGATTGTTAAATTTTCAGTGTGACCATTTACACTTTGGAAATTGGCAAACACCACAAATCAGGGCATGGTTTACTGTTCTGATGATGATCTAGACTTAAGAAAATGATGGAGAAGATGTTAATACAGATTAAACTTAAAATGGTGGTGTGTATACATTCAACTATTTACCAGCACCGGCTACTGAGCATTTCATTAAGGAGAGAGTAGGGAAACTTTGGACACAGTGAGCAATGTAACATCACAAAAACTGAAAGTAATTAATAGAAGATGACTTGTTACCCGTGTGGGAATCATTTGAGTCTGCTGTCTGTAGAACATGACCACTAACTTGTTAGAGGCAAAACTGGGCTAAAGAGCAAAACTGAAAAGATGTAATATGCAATTTAGATAAACTCCAGCCTGATCAATTTAAACAATCTGTTGGGAAATGAATAAAAGAACAGATACTGTCATAGACTACCACCACTTCCTAAGGAAGTTTAACTGATATAAATCACTTGCCACAGTGAGACCAAAACAGCATAGAAACTGCTCAGCCAATGTACACTTTGTCTCTTTGCCAAGAGGGAAAAATGTAGCCAAGGTCAACATTGGCTTATATAAAGTCATTTTAGAGATCTCAGGGGAGGATTAGAAAATGGAGTAGTAGCACCTTATAAAACAACAAAAAAGCAGAGGGGGAAAAATAAGTTTATAGAAAGCTTGGCAAGACACTCGGCTAAATTTAATCATCTCGAGAGCATTTAAAGATGAAGCTAGAAGAACAACAAATGTAAAAGACCTATAGGTTTTTATAATAAGTCCTTTGTCCTATAATGACAGTAGGGTCACTTCAAGTAGTCAGTCTCACAGGCACGATGATGTGCAGTGCGGGGAAGTAGACATAGTACTGAATGAAGCAAAAACATTGGGGCAGCTGAACTAGACCAAGTACATATAAGAGGACTATGGGAAGTGACACAATTATTAAAGGCATTAAAGAATCAATTCTCAAGGCATGTGAAAAGGGGAGATAATACCAAGGTCTTGGAAGAAATTCCAAACGTTATTGTTGCACACACATCGCCCACCCAAGAGAAAAAATAGTAATGTCTGCGATATTTTTTGAGCATGTACGTGCATTGAAGAAATCCTAAATAAAGGCATGAGAAGGGACCAGACATTCACAAACTTAAATTCAACGGTGGACATCTTCATAGCCATTTAACTGACTAAACGATCCTACTGTACTTGTTTTGTTGACTCTCTTTAAAAAGCAATCTTTAAGTAGGGAAAAGTCACCATAAAGACCCTTCTCCAACAAGACGTCTTCCATATATATATGTGAGAATAAAGATTCCCAAAAGCGGGGGATAAAGAATTTTTAAGTTGATTATCTGTAATATATTTATCTGTCATGTCAAGTGAGGCATAAAATGGACATACTTGCCACAGGTTTTTGCCATTTCTATAGAGGATATCTACTGCAGAGTCAAAACAGAGGAATTAGATAGTGAGGTCTTCCCTTTGCTCCATGCACTTAATATAAATACTAGAACATTGCTGAACCTCTTGAATGAGATCCGTGAGTCAGTGAAGCATTTGCCCTAATAATCCAAACTGAAAAAGCCAAATGAATGAAAAATGCTTATTTTCTAGACTGGGCTATTCTTCCAACTGCATACTATAGAGTTGGTCCATTAATATGTTTATCTTAAATGGACATGGAGAGTAAGCTGGACTGCTTTGGAGAAATTGTGACATGCCTTTAGTGACTGCAAGTGCTCAGCGAGCATTTATTAAGCACTTAAAAAAAAAATTGCCAGGCACTGTGATAAGCCCTAGGGATACAAAAAAAAAAAGCAAAAAATGACCCGTCTTCCAGAAGCCTACATTCTAATGGAGGAGACAACATTAAAGTCATAGCACATAAGAGAAATTAGCAGAGGATTGGCAGCGGGGGGACCAGTAAAGGCCTTTTGGAGGAAGTGGCGCTTGAGCTGATGCTAAAGGAAGCCAAGGGTTATAAGAATTGGAAATTGGATGGGAGAAGGTGTGGGAAGCCAAGAGTTTTATGTGCAAGGAATAGCAGTTGGCTTGTAGGGTGTGTGAAGAGGAAGGAAATGTAGAAAGACTGAAAAGGTAGAAGGGGGTCAGGTTGTGAAGAGCTTTAAAAGCCAAGCATGTCAATATTTAGTCTTGGACACATGTTTAATGAGTGGGGAAGCAGGGATACCATTGAAATTGGTGTGCTTATGCTCCAGAAACTAGATAGAAGATGGATTAGAGTTGGGAAAGACTAAAAGTAGGGAGACCAATTAGAAGGCAAGAGGTGAGGAAGGCTTCTACTAGGGTGGTGGCTGTGTGAGTGAAGAGAAGAGGATGTTAATGAAAGATGTTGTGGGAGAAGAAATTACAAGGTTTAACAACTAACTGGATATGATGAGAAAAGAGTCAAGGGTGACACTGAGATGATGAATTCTAGGTGACTGGCAGGGTGGTCAGTGACAGTATGGGAAAATTCAGAAGAGGTGGAAGACTTCGAGTTTTGTTTTGCTTTCTTTTTAAGTAAAAGGTGAAACATGTTATTGAAAATTAAGAGAAACCAGAGTATTTTTAGTTTGTTCTTGGAGCAGAGGCGCATCTTTTTAGCCACAGTATCTTCTGGTATTGCTGAATGTAGGTTATCAACCAAGAATTGAGAGAAGGAGCATCAAGGATGCCATCAGATGGATGATTAAGGTGGACCTGTCGTGTGGTGATGATTGATAATTCATGGACATCCCACGTTCTCTATTGGTACCCATTCGTTATCAAGAGATCTCAAGGTAGGTTCCTGAAACACTGAGCAGATCCTCTGTGGAGGATTTATAGGAGAATATGAACAAAGATAATAGGATGAGGAGGTAGATAGAGATGGGTTGTCTTTCTTGAAGAGTTTATTCCCATGAATGAGATCAGAGGTCCACTGAAGTATGTAGAAGTAAGTACTCTCCAAGGCACTAAAGTTTTCTGCTGCTTAAGAATATGAGCAGTATATAAACAGGAACTGTATCTTTTCTGAACAACTGTTATATCTGTGTTCAGAGATAGCCCTTTAGAGAGAAGGCGAATGCACGTGAACTAGTGATGGGGCTGACTTTTCATGCTCAATGAACCAGGATAGGAGGAACCCAGGATAGCCAGAGTCCCAGTCTGAGGTCATGCTTTTCTGATGATCTGGAGGTCTTTTATTGGAATCAACTCTTGCTTCATCTCTCCAGCCCTCAGATTTCCCATTTTTAAATAAAGAGGCTAAGCTAGGTGATCTCTGAGGTCCTCTGAAAAATACAAAGCACAAATACATACATTTAAATATGGCTTCAGATTTTGTGTCACATGATTTTCATGGAATTCATGATTTTGCTCTTTTAAAAAATGGTTTTTTAGTAAACAAAATCGCACTCATTTAAGTTGACTAAAATGTGTGTTCCTTCAAGTAGCCCCTGTGGTGAGTCTGTACTAACATTGAACTTGTGTAGTCCTAGAGCTGGGTCCCCAGGGCTTCCCCTTCACATTTATATTGCTTGATGGTCTTATAGGAGCCAGTTATGAGAGCAATGAAGGGGCTAATGAAGGCCAGACCATTGTGTGCCTGCAAGACTACAAAAGTCAGAAACACGTTAATGTTTTAAATGGGTTAAAAAACCCATTCATAAATACAGACATTCAAACACATAGAAGGGGTCTGGCTCTAACCTGACCCTATCTCAGAAACAGTAGCCTAAGTAGATAGTCGCCACAAAGGAATAGAAATGCTGGACACTGGTTGGGGAAAGCCCAGCACCACAAGGGGGATAATTGTATTTCTGGAAGAAGACAAGGTAGCAGATGACTGCAACCCAAATGTTTTCCCACAGCATTTTGCCCTATTCAGTATTTACCAGAAGTTAGCTGGCGTACTTGGACTTTACTTGTATAGCTTTTCCATTGAGGAGATTTATTGCCAAGGCTCTCAGTTTTACCTTTGTAACATCTCTCACCCCTTCTAACCTCCAATAACTCACTGCCCTGGTGCAGGCACTCATCTCCTCACTCCTGTGCTATTGGAATAGACTTCTGGTTGGTCTGCCTGCACTCTCCACTGCAGTCTAGCTTCCACTCAACTGCTGTTATTTTCCTAAAGCACAGGTCCAATTATGTCACCCCCCAGTAAACTCCACTGACTCCCTACTACCTCCAGGATCAAATATAAAGTCCTCTGTTTGATATTCAGAGCCCTTCATAACCTAGGTGTTTCTCTCTGTCTTCTGTCTGTCTGTCTCTCTCTCTCTCTTTCACACACACACACACACACACACACACACACACACACTCCCTTTCCCAGTCCTAGGTGTTTTACTCTTCTACATACTCTTCCATCTAATGACACTGACCTTCTTGCAGTTCTTCAGACAAGAGAGGCCACCTCCCAACTTGGCATTTTCACTGAATGTCCCTCATGCATAAAATGCTCTCCCATCTCATCTGTCGCCTAGCTTTCCTGACTTCCTTCAAGTTCCAATTAAAATCCTACTTATCTTCTAGAGGAGCCCTCTCCCAGTCCCTCAGTTCTAGCGCCTTCCCTCTGTTGATTTTTACCTGTTTATCCTGTATCTAGCTCATTAGCACATAGTTGTGAGCTCATTGAAGGCGGGTACTGTCTTTTGCCTTTCTTTGTATCTCCAGCACTTAACACAGTGCTTGGCTCTCAGGAAGCAAGACCTATTCCAGAAAGTTCATTTTCTTCCTGAAGCCTATTTTCGGTCATGAATACTCAGTTTTCTGGGTGCTTCATAAGTGTTTATTGACTAACAGATTTCTTGATAGACATATTCCTGATTCTTATCGCTGAGATTTTCCCAGGTTTCCCCAGAAGTTGTCCAGATATTAATACAAGAACACTACATCCAAACCACACTGTGGACTTTAAGATTGTTACCAGTTTCTCCTGGCGGGGTTTTTTGCCTTGTATTTTCCCTATTTCTAGAATATAGCTCCTTCCACTTCATTCAGCTGAAGTATTTGTCTTCTATCACTTACTTGAAGACCCACAAATATGCTCTGTTTAATTTTAGCCTTACTGTTTCTTAGAAATTTATTTTTCAGATAAAACTTGGACTATTTCAATACATTGCTTTAACAGAATTTTTTATTAAATCAAGTAGAACCTAATTAAAAACTTTTTTTCAGAACCTCCTAGTGCAAGTCTTCTTAACCTGGGGTCCAGTATATTTTGATAATTATTTCGATAAAATTGGTTTTCTCTGTAATCCTATATATCTTATGCGTTTAAAAATGTTTAGAGAAGGGATGCGTAGGCTTCACCAGACTGCCAAAACAAGTCCATGACACAGTGAAAGCGAAGAGCCCCTGAACTAGGAGCTGGCAACACATTTTTCTTTCCTACAATCAGTTTTTCCCTTTGAAGCCACATTTTGTAATATTTGGTCTTTTTCTTTCTCTGCTGTTCCATTTGCAAATAAAGCAATAGCATTTGGTATACCCAAGTTGTAATATTAGTAAAAAGAATACTCTACTAACAATACTTGTCCTAATGCTTCTTAAGAAAAATTTAATATTTTGCATATGTTTTCATGTCCTCTTGTGAGATAGTCTATCCTTTTAGTCTAGCAACTAAAAAATATCACTTTAATATTTTTGGACAAGTTAACATGTAAGGTCATTTAGGTCTCCTTGAGTTGTTAAATGAAGATCTGAAGATAAGTACTTCAAATGAGTGATCACCACCTTGCTGACTTACTTCAACTGCTAAGCCTCCTTACTCTCTGACTCATCAGATTCATTGCCATCTACATTGTGTTTTATTGTTTTGGTCATATGGCTCTATATGTAAAACCAGTCTTACAGTTGATGATAGATTTGGGTGTTGTACTCTGTATTTAGACTTGGAGATAATCACTGATATATTTGTTTAGGAAAAATCAAAATCTGTTCAATGGATTTTTATTGTCTTCCTTCCAATCCTATGAACTGCGGACAGCATATGACAAGATACATGTATCTAACCAGTTAGTAGTTTAACAAGTAATTTAGACTAAAATGGAGAGAGTGTTGGTGCATGATTTTTTGTTTGCAGATGATTGTGTGCTAAATGCAGCCTCTGTATGGATCAGTTCTCTGCTGCTTGTGCTAATTTTGGCCTAATAATTAACACCAAGAAAACACAGGTGCTCTATCAGCCAGCACCACACCATCCATATGGGGAACCATTGGTTACAGCCAATGGAGAAGTTTTGAATACTGTGGATAAGTTCATTTACCTTGGCAATATACTTTCCAGGGATGTACACATTGATAATAAGGTTGACACACGAATTGCCGAAGCTAGCACAGTGTTTGGGAGGCTCTGAAGGAAAGTATGAGAGAGGAGAGGTATTAGACTGACTACCAAGCTGAAGGTCTGTATAGCCGTTGTGCTGTTGTATTCCCATTAAACCTGGACAGCAAGTCAGCCATGCCAGGAAACTGAATTGCTTCCATATGAATTGTCTTAGGAAGATGCTGAAGATCAACTGGCCAGAATAAGATACTGAGGTCCTTTCTCGAACTAAACTGCCAAGCATTCAGACTCTATCACAGAGAGCATAACTCCGATGGTCTGGCCACATTGTTTGAATGCCAGACATACACTTGCCAAGATGTCTGTTTTATGGAGAGCTCACACGGGGCACGTAGTGGTCAGAAAAAGCAATAAAAGGACACTCTCAAGGTCTCTCAACTTTGGAATTTATTTTGTGGCATCGGAGATCCTGGCATAGGACCACCCAACATAGTGTGCCCTCATTAGAGAAGGTGCTGTGCTCTATCAGCAAAGCAGATTTGAAGTAGCTCAAAAGAACTGCTAGATGCACAAATTTGGAGACCCAAATGGTCACACAGACTATTTGGACCCGACCAGTGGTAGAGCATTCTGAGCTCATATTGGTCTGATCAGCCACAGTGGGGCACACTATAACTTGACTCTAACACGGTGGTGTCATTTTGGTCCTCCTTGGGAACAAAGGACATCATCCAACCACATTTAACAGTAATTTAGCACAGCTGGAGGCCCCAGGCCTTATTTTAATCACCTATTTTGCAACAAAAACAATACATGTTTTAAGTGGAAAACGAAATTTTGTCTCTGAGCTAACTCACTGTGCTCAACAAAAACTATTTGGATGACTGATGTACGTACCAGACACACCAAGAATTTAAGGTAATGTCCACTATATCTACCAAATACAAATGCTTCAGAAAAATAGGCTGACAACGGTTATTTACTATATATATATATATATATGTGTGTATATATATATATATATATATATATATATATACACACACACACGCACACATACATACATACATACATACATGCGGAGTGTTTCAAATTCACATGAAATTGGGACTTCATACCAAGTGTAAGGGCAAGCTGGCTGGTGCCTTCTCACAACTACCTCCCCTCAGCCATAACACATTTTATTAATGCTATGTATCACATACTCTCACATGTAACATGCCACTCAGTAATGGTGGGTGCCAAAAATGCAAAGAAAATTTTAAATTCAGCATAAAAGATACATCTACAACAAGAGATTTCCCTGTGATAAAATGTGTTGAACAATGGGTACTTTTCACTTCTAAATGTTATGATACTTTTTTTTAACCATCTTATGATTTCATCATCAGTGTAGGAAGTTAGGTGATGAGCTTCCTCTGCATTGCAGATAGCAGCTTCTTTGTATTAGAGAGTTACTTGCTGCAATGAGGTTATGTTACTTGTCCAGGGTCACACAATCAGATGAGACTTGAACCCAGGACTTCCTCTACTCAGGGTCTACCATCCAGCTTTTCTAAGTCCTTCACTCTAGATCAGCTCAACCTGACTCTTTGTAATATTATATGAAGATATTTATTATCTTCATAATGCTAGCCCAGTTGAAAGCTCTCTCCTTGGAACCCATTACCAAATCCCTTCTCCATCTCTCCTCTTCAGGGAGTCACAGGGTACTCTAATGATTTGAATGTAGGCTATACTACTTTCCCTTCCCTTTATAAAGCAGTTTATAATCTCTCATGGAAGCTGCTTCAACCATGATGGTCTTCCCATCGACAATAACAAACTTCCTATTGACTTACTCAGAAACAGGAGGAGCCTATTTGAGGAGGCCTTACATGTTACTATTGCTGATTCTTGCAAGATTAGGTGTACATTTGGTCTTTCTGCTTTCAAGTCTCCCATAGCATCCTCTTGGCCCTACTCTCTTAGCTGAGGACCTTGTTTCATACTTCGTTCCTCTGCCTCCAAAAAAAAAAATGATACAATTTGCTGAAAGTTCCCTTTTTTTCATCTCCTCATGTCATATCCCTCTGAAATTACCCTCCACTATCCCCTCACTATAGCCTTAGGCCCTTCCTGCTAAGGCCAACTGCTTTATGTACACCCTTCTTCCTGTTGTCTCCAGCAGATTACCAAACACCCCCCCCACTATCATTTTCACTTTAATTTTTACTCTTTCCCTTTCTACTCCTTCCCTTCCTAATGCTTCCAAAGGGATCCATGTCTCCCCTATCCTTAAAACACCCTCAATAGATCCTTCCCTTTTTCATTTAAACTTGAAAAAGCTATTTACACTGGGCACCCTCCTCTCACTGTCTTCTAAGCTTTCTGGAGTCTGGTTTTCAACCTCATCATCCAACTAAAGTTGCTCTCTCCAACATTACCCGTAATCTTTTAGTTATCTGATCCACTGGGCTTTTCTCGATTTTCATCTTTTTTGGCCTCTGCAGGCTTTCTTTTGACCACTTACTTTTCCCAAAGTCATTTCTCTGGGTTTTCCCTGGCATAATTTTTTCCTGCTATCCTACTGACATATCAGACCACTCCTTTTCCATGTCCTTTGCTGGATTTTCATTTATATTATTATTATTATAATTAGTGGTAGGTGTCCTCCAAAACTCTGTCCTGAGCCCACTTTTCTCTATGTACTCTCTCACTTGGTGATCACGTCAGTTACTATGGCTTCAATTATAATTTCTGTTTTGATGCTTCACAAATCTTGACCCCTAGTCTTCCTCCTGAGCTCTAATTGCACATTAAAAACTGCCTATTGGATATTTCATACAGGAGTCCTGAAAACATCTCAGACTCAATATGTCTGAAACAGAGCTCATTATCTTTTCCCCAAAACCCACCCCTCTTTTGAATTTCCCTGTAATTGTTGAGGACGGCACCATCCTCCCAACCACCCAAATTCATGATCTTAGTGTCATCATGAATTCCTTAGGTTTACCCCACATATTCTATCAGTTGTCAAATGTAGTTTCTACCTCTATAACATATCTAACATATATATATTATATTATTATATATTATACATATATAATCTCATATATATGTATATATGTATGTATATATACATACATATATATATACATATACATATACACATACACACACATATATATGTCCCCTTTCTCATCACGTGGCGACCATCGTAATCGCCTCCCATCTGAGTGATTGCAGTGGCTTCCTAATCTGCCTCCTTGCCTCAAGTCTTCCCCAACTGCAAGCCATCCTCCACACAGCTGCATAGTGATTTTCCTGATGTGTGATTCTAGCCATGTCAATCTCCTCAATAAATTTCAGTGGCTGCTGTTACCTCTAGGATAAAATAGAAACTATTTGGCATTTAAAGCTCTCATAACCTGGCTCTATCCCATCTTTCTAATCTTCTTATACATTATTTCCCTCTATACCCTCTACAATCCATCCATACTGACCCATTTACTGTTCCTAACACATGACATCTCTGCCTTTCAACTAGCTGTCCCCCATACCTGAGGTGCATTCCTTCCTCACCATCTCTTAGAATCCCCGGCCTTCCTCAAGACTCACCTCAAATGTTGCCTTCTTCATAGACCTTTCCCAGTAATCTTTCTCCTTCTCCCTTCCACCCCCAGCTACTCGTGCCTTTGCTTCTAAATTTACTTTGCACTTACATTATAATTACCTATTTATATACCTGTTGAGTCCCTCATTAGATGTAAGCTTTCTTGAGGGAAGGAATAGCTTTTGCTTTTTGTTGTAAATCTATCATTTAGCATAGTACCTGAAACATAAAAAGTGCTAAATGGTTGATTTGATGCCATTGCTTGAATTCCTGCTGGAGACAGAATTCTAATCCATCAATCACTGACCTGCTTTCCCAAGGTTGGAGAGAACTTATAGATAGATGGTGGGAGGGGATTGTTGAGAGTACCCCTTACAATGATTATATTTATCTTCACTTGATATTTTCTTCGATTAAATGTATTGAGTTGAACTTGCCTCTCATGCTTAGAGTTGTAGAATATTTCTGTGTCATCTACAGAGGTGGCTCTGTGTAACTTAGTATCACTCTGTGAGAAAGAATGGGGACAGAACAAATTTACACTTATTCCCAGCAATGTGGTATTTGGTCAGCCCTCGTAGAAATGGTAAGTTGTAAGCTGGAAGAGCGGGTTGGCAGGATGCTGTAGGACTGCTGAAGCTATAAAAGAAAGCTATGGAGTTGGGGAAGTGTTTGTTTCACCCCTGTTGTATCTGGAATGCAACAGAGGGAAGGAATGGAAGTATTAGAGGCTGGAGACAAAGCTAAAAAAAAAAATGAATTGCAAAGTAAAGGCTAACCAGAGATGTCATTATTTTAAATAAAGAATATTTGCTTTAGAAAAAATATTTCTTCAAATAGGTACTTTAATGCAGTAAAGTTATGGAATCATTTTTCAGTTTTTTGCCAATATTCTCTTTTAAAAAAGGTTTTGGGGGGGTGATCTGTATAGTATATTTGCATATAGCAAAGGCTATGTGGTACAGAATCCAAGGAATGCTTTCTGTTTAACAAATCAGCCAAAATGACGCCTTTAATTCTTAATTTGGAATATTTACTAAATAGAAGGCAAAGCAAGAATAATTAAAATATAACATTCTATCCACAAACTTGGGACAGATTCTTCTACCATTATACGCAGTGTCCATAGGGGAAAGTATACTTTACAAAACAATAGCATGGAGGCATATGAACAAGAGACACGTGTGCCTGGGGCAACTCACAACTCTAGACCATCAGGTTTTGATGTATTTGAAGACCACGAGTCTCTGATGGGCTCTGCTATTCCTCTTGGCCAGCTTTCTCTTGCTGGATGGGGCAGGATCTGAAGGGTTTTACCTGTTAGGCAGTAGATAGCCATGTAAGAAAAGGTAGAAACAAAACATGTCCCATCTAGTTAGATCTTCCAAGCTCTAAAGCTTTTCATCCAAACAGCAGGTGGAAATGAAGGCTCTGAGATCTTGCTGTGATTCAATTGAATATTTTCAAAATCTGCTAAAACTGGTCTTTACTGACACCACCACTCTTATGTGAAATGACTTACCTCTGTCTTATGGGGGAAAACTAAAATCCACATTTCTGTCAGCCAAGCCACAGACAGTCAATATGCAAGTATCCTATAGCCACTAAAAAATTCTAGGTACTGGGATTTCCTGGTTATCAACCCAAAATTCTTCATATTAGTCATTTGTAATTAGATTCTGGGAATCAGAATACTGATCATCTTTACCTTGAGTAAGTACTTTTCATCTAAGTGATGGCTTTTTCAACTGGCTTTGTTTCTGTCCCCTTTTCAATCAATAAAATTGTCTTACTCATAAAGGGGCACTATCTGACATGCACATTAAAGGCAATAATAACTAAATTTGTATAATGCTTTACAATTGACAAATAACTCATACATAAGTTGTATCATTTGATCCTCACATCAACACCATGAGGTAGTTTGGGAAGATATTATCTTCATTTTATTGGCAAGGAAAGGTCACACAAAGATTGAGCTCAGACTTGAACCCGTATCTTCTAACTATAACTATCTTTAAACCATATGACAAAAGTCTCATCATTTTACATTAACAAATTGTAAAGTACTTAGGTTACCACATTAGTATTTTAACATAATTAACCCCAGGTTCTGAGGTCATTCCTTAGGATACACTGTTTGGAGAGGGTGGTATATTTGTCACAAAAGTTTTCTCAAGTCTCTACCTGGGCTCTATCATAAGTCTGCTCTGTAAAGAAAACCTATCTGCATAGCTTTTATCCTGAACTGGTTTTTGTAAAGCCTTGGCTGGAATTCAATGTCCAGAAACTAAGCAGGAAGGGCTAGTCAGTGCGAACATATTCCTCCCTCCCTCTTGTTAACTTCCTCCAGAGGCAAAAAAAGAAAAAAAAAAGACCTTTAAGGCCTACTTTCTTGATAATGTTATTCCGTCATTCAGTTGCATCTGACTCTTCATGAGTTTTCTTGGCAAAGATACTGGAGTGATTTGCCATTTCCTTCCCCAGTGTGTCACCATTTTAAAGATGAGGAACTGAAGTAAAGAGGGGACAAGTGACTTGCCCAGGTTCACACAGCTAGTAAGTGTCAGAGGTCAGATTTGAACTCAGATCTTCCTGACTCCAGGCCTGGTGCTCTATTCACTGGACTGCCTAGTTGTCACTACTTTCTTGTACTCTGTTTCATCTCAGAGCTGTACATTTTGATTTGTATTTAAGCAGTGTATCCTGATGGTTGGAACCACTAGGCTAGAATCCATGAAAATTTAGCCTGAGTTCCACTTCTGTCATCTTTTATGACTTCAATGAATGTTTCTGGTCCTCAGTTTTTCCATTTGAAGAATGTGAAAAGTCATTCCTAACTCTTCCTACTTTTCAGGGAGATCATGAGGATTCTCAGTAAAAACTAAGATTTTTGCTGCCTGTGAGAGAGAGGAATCTCAGGCAGATATGAAGAATGGAAACAATGGAAGAAAAGAGAAGAGTGTTAGAGGTTATGGTGACCGACGTGCAAATTGAAGAGCAAGTACAATATGGGACTGAGCAGAAAGCATATTGTATATAGAAGCTAGATTTTTTTAAACCACTTAGAGAGTCAGTGTATCATTGTGGACAGAGAGCCAGGCCATGAATGAGGGAGTCCTGGGTTCAAGTCTTGCCTCTTACACTTAATTGCTTTGTGATCATGGGCAAATCACTTTACCTATCAATGCCCCTAGAGAGTAACTATCCATGACTATAAATTTCAGACAAAGTGTTATAGATAGAGGGGTTTCTTCTTTGGGAGCTCCTTACCAATGAAATCATGGGCCTAATTCCAACCAAATCGTATCTTTAACCAAATGAAGACTATTTACATGTTTGGAGCAGGAAAAGGGGAAAAGCAAAGGCATTAATGGGAAATTAGGGAATGACTGCCCAAGAGGGCAATGTGAAAAAATTTGAATGGGAGGGGAAGTGGTATTTGATATTTCTTAAATGATACTGGCAAAGATTTATGCAATATCAGCTCTAATGCCCAAATCAATGGGAGAAGTCCAAATGACATTTTTGCAGTGAGGGACAAAAATCAAACAAGAGGAAGCATTGGGAAGAGAGGGGCTAATGGGGGATTTATTTTGGAAAACTGACAGTAAGAAAGAAAAAAGTAATATGGCCCCCCTTTGGGGCAATACCAATCATTAGGCCAAGGAAAACCACTGACCAGAAGGCGGTCACAGTTGATTGTAAAACATGTTGCAATATTTGATTTTGGCAGACATTCTCTAATCTAATGATCCAATGATTCACGGTATCCTTAAAGACTAGGCTAGATGAGAGTATAGTTGAATGAATTTATAACTGGTTGAACAATGATCCAAACAATGCCAGTGAGTGCATCAAGCAACATGAAGGGAGATGTCTAGTGACCTAGCTCAAGGTTCTGTGCTTAACTCTGTTCTCTTCAACATCTTTATCGTTGAATGAAGACATAGAAAGCATATATATAGAATGTGAAGATTATATATAATATATGTCTAGGAGAGAAAACGCATGCTGAATTTGTAGTCGGGAAGACCTCAGTTAAAATCCTGCTTCTAACACTTATCAGATATGTGTCTATGCATAACCACTGTACTTCTGAACCTTATTTCCTTATCTGTAAAATGGGAATAACAATGTGAAACCTACTTCATAGAGTTGTTTTTGTGAGACTCTCTCTCTCTTTATCTATCTATCTATCTATCTATCTATCTATCTATCTATCTATCTATCTATATACACATATATATGTGTGTGCATGTTATAGATGCATACATACAGCATTTTATAAATCTAAAAGGAACATATAAGCATCATTATTAAATGAAAAAGATTAAGGTTCAAAGTCATCTTCACAGGCTAAAATGATGAATCAAACTGAGATTCATTTTAACAATCATAAATATCAAGTTCTGTACTTAGTTAAAAAAAAATAACCATAAAAATGTGGGATGGAAAAGGACTGGTTCGACAGCCATTTGAGTGAAAAGGTCGAGGGCTTTGGTGACTCACAAAGTAAGTATGAGGCAGTGGTGTGATGTGGGTACCAAAAAGTTAATAATCCTGTAGACTTCCGAGATTAGCAGTATAGTGTCCAGGTCAAGGGAAGTAGTAATTACATTGAACTCTACTAGTCAGATCACATCTGAAGTGCTATGTCCAGCTCTAGACCCTACAGCTTAAGAGGGATGTTGACATTCATGGAATGGGCCCAGAAAGGAGCAACAAGGTACAGAGGTCTCCAAATGCTGTCACATTATTACAACTTACGTTTGCAAGTGCCTAAAGGTTTATAAAGTGTTTTCCTCAGCTTCAACCTATGACATAAGTAGTAAAGGTTCATCATCTCCATTTGACAGGTGAGGAAATTGACCCAAACAGATTGGGACCCCAGAAGCTTTAAGTAACTTGCCCAGGATTACACAGCTAGTAAGTGTCAGAGCTGGGACTCCAACCCAGATTTAAAATAAAACAAAACAAAACACAGCTCTCTTACCACAGTTGTTACTACTATAGTTAAAAGGTTGAAGGAGCCAGCGATGTTTAGTCTGTTTAAGAGAATATTTAAAGAGGATATGATCCCTGTCTTTAAATATTTATAGGGCTTCCATATGGAAGAGGGTGTAGAATTGTTCACTTTGGCTGCAGGGGACAGAACCAAGACCAACCAATACAAGTTACAGGGAGGCAAATTTCACCTTAATATAAGGAAGAACTTCATAACAATAAGATATTACATTATCATGAAAAAGTGAACTCCCCCTCACTAGAAGCATTTAGCAGAGAATGCCTGTCAAAGAGGTTGTATTAATTGAGAGAAAAATTCCCTTCTGCCTTTATGATCCTTGACTCTTCTCCATCCTTCATCTCCCACATCCAGTCAGTTACTAAATCATGTCAATTCTACCTCCACAGTTCTTCATTTCTGTCCTGTCTCTCCACTCATGTAATTATAACCCTAGTTCAGGCCCTCATCACCTCTCACCTGGATGACTATAATGGCTTCCTAATTTGTCTTCCTGCTCCTAGCCTCTCCCATCTGTAACCCATCCTTCATGCAGTTGCCAAAATAATTTTTCTAAGGCATAGGTCTAACAGTGTCACTCCCTTGCTAAAGGGGGAAAAAAGGTCATTGGTTCTCTGCTGCCTGTGGGTAATTTAGCCTGGTATTTAAGGCCTTCCACAATCTGGCTCTGACTTACCTTTCCAGCTTTATTTCATGCCACCCTTCATGAATTCTACATTCCAGCCTAACTTGGCATTTACCTGTTCCCAAACACAGTACTCCATCTCCCTCTCTTTGCTTTGACACAAGCCTTTCTCTATCCCTAGAAAGTATTTCCTCTTCATCTGTGCTTTTAGAATTCTTGTCTTCCTTCAGGGTTCAGCCCAAACCATAAAGCCTTCCCATGCTTTTCCCTCCTCGTTTTTCTTATATTAACAAGTAGCCTGGTCATTTGGTGATGAATTCTTTTGCCATGGCAAACCATGAAACATAGTAAAATACAAATGATGCTCAGTCCCGTGCAGCTCCCTTCAGCTTCTGAAGGTAGCAGTGGCTGAAAGGGGGGCAAAGGGTACTAATAATCGTAAATAGAGGATATCTGTGCTGAAGTCAACACAGTTTTGAAGGTATTGAGGGACTGAGTCTCAAAAGCATGTGAAAGAGGGGAAGACTCCAAACACATGGAAAAATCTAAAACATACTTATTAAAAGAAAACAAATGACCAAGAGGACATTAATACCTATTGACCTATAGATCTACTTTCCCATTTATGAGAATAATCTATGCATGAATCAAGAGTTTTCATGATGACAATATTAGAAGGGGATAGGCAAACTTTCACAAGTGACATTCCACAGTAGATGATACAATGAACTGAATGCTATAGACAGTAGTATTTATATGAATTAACTATTTTTAAAAAGCCTTTGGGGGCAGCTAGGTGACGTAGTAGATAGAGCACCGGCCCTGAAGTCAGGAGGACCTGAGTTCAAATCTGGCCTCAGACCAAACACTTGACACTTACTGCTAGCTGTGTGACCCTGGGCAAGTCACTTAACCCCAATTGCCTAAAATACAAAACAAGAAAAAGCCTTTGATTTGAGAAAGCAAAATGTCACCTTTAAGGCTCCCTTCCAAAATTGTGTTTGTGATGTCTCTAAGCTGCAAAACTGGGCTAGGAAGGTTTTCAGTACTAATTCTGTGATCCTGTAATTTTTTTCTAAGTAGGAGGGGCAAGAAGATGATCTATTAGCGTAACTGCTACTGATTTAAGGTCAGAAAAAAGTTGCTTTTGCATCCTTTGGAGACAGCTGAATTAGTTGTGGTATATGAATGTGAAGGACTACTATTGTGCTGTAAGAAATAAGGAGATAAATAGTTTCAAAGAGACATGGAAAGATGTGAACTGACAGAAAAAAATTAACAGAAAAAGAAGAATATACCAAATAAAATCAATATTATAAAAATGAACAATTTTGAACACATAAACTGATGAAGAATGAAATGATCAGAATCAGGAGAACAAGTGATACAACACTGTAAAGATAAACAACCTTGAAAGGTGTAAGAACTATAATCGATACAATATCACCCATGATTCCAGAGGACTGACCATGAAACATATTCTCTACCTCCAGAGAGAGAAGTGATAGACTTAGGGGGCAGAATGAGACATATGTGTGTGTGTGTGGTGTGTGTGTGTGTGTATTATGTATATATGTATATATACACCCATGCACACACGCACATGTGTTCGCACACACATATGTACACAGCCAATGTGGACATTTGTTTTGCTTGACTATGCATATTTGTTACAAGAAATTTTGTTCTTTTTTTCAGTGAGATGAGGGATAGGAGAAAGAGAAAATCAATTTTTATTAAAATTTTTTTTTAAATGAAGAGGTTAGGGGAGTGCTACCGATGTGGAATGCTGCATGCCAGCCTCTGATGAGTTCGCTGTGTTAGTTTTTCCTCAACTGTCTCCTGTTCTTGTCTTAGCTGTTTGGTCTTCCTCCTCCTGTTTTGGCCCAATTTTGTTTTTCTGCTTTCAAATGGGAATTTATCCTAAGGCTTGATCCTCTGTCCTCTACTCCTCTTTCTCTACACTGTTTCCTTCAGAGAGCTCATCCATTCAAAGGATTTCAGCCATTACTTCTAATCTGCTGAGTTACCTACTAGACGTTTTCACTTTGGTGACCCACTGTTACGTGAAACTTAACTTTTCTAAAATGGGTTATCTTTGGGAGGGCGGAGCCAAGATGGCAAAGTAAAAGCAGTAATTTTCTTGAGCTCTCCCCCAAACCCCTCCAAATACCTGTAAAAATGACTCTAAACAAATTCTAGAGCACAATTCAGCATGGGCTGCAAAGGCAAAGACAGAGCAGGCCTCAGCAATCTGAATCACAGGCAGCCGTGGCCGTTTCCAAACTTCTCAACCCACAAACTCCAAAGACAACTCAGAAGGTCAGTGGGAAAGGTCTGTTGGACTTGAGTGAGACGTAAGTGCAGTCTGGTCCTGGCCCTAGTGCCGCCCCAAGGTGGCGGCCACAGTGGCAGCAGCTGCTTCCAGAACTCTCAGCCCACAGATAGTGGGGGGATCTAGTGGTTGATCAGAGGGGAATTGAAGGGATCTCTTTGCTGGTGCTGAGGCAGGATTGTCTTGCTCTGTCTGTGCTTGGATCCAGGTCACAGTCCTAGGTGGAGGTTGTAGTGGTGGTGAGAAGAAATCCACCTCACAGTTTCAAGGCAGAAAAGAGTGCTTGTGGTCACTCATAGACCAGAGCACAGGCCAGGAAAGGAGCAAACACCTGTCCTTTGATTATACCACCTTGGAAGAACTGAAAATTTACAGGAAGCATCTCTAAAAACAGCTGCACAATACCCCTGAAGCTTGGGACAGTACGCCCTCCACAGTGGAAGTAGAACTCTACTTTAACAAAGAGTTGAAAAGTCAAGTAATTGGCTGGGAACACAAGCAAACAGAGGAAAAAAACTCAGACTATAGAATCTTACTTTGGTGACAAAGAAGATCAAAACATACAACCAGAAAAAGACAACAGAGTCAAAGCTCCTACATCCAAAGCCTCCAAGAAAAGTATGAATTTGTCTCAGGCCATGGAAGAGCTCAAAAAGGATTTTGAAAATCAAGTGAGAGAAGTGGAGAAAAAATTGGGAAGAGAAATGAGAGTGATGCAAGAAAATCATGAAAAACAAGTAAACAGCTTGCTAAAGGAGACCCCAAAAATATTGAAGAAAATAACCCCTTAAAAAACAGACTAACCCAAATAGCAAAAGAGGTTCAAAAAGCCAATGAGGAGAAGAATTCCTTAAAAAACAAAATTGGCCAAGTGGAAAAGGAGGTCCAAAAGCTCACTGAAGAAATGGAGCAACTGGAAGCTAATGACTCTATGAGAAATCAAGTAATTATAAAACAAAAGCAAAAGAATGAAAAAAATAGAAGACAATGTGAACTACATCATTGGAAAAACAACTGACCTGGAAAATAGATCCAGGAGAGATAATTTTAAAATTATTGGACTACCTAAAAGCCATGACCAAAAAAGAGCCTAGATATCATCTTCTCTATATCTGTTAATGACAACTCGGTTCTCCTAAATCACCTAGCCTTGAAGCTCCAGAATCGTTTCTTGACTCATTCTACCTTTACATCTCAATAAGAGAACAGGACTGTCTCACAAAGTAATAAGTTCTCTGAAAATGGTTACATGGAGGCTGAATGACAGAGATATTCAAGAAAGGAATACTGCCCTAGGTGAAGTTTGGCTAGGTGACTTGAAGAGCTCCTTTTAAAGTATAGGATTCTATGATTCCAAATCCTGTTGACATTCTCTTTGTCACATCTTTAAAATTCACCCCTTTTCTGTTGTTGTTTGTTCTTTGTTCTTAAAAAGGACCATGACATCAGGGCGTTGTATTTAAATGAGGGAGGGCTGTGCAGGGTCACTGTCAGCATCCTCACTTTCTCCTCTGGAGCCATCTGGGTCCAGCGGCAAGATGTAGATCAGGATGACTGGAGATGGCACTCCCCCTCTTTTCTATACTCACCATCACTGATGTAGTCTAAGGCAACCCGTTGTTCATATCTGAACTTGTTTATACTTCCACCTCCATTCTCTCGCTACTCAAATATGTTCTACACACTGCTGCCAGACTAATCTTGCTAAACTGTTCCTCTGTGGGCATCAGCCTCTCCTTAAAAACAGTGTATCCTTCTTCCTTAATAGTTAATCTAAACATTTCAGCCTGGCATTCAAGGCCCCAATATTTCCTACTTCTATCTTTGACCTTTACTCTCTGTTGTACATCAGTGAATATGGTCTGTTTTCTTTCCCCTAAACATACCTGCTTCTGAACCTCTGCAAAAACTGTTCCCTCATCCCATAATCCCATAATCCTATCCACTGAACTAAACCCCTTCCTTTGTTCAAAAGTCAGCTCAACTCTGATTTAGGAAGGCTTCTGAACTATCCCAGCTAACTGCAACTTCCCCTTGGCTTACAAAGGTGAGAACTAGAAAAGGGTTTCCAGTATGGTATAGTAGCAATGAATACTGACTCTGGATTCAGAGGACCTGAGTCCAAATAGTACCTCTGAGATTTACTACCTGGGTGACCTTAGAGAAATCACAAACTTCCCTGGGCTTGTTTTCTCAATTGTAAAATTGAAGGCGTTGGGCTAGATGGCCTCTGAGTGCCATATGCCCTAGGGAGTGCCTCCTATGCCTAGATTCATTATCCTACCTGTAGTTATTCTATTATATTGTTTCTCTAAAGTTCATTATTTAAGAGATCACATTATGTTATGAAGAGCTGGAAGAAACTTTAGAATTCATCTAGTTTAACCTTATTTTAGAGATGATGAAACTGAGGTTCAGAGAAGACCTGCCTGAGGTCACATAGTGAGTATAGAGAGAGATTAAGAGGTCAAAACAAAATAAAACAAAAAATAAACCTAGGTTTCCATTCAGTTCAGTCCTTTCCTCTCTACCCTGTTGACTCAATCAGAGGAAAGGTGCTCAAGGTAATGATACTGAAAGGCAAAAAATGGAGCTTATTTGAGCATTTTAGGGAATTTTTTAAAAAATGTACTTCTGTCTCAGAAAAAAAAAATTAAACAAAAATCTGAGCAGACCGCTGAGCCAGCTCATTGATGGAAAGACCTTTGAGGTGTTCAGTGGGAAGGCACATGCTATTCAGGAATGGTTCTATTTATTGCTCTGTAACACTTTCTATCAGCAATGTTTCTGCCTTTATGTTCTGGTTACTTCTCTAGCCTTAGAAAGTTGGTATTCTTAGAATGCCACCTACCACATACTTTGTAGCTCCCTTCCAAGGAGCTCGGAGCAGACACCATAAGGCATTCATCCTCTTCAGTTGTAATCTTGGGGGAATTGTATTGGGAAGTTCGTCCTTTTATTTCATCTCAGTATTAGGACAACCTTCCAAACAGTATAGCTGTCCAAAAATAGGATGGGCTACTTCCAGAGGTAGTGAGCTCTCTTATATAGATAGAGCTCCGGATAGATGCTGAATGATCACTTACCAAGGATTTTGTAGCAGATATTCATATTTCAAGTAGGGAATGGATTAGATGAGCTTTGAGGCTCTTTCCACTCCTCTGTGATTCTGTTGGTCCATGTCAAAATTAAGCAACTTATCTGGCACACAGGAAGCAAGTCTCATCGTCTCCTGCTCATTTGTCTTTATAAGAGATGGAGCCTAGATGAAAAGAGACCAGAAATTCGCAGCATATCACACAAGAAGCATCTAGGTAATACAATAGACAGAAAACCAGGCTTGAAGTTAGGAAAACTGGGTTCAAATCCAGCCTCAAATGCTTACTAGCTATGTAACCCTGGGCAAGTCACTTAACCTTTGTCTCAGTTTCCTCATCTGTAATGGGGGTAATAATAGCACCAACCTCCCAGGGTTGTTGTGAGGATCAAATAAGATAATAATGTGAATGTAAAATGCTTAGCACAGTGCCTGACACATAGTAAGTGCTATATAAATGTTTGCTATTATTATTAAGGAACTGAAAGAAGACTGGAGTCCTCAGGGTCTCCTGGTGCATTGCTTTAGCCACAGAGGACGTAGGCCTGTGCTCACCCTCCTAAGGCATTTGTGATAGGGAGGAGTGAACTAGATCAACAATTAAATTCAGCAGTTCGGAGTCTTGGTTACAACCTGATCCAATCCAAAATTGTCATTGGAGGGCTTCTCTCCCTGCTTGTCTCACTAAGGGCCTTGTTCTCTCTGCATCTAGCTAATCCAGGTGGTGCCCACCATATCCCTTTCCCTCCTCCCTTGACTCTCCCACCCTAGCTGTAACACACAAGTCATCTGAGACTTTGCCTGGTGTCCTGGGGAAAAGAGGATTGGTTGGAAAATTCCCCCCTTCCTGCCGGTGATGAGCTCCCTTGACACAGGAGTTATTTCTGAGGTTTCCAGTGGAGTTGTATTGTGAGATAGTTCCCCAGACTGCTGCCTTTGTTTGGGATGTATGAGCTTAAAGGCACATGAGTTTCAGCTTCAGTCTTCCCCCAACCCCCAACTCCCTCCCTTTGGGAAAGACAGGGAAGATTTCCCTGAGGCTTCCCTTTATTTCCCAGCTTTGAGAGATAAACTCCCTGGTCGGTGATCAGCCTAACATTGGCTCTAAGGAATGAAGCTGCCAGGGACCTTGAGCCCCAATGATATGGATGAGGAAAAGGCCAGGGGAGCCCAGCCAAGAATTCTTTTCCAGGCTGGGCCAGCCCAACCTGACCTGGATGGGTGGAAGGACTGGATGCCAACTGGGAAAGGGAGGGTATATGAAAGCCCAGGGGCTGGTGGAGACTTTTTAATGTTTGGATGTAAGGTAAGAATGAAAAGTAAAGTGCTATATTAGAATAGTTCCTTGTTTTAGAGCCATGAGTGCAGAGTTTTTCAAGGAATGCCCAGTCCTGAGCATAAGGAGTTGGGGAGAGAGAAAGCCAAGATATGTTGGCTTAGTGCAATGCTGGTATTTTCTTAATTCCAACCAATCCTGCTTTTAGGAAACAAATCCTAAGAAAAAAACATGGTGACCCTCCCACTTCCCCACTGTCAACCCCTCCCACTCATACTACTTAACCCCAAACGTCTCCAGTAACTGATGGCTCAGAGGAGAGATTTACAGTAGAGAGTGTCTAATAATTGGGAACTTTTCCACTGGGGTCCTTGTTTTCCTGTTCATGAAATGGGTTCATTAACAAGAAGCATTTGACCACTGTAGAGAGCTATGTAGCATATCATTACCCAGTAAGAAGTTACAAATATGAGGAATTCAAACACAGGAACACATGTATGAAATGAAATACTGTTTCTACAGTGCAGACTACAATGATACAGATAAAAACAATATTAATAATGGTGGCGCTCAGATTGATTGCAGTGACCAGTCTCTTATCCTGGAAAATGGATAATTAACATACTTCCCTCCTCTCTGAAGAAAGGATGCTGTCAAATGAGTTTGCTGTGTTGATCAGTTTTGTTGTACAGTTTTTCGTTGTTAACAAGGGAGGACTTAAAAATTGTCTTTACATGTAATTAGAAAAAATAAAACATCATTTAAAAGGAAAAAAAAAACAAGGGGGGATTTAGTTGGGGGTGAGGCAGAGTCTGCTGGACAATAACCTGGTAAAGGGTAAAAGGCATCAGTAAAACCTCCTTTAAAAGGAAACAGCATGGTTGAATGTAAAGAACATTGCCTTTGGACCTGGGTGCAAATCCTGCCTCTCACACTAACTGGATGACCATGAAGAAATCATTTAACACTGTTAGTCTCAGTTTACTCATCTGTAAAAGGAGGGTATTAGATTAGATGGCCACTGGGGTCCCATTCAGAACTATGATTCAGTAGCCAACTGTCTGACTTTGAGGAGGTTATAGTCTAAGAAGACATACCCGAACATATCACAAACAAGAGGTATCCTGTATGGGTCAGGACCATGTATATTTTAGAGATGAGAAGGCAGGCAGAAGGGCAGAACCATTTCTGGGGGGAAAGGGAAGGGGAGGTCAGATGGAGGCTGCCAAGATGGTGGCCTCATTCAGGAATGGTTTGAATGAAATGGCTTCCTCCAGTCTCTCCTAGAGACTGGAGTTCCTGACAGGGAAGCAGCCCTCCTTATTGTGGGAGAGCAAAGGCCTTTGGGGGTAGTGATGGGAGTGGAAATCAGGAGCAAGGAAGTAGGAAGGAAGATTGTTAATTAAACACCTGCAGGCTCCACTCTGGGAAATCACAGCAGCACCTGGTATGTGTGAAGGGGGTGGGGGTGGGAGTCATAGAAAGACTATTACAAGAGATAGTGGCTGCTCCTTCTCAGGATGCCTGGTCCCCTCACTTCACCTCTTCCTGCTCCCTGCCCCCCATATTCAAACTGGGCCTCCTTGAAGTTTAGTTGATTTATCATGGATCTACAGTTGAGAGAGTTCTCGCTAATTTAGGAAACCAGATACCATCGGGGGCAGTTCCTGCTGAGCTCACGAGATGCAGCAGGCTGTGGCTAAGGAAGGGGGACACAGCCAGCTCCGGTAGGAAGGAAAGCTTGCTTCCTACCACAGGCAGCTGCGTGGGTTGGTTTCTAGTGTCCCTGTACATATGGTGATGAAGGTTCTCCCATCAAGCCTCTGTGTGAGGCAGCATGGAAATGACCGCTAGGATAATGGTGCACCCTGATATGGGGTGTCCTGTCCTCTGCTATCGTGATCTGAAGTGTTGGGTGATGGGTGGTGGGCCAACAGCGCAAGTCTCCCCAGGTCCTCCTAGGAAATAGGAGGTGAGAATACTTCAGTGTCTGAGAAGGCTTTGAAGCTGATACACAGCGTCTGGCTCCAGGAATCTTCTCCTCACCTATCTACCCCTCACCTGCACCAAAGCATGTTCCTTTTCTCCATAGAAATCTTGCTTATAAGTTCTTCCTCTTCTCTCATTGTAGTGAGTGAAAAAGGAAAAAAAACCTATATGTATACATGTGTACATATACATGTATGTGTATACATGTATGTATATATACACATATGTATGTATATATGTGTGTGTATATGTGTGTGTATATATATTTATATATGCATATATATGCATATATATATATATATATATATATATATATATATCTATATATCTATATCTCTCTCTATATCTCTCTCTATATATATCTATATCTGAAAATGCAGTTAACCCCAAGGTCAAGAAGCCTGAAAGCATTGCAATTGAAATCCAGTTCTGAAATGAGAAATTGGGAGATATTCCAAATCTGCAACATCTTCCAGGAGGGCCATATACAATCAAAAGATTGCTACAACTAAAACATGAATTGAAAGAAAAGAGAGAGAGAGAGAGAGAGAGAGAGAGAGAGAGAGAGAGAGAGAGAGAAAGTTCCTGCTACTGTCTTAACTCTGGTTAGTGGTGATAAGAATGGAAGTGTCCAAAAGGTTAAAATTCACAAAATGGCTCCATATTCCCCTACTGAGCATGTGCCTCCAAAACTGTTGTCATGGCAAAAGCCCTTCAGGCTCTGTGTAGAGACTGGGCTACACTGGAATCACTGCTGGGACAGTTCTGATCAGCCCTACTGGCTGCCACTGAAGCAACTGAGTGGCTTTACTGAAGCCACAGGTTTAGTGGCTTGCTACTTGAAACTGGACCTTCAACTGTGTTCCTCTGTGAAGGGGCCATCTGAAATTTGTCATTGCTACCTCTACTAAGGTTGACATTTCAAGTATGTGTGAAAAGTCTGTTTCTGTGGTGCTGAGAGAGGAGCACAGGATATTAGCTCCAGTTCCCCGAGGGTTTGGCCCTGGGGGGGGCGGGCAGCTACCTCCTAAGCTTCCGGCCCACAGACTGAGGGGGAATCCAGTGGCTGATCAGAGAGGGATTGCAGGGATCTCTTTGCCAGTGCTGAGGCAGGAATCTGTTGCTTTGCCCAGGCTTGGATCTGGGTCACAGTTCTGGACAGCAGTCCTGGGGCGAGGAGGAGCACTGGCGTGGTGGAGCTTGTAGTGGCTGTGGACAGGAAAGGAAACCCTCCTCACAGTTCCAGCACAGAAAGGAGTGCTTGTGGTCACTAATAGACCAGAGCACAGGCCAGGAAAGGAGTAAACACCTCGCCCCTTATCATACCACCTTGGAAGAACTGAAAATTTGCAGGTCCCTACAAGTATCTCTGAAAACAGACGTACAAACCCTGGAAGCTTGGGTTTTCTCCACATTGGAAGCAGACTCTTACCTTAACAAAGAGTTTAAAACTCAAGTAATCGGCCAGGATCATGAGCAAGCAGCACAAAAAGAGTCAGACTATATTATCTTACTTTGGTGACAAAGAAGATCAACATATACAACCAGAAGAAGACAACAAAGTCAAAGCTCCTACATCCAAAGCCTCTAAGAAAAATATCAATCAGTCCCAGGCCTTGGAAGAGCTCAAAAGGGATTTTGAGAAGCAAGTAAGAGAAGTAGAGGAAAAACTGGGAAGAGAAATGAGAGTGATGCAAGAAAATCATGAAAAACAAGTCAACAGCTTGCTAAAGGAGACCCAAAAAAATACTGAAGAAAATAACACCTTAAAAAATAGCCTAACCCAAATGGCAAAAGAGGTCCAAAAAGCCAATGAGGAGAAGAATGCAATATTGGCCAAATGGAAAAGGAAGTCCAAAAGATTACTGAAGAAAATACTTCCTTAAAAATTAGAATAGAGCAATTGGAAGCTAGTGACTTTATGAGAAATCAAGACACTGTAAAACAAATCCAAAAGAATGAAAAAATTAGAAACAATGTGAAATATCTCATTGGAAAAACAACTGACCTGGAAAATAGATCCAGGAGAGAGAATTTAAAAATTATTGGACTATCTGAAAGCCATGATCAAAAAAAGAGCCTAGACATCATCTTTCAAGAAATTATCAAGGAAAACTGCCCTGATATATTAGAACCAGAGGGCAAAATAGAAATTGAAAGAATCCACAGATCTCCTCCTGAAAGAGATCCCCAAAGGAAAACTCCTAGGAATATTGTAGCCAAATTCCAGAGTTCCCAGGTCAAGGAGAAAATATTACAAGCTGCCAGAAAGAAACAATTCAAGTACTGTGGAAACACAATCAGGATAACACAAGATTTAGCAGCTTCTACATTAAGGGACAACAGGGCATGGAATATAATATTCCGGAGGGCAAAGGAGATAGGATTACAACCAAGAATCACCTACCCAGCAAAACTGAGTATAATCCTTCAGGGGAAAAAATGGTCATTCAGTGAAATAGAGGACTTTCAAGCATTCTTGATGAAAAGACCAGAGCTGAATAGAAAATTTGACTTTCAAATAAGACTCAAGTGGAACATGAAGAGTAAACAGGAAAGAGAAATCATAAGAGACTTATTAAGTTGAACTGTTTACATTCCTGCATGGAAAGATGATATTTATAACTCATGAGACCTTTGTCAGTATTAGGGTAGTTGGAGGAAAAAATTATATGTGTGGATAGATAGATAGATAGATAGATAGATAGATAGACAGATAGAGGGCACAGGGTGAGTTGAAGATTAAGGGGTCATATCTGGAGAATAAAATTAAGGGATGAGGGAGGATTATACTCGGAGAAGAAGAAAGGGAGAGGTAGAATGGGGTAAATTATCTCACAAAAAAAAAACAGAAAAGAAAGCTCTTACAGTGGAGGGGAAATGGGGAAGGTGAGAGGGAATGAGTGAATCTTATTCTCATAGGATTTGGCTTAAGGGGAATAACATACACATTCAATTGGGTATGGAAATCTGTCTTACCCTACAGGAAAATAGGGGGAAAGGGGACAAGAGAGCAGGGGATGATAGAGAGGAGGGCAGATTGGGAAAGGGTGTAATCAGAAGTAAATACTTCTGAGGAGGGACAGGGTCAAAAGAAAGAATAGAATAAATGGAAGGTCAGGAGAGGATTAAGGGAAATAGAGTTAGTTTTTCACAACATGTCTACTATGGAAGTGTTTTGCATAACTGCATATGTATAACCTATATTGAGTTGCTTGCCTTTTCAATGAGGGTGGGTGGGGAGGGAGGAAGGGAGAAAATTTGAACCAAAGTTTTAAAAACATATGTTTAAAAAAATGTTTTCACATGCAACTGGGAAATAAGAAATACAGGAAATGGGGTACAGAAGTCTATCCTGCCCTACAGGAAAATAGAAGGGGAAGGGATAAGAGAAGGGGGAGAGATAGAAGAGAGGCAGACTAGGGGAAGGGATATTCAGAATGCATGCCATCTTGGGTGGGGGGAGGGAGATGGGGTAAAATTTGGAACTCAAAATCTTGTGGAAGTAAATATTGAAAACTAAAAGTAAATGAATTTATATTTAAAAAAAATAAAGTTTGTTCCTCTCCATCCCTTAAGCTGTACCTCACCATGGCCCTGTAGTTTTGGGAACTAGAAAGAACATTTAATGATTTCACATTTCTGTGAATGCTAAAGCCTCAATACCTGGAAGATGATACTTCTCTCCAAATAAATAATGAATGCTGAGACTTTGCAGAGACTCCTCATTCCTTCTAGAAGGTGTTAGAGAGAGGGTTATGGAACTCGAACTCTCTTTTCCCACTTTTTCTTCTTGGACTACTAGTATTGGCATGAGCTAGACATAGCTGATAGGCCATGCCACATGCAATACCACTCACATGAGCTACATTCAGCTCTCATTTTCTTCTCTCCTCTGTATCTGCCTCTTCTACCTAGGTATCCAAGCCCACTTCTTCTCTGGATGTGAGATTTCCTTACCACTTTCAAGCTGGACCTGCTAAAAGTTGCTGAGAAAATCCAAAGACCCTGGGAAATGTAGATCAGGGACTATCAGATAGCTACATTTCTGGCTGGGGAGGCTACATGAGGAGATAACATTTCAGCTGGCCCTTAAAAGTTTGCAATATATGGAGGAGAGTGGGGTAAGTTGGAGGATAAGGAAAGGGGATTCTAAGAATAGAAGATATAAACAAAGACACAAGGGAAATACATGCTCTGTTTGAGGAGGTAGAGTAGTAGTTAGGTGAGAGACTGTTTGGGTAGTAAGTAGACTAAAATAAGACTGGAGAGGCAGATAGTAAAGGGCCATTCAGCCAGATTAACAGAATACCTACTATGTCACTCTCCAGACTTCTTTGGAGTACTTAACCCTTTAATACTTAGAACTTTGGACCTTAGGCCCTCCTCTCTTAAGTGATGGTTGCCTTATTCTCCCATTATGTCTATCTATCCCCTTTTTCTCCATTCCTTCCTTCATGTCTCTACCTACCCCTCCCAGTTCTGTAACTATAAATCAAATAAATTCTGTGACGATATGTTAATCTGCTCCCCTATGTCTCTACTCACCCTGTAACTTTTCAAACCAAAAGTTCTCTCCCTAATCACTATCAGTTGTCTCCTATTAGAATGTAAGCTCCTCCAGGGCAGGGGTTGTCTTTGCTTTTGTAACTGTATACAAAAGGTTGTTTACTATGTTTGGCACATAGTAAATATTAATAAATATTTTTTCAAGAATTGGAAATTGAGGGGATGCTCATCAGTTGGGGGATGGCTGAACAAGTTGTGGTATATGATTGTGATGGAATACTATTGTGCTATAAGAAATGATGAGCAAGAAGATGATTTCAGAAAAACATGGAAAGACACAAACTGATGCAAAGTTAAGCAAGCAGAACAAGGAGGACACTGTACGCAGTCATAGCAATATTGTATGATGATTAACTGTGAATGATTTAGCTGTTCTTAGCAATACATCAATCTAAGACAATTCCAAAGGACTTAAGATGAAAAATGCTATCCATCTCCAACAAAAGAACTGATGGAGTTTGAATACAGATTGAAGTATACTTTTTCATTTTCTTTATTTTTCTTGAGTTTTTTATTTGCATTTTTTTTGCAACATGGCTAATATAGAAATGTTTTGTATGACTACACACATATAATCTATATCAAATTGCTTTCTCAAGAAGGCACAAAGGGAGGAAGAGAGGGAAAAAATTTGGAACTCAAATTTTTTTTTAAAAAACGAACGTTAAAATTTTTTTGCATGTCATTGAGAAAAAAAACATAATTAAAAAAATGCTTTTTCATTCAATCAACCATGAGGCTCTATGATATACAAAGAAGTAATAACAATAATACTTTATATATTTAAAATTTTAAAGATATTTTTACATCTCTTAGATCTTTTCCCCCTCATAATAGTCTAACCTTTTCCAAGAAATGTTCCTTAATTTCACTGCCTGCCGCTCCGTCCATTCATTCCATTATACCCCACCCTCAGCATCCATAATAACTGACATCTGACATTTATATAATGCTTTAAGTTTTGCAAAACACTTAGCATGTTGTGTTTGTAACATAGATTGAATCTTGCCCCAAGGTCTAGGGCCAAGTCTGTTACATTTTAACCCTCCAGTCCCTGCCCCTCTTCCCTCCTCCCCACTAAGTGTTCGAAGGGGTTAGGGAATCTTTTTTTTCTCCACCATCAGCTTGAATCCCAACCAGTTATGTTCCTCCCACCACTTTAGATGCCCAGTGACTAGCACCCCAGCTCTATTTGATCACTTAACATAACTTTTACAGGAGGATATTTACTTCAATGATATAGCAAGAAAAAATACAAACGTTTCCCTCAGAGATAGAACCCTCCCAACACTCCCATTCCGCTTCAGTCTTTAGGGAGTGAAGGGGAATTAGGCTAGCTGTTTAGCCCAGTTCCTACATAGCATTAGTCCCACCAAGCAGTAACCTCAAGTCTCTCCCCACTCCAATCCATCCTCCACCCACCAAAATGATTTTCCTAAAGTACGGGTCTCACCTTGTCACCTCCATACTCAAATACATCCCAATGGCTCCCTATCACCTCCAGGATCAAAGACACAATCCCCTGTTTAGCATGCAAAGACCTTTATAACCTCGGCCCCTTCTACCTTTCCAGTCTTCTTACACCTTACTCTCCACCACTTGCTCTTTGATCCAGTGACCCTGGCTTCCTGGCCATTCCACAAACAAGACATTCCATCTTGTGGCCCCTGGCTATCTCCATGCCAGGAATGTTTTCCTGGGTGAGGTGAGCTGTAGGAAGAACACCCCTCTTCCACCATGCTTCTCTTGTTTTCCATTTGGTATAAGTCCCTTACTCTGAGAAGGGTCATAGACGCATGAGCCCTTCCCTTAATTCTTCCTGTAATTTACAGATGTAAGGATCTTTCCCTAACAACCCCAAATACCTGGAAAAATAAACAGGAGGCATGTGAGATAGCTAAAGGAGAAGGGCTAGGTGTGGGGATTTACTTGAGGTTGCTTTCTTTTGTCTTATGCCTAATAAACAATGTGGCCACAGTGTGTTGATTGCCTATGTTCGGTGAATAGAGGTAGAGAGTAGGGTCCATTTCAACAGAGAGAGGAAAGTCCAGATATAGATAGAGGCAGAGATAGAGATTTTTCCTTTTTAATAATTTGGAGCACTATTTCATATCTTCCTAGTACCCAGGTACTATGGGTTTTGAGTAGTTCAGCTGCTCAAAGGCATACAGCATGGCAGTATGGGAAGCTAACCCACATGTACACCACAAAGGCTGATACTTTGGGTATAGAGCTACTAGGTGAACGAGTCAGATATTATACTTTCTCATTGGAGAACTAATATCATGGCACACTGTTTTTCTGTAGGTTTACGGATGGTAGCACAAAAATCAATTGAGGATCAACCAAAAAATAACTGAAAAGTCTCAAGTGTCACATCTGGTACTCACAGATGTCAGGTGTGGCCCATAGGTGTCCCAGGAGTAAAGACATGAGAAGGAGGACTTAAGGAAGAGGGAGTTGGCAAGGCCAGGTAAGTAAGAAGAGGAGAGTTAATGGGTAAAGTAAACAAACAAAAGAAAGAGGAAAATTGAATGTGGATCTCTGGGTCTTTCAGAGAAATGAATAGAAGATGGGTGTACCTGTCAAGTATGTAGAGGTGATAAAAGGTTGTAAAAGTTTTAATAAGGTGTTTGGGAGGTGATGGATAAGTACCCACAGGCAGTTTGAAAAACCAGTTTAGAAAGTAGATACCCATTAAGCAGCAAAAGGCTAAAAAAAACCCCAAAAAACAAAACCTGTGGTATGTGAATGTTATAGAATATTAATGTACAGTAAGAAATTATAAATTTGCAGAATTCTGAGAAACTTGGGAAGAAAAGTATGAAGACCAAACAGCAGAACCATGAGAAGAGCATCCTCAGTGACTTTGATCATGTAAATGAAAAGCTCACAAAAAGAATTTCACTTCGGAATAATGGAAACACCATTGAAAATCCCAGGGGAGAGAGAATGAAGCATGCTTCCTTCCTAATGGCAGAGAGGTGGGGAGGACTGCTAGGGCAGATCATTAGACACTGGCAGACAGTTCTCTGCATCACACGCTTTTGCTTAATCGTTTTCTTTGTCACAAGAGAGGGTTCAATCTGGGGAGAAGGTGGCAAATGACTGAGATGTAAAGACAAAGTACATTAATAAAATATATGAAGACAATTTTTTAAAAAATAAAAAATAAGGCTGGATGTTTCATCTGTATGGAGAACAGGAAATTTTTGCACTGACCTGCAATGACTGTGCAATGCAATCAATATATTTATGCTATGATCAAGTGTTATCTCTATTCCAGGTCTGGGCTGGTCTCTGTTCTAGAAGTGGTGGAGGGGCCTGAAGAAAACCTTCAATGCTCCAAGTCATCAGTCAGAATGTAGTATTCCTATCATCATTTCTTATATCACATTAATATTACATTCATGTACCAAAACTTGTTTAGCTATTCCCCAATTGATAAGAATCTATTTTGTTTTCAATTCTTTGCTGTCGCAAAAAGTGCTGCTATAAATATTTTGGAATATATGGGTCATTCCTTTTTTATCACTGACATCCTTGGAGGTCTAGCAATGGTATTTCTGTGTTAAGGGGAATGAATATTCTCAGCCTAATCCCAAATTGTTTTCCAGAGTCATAGTTCCACCAAGAGTTACCATATTTCTCATCCTCACCAACTTTCTAAGCATGAAATAAAACTTCAGGGTTGTTTTGCTCTGCATTTCTCTTATTATTGGCAATTTGGAGTAACCTTTAATGTGGTTGTTAATAGTTAACAATTCTTCTTTTGAGAATCTTTATTCAAAGACACAAAGGAAAATAAATCTAATGAGGAAGACAAATGGGAGTTGTCAGAAGGGACTGATGGGAGCACACAGAGAAATCACAAACCAATTTGTCCCCCTACCAGGGAGGGGACTGAGCATACACTTTGGTCACTGCTAGTGACACACGTGCTTTGACCTCTTGCTAAAGCATATTTGTGACTACAGACTTCACGTTCTTCTCATGTTCCCCATGATGGCAGGGATTAGGAGAAGACTCTGCTACAAAGAACATTGGTCACTGAGCCAGGAGAAACTGCCCATTCAGTAGACTTTAAGAGGAGTGACACTATCTTTTCTCTGCCACTCTTTGGTGTGTGTTGCTCAGGACTCAGGCAGCCTTTCCCTCAGACTTCATGGTGGTGGTGGGTAGAAACAGGAGGGGAGAATTCCAGGGATCTATCACGCCTTCTCCCATAAGCAATGGCAACTGTATTCAGATGTTAGCAAGCACATATGATTACCTGTTTGAGCCTAATATTGGACCTTCTGCTTTGTGTTTCTTTTCCTTAGCACAGGTAACTGAACAGCTGTCCTGAGATGGATAGTTCTAGCCATGTAATTTGTACCTTGTAAGCTTGAAAGCTAAGGAGTTCTGGGGTCCAGGGACTGGTTGCCCAGCAGGAATTAATCTTGGCAACAACTCCTTTTTTAGGCAATTGGGGTTAAGTGACTTGCCCAGGGTCACACAACTGGTGTCAAGTGTTTGGTGTCAGGCCAGATTTGAACTCGGGTCCTCCCGACTTCAGGGCAAGTGCTCTATCCACTGTGCCACCTAGTTGCCCCTACGCAACAACTTTTTGAAGGAAAAGATAACCACGGTCAGGAGTATGAAATAGATGAAAGGACTAACAAAGCCCAAGCCATGGCTTAGCTTGCCAGGAAATCCAGACCTGTGAATTGCAGTCAGCACAGATTAGGGATCAAAGTGAAATCAGCTTGGCAGTCCCTTGAAGTCTCCCAGTAGTCTTTACCTCCTGGGAGAGCGTAATAAAACTTATGGGTTGTTGTTTCATGTTTTATATATTTGTCAGTGTTTGAGTCTTTTGTGTTTTAAGCTTTTTTGTTTGTTTGTTTTTTAGTAAATAAATAGCTGTCCTATATCTGATATATCTTTTTTGTACGTTGAGTAATTTCTTAGGAGGGACTTTATTAATCCCTTTTGAGAAGGCCCTAGAAAAATAACCATAGCTAAGCTTTATTTAAGAGATTTTCCCCAGAACTCTGGAGTAAAGGGCATAATGTTCCAGCGTTTAAGAAATAGCTTATTCCCCTCTCTTTAAAGGTCTAGCTCTCCCATGACTTAACCTATTCAATTTGCACTCAGAGTCTGTCAGTTCTCTATCTAGAGAGAAATGGTATTTTTCATCATGATCATTCAAGTCATGGTAGATCACTGTATTGATTAAAGTTACTAAGTCTTTCACTGTTGATTATCTTTTCAATGTTGCTTCTACAACTTAAATTGTTCTCCTGGTTCTGCTCACTTCATTTTGCATCAATTCATATAAGTCTTGGCAAAGGTAATTATTAAACCATTGTCAATGATACTTGAGATATTGTAGAAAACAGAAAAGAGCTATGGAGATAGAAAACAGCAAATGCCCCCATTTTCTTTCTAAAAAATATTTTGTTTATTTTAATATTTCCAAATTACATGTAAATTTTTTAAATAATCATTTAAATTTTTTTTGAGTTATAAACTCTGTCACTCTCTTCTATCCCTCCCCCCTCCTTGAGAAGGCAATTGATATCAGTTATTACATGTGAAGTCATGCAAAACATATTTCCGCATAAGCCATGTTGCAAAAGAAAAGGTAAACAAAATAAAACAATAAAAATAAAGAAAGTTTAAATGTGTATTCAGTTCATCAGCTCTCTTTCTACAGGTGGATAGCAGTTTTTCATAGTGTGTTCCTTGGAATTGTCTTGGATCATTCATTGTCTTGATCAGAGCAACTAAGTCATTCACAGCTCAGCTGATCATCCTGACAATATTGCTGTTACTGTTTCCAGTGTTCTCCTGGTTCTTTTCATTTCACTTTGCATGAGTCTTCCCAGATTTTTCTGAAAGCATCCTACTCATCATTCCTTACAGAACGGTAGTATTTCATCGCAATCATATGCCACAAAATGTCCCCATTTTCCAGAAAGGGAAGAAAATGGAATCTTTAAATTCACTGTAAAACAGTGAGCTTGATTTTGATTCATAGTAAACTTCTAGAATAGATCATTACAGAGATGGCTGGCAAACATCTGGGAAAAGGAAGTGCTGATCACAAAGACACAACTTAGCTTCAACAAAAACAATTCATGCCAGACTAATTTTGTTTCCTTTTTTTGGACAAGGTTACTAAACTGGAGGATCAGAGGTATACTGTAAAAATAGTTCACCTAAAGCATTTGATAAAGTGTCTAATACTATTCTAATAGGAAGAATGGAGAAATGTGGACTAGATGAAAATAGAATTAGATGGATTTGTAAGTAGTTGAATGACCTAATTCAAAGATAATGGTTTAAAATCAACTTAGATGGAGTTCTCCACGGGAATGCCCTGGGCATTTTTGCTTGGCCTCATGTTGCCTGACATTTTTATCAGTGACTTGGATAAAGGCAATGGTAGCATGCTTATCAAATTTGCAAATGACTTAAAGGGTAGGTGACATAGGAAGCATTTATTATGGGCTATGCATTGTGCCCAAAAGATAAAATGAAAGACTTCCTGCCATCATGGAGCTAACTTCTAACAAATTAGATGACATGTATATGTACAGGTGTACACAAAGTGAATACAAAGTAATTGGGGTGTAGCGGGAGGGGACAGGAACAGCCTCATGCAGAACGTGGTGCTTGAACTGAGTTTTGAGAGAAATGAGGCTCCCAAAGAGTTCACAGAAAGTGGAAAAGGACCCACATTACAAAAAAAAAATTTTTTTGGTGAAGCAATTGGGGGTTAAGTGACTTGGCCAGGGTCACACAGCTAGTAAGTGTCAAGTGTCTGATCTGAGATTGGATTTGAACTCAGGTCCTCCTGACTCCAGGGCCAGTGCTCTATCCACTTCTCCACCTAGCTGCCCCCACAAAACTTTTTGTAGCAGCTCTTTTTATTGTAGCAAAGAACTGGAAACAAGGGATGCCCATCAATTGAGGAAGGGCTGAACTAGTTATGGTATATGGATGTAATGGAATATTATTGTGCCATAAGAAATGTCACAAGCGAAGATTTCAGAGGAGCCTGGGAAGACTTGTATGAAATGATGCAGAGTGAAGTGAGCAGAACCAGGAGAAAAAATGTGTATAATAAAAACAACATATAGGGCAGCTAGGTGGTGCAGTGGATAGAGCCACCAGCCTTGGAGTCAGGAGAACCTGAGTTCAAATCTGGCTTCAGACATTTACTAGCTGTGTGACCCTGGACAAGTCACTTAACCCTGATTGCCTCATCAAAAAAACAAAAAAATAATAAACAAGCAACAACAACGTAAAGAAAAACGTCTTTGAAAGACTGAAGGCTTCTGCTCGAGGCAATGATTCACGTGACTAATGATTAAGTGTACTATCTACTTCCTGCCGATGGGATGATGAGGATGAGACATATTTTCAGACACAGACAATGTTGGGGGTTTGATTTGCTCAACTGTGTATATCTGATAAAGGGTGTTTCTTTTTTTCTTTTTTCAATTTTTTTGGGGGGAGGAGTACTTAGAAAGAGTAACACTGGGATTATAAAAATAAAGGGAAGGAAAATAAGAAAAAATCATTATTAAAACATATCTTTAAAAGGAGAGAAAAAAAGTTTTTAAAAAAAGGCAGAGAAGAGAAAAAAGGGAAGATGATTAGGAAAACAGACAAATAAAATAGCTTTGAAACTAATATGTTGGGGCAGCTAGATGGCACAGTGGGTAGAGCACCAGTCCTGGAATCAGGAGGACTCAAGTTCAAATCCAGCCTCAGACACATAATACTTACTAGCTGTGTGACCCTGGGCAAGTCACTTAACCCCAATTGCCTAACCAAGAAAAAAAAAAGAAAAAAAAAGAAACTAATATGTTGAATTTATTATATACTTTAAAAAGAAAAGCTATACACAGTAAAGATTTGTAGCTTCATGTACACTCATCTTTTTTTTTCTACTTTGTATATGGAAATCTCATTTTGTTTGATGTTGGCTAGATACAGATCTTTTTTAAAAATTAAAATAAAAAATTTAGAAATTATATATTCTAAGAGGCAGGAGTAAGGAGGGAAAGCAGTATAGGCAGGGGACAGCTTGTGCAAGAGCAAAGGGACAGAAGAAGGCAGAGTGCGTGAGAAAGAATAAGAAGGCCAATTTGGACATGCCACTTTACTTAGACTGAAACCGAGAAAACTGCAGAATTATTCTTGTTCCGTTACTGCCCCTTCTGCTTCTATGGTAATGGTGACAGACTGGTGGAAAAGAGAGAAGAAGTTTCTGCGGATTACATATTTTTTAAACTATCTCTAATAGTTATAGAGATAAATTATCTATAGTTTCTAGTTATAGATTAACTATTTACAGTAGATTAACTACATATAAACTATACTACCTATCTATAATCTCTGTTTTTTACACTACCTTTAATTTAACTTTAAGCTAATTCTAAATATGAAATCCTTGTTGAGTGATTACTTAGTGTACGTACTACCAGAGGAACTCAGTCATATCAATCTTGGCATTCTTGCTATCAGTGATACAGAAAGACAGAAGTTGTGAAAAGATGGGTCTTTGTCTTGGTGTAACAAGTTATTATCATGCAATCAACGGCAAGAGCAAACAGGGTATGTGGATAATGTCATGTTGAAGTACTGATAAGTGTTTGCCAAAAGATCTCCTTGAAAATTAATGGCAACTTATGTACAATAGTGATAAGAATAAAGAAGAGAAATTCTATGAAGAACTCAATAATACCCTCTGAATTAAATCAGTAGACACTCTGGTACTCAGTGACTTTAATGCAAAAGTGGGAAAAGGTGAGGATGGGAGAAATAGATAGGAAAGTATGGTTCATAGGAAAAAAGCATGAAACAGGTCAAAGATTTACAGATTATACGGCAGCCTTAACATTTTTTTTTTGAGGAAAGAATTGGTAGGCAGTAGATGTGGTGAGCCTCAAATAATAATACAAAAAAAAGGAAAGAGATTATATTTTAACAAACAAGAAAAGACTTGTTATTGGTGAGGGAGTTATCCCTAAATCAACTGGTTGGACCACTGACTTATCAGGGCAAAGATCCAATTTAGTTTAAAAAAAAACAGAATAAAGAATAAGCAAGAAAAAGATGTGTCATACAATTGACATTATTCAATTCAGAACTATTTAAATAAATAATCAGTAATTAAAATGGAAAATGGATATCAGAAATTATGTTGACACTTTATAATCTTAATTATTTTGTTTAGATGTTTAACTACTATAAATGTATTGCCACAATAAGAAGACCCTGTGAACCCAGAAAGTTCCTTAGTTAGCAAACATAGTAAATATTTGGTTTACTTTCCAAATGGCAGCCAAAAACTAAGCACAACTTCGGAATATAAACTTGTTTTGAAAGCATTTGTGAGATAGACATGCCCACATAAGTTTTCTAAATAAATAGATGCATGTGTAGGTGGCATGAATAAAATGATCTTAGGCCTAACTGATCTCTGTGGAGAAAAGACAGACCAAAGCAGGGCCTGCCCCATAGTTGAGGATGGGAGGTGGGTGACAACAATTAGGCTCCAGGGGTATCGGGCTAGACTTTAATCTGTCTGACCCCTTCAAATGTCTCTAGTATAGGAGTGTGAGTCAAGGTTTTGAAGGAAAGCTGTTTTCCTGGTCGTCCTTGAGGGGGGGAAGTAGCTATTAGCTTACACTCACCAGCTAAGCTCTTTTCTACCTAATGTTGGTTACACAAAAGACCATCATAAATAGTGAATAGCTGGTAAACCAATTTATTCACATGAGTAGCAGAAAGAAATCAGAGAAGTTATACGGATTAGAATATATATTTAAAAAAAAATACATTGTCAGGAATGAACTCTTTAGCTGGGACCAAGCTTAAACCAGAGAGAAAGAATACTGTAAGGCAAAGGAGGTCCATTTTAACAGACTTTAAAATTTCACGCAAGTCTATTTCTTTTTTCTTCTGCCGCCCTGGACTGTTTTTTAACCACCAGTCTTTCCTAAAAACCGTATGGAAACAACTCATTAAGTTCCTTATGCAGGCATGCAGGATTGAGCTCAGCATTCCCTCTGCCAATCAGAAGTCATTCATGTAGCATGCAGCATGTATCACAACTCCATGAAACTTTTTCAGGCTTGAGTGGCAGCAGGATTATCCTTCTGAAGAAGAATGATGGACAATTATGAGCAATACCACGTTAATAAAGTAGAGACCATCAATGGAGAGTAAAATCAGTTTAAAGAAAGCTTTTGCAATAGCTACAACCAAGAAAAGTCAGCTCAAGGATAAAAATGGAGGAAGTAAATCAAAAGGGTGGGGGGAGATAAGCATTTATTAAGCACCTACTGTGTGCCAAACACTATGCTAAATGCTACTTAATAAGTATCTCATTTGTTCTTCACAGTAGCCCTATAATAGAGGTGCTATTATTATCTTATTTTACAGTTGAGGAAACTAAGGCAGAAAGAGATCAAGTGACTTGCCCAGGGTCACACAGCTAGTAAGTATGTGAAACTAGATTTGAACTCAGGTCTTCCTGACTCCAGGGCTGGTGCTCTACCAATTGGGCCACCTCACTGCTTAAAAAAAAGAAGAAAACAAAGGGGAAAAGAAGAAAAAGAATGGGAAAGATCTGTAGAGATTACTATAACAATCTTTTCACCGTCGAGGACAATGGATTCACTAAACTTGCCCCTAATATCACATTCATAAATGTGCTTATAGGGAATATAATAATGACTAGTCTAAAGAGAGCAGTCAGGAGAAGTGGCCAGATAAGACTCAGTGTAGAGAGAGGAGATCTGTGCTGGAGGAGGCATGATTGTAAGGGTACTAAGGGATCATTATGTAAGGTATCTGAAGGAAGAGAAGATACCAAAGCACGGGAAAAAAATCTTGGGCCTTATTAATATCTTTTAAAAAAGAATACTGAGAACCACCCTATATGTGTACTTTTCCATCTATTCAAAATCTTCCCACTGACCTTCTAAGTTGTTTTTGGCATTCGTGGATTGAGGAATCTGGAAACCGCCACAGCTGCCCCGATTCAGTCCTCTGAGGTCTGCTTCAGATTTGCTGCGGCCTGCGCCTCTACTGCACTGCGCTCTTCTTCCAGCCTGGCACAATATGCCTTTCTGATCAATCATCCAGGTTGCCTTGGGCTGGAAATTCGTTTTCCTCTGTCTTTTTGTGGGTTCTGCTATTTTAAAATTTGTTTAGAGCCATTTTTTATAAGTATTTGGAGGGGTTTGGGGGGAGAGTTCAAGCAAGTCACTGCTTTCACTCTGCCATCTTGGCTCCACCCCCTCTATTCAAAATCTTTATGCATGAATCAAGAGCATTCTCAATAATAATTGTATAGGAAACAAGTAGACTTTCAAAAGTGATATTCAACAATGTTTTAAGCCTTTATCATTTCACAATTGACTTAAAAATATAGAGAACAGAAGATCATATTGTGCTTATCGTTTATGGATTATGAGAGAGAGAAAAAAAACACATTTGATTCCATAAAGCAAAATACCACCTTTTCCAACAAAATATCCCTCATCCATACATCAAAATCATTCAAGATACCTTGAAAGACATAATAACAGAATTAACTCTATTGAATGACGTTCTCTTAATATTGAATGAGGGGGTGGGAAGAGACTTTCTTTTAGAGAGCAATGAATAACAGCATAAAAAATGAAATACTAGGAAATAACTCATTCCTGAAGAAGCACTCTGTGTGCAGTCAGATCACTAACTTGTTGGCATAAAATTATACATGCTAGAAGACATAATACAAATGAGAAAAATGTACTGTACGCACTGAGGTAACTTCACGTTGACCTCTTTAAATAGTTGTTGATGCTGAGAAAAGGGAAGTGAATGGAGGAAAGCACACTGGCACCAATTAGAACAATTTTGTATAGAAGGTTAACCAAAGTAAATCAATTGCCATAATGAGGAGACCAAAAGAGCCTAAAAACCACCTTAATCAGCAAACACCTGACCTGCTTGCCAAGCAGAGAGGTACGGTAGCCAACATCAATGTAGAATATAAATTAAGTCACGAAATCTTACAGAGAAGGATGGTGGTACATAAACAGGATCTCATCATAAAACACTGAGAGGCTGTGAAAGTGTATTAAGAGGTGCAATTGAGCTAAACCATCCTGATAACATTCAAAGATAAAACTGGAAGGAAGATCATGAACACATAAAAGATTTGTAAAAGTCTATAGAGATTTTTATTTTAAAATTAGGAACAACTTTTCACCAATGGAGCTATCACATGTGGACTCCAACATCCCAATCAGGATGGTCCCTGGAAGGGAAATGGAAATGGCCCATAAGAAAACAAAGATGGGAAAAGCTGCAGGACTAGACATGTCTATTTATAAAGGAGGGCTATGCTGGAGCAGATACAATATTGAGGCACTGAGAGATCAGTTCTTAGGGCTTTTGAAGAAGAGAACAATCTCGGGCCATATTATTACACAAAAAGGCATGCTAGAGAGCATTGATAACTACAGATCCACATGCCTACTTTGTTACCTATATAAAATTTATTATGAGAATAATCTGCACATGCATCAGAAACATTCTTGATGAGCATACTAGAAGGGAACACGCAAGTTTTCACAAGCAGAATTCCGAAGTACACCACATTTTTATTATTCCATAATTGACTGGAAGATGTATAGAATTTAAGAACCCATGGGCTTATAATTTGTTGAGTATAAAAAAAGCATTTGATTTTGTAGAACCATGCATCGCCTTAAAGGGGATATATCTCCAACACTGTGTCTTCTACACGTATGTCAAAATTATACCAGATTCTTTGAAAGATATAACAGAGATAATCTTGTCTGTTTATTCTCTTCATTAATAGTAAGCAAAAACACAAAACAGGGAGATGAACTTTCACCAAAGGTGTTCTCTATGGTGTGGAGGAAATCCAATGGAGCCCAAGTTGAAAAGGAATTCTCCTTGAGATTGTGAGGACTTTCAAGTGCTCATGTTTTCGAAGAATATTGTGCTGACAGTACCAAGCCCTACAACGTTATAGAGCGTGCTCAATGAAATCCATATTCTCCCAAAAGAGTTTGCCCTACCTATGCAAACAGGAAAAACCAGGTGGAAGAAGAATGCCAATTGTTTTAGGTTATGAAACATAATTGGATAGAGAATCTGTAGGACTCATCTATGAGTACATATATCTTGAAAAGGTACAGAAAATGAACAATGGGGGCAGTTAGGTGGCACAGTGTCTAGAGCTCTGCCCCTGGAGTCAAGAGGACCTGAGTACAAATCCGTCCTCAGACACTTGACACTTACCAGCTGTATGAGACCAGGCAAGTCACTTAACCCTGATTGCCTCACCAAAAAAAAGCAAAAGAAAGAAAATGGACAATGAATTAGGCCTGGAATTGAACAGGAAGGGAAGAGTGGGTTAGATTACTCTTGTAAAGTTATGAAATTTTCTTAATGACTCTAAACTTCTCTCCACCACATTTTTAATACAAATATTTTCCTGGTTGTGTTCTATGACTTGAATCATGTAACACTATAATCTCTGAAGAAGTGAAGTTAAGGATCTCACAAAGGGTAATGGAGAGATGCATAGGGACATAAGTTGCAACACATTACAAACAAAGAATTGCACAATAGTGGTGCTTAGAAAATGTCACCCAAGAATTCTAAGATTCAAAAAGATGGGATGATGATATGGTGAGCCTGAGGCATACCTGATGGACAGGCTGTGTGATCCATTGATGTCCACAAGATATTAAGAGTATTCGAGGAAGACCCCTTGCACATTGGGTAAGCTCCTTATGGTGAATTTATGAGAGAACACAAAAGAGAGTTACATAAGACTGGCAGGCATGAATGAATTGTGAGCTATGCCATTGTCAGTCAGTCGATAAGTACCTACTATGTGCCAGGCACTGTGCTAAGCACTAGGGAGACAAAAACAATTAAAAAAATAGTATCTGTCCCCAACGAGCTTATAACCTAATGGAGGAAGACAATAGATAAAAGGAAGTTGAAAATGGAGGGGAAGGGTGAGAGGAATACCCATGCAGAGTATGCTGGAGAAGTCCAAAAAACTGCAGTCAGGTGGTAAATGAATTTCCTAATTGCAGAAAATACCCATATCAATGAGATCACAAATCCATTAAATTATTAGAATATTATTCCTCTATTCAAAAATATTTTCTCAAAAAAAATTTAGAGTAGGAGTCCTTCTATAAGGAACCTAGAAGTTGCCACTGGATCAGATCCATGTTTTCTCCAGGTCAGGATTTAGATACCAACAGTAGCCCAAGGGATGCATTGTGTTGAGAGAGGGTCAAAGAATCATACAATTGCAAAGAGGGAAGAGAACCCCGATGACACCTAGTCCGAACTGTAATGGATCAGGTAGCCCTTCTACAATATCCGGGACTTTTAAAAATTTGTTTAACTACAAACTCCCTTCATTTTCTCATGAATATCAACATTCAGGAATATAAATTTGCCTCTGAGTATTGCTTTGTCTATATCCCATCAATTTTATTATGTTGCATTTATAGTTTCATTATCTTTTATATAGTCTATTATTGTTTAATCTGTTTTTTAACCTAGACATTATCCAATGAGTCATTCTTGAGTCTCCATGCAGGCTTGTAGACTTTTATCATAATTTCCTTGTTGCTTACCATTTTTAGTACATTATGATCTATCAATGTATTATTTGTAGTTTTGCCCTTTTGAATTTTTTTGCACCTTAGAAAGTGATCAATTTCTATATGTATTTTTTAAAGTATTTTTCCTATTTTTCATTTTTATTTTTTTCTATATGTTTAATAATTTTTTTCAGGTTTACGCTTTCATGGGTAATAATAGCAAGCGTTTGTATATTGCTCTAAGTTTTGCAAAGCACTTTACAAATATTATCTCATTTTATCCTCACAACAAGTCTGGGAGGAAGGTTCTATTATTGTTTCTATTTTCCAGATAAGGAAACTGAGGTATACAAAGGTTAAGTGACTTGCCCAGGATCACACAGCTAGTGTCTGAAGCTGGATTTGAACTCTAACCACTGAACCACCTAGCTACCTCTCATTGAAGATAGTTTTTATTTTTACTTATTTTAAAGTTTGTCTTTCTTTATGGTTACTAAGTTTGCAATAAATGAGAATGCATACAGTTTTGGTAGAAATATTGTAATTACCCACAGGTACTTCTTGTCTTTATCCTTTCTTTTGATTTGTACTAGTTTTTATCTTTACTCTAAATAATGCATGATCTTACTATAGTTAATTCTGAAATAACTTCTGTGTCAGTAATCAACCCTTTCCTATCTCTGAGGATTTGTCAATGTTAACGTACCGAGGACGAATCACAATCTAGCTATAATATAGTAAGTAAAACTTACAGAGCTGCCTGAGACATAGAAAGGCTACATAGCAAGCATGTGTAAGCAGCAGTCTGAACTCAGCTTTTCCAGACTCCAACCCAGAATAATATCAGACTATGTCTCTAACGCTATCATCCAATACTCCAATGAATGTGTGATTTCATCAGTTTGTGTATTCCCTCCAATGATGTCAATCCCAACCCATCCATGCCTGCCGATCTCATGTAATTCTTATGCCTATCTTTCTGTAAATTAACCCAGAAAGCCCACCCAACATGCCAGGGACCTTCATCCTTATGGCACCATAAAGATAACAGTGGAGCACATAGATTGTTCTTTTGTTATTCTTCATTCTTTTCTTTTTAAAATCATACACTTCTTTGATGATATTCTTTATATCATATCTTCTATGTAATTCTTTTTAATCCATTATAACTTGCATATGCCTACTATAGCCCATTCCATTGTCTTTTGGATTATCTTCAAATTCAGTTCTTTGGAGACTGGCATTCCATAACTCACAGCCATGTATCTTTATAAAAGATCTATAAGGGTTTTGTTTTTTTTAAATAACAAACTCTTTTTATCATCAAGGACAATGACTACATTTTTTTCTACAACAATAGCATTCCAGATGTATTTCCTGAAGGTGTGGAAATAGTACTGAAGAAAACAAAAATGAGAAAAAGCAGCTGGACTAGATCAAGTGGCAGGTAGGTGGCAAGATCCTTCATCCTGGAGTCAGGGGGACCCGAGTTCAAATATGGAGTCAGATAGTTATTAGCTGTGTGATTCTGGGCAAGTCACTTAAACACTATCTGCCTCGGTTTCTTTTTTGTAAAATGGGGATAATAATAGCACCTACCTCTCAGGGATGTTTTGAGGATCAAATGATGCAATATTTGTAAAATGTTTTGCAAACCTTAATGCACTATATAAATGCTAACTATTATTATTACCAAATATATAAAAAAGAGGACTATGCTATAGGCAACACAATTCTGAGAGTATTAAGGAATATCTGAATGAGGAGTAGATACCAAACATATGAAAAAAAACCCTTTTAGGATTCATTATTACCAAAAAAAAAAGGCAACCTAGAAAATATTCATATTTACCAACCTATAGGGTTACTTTCCCATCAATAGTCATTTACTTCACTTTGTCACAGTCAGGATCAGTGTTATACCTATTAATAACACTAGGGAGTGTGACTCTGGGTAGCTACTCAGAGTCTAGATCTGGGCAAGCCATCATGTGACTATGCTTAAGTTGCCCCTAGCCCATGGTCTGGGCATGTGAGAACAAAATAACCATCCTGGTGGGTTTCTATATTCAATTAAACCATTAGATGATGCTCAAAGTCTGCACTTCCCTCCTGGTATGAGCGTCAATAACTGTTTTTGCCAGAACTGGATTTTCCCAGGCCCTCTATCTATGGAATATAACTAACTCAAAACATAATTCATAAGTTTCTCATGGCTAGGCTCCCATCCCATGAAGAGTCTAGTTTCTTTTCTACCTTAATAGGAGCCTAAAAAGATTACTCATTCACAAATACATTTACTAAAATAGAATTGAAATGAAGAAAGTATGGGGCCAGAGCTCCAGAGCCATGGGCCCATGGGCAGAATACGAAAACTCAATTCTCCCCACCCAGTTTTTTTTTCACTTCATTTCCCCCATGTGTACTCAAAGACAGTGGAATCAATCCACAAGCTTTTTGCTCTTAAAGGTTAATGGTGTAGGGTAGTATCAGCTCATTCCTGCCATCTGATTACTCCTATAATAATCAGTTTGATGCCTTTATAGGCTCTTCACTGTCTTTCTAGCCACTAACTAGACATCAGGATTCTATTCTCTTTCCCATCATGATGTGAGCCTGAAAGAATTACTTAATCAGAATACCTCACAATCTAGTCACAAGGGAGTCTGAGGTCAGATACTACCTTGGCATCTTCTTCCAAAGGTTTCTGGCATCTTTTCTGTTCTTTTTTTCTAGTTATCCAGCTATTTGTTTTAAAAAAAAATCATGATGAACTAAAAAATTATTTAAAAACATGAATATCACCATATGCAAAAGTCAGAAGAGATTTCTATATCAAACTGTGAATCTATCACAGCTCATTTTTTAAAAATATATACTGACTATCATGTGGTATTGTCAGTATTTCCCTGCTTGTCTTTGTCCCCTTCTGAACTTCCTTTTGCTTTCTTCTGTACCTTTAAAAAAGTTTGATGGACACTGTTTTCTTTCTTTTCTTCTTTTATTTTTGTATCACTACCTCCCAGCCTTTCCTCTCATTCCCAATAAAAGTTTTACCATGTAACAAATAAATAGTCAAGCAAAACAAATTAGTATTGTATTGGTTGAATCTGAAAATGTATGTCTCATTCTGCACCACTAAGAGGAGGGTGACATGTTTCATTGTCAGTCTTCTGGAGTCTTCATTGGGTCATTGCATTGATCTTCGTTCTTATGTCTTTCAAAGTTGGATTCCTTTAAAATGTTATCATCATTGTAAAAATAGTTCTGGCTTTGCTCATTTCATTTGGCATCAGTTCATACATGTCTTCCCAGGTTTTTGTGAATCCATCCCTTTTATAATTTCTTACAGTGCTATGATATTCTATTCTATTCTATTCATATTCCATAATTCATCCAACCATTCTCCAATGGATGGGTACTCATTTTTTAATAGTTCTTTACCATAACAAAAAGTACTACTATAAATATTTTTGTACGTATATATCCTTTCCCTCTGATTTCTTTGGAGTTTTTGTCTATTAATGATATAAATGGGTATGCACAGTTTAGCAACTTTTTTGTTATGTTTTCAAATTGCCTTCCATAATGATATGCCTGTTTTTCCACAGCTGGTCTAACAATTGTCATTTTACTTTTTTGTCTTCTTTGCTAATCTGATGAGTATATAGTGAAACCTGAGAGTTGTTTTAATACGCATTTCTTTTATTGATTGATGTCTCTTTATTATTTGGAGCATTTTTCATATGGTGGTTCATAAATTAGGCTTATTACCATAAAAAAAGCCTATTCATATCCTTTCAATGTTTACCTGTTGCAAAATAGCTCTTGTTCTTATGTATTAATAACAATTCCTTATGTATCTTACATATCAGACCTGTATCAGAGAAATTTGTTGTAAACATTTTTCCCAGTTATTTTTCCCTTCTGATTTTAACTAGTTTACTTTTGTTTATTTGGTGATAAAAATTAATAAAGGTAGATTGGTGTTCAAAATTTCTGAGCTTTATCAGTTTTTCAAAAGTTTTCATGTTTTATTTTTTTCTTACATGCAAAGCAATTTTAACCTTCATTTTGTATAATTTTGAGTTCTAAATTCTTTCCCTCCCTCCCTCCTTTCTCCTTTCATTGAGAAGGAAAGTAATTTGATAAAGGTTATACACGTGCAGTCATGCAAAACATATTTCAATGTTAGTCGTGTTATGAAAAAAAAGACAAAAAACCCAAGAAAAATAAAGTAAAAAAAGCAGTATGCTTTGATCTGCATTCAAATTCCATCAGTTCTTTCTCTAGAGGTAGATAACATTTTTCATCACAGGTCCTTCAGAATTGTCTTGGATCTTTGTACTGCTAATAATAGCTAAATCATTTGCAGTTGATTGTCGTACAATATTGTTATTACTATGTACAGTATTCTGCTGGTTCTGCCCACTTCACTCAGCATAAGTTCCTATAAGTCTTTCCAAGTTTTTCTGAAACCATCCTGATCATCATTTCCTATAGCACAATAGCATTCCATTACAAACATATGCCACAACTTGCTCAGCAGTTCCCCAATTGATGGGTATCCCTTCAAATTCCAATTGTTTGCAACAACAAAAAGACCTACTATAAATATTGTTGTTATATATAAGCTTTTCATTTTTTTTTATCTCTTTGATATACAGACCTAATAATGGTATTGGTGGGTCAAAGGGTATACACAGTTTTATAGCCTTTTGGGCATACATCTAAATTGTTCTCCAGAATGGTTGGGTCAGTTCACAGCTGCAAGAAGAGCGCATCAGGATCCTAATTCCCTTATATCCCCTCCAATATTTGTCATTTTCCTTTTTTGTCATATTAGCCAATTTGACAGGTGTGAGGTAAACCCTCAGAGCTGTTTTAATTTTTATTTCTCTAATTAATAGTGATTTAGAGAATTTTTTTACATGACTATAGATTGCTTTGATTTCTTCTTCTGAAAACTGCCTGTTCATATTCTTCGACTATTTATCAACTGGAGAATGACTCATATTATAATAGTTTTGACTCAGTTTTCTATATATCTGAGAAATGAGACCTTTATCAGAGAAACTTGCTGTAAAAATATTTCTCCCCAGTTTTCTGCTTTCCTTCATTTAATCTTGGCTGTGTTAGGTTTTGTGTGTGTGTGTACAAAACCTTTTAATTTAATGTCATCAATTGCCCCAGGTTCAGTTGCCCCCAAGACCTGCTGCTGGCTCGTGCCAGACATGGCCTGCTACTAGCTGACTTGCTCTAAGAAATGGGGCCTTGTTGCTGGCTTGTGCAAAGAGTTGGGGCCTTGTTGCTGGCTTGCTCTCTTACCCTAGTGAGAAAGACCTCTTCTGCTACCTTCTAAATTGCCTTGGGCTGGAATATTGTTTCATCCCATCCTTTTATTCATTTTACAACTCTAGAATTCATTTTGAGGCTTTAGTTTAAAGTTATTTGAAAGGGAATTTGGGAGAGGTTGAATGAGACTCTGCCTTTACTCTACCATCTTGGCTCCATCTTGTACTTTATCAGCTTATTAACAGAGCTCAAATTTGTTAACAAAGTGGGCCAAAATGCTGCCTCAGTTTGGACAAATGACTCAGAGTTAGAGCTGACTGGGTCTTTTAAACCTCTTCTTTCTATTTGGCAAGACAATCCCAACTGGTAGATATTTTAATAAGGAGCTGGGATGAGAATCACCTTAACTGTTTCTCATTCAGAAAATGAGAATAGTCCTCAGGTAATAGGATTAGGCTGCAGACAATGGGAATAGTCTGCAGCAGCTTTGATTGAATCAACTAGAATTTGGTTTGAGTGGGTGATGGGTAAGATTACAAAGGAATTTGCTTTTGAGTTAGATGGCTGTTGGGTGAGGTTTCTAAGGTGGACAATACCAGGGTGGAGATACAAATTACAATAATAGAGAGGCAACCTGAATAAAGGGTGGAGGTAATTACAAGACAAAAGCTTGACTTTTAGACAAGTTTCTCTGGAATGCAGGTGAAGAATGAAGTTACAGAGGTAAGGAGTTTAGACTCACAAGATGTGGCAGAGTATTAAACCTATGCCAGCTTGATTTAGACTTAAAAATATAATTTAAATAAATTTTACATTTGTATAAAAATCTTTTAATTTTACATAGTAAAAAAATTTTTTAAAATTTCATCTCCTGTGATTATCTTTATCTTTTGTTTGGTCAAGAACTTTCCTCTATCCATGATTGTTAAAGATGTCTCCTATTCTCCTCTAATTTGTTTATGACATACCCTTTTTATCTGTCATATATCCATTATGAGATATTAATCTAAGTCTAGTTTCTCCCAGTCTGATTTCCAATTTTCTCCGTAAGTTTTGTCAAATAGTAAATTCTTACTCCAGTAGTTTATGTCCATGGATTTTTCAAACACAACTATTGGGTTCAATTGTTTCTGCGTCCTGCATGCCTAATCTGTTCCATTGACCAACTTTTGTGTTTTTTAACCAGAATCAAATTGTTTTGCTGCTTAAAGCTTTGTAGGAAAGTTTTAGATATAGTAGTGTTAGAAAAATCTGAAACAAAAATCCACTACAGGAGTGAGTGAAGGAAAGCCTTTATTACGCTTCTTGCGAGAAGCAGGCACACCACACCCTAGTAGCATGTACATATGGGTACAACGGTAGAATCAACTTTTAAATGATTAGTAAGATCTGTACTCCTCCCACCTGAGCCCGGGATGGGACCAGCTCATCTGAGTTACACTATTCCTGAACTGCCCATCCTATGTTCCTCCATGTTCCTTCTTGTCATGTTAGTTCATGTGTCCCATGTTCAAAAATGGTGGCTACCTCTGCCCTTGGGGTGTGTCAGTTAATATTCAGTAAGCTTATTGAGCAAGTGCAGTGGAGAAAAGCCTTTGCCCCATCCTTGACCCCGACTGGTTGCCACTGCTCTGTCTTAAAGAGCTAGTTATTTGCAGGATGTTTGGGGCACTTTCTGATTGGTTGAGGGACTATCCACAAGACCTTAGAAGTCCCTCTCAGAATTCCCTTGTTCTGTTGTGGAAACCTAACTCCTAATCCTTTCCCACAGTAGTACTAGGGCCTACTCTTCTTTTTTCTCCGTTTTTCACCATTTCCCTTGAGACTCTTGACTTTTGGTTCCATGAGATGAATTTTATCATATTCTTCTCTACTTCTGTAGTACTTGGTATTTTGTGTGTTAGTAAATATTTAAATTAATTTAGGTAATATTGTCTTTTTAAATATATTAGTAAGGTCTAACCATGAGCAATAAATCCTTCCCTAATTATTTGTCTCCTTTTATTTCTGCAAAAAATGTTTTGTAGTTTTATGAGTATAATTCCTATCTTGGCAAATAGGCTCCTAAATACTTTATGCATTCTGTAGCGATTTTGAATGGAATTGTCTTTTCTCGTTCTGTTAGATTTTGTTAGTAACATACAGAAAGGCTGATTATTTTTCTGGGTGTGATGAAGATGGGATCTGGACCCCAAAAAGTAAAAACCATAGACTTTTCCACATGGCCAAATCTTTGGCATTTGCCTGAGGCTATAATCCTATCAACTGGCCTTTCTTTATCATATGCCCAATCTCCAAATTCTGTTACCTAGTCCTCCATTGTCTATTACCTCCAGATAGCCCCTGGCCACTTCTCACCCTTAATCCTATCTACACTCCATTCTCCCATGTCCTCAATGGCCCAGGTCCCAGGCATTCTGTTCACCCCAGCTTACTGGCCACTCCCATCCAGATCTTCCTGAGACTTCTCCTCCAGTCACCCCAAATTACTTGGCCACTCCTAGATCCCTCCCACAGTCTTTCTGTATGTAAGGTCCATCTTGTCTCCATTAAAGTGCTCAGATTCTTATAAACTGGCCAATAGCTCAGTAATGTTCAGATTCCTTAAGAGTCTGGCCAATATGGCAGATGTTCTAATAAACCTTGTCTTTGGCTGAAAGAAGACTTGGGTAGAATCACGTGTTGTGATTTTGAGGTCCCAGCACCCCGAAATCCCTGAACCTCAGCGGGTGTATTTTAAATTCTGCTACTTACTGGAGTTGTTAAGTAGTTCTTTTTAATTTTTTTTTCACAATTACATGTAAGCAATATTTTTTTTTAATTTTGAGTTCCAAATTCTCTCCTTTTCTCCTTCCCTTTGCTCTCCCCTTCCTTGAGAAGGCAAGTAATTCCATGTTAGTCATGTTGCAAAATAAAAAGCAGACCAAAAATAACCAAGAATAATAAAGTTTTTAAAAGTGTGATTCAATCTGCATTCAGACTATATTAGTTCTTTCTCTAGAGGTAGATAACATTTTTCTTTATAAGTCTTTTGAAATTGTCTTGGATCATTGTATTGCTGAGAATAGCTAAGTCATTCAAAGTTGATCATCCTGACAATATTGTTGTTAGTGTGTACAATGCTCTCCTGGTTCTGCTCTCTTCACTTTACCTCAGTTCATGTAAGTCTTCCCAGGTTTTTCTAAACCATCCTGCTCATCATTTCTTATAGCACAATAGTATTCCATCAAATCATATAGAACAATTTATTTAGCCATTCCCCAATTGATGGGCTTCCCCTCAATTTTCAATTGTTTGCCACCATAAAAAGAACTGCTATAAATATTGATGTACATGTAGGTCCTTTCCTTTTTCTTTGATCTCTTAATAATATTATCACTGAATTAAAGGGTATGCACAGTTTTCTACTCCTTTGGGCATAGTTCCAAATTGTTCTCAGGAATGGTTAGATCAATTCACAACAGTGAATTAGTATCCCTATTTTTCAATATCCTCTCCAACATTTATCATTTTTCTTTTCTGCCGTGTTAGCCAATCTGACAGGTATAAGGTTGTTCTCAGAGTTGTTCTAATTTACATTTCTCTAATCAATAGTGATTGAGAACATTTTTATATGACTATAGATAGCTTTTATTCCTTCATTTGAAAACTGTCTGTTCATAGCCTTTGACCATTTATTAATTGAGAAATGATTTGTTAATTATTTTGAGTATTTTTTAGTTAATTTTTTGAGTATTTTGAGTATTTTTGAACCTCTATGGTTCTTATATTATATTCAAAAAGCAATACTTTTCATTATTTTTTGCCTGTGGGTATTCCCTCAATATTTTCTTACAGATTCCAAAAAAAAATAGAGATGACATTAGATATCCATGCTTTATCCCTGATTTTACTGGATGGGCCTCCACTGTTTCTTCATTGTAGATGATGCTAACAATTAGTTTTCAAAAACTGCTATTTACCATATTAAAGAAAGATTTATTTATTCTTATTTCTTTTATAGTTTTAACATCAAATGTGTTACATTTTGTGAAAAGCTTTTTCTGTGTCAATATAATCATGTAATTTGTATTGTCTTTGATACTAGTATGGTTTATTATGCTTATAATTTTCCTAATAATGAACCGATCCTGCATTCCTGGTATAAATCCAACCTGACTGTAATCTATAATCTTTTAAAATATGTTACTGTAGCCTCTTTGAAAATATTTTATTAAATATTTTTCATTGATAAACATTAGAAATATTGGTCTATAGTTTCCTTTCTCACTGTTCTCTCTCACTGATTGAGGTATCAAGACCACATTTGGATCAGAAGAGAAATTTTGTAGGATCCTTCTTTTCCAATTTTTGTAGTTTATCTAATAGTGAAATTTTTCTTTGAATATTTGATAGAATTCCCTTATAAATTCATTCAGTCCTAGAGGATTTTTCTTTTGGAGCTCCTTTATGGATTGTTCAATTTCCTTTCTGAGATTGGGTTATTTAAATTCTTTATTTCTTACTGTGATGATTTGAGTATTTTACATTTTTGTAATTATTTTTCATTTAGTTTAATTCATTTTTGCTGGCATATAATGGGTTAAAAGAGTTTCTCATAATTTCATTTACTTCTTTATTTGTTGCAAGTTCTCATTTTTCATTTTTGATGTTGGCATTGGTTCTCTCACACCCCTTTTAAAAATCAGATTAGCTGGTGGTTTATCTATTTAATTAGTTTGTTTTTTAAAGTGGCTGCTGGTTTTCTTTACCAATTCCATAGAGTTTTTTTCTGTTTGTTTATTTACTTATTCTTTTATCTCAGAATTTCTATTTTTTGTTTTGAGTTTTTTTAAGTTTTTTTTTAGCTACAAGTTCAATTTATTGATCTATCCTTTCTCTCTTTTGTTGATGAAAGTATTAAGAAGATGTAGCATGTGCAGTGGCAACACCACGGTAGAACTGTCTCAGCAGATGGACCAAGCAAGCTTGAGGGTAACTGACAGGCCTTAAACCAGTCAGTGAGTCAGGGGGATGTAGATCCACCCCAAGCATGTGAAGGAGAATGGTGCTAATAAGAACAGTTTGTTCCAAAGGCCATGAAGGCGGCTGAAGCAGGAACTTGGTCAAACATCAAAGACATCAAGCTCATCCACTGCATCCCAGGCCATTGCCAGTCATCCTGTCTTTTGTCTTGCCACTAGATTCTAATGACTCTGGAAGAGAGAGTGAGGCTGACAATTTTGTGCAAGTCTGCCTCACTTAAAATCTATGTATAACTATAGATTTATATCTCTATATCTATTTACAAAAATATCCATCTATATGCTTATAGTATTTATGCTGTTATGTATACATACATACATACATACATACATACATATACACATGTATCATCTTACTATTTTATCTATGGCAATTTTAAATATATTTTCTTATTTATCTATTTGAATCATGTCTGTTCTTATTGCTATTTGAAATCATGTTTGCTATTCCTGTTTTTATTTGAGTTCATCTGAATCATAATAAATTATGTTCCATCCCTTCATTTGAATTCTGTGTGAATCTTTGTTTCCAACAATATATTATTGGATTCCACTTTTTAGCCATGCTGCTCTCTCTTCTGTTTTATAGGTGAGTTCTTCCCATTAACTTTCACTATTCTGATTATTGTGTACTTCCCTCTTTCATATCCTCTTATAGTTTTTTCTTTTTTCCCCTCCCTGTTCCTTATTTACAAAGAAGGAAAGGAAGAAGAGAAGGAATATCATCAACACTAGTCATCTAGAATTGAAGTACTCTGTTCTGGTAGGCCAGAATTGGGACCTGGCTTCAGGAGTGACCACTGGCTTTTGAACCTTCCTGTTCAAAACACTGACTAGCTTCAGGTCCATTTGTTAGCATTTGCACTAGCTCTCCTTCTATCCCTGCCTCTGCTAGCTTAGAAACAGAGCTCATGTTGGTTTCCCTAACATGTCCCTCTCCTGACCTCTTTGGTTTCTGAGTTTATCTGAGCTGGCACTGGCTTCCATAGTATGACTCCTCTACTAGACTCTACCTTCCTCAGTCCATCTTTTTGTGTGTTTCTGGACTAGACAGGGGACCTTATTTCTGTTTTCTTCTCAGATTTCTTTATCACTAGTCTTTCTGGGACCACCTTCAGATATTTTCTGGGGTTTCTGTGAAAGAGCTGACCTTCTTTATGATATTTCAGGTTGTCATCTTAACTGGAAGTCTCTCACTCCTCCATTATAAAACATGGAACTCTCTTCTCTCTCTCTCTCTCTCTCTCTCTCTCTCTCTCTCTCTCTCTCTGTCTGTCTCAACATCCTATTGATATTATACTATTAGAACAATTTCAGGCACTTCATTTATGTCAAATACCCCCAAACCATCTTAGCCCTGGGTTTCCTATTCTTCTGGTGCTTAAAAGATCCAAGGGGAAAACTCAGCTATCATCTGAAGTGGAAGGTACTTCAGACAGAGATTACATATAAATTGTATGAAATTAATCTGTGTGACTATCAAGGGCATCTTTGATGAAGGTTAACAGAAAGGAACAAGAGAATAGGTAATGGAATATACTTCCTTCCTCTTGGCAGAGAGGCAGGTGTCTTCCAAGAGCAGAATGTTACCTATATTGTTTAACTTGGTCACTATAATGATTGTTTTTACTTAGCTGTTTTTCTTTGAGAGTTTAATTCCAGAAGGAAAGGGTGAAGGAGTGGATGTTATATCCAGAAATAACCATGAGGCAAAAACAAAAAACATTAATAGAATGCATTAAAAAACAAACAGGGGACAAGCAGGCTTTTGCAAGTGATATCCCATAGTAGACCCCATGTTTACCATTATAAAATTGAATGAGAAAATGTAGAGTATACAAGATCCTACTGTTTTTCTTTTATTGACTATTTTTAAAAAATAAAAACTTTTGGTTTAGTAAAGCAAAATGACTCTTAAAGGCTATTCTCCAGTTTTGACATGTGTCAAAATTATCCAAGTTTCCTTTAAAGACAAGACCATTGTTCAACAGCATCGTTATCAATCAAGTCATAAAACAAGTGTTTTGGGATGTTGTCCAGTGCTCTCCATATTCAACAGCCCTTGATTCACTTGAGACTTTTGAACAATCTCTAAACCTTTGGCCTTCTTTCACGTCTTCTTCCTGAAATCCAATTCAATAAGCATCTATTAAGCTCAAGAAATATACAAAGTTACCATGGTTGGTGCTAAAAATTCAGAGACAAAATAAAGCTGTCCCTTCCCTCAAGGAGTTTCTATTTTATTGGAACAAATTTTCCAATGTGTTTATCACTGGCCTTCCTGTGTCTGCATTTTCACTGTAGTCACCACGTATCAACCTGATTTGGATACTGACCAATTTTCTCACAAAATTTTTCCAGTCCTTAATGCTCCACAGGAGTCATAGGCTACACGATTTACAAAGCAATGTGTTTCCCTATGTCTATGAATATTGCATAGTGAGATCATGCTAACAGAGGATCATATTTTTAGAGCTATTAGAGACCTCATTTTACAGATATGGAAACTGAAGCCCAGAGAGTTTAAAGGATTTGCCCAAGGTGACACAGATAGCAGGTGACAGAGGCAGGATGGCCAATTGTGCCGGGGAATAATTTTTTGTTGCTTTTTGGTGAACAATCAATCAGTAAGCACTTATGAAGGACCTACTATGTACCCAGAACTGTGCTAGGCCCTGAGGAGACAAAGACAAATATGAAATGGACTCTGTCCTCCAAGAGTTCCCATTTTATCAATAACTTAATCCACTTTACTAATTTCTTTATTTGCCTTGCAAAGGATGAATTGTGAGTGATCCTCCATTTAGCTGCACCGTCTTTTTGTCTTGTGGTTTTATTGGTAGTGTGAATATGTATGGGATGCATACCTAGTAATTTCAGCTCTTTGTTGGACAAAGGTTTTACATTTACACACACCAATGAGTTAGAGTTTTAGACATTCTAAAGACTCTGTGATGCTTAGCAATCCCTGACATTTCTTCATGCTATTGCAGAGTGAAGCATGACAGGCAGAGACAAAAATTCATACTAGGTGAAGCATGGTGTCCAGAACCAAGATAATGGTTGCCCTACTATACTTGGCCCTGAGCAGACCATACATGGAATATTATGTTCATGTCTGGGCACCACATTTTAGGAAGGACGTCCACAAGCTAGAGGGCATCTAGTAGAAGGTAACTAGGATGGTGAGAGGTCTGGAGAACACAGCACATAGAAATTAATTGAAGAAACTGGAGGTATTTAGCCTAGAAAAAAAGACTTGATGGCTAATAGAAAGATAAAGCATTTATTAAGCACTTATTATGTTCCAGGCACTCTACCAAGTGCTAGGGATTCAAATGCAAATAAAATAATCTTTGCCTTCAAGGAACTTTCTAATGTGGGATAGATAAAGGAGTACTACAAAGGGAAGAAAGAAATGGAAAAGCTGTCTTGTACTAAAGGGCCACTAAGTGGAGGAGAAATTATATCTGTTTCTTGGTCTTAGTGAGTGAAACTAGAATGTGAAAGCAAAGAGTAGATTTCAGCTTGCTTCAACATCCAAACTTTACTAAGTACATATTCCGTTTACTAAGCACTTGAGATGCAAAGGTGGGAAAAAAGCAATCCTTGCTCTCTAGGAGCTTACATTCTTGGTTTTTGTCCTTTGTTCTCGAAAGAGGATCAAAATGACATCACTATGTTAGAGTCAAGGTATAGTGTGGCTGACTGAGGCTGATCAGATCAATGATCACACTAATGATCAGAACAATTGGAATGCTCGGGCAAATAGCCCACGTGAACACTTGGCATAGATTCTCTAAATTTGCACATCTTGAGTTTCTTTGGAGCTACTTCAATTCTATTTTGCTCATAGAGCACAGCACCTTCTCTGATGAGGGCACACCATGCTGGGTGGTCCTGTGCCACTGTCTCCCACGTCACAAAATCAATTCCAAAATTCTTAAGAGAAACCTTGAGAGTTTCCTTGTATCACTTCTTCTGACTACTATGGAAGTGCTTGCCCTGTATGAGTTCTCCACAGAGACAACATGTACATTGACAGATATATACAAGATAATCTTAGAGGGGAAGGCACTAGCAGAATGTAGATTTTGAGCTAAGTCTTAAAGCAAACCAGAGATTTTTTTTAAAGCAACAGCTGCCTTTTATATAGTGCTGTAAGGTTTAAAAAGTGCTTTACATTCATTGTCTCACAACACCCCTGTTTAGGAGCCTCTCAATTTCAATATCTTGGGACAACCATTCACTTACTTTCCAGGGTAGTTGTGAGGAAACAGTCACATGATCACAGCATCATAGAATCATAGATATAGACCTGCAAAGTCCCACGGAAGCCATCCACAAGCCAGAGATTTTAAGAGATGGAGGTGAAGCTGGAGAACACAGAGATGGGGGACAGCATATGGTCCATAGCAAAGACACAAAGATGAGTGATAGAGGGCTGTAGATGAGTAACAGAAAATAGGGCAGTAGGGCTGGATTGTAGAGGGAATGGAGGGGAATAATGTGAAAGAAGATTAGAATATACAAAGGGCCAGGTTTCGAAGAACGTCAAGTGCCAAGCACAGGAGTTTGTATTTGATCTTGGAACTAATAGTAAGTCACTGGAGTTTGTTGAATGTGCAGAGCAAGGTGATATGGCTAGACCTATGCTCAAGGGTGTGCTGGTAAATGTTTAACAACCAGCTCTCTCAAAAAAAATTACCACGTATGCTGGACATACTTTTAAATTTCATTTGCATTATTGCCATTTGCTCCCCATCACTTTCTTAAGCCTAGGCAATCAACAAAACAATAAACCAAGCCTTGATTTGTAGCTGTGCCAATTTCTAAGGTATAAATACTCACATGGAAAATTTAACAATCTGAAGGCCGGTTCAAACTGGCTTCAGCACACCCCTACCTATGCTCTGGGAACAAATCATTTTGGTAGCTGTGTGGAATAGGGATTGGAGTAGGCAAAGACTTTGAGGTAGGGAGACCAACTAGAAAGCTATTGCAAAAGTTCAGGTAAGAGGTGATAAAGGTCTAAACTAGGGTGACTGCATGAATGGAAAGAAGAGGATACAAAAAGTGTTGAGGAAAAAGAAATGACAAAATCTGGCAACTGGATAAGGTGGATGAGAGTAAAGAGCTGAAAATGACAGTGAGATTGTTAACTTGGTAAGGGGGAGGATAATGGTATCCTTGAGATAAATAAGGAAGCTCAAAAGAGGGCTGGGTTTGGGGAGAATAAGCTGCTCCTGGACATGTTTAGTTTGAGATGTCTGTGAGATAGTCAGCTGAAATGTCCAGTAGGCAGTTAGTGTTGCAGGACTGTAGATGAGAAGAGAGAACAGAGTATGGACTATATACAGCTATGGAGAAATATGGGAAGAGATATTAATTGAACCCATGGGAGCTAGTGAGCTCACCAAATGAGAGAGCATAGAAAAAAGAGAAAAACTTTAGAAGAGGGCCTTGGAGGATACCCACAGTTGGGGGCAGGAGCTGGATGGAAACTGAGGAGCCTTTAGACATATGTTGTTGTTCAGTCATTTTCTGGCTCTTCATGACCCCATGTGGGGTTTTCTTGGCAAAGCTATTGGAGTGGTTTTCCATTTCCTTCTCCAGCTCATTTTATAGATGAAGAAACTGAGGCAAACAGGGTGAAATGACTTGCCTAAGGTCACATAGCTAGTAAGTATCTATGGCCAGATTTGAACTCAGGGAGATGAGTCTTCTTTACTCCAGGGCTGGCACTCTATCCTCTACACCACCTAGCTGCCATCTGACATACAGTTAGGAGGAAAATGAAGAGAGAACAGCATCATGATGTGAGGGAAAATTGCCTAACAATGAAAACAGTGCAAAAGTACAAAACAGTATAAAAGTACATTACAAAATGTCATAACAATTAGAACAGTACAAAAGTGAAATGTGCTATTTCAGAAAATAATGGGCAGCTAATCCATACAAACTAGAGTCAAGAGGAGTAAAGTTCCAATCCAGGCTTAAACATTTACTAGTTGTGTCACCCTGGGCAAGTCATTTAACATCTATCACTTTCAATTTCCTCTACTACAACTTGGGGATAATAATAGTACCTACCTTCCAGTGTTGTTGTGAGATCAAATGAGATAATAATTGTAAAATGCTTAGCATGGTGTCTGACATATAGTAGGTGCTTAAGAAATATTAGCTATTATTATCATTATTGATGAGGAGGAGAATAGTAGCCTCTACCTCACAGGAGCTTTATGAGGATTAAATGGGATATTTGTAAAGAGCTTAGCATAGTACTGTGCATATAATAGGTGCCTAATAAGTGCTTATCCCCTGCTCCACTTCACTGCCTTCCTCATTGGAGTTCTCCAAGCAGAGGATAGACTACTATTTGTTAATAGCCTTGTAGAGGTAATTCTTTTTCAGCTATGGGCTATACTAGATGGCCTCTAAAGTATGTTCCCTTGAAGTTCTATGATTCTATGATCTTGATCATAGAATCTTTCTCTTAAACAACAAAGGGTAACATTCTTTGAAATAGATCTTCAATTTGATTTCACAAATATTTATGAAGTACCTACTATGTGTAAGACACTGTGGTAGGAGCTGGGGATAAAAAGACAAAAGCGAAATAGTGTCTACCCTCAAGGAGTTCATATTCTACTATATTTATAATTAAATGAGGTTAACAGGGGAGAAGTACTTTTATTTTTCAAGGGACAGACCCTATTAGACAAGGAATTCTAATTAATGCATTGTACAATAGAGAATGCCCCTCCAACTTTGGAAATAATAAAAGAAGTTCTTATCTGTTTAGCCGGTAGGATGTCTCCAAAGCATCACCATGATGCTTATGACAAGTAACCTGGCAATAAGAAGAACTGGCAATAAGAAGAAGCTTAGTTAAGGAACAATCTGCTGATTCTTTCCTTTGAAGCAAAAGGACATGTATAAGAAAGCATGTAGTAGTAGTAGTAGTAGTAGTAGTAGTAGTAGTAGTAGTAGTAGTGGTAGTGGTGGTGGTGGTGGTGGTGGTGGTGGTGGTGGTGGTGGTGGTAGTGGTGGTGATGGTGGTGGTGGTGGTAGCAGTAATAGTAGTAGTGGTAGTAGTAATAGTAGTAGTAGTGATAGTGGTAGTAGTAGCAGTGGTAGTAGTGATAGTAGTACTGGTAGTGGTAGTAGTGATAGTAGTAGTAGTAGTAATAGTAAGTATTTACAGGCACATATAGCAGATTATATGTGTTATTACTGGCCTATTGGTCTTCTACATACATAGACAGTGTATACCTTGACAATGGTTTTGTGATATAGTGAGAAGAGAATTGGGCTTGGAGTAAAGAGAAATATAGATTCAAATCCCACCTTTGATACTTAGTAGCTGTGTGACTATGACCCAATCACTTAACCTTTCTGAGCCTCAATTTCCTCATCTGTAAAGTGAAGATAAGAACATCATTAGTAACTATCTCACAGGCTTACTGTGAGCACCAAATGGGATCACATATATTAATATGCCCTGTAAATCTTAAATATTATATAAAAATCAGTTTGCATTCTTAATCATTTTACATATCAAAATCCACTTAAAGGTTGAATCTCTCCTCCACAAATTCTTGAAATTATATGAACTCTTAGTTGACCATCTTTTGTCTTCAGAAAGAGTGCTTAGTTTACTTGCAAAATTAATTTTGTGATAAAATTTTGAGTATGTTATAACTACATATCTCATTTTTGTAGCAAAGTCTTACACAATTTGCATTAATTTAAAAAGAATATGTGGTACCTTCCTTCTTGACAATGTGTAAAATCCTCTTGTCATTGTAATCTTGAAGCCTGACAATATTTCATAATGAATTGAATTTGGGGTTTACCTCTTTTGTTATCTTTGACTCAGTCTCTATTTCTGATATTTTTTTGGGGGGAAATTTTTGTACAATTTCCTGAAATATAGTGGTCAATTTATATTTTCTTCACAGTTTTTAGGATATCTGAATTCTTGAAATTTCTCTCCCTTTTCTGTCTTCCTTATCTGACAATTTTGTCTGCATAAGTTCTGAATCTCTTTTCCACTTGCACTTTTCCCAGTACTTATCTTCTACCTTTCTCTGTTGTTTCTTCTATTGTGTCTTCCAGTGAAAGACTCTTGCTTTACATTTAGTCAGTTATTTCATTTATTTTTCAGATATTTCTCTGCTGTTGAGTTTCACCAGTATCTTGACTTGAGATTTCTTAATTATATGAAGCATCTTAATTTCATCTCATGTTATTTTTTACTAAGTTAATTTCCTTCTTCATTTTCTTTTATATGCCCATTATCCATTTTATTATGTCCTGAAAAAAATGCCAGTGGTATTTATCATACATATGTTGGTGCTTTAGTATATTTTTTTCTGGCATTTCTGCCTCTGTTTTTTTAATCCATAATATTTTGTCATCATTTTACAGCTCTTACTTATTCATTTTTTGAGCATTTTTCCCCTTAAAAATCCATCAGAGGTTTCTGGTAGTTTTTACTTCTTTTAGGTATTTCTGTTGCTCTTCTTGGAGATGTTATTAAAGAGCTCATTCTTATGAAACATCTAAATACTTGAATTTTATAAATTTTCAAGTGTTTTTGTATACATTTTTCCTTTGATTTGCACAACATTTTAAAGCAGGTAATCAAATTAAATGATATATGGAGTATTATATAAAAGCCAGGTACTTATTTTATTAGTCAAACATTGCTATATTATTTTTATTTTATAAAATTCCTTGTTTTATTGGAAATAATGAAATTATGGACTGGAGAAGTCACTTCAGGGGAAATTCATTCTGAATGTACATCTGAAAGCCTTTCCTATGAGTGAAATAATTTAGATGGCAGACCATCTTTTCCTAACATGTTCCCTTCCCCTCCCCCAACATACATACAGAGCCCTTCACGTGGCAACTAGAGGGATGTGGCTAAGCATCTCTATTTGGATTATGCTGTATCTGTATGAACCACCAGGTGGTGCCCTAAGCTCAAACTGTAGTAGCCCTTTTATACTGCACATGCCTACGTGCAGAGGTGGGACCTAGCCTTTTTTCCTAATGCTTTCCTGGGTTGAAGTCTAGGGGTAAAGATTTTTGTTGTTGTTGTTGTTGTTTAATAAGCAATTGCATCACATGAAATTTTCCATTCTGAGGAAGTTCCCTCCAGCAATGCAAATAAACAATTGTTCTACAATTGATAATCTAAGAGAGTTGCCTGGACATACATAAACCTCAATATTTATCAAAATATTAATAGCAAGATTCTTTGTAGTAGCCAGGAATGAGAAACAAAACAGATTATCATTGAATGGGAAATAACTAGACAAATGGCGGTGTATGATGCAGTACAAGAAATGATGACCATGAAGAGTAAAGAGAAGAATTTAAAGACTTATATGAACTGATGCAGTGCAAAATGAACAGATGTAGGAAAACAATAAGCACAATAATGTCAAGGATGTAAATGGAAAGAATTGCAACAACATGAAACTGAAAACTGTATAATTATAATGAGCATGCTTGACCAAGATGAAAAGAGGAAAAATTTCACCTCCTTCCCCAATTAAGGGTATGGAAACTTCTCATTTGGCTGATGTATTAGATGATTTGCTAAACCTTAAAAAAAAAGTCTTTGTTATAAGAGATGACTCAATGAGGAAGGGAATTAGAGGAATGCATTTGGAAATATGTTTTATTACAAAAACAAATGGTATTGATAATTTAAAAAAACCACAAAGATTATGGAGTTTCCTGGGACATCAAGAGATAAATTGCATCCATTAGATTGTAAGCTCCTAGAGGACAAGGACTATCTTTTGTATCCCTTGTGCTTGACATAGTTCCTGGCATAAAGTAGGCATTTAGTAAATATTTACTGATTGATTGATTGATTAAAATGATTTGCAAGGGTCATTTATCCACCATGTGTTAGAGGGAGACCTAAGCCTTGATCTTACTAACCCTGAAGCCAGCTCTTTACTGACTATATCATTTTACCTTTAATAGAATTATAACTATTTCTATAAAAATTATTCATAATCTGCATGATGCTTTTTCTCTGTAAGATCCTAATCCCTTGATTTCTCTAATCTTCTATATGAGTAATTTCCAAAAGTTATTCACATATAGATTAAATATAAACTTTACTCTTTAGCACCTTTTGTTTCCCCACTCCCCCCAGCCCCTCAAAAACACACCTTGAGGCTTGTGAACCTTAAGTTGAAATAGCCATCCCTCCTATTTCAGAGCATGCCCAAAGATTGGTCTTTCATCAGCTAGGCTAGAAAATGAAGTAACAATATCAGCTTTAACTCCCTTCCCCTTTCCTAACAAAGTCTAAATATAAATTCCCCATAAATTTCTCAAGGAGATTGGACTATATTGGAGGTTCTTAATAGAGGATTAGTTTCCCAAGACTGCCCAAGGGATCCATGACACAAAAAAGGTTAAGAACCCCTGGACTAGATGATTGTTAAGGGCCCTTCTAGTTCTATGATCTTCCACCAGTCAGTCAGATTAGTCAACAAATATTTGTTAAGTACTTACTATCTTACAAGCACAGTGCTAGGTGCTGAGAATACAAAGAAAGGCAAAATAAACAAACGAACAAAGAAAATAAAACAACCCAGCCCATACTCTCAAAGAACTCACAGTCTAATGGAAGAGGTAAGGCACAAACAACTATGTAAAAACAAGATATATACAGGATAAATTGGAGATTGTTGTTTACTCTTCATACTCAAAGAGAACCAAATGACATCATGATGTTGACTTCGAGGTATAGAGTGCTTGATTATAGCTGATCAGTCCAAAATGAACTCAGGAGGCTCTACCACAGGTCAGACACAAATGATCTATTTGAACATTTGGGATGGAGATGTCTCTAGGTTTGTGCCTCTCACATTTCCTTTGTGCTACTGTGAATCTGCTTTACTCCTAGAGCACAGCATCTTCTTTGATGTGGACACCTCAGTGTCTCCCATGTCTCACAATTCCAGAGATCTTTACAGAGACCTTGACAGTGTCCTTGTACCACTTTTTCTGACCTCCTTGTGAAGGTTTGCCTTATGTGAGTTCTCCATAAAATAGTCTTTTAGGTAAAATACATATAGCATTTGGACTACATGGCCATCCCATCAGAGTTGCACTCTACAGCAGTTTGAATGTTTGGTAGTTGAGCTCAAGAGAGGACCTCAGTGTCCAGTACCTTATGATCTTCCTAAGACAATTCAAATGGAAGTGTAAAGCAGAACATTATTTTACCATTTAGGTAGTAGGGCCCTTTAGGCCATGGAAAGCAGAAGTTGCTGCTTAATCTTGCCCTAGACCTCTTTCCTCCTAAATCTAAACAATAGTGAAATGTACTCTTGCATAGCTTAAGCATGGCCCATACCTCCAGCACAAATGGATAAGAAAACTTGCAATATAATGTCTTTAGATAATTATGTTTATATCAGAAACCAGGACACCTGGTCTGGTTTGTGTGATCCCTGACCTGTAATGATGGGTTGCTCAGATGCTTGTGCTTATACTTTTGCCCCCAAAATGCCTCCCTAGTCTCAGAAACACTATCTCTGACAACCACTCCCCAGCCCAAGGACACTGTGCCTAGCAGTTATTCATGCATGGGCCTCAGCATGACCCTTATCTGGCTGCTCAGGCCCCAGCCCTCAGATCATATCTCTGGAAGCCTCCATTGTGAGAAAGTTTTTTCCTTTGTTGCAGAGCATTATCATGTCTAGACAGAGTGAGAGGGGTGTCCTTGACCAGCCCAAAAACTCTTCCTCTTGCCAGACTTCAAAGATCCATCCCCCTCCCTGTCCTGTATACTCCCTATATAAACCCTAGCTCGACCCCTGATGGGGGCTGCTTGATTTGGATGTGAATACCCCTGGCAGCCATGCACTAATAAAATCCACAATTTCAATTAGTCTGGGTCTAACTCGCTAATTTCTCAGTATAACAGAAGCAGATCAATTTTCTGACAGGATGCTGGTAGATTGTTCAGATTTCACCGGCATATAACAATGCAGTCAGCAGAATGGCTCAGTAGACCTTCAGTTTGGTAGGCAGCCTCATACTTCTTTCCCACACTTTCTTATGGAGCTTCGCAAACATTGAGGTAGCTCTGGCAATGTGTGCATCAACTTCATCATCTGTGTGTGCATTCCTGGAAAGTGTACTGCCAAGGTAAGCAAACTTATCCATAGCATTCAAAAGTTCTCCATTTGCTGTAACTGAGGGTTCTATGTGTGGATGGTGGGGTGCTGGCTGGTGGAGAAACTGTGTTTTCTTGGTGATCTATTTTTTGGCATTCTAGGCTTAAGGGATTTTTGTGGATGTAGCCTAATAGTAATCCCTGTCTCAAGGTAGATCATAGGAATGTAGATCATAGATTTAGAGGAAGAAAGGAAATGCATAAGATAAGATTGTAAATGAAAAAACAACCCACAAAACAAAACTGAATCCCCAAAGAGATTTGAGAAGATGCCTCCCCTGATTCATTCAAAGGAGTTGGGGTTCACTGGTATAGAAAACTGCATATGAGGTTTTTTTTTTTTGGTGTACTGACTAACCTTGCTCATTTTCCTTCCTCTTTTAAAAAATGTTTTGACCCTCCTGAATGCCGGTACTTTCCCTCTGTGGGTTCTCTCCAATTCATCTTTTCCATATCTTCTTTGTACATAGTTGTATGATAATGATTACCCTGGCTTCCATTGCCTGAAGGCCAAATGAATTTACAAATTATCCCTCCCTCAGAATTTTCCAGGTACCTTGAAGAGGTTTGGGGGCATCTAGGCTCTCTTGGTTCTAGTCCCTACCAATGATGTTCTCTCAATTGTAGAGGTCCCCACAACCCCAGTTCCATTTAACCACTTAACAGTTACATTATCTTTTACAAAGAAATATTGATTTCAAAGGTATAGCAATAGTAATGTTAACAGCTAACATTTATGTAATACCATATGCCAGGCACTGTACTATTTTGTTGTTGAGTCCTTTCAATCATGTCTTATTATTATCTCATTCCATTCTCACAACAAACCTTCGAGGTAGGTGTTATTACTTATCCCTGTTTTACAGATGAGGAAACTGAGGCAAACAGGGTTAAGTGACTTGCCTAGGGTCACGTAGCTAGTAAGTACCTGAGGCCAGATTTGAACTCAGGTCTTCCTGATTCAAGGTGCTGCACTCTAACCATTGAGCTCTCTCTTTTTCTCTCTCTCTCCATATATATGTATGTTTATATTTTAATGTAGAATAAACATATAAACATTTCTTTCAACACTTGGGGGGATTAGGTTTACAACTTAACTCAGTTCCTACATAATACAGATCCACCAAGTTCCAAGTCCAAAGCCAACTTTGGGTTCACATTTCAGGCACCCTGGCTTCTCAGGGCTTCCCTGCTAGGTTGGCTGGCTACAAATTCAACGTGGAATCCTACCTCTAAGGTCACCATGACTCCACGCTGGGTCCAGTGGAGATTCCTCTGGCTGTGCCTAGAACCAAACAGGACAAACAAAACAGACCACAACAAAACCCCAGGCCAATTTCTAAGGGCCAAGGGTAAAAGGGAGAAGGATGAGAAGATACCCTTGCTGAGGGTGGACAGGACTCTCACCCTGTCTGGATTCTGAAGGAAGAATGAGCATCCCAGTCTGGCAGTTTGAAAAGAAGCAACCTGTTCCAGCTCTGCAGAATGTAGCGTGTCTTCTCCCAGAAGCAAGGTGCCTCCAGGTTAGGTTATCTAGGCCTCAATTATAGTCGTTTGCATGCTAGCTCCTTCATTAGATTGATCCTCCATTAGATAATTTTTTTTTTGCTTGTTTGTTCGGTTTTTTTTTCTTCTATCGTCAGTACATAGACAATGCCTGACAAGTATTAGGTGCTTAATAAATGTTTGTTCACTTGACATTGTTATTAGGTTAGCTCTCCATGAGGGCTAAAGGGAGGGATATAGGGAAGAAATCTAGGTGATATTAATGAAACACAAAAGATCAAGAAATATCTTTTTTTTTGTTTTAACAAAAGAAGTAGAATGGACCTTAGTCTAATCCCCTCATTTTAAAGATGAAAAACCCAGGACCCAGAGCAGTTAAACTCCCTGCCCAAGCTCATGGAGGGAATTTGAACCCCTGTCCAACTCCCAATTAACAATTGCTTCTAATTATATCTATGGTCTGGTTTGACTAGAGCCTAGAGTATGTGGAGGTGATTACTGTGAAAAAAAAAGCTTAGAAAAAATAGACTGCCTTATGCCTCTGCTCCCTTCCCACATTCTTTTTTGTGTATTTCACTTTTATCTTTGTATCCTTACACTAACCTTCTGTAGACTGGAAGCTTCTTGAAGGCAGGGACTGTCTCTTGCCTTTCTTTGTATCCCATTTCTTTGCGCTCAGTGCCTGGTACATAGTAGGCACTAATAAAGACTTGTTGACTGTCTCACTGGTGCATAGTATGCATTTAGAATGCTTTTTAAAAGTTATTTCTTTCAAAGGTCATACTGATTTCTTGACTCTCAACTCATTGTGCCTCAGGATAAGAGACAGTAGTGGCTGTCCAGGATTTTCCAGTATCTGCCCTTTCCTTTCTAGTTGAAATCATGACACCAATTGTAAACACGGCGCTGACTTTGGTCAAAGAGTGTTGTGTTGAGGAAGAACTCTGGGAGTAGAAGAAGTGAGTCTGGAACACATAAAAAATATATGGATAAGAAGAAGTCATACTGATGAGGGTGGGATCTAGACCCCAAAAAGGAAAATACCCGGACTTTCCCACAAGGCCAAATCTCTGGTATCTCTCATCATCATGGCCTGAGGCTATAATCCAAGCAACTGGCCTTTCATTGTGGCTACACCCAATCTCCCAATTCTATTACCCTTAACCTAGCCTAGCCCTCCATTGTCTTACTTCTATGGCTCCCACCCTTAATCCCAGCTATGCTCCATTCTCCTTTGGTCAGTTGGTCCGGGGTCCCTGGAATTCTATTACCTACCTCATAGACTACTTGGCCACTCCTAGATCCCTCCCGTAGTCTTTCAGTATATAAGATCCATCTTGTCTCCATTAAAATGCTCAGATTCTTACAAATTTAGCCACTGCTCAGATTTTTACAATCTAGCCAATACCTCACAGGCACTCAGATTCTTAGAATCCAGCCGTTGCTCAGATTTCTATCTTTAATAAACCTTGTCTTTGGCTGAAAGAAGGCTTGGGTTGAATTCTTTCGGACAGGACCCACATGTTGTGATCTTGGGGTCTCAGCACCCTTTAACCTCTAGACCTCATCCATACTTGGAGATTTTGGTTTTCCTCCTGGACAAGTTCTATATTTCCCCTCTCCTTACACTGGCATAGAGGATCCCTATGATTTAGGTTGTTTTCTGTTTGGGAAATTTCTCTTCTGTAGGGATTGGGAGTGGGGGGAACAATGCCATCCTCCATTCCTAAGAACCACAACAATGGTGGTCCACCTTCCCAAGTGCTGACTCCACCTCTACCTTCACTATCCCATCTCTTGCCACTAAACCCAAATGGCTCTGGAGGAGAAGGTGAGGCTGGTGACTTTGCACAGCCCTCTCTCACTTAAATCCAATTCACTTGCACATCATGGCGTCATCTTCCTGATGCCATGGTCGTCTTCAAGAGCAAAGGACAAGCAACAACAACATCTCCACAATGAAGCTGGCTATGCCAGGACATGGAGTGAGGGGTGAGGAGATGAAGCTCCCCCAGAATCTGAGGATTTTTAAGTTAGTAGATGTTTCAGCAATTAACAATCCAAGGGAATATAATAGGAGCTGGTGTTTATATAGTGCTTTAAGGTGTCTGAATCATTTGCAAATATTATCTCATTTTATCCACACAGTGCTACCACTACCTCCATTTTAACAGTAGAGGAAACTGAGGCAGAGAGGAGTTAAGTGACTTGCCCAAAGTCTCACAGCTAGTAAGTGTCTGAGATCTGAATTTGAATTCAGGTCTTCCTCACTCCAGGTCCAGAATTCTATCCACTGTACCTCTGAATATTCACTATGACAATACCTAACAAGTGGTCATCCAGGCTTTGTGCTCTCTCTCTCTCAGACTGGATCTCTCTATCTGGCCCAGACTGGAAGTGGTGTAGCCTGTTTGCATTGCTGATGGCCTTGAAAATTTTGACCTGCTCTGTTTCCTACCTGCTTCCATTTATACTTCCTTGGGCAGGTTGGTGGCCTCCTGCTTCAAGATGAGAGTGATGAGGCTCACCGCATTGGACTTTATGTGGACACCCCTTGGCTTTAGCCCTACAGTGCCTCAGAATTCCCCAGCTCAAGAGGTCCACTGGCCTCCGCCTCCCCTTACAGCAGGGATTACAGGCCTGTGCCACCATACCTGGCACCAGCCTTTGCTGAAAGACCTCTCAGGAGGAGGAACACACCCAACTCTGGAGGCAGGCTCTTCTACCTTGACACAGTTCTCATTATTAGGAAGTTTTTCCATCCTAAACTGACTTCTTTGCAGTTTCTACCCCAGGCTCCCAGTTCTTCCCTCTGGGGCCAAGCAGAACGAAGCTAATCCCAACTCTACAGAACAGCATTTCCAATGCTTGAAGACTGCTCTCCTGTGTTCCCCCCCACCCCAGCTTCTCTCCAGGCTGAGCTTCCCCAGTTCTTTCAACCAATGGGCCCCTCAACATTCTGGTTGCCCTTCTCTGGATTCTATTTGGCTCCTCCTTGTTCTAAAACCATGTGCCCAGAAGTGAACACAATCCTCTAGATGAGGTCTGATCAGGACAGAGAGTACAGTGGGATTATCACCTTCCTATTCCTGGAAACTATTCCCCTCAATGCTATCCAAGGTCACAGCACCTTTTGTTTTGGCTGACATCACACTGTTGTGAGTCATGTTTGGCTTGCAATCCACTGAAACCCCAAGATCTTTTTCAAAACAACTACTACCTATCCAGGCCTTTTTCCTCACATTTGTGAACTTGATTTTCAGAGTAAGGGAGAAAGAGCTGTGGCTTTTGGAGTCAGAGGACTTGTATTCAAATCCTTCCCCTACCCTTTAATACTTCTGTGACTATAGGCTAGTCACTTAAACTCACTGAGTGTCAGTTTTGTCATCTGTAAAATAAAAGAGTTGGACTAGATGAACTCTGGTGGCATTTATAGCTAGGTGCCACAGTGAATAAGTGCTGGGTTTGGAGTCAGGAAGACTTGAGTTCAAATCTGGCCTAAAAAAAGACTTCTTACCTAAAAACAAACAAAGAAAGACTTTTTAGCTGTATGACCATGGTAAGTCACTTAACTGCTCTCTGCCTCAGTTTCCTCAACTGTAAAATGGACATAAAAAATAGTACCTACCTTCTAGGGTTGTTGTGAGGATCAAATGAGATAATATTTGCAAAGGGCTTAGCACAGGGCCTGACATATAGTAGGTGCTTAATATATGTTTGTTTGTTTCATACATCTATGCTCCTATACTTACTCAGAATGTTGCTGTATACAGTTTGAAGTCAGGTGACCCTTTTTCCCCTATGCTGCAGCCTGTCTTCATGAGAAAAAACTTACTCCCTGTAGAGAGCTGAAGATGTCATTTCTCTTCACTCAAGATTTGGGAGAATGAAAGCAGGCATAAGGATAAGTCGATAATAATAATAATGATATATTAATATTACAATTAATAATTCTAGCAGTTCATGCTCTTATTGTCCTTGCAGGTGTTCTGCCCGTCATACAACTGAGAAAAGCTGAGGCTTAGAAAGGTTAAAGGACTTGCTGCCAGTCACATAGATATGAATCGTCTTTGGTTTCCAATACAGTGACCTTTCTGAGTAATGCTGCCTATCACAAATGGCTAAATTTGCAGGACTTGGTGGCTCCTGGGAAGCCCAGTTATTGTTGTTGTTGTTTTTGTACAGTAGCTTCAGTTGAGTCCAACTCTTCATGACTCTATTTGATATTTTCTTTGCTAAGATACTGGAGTGGTTTGCCATTTCCTTCTCCAGCTCATTTTGCAGATAAGGAACTGAGGCAGAGTTAAGTGACTTGCCCAGGGTCATACAGCTAATGTGTCTGAGGTTGGATGGGAACTCAAGTCTTCCTGACTTCAGGCCTAGTGCTCTATCCATTGTGCCACATAGCTGCCCAGGAAGACCAGACCCCTTCCTTCATTGGTGGCAGGGGGTGAAGGGGAGAAAGAAGGACTGAGAAAGAAGGGGATGAAGATTTGGCCAGCTAGCATGATATTTCAATGAATAAAACATTTATTAAATGCCTACTATGTGAAAGGATTTCCCTGCCTCTATAATGCCTCAGTTTACTCCTACATGGAGTGGGAGGGTAAAGGTCTGAGTCCAGCTGGTACTGCGGAAATTGACTTGCAGGCTTTTTCACTTGCCACTGCCCAGTTCTGCTGAGCCCAGGCTGTGGTCCCAGTTGTCCCACTCCTGCCCCCTCCTCCACCCCTTTGCCCAGGGCTGCGGTTTGGGGGTGGGGTGGAGAGGGTTGGTCCCCAGTTCTTTCTTCACCGCCCTGGCGCTGAGTGAGATCGAGTTACTGGAGGCGGGCTACTCTAGTTCAGGCTGGATTTGAATGTGCAAAGAAACAGAAGTCCCTATGATCAGGATAGTCTGAGGGGGAGGGGGCAGGGAATGAAGGGTCCGGGTCAGGGAAATGCATACCAGGAACTCTGAAAGAGGGCTGCTGAGTATTGGGTGGTGAGGGCGTCCTCCTCCCTCCTTCCCAATTCCTTCTCCTCCCGTCCCCCTCCTCACTACTTCCCCCACCCCAACTATCAATGCTGTTGGACCAGAGGATGTTTTCAAAGGTAGCTCCTGTTTGCCAGATCCCCTCCCTATATAAGCACTACCCCCATTAAAGCCAAAGGAAGGCTGGGACCTGGAGAGAATTGGGAGCTTTCTTAGGTCCCAAGACCCCACCTATCGAACCCAATTAGACCTTCGTCTTGGTGTCCCCCTTTCCTCCGGCTCACTCAGAAGCAGGGAGGGGCAGATCCACCCCAACCCACTCTGCCTCACCCCAAGGTCCCGGGGGCCCTCCAGCCCCTAGACAGCCAGCATGGGACAATAGGGTATGTGTGGTTCAGGGTGGGACAATGAGGTGGGAGGGGGTAGGTCCCATTGTGTCCCTGGGCACCAATCCACAGCCACAGGCAGGGGAGGAGAGGGAGAGACAAAGGAAGGAATAGGGAGAGCACAAAAGAAGGGAAGAATGAAATGGTAAGTAAAGGCAAACAAAAGTGAACCAGGGGAGACAAAAGCTGGGAACAATATTCCCCAGGCAATAGGCTCTGGAACAATAGGGACAGTGACAGCCCCACAAAGACACCAGTGTCTCCAAGTAGACGTTATCTCAGGCAGTGGTTGGCAGCCCCACTTGGGCTGCAGCTATTTTCAGTACTGCTTTTGTACCACACTGAACAATATTCCTTGCATGGCTGCTGATAGAAAGATGAGAAGGTTTCTGTTTGATTCTCCTTCCCAAGCACCCCACCCCCACCCCCAGCCCTAGTCATGCTTTTCTTCTGCCCCCATTGCTAGGGACCCCAGGGACACTGGTCTGGAGCTTAGGCCCCTGGCCCGATAGGAGGTGTATGGGTGCATCATTCCATGCCTGGAATCCCCATCAGCTCTGCTGGGCCTGGAATGGAGGGGAGTGTGGGGAAGCAGGTTAGAGCTAGTGTGTCTGTTGGGCATGGCTGGTCCTGCCAGCCCAAATCATTCACACACACACACACACACACACACACACACACAACCTTTTCTAGGCAGTTTGCTTGGCTGCATTATTTGCTTGCTATTCACTGGATGTCAGGGCTACTGCCCTTCCTTCAATGGTCCCCCAACCTTTGACCCTTTTCCCCTAATCACAGTCCCTCTCCTCCTCATCATCCTCTTTTCTCAGAATCCCCAGCTCTTACATTTCTCTCCCTAGCATCAGCTTCTGTTCATCTTCCTCACTCTCCTTCCAGTCCAGCATCATTCTGTTCCCAGCCCCCAGCCCTTATGCACTGTTCTGACATGGTGGGAAAAATCATTATGTTATGTGGATAGCTCCTCATGTTCATTCTGCTCTATTGCTGTGTCGGTCATTCCAGCCACTATCCTAAGCTGGGCCCATTTTAACATCTCCTCTCTCCCCTTGCTCTTACATAAGCCCCTCCTTGGCAATACTTCATAAAGTTGTGTCAAGTGCTGAAATAAATCAAAGCCACAAATTGATGAATAGAATAACTTTAATTGAGATAACAGGGTAGCAAATCTGCCACGCTGGGGGATGTCCCACGACTGCAGAGCACAATGGATTTCCCAACCAAGACACCCATGAAGGGTTCTTTATACTTTTAGGAGGGGAAAGGGAGGAGATAGTATGAGGTAGCAAGGTGATCCTGAGACCCCATAAGACCCAGACTGGCCCTTGGCCATCCAGGCAAGGAAAACCACTTCATTTTGGTTGTTTTGCTCTTCATGCCATGAATCCCAATGGAAGGGGACAAGGACATCAGAAGCATAGATCTAGCTTAAGGTAGGTTCTTCTACAAGGTAAAATCTCTAGGTGGGGGTGGGGTGAAGACTTAGAGTGTGGTTCAGTTCAACCTAATTGAGAGTAAATATTTTAAGAGTAGAAATGTAAGTACATCATTGAAATTCTAACATTATGAGGATCATTTAAGGGAGTGGCAGTCCATATTACATTTGGTATTAACAATTTCTGTGATTATATTAACAATTTTTCTGTCAGTTGACAGCATGAGATGGGGTGTTGAGCAAAGAGAGGGGATCCCTGGCTAGCTGTGCTTAAAACTGCTTTTTTCTCTGTTTTCTCATAGTGCAAGGGTGAGGATCCTGCAGCCTCAAGGCACAGGTTCCCCTCTTCTCCATAGTGTGACCAGCTGCTCTAAACACCAGAGTCTTCTAAGAACCTAGCTCAATGATCAGTCCTTCTTTCTTATTTTATTTAATTTCTGAATTTCAGATTGTTATTGTTTTCAGGTTGCAGTTTAGCCGAGTAAACAGAGGACCCCCCTTTTATCTAGCTCTCAACTTTCTGCATCAGCAAAACCTTTTATGATGAAATTGGAGTCAAACTTCATACAGCGATAGGGATCGGCCTTAGGATTTCTTGCTATAGGAAACTCCTTCTATTAATACAGACTGGCTACTTCCCTGCAATTTATAGTCTTTTGGAAGTTGTCTAGACCATAGATGTCACACTCAAATAGAACTAGGGCCATTAACTACAGGAAAGGATCCTTGGTCTTCATATTGACTTAGAAAATCACATATTAACATTATCTATGTTCTATTATATTTTTATTTATTTTTGTTAAATGTTTCCAATTATATTTTAAGCTGGTTCTGATGCACTCAGAAGTGTTACAGGTTGAAGATTTGACACCTCTGGTCTAGAGCAGAGTGGTTAATTGACTTGCCCAAAGTCACACAGCCAATATGCAGTCAGAGACTTTATAACTTAGGTCTTTTTGGCTTTGAGGCTCAAACTGTATTCAGGAGGGATTAAAAGGAGATCTCACCAAGAACTTCTGGACTGAGAATAGGGACAATGTAAGGAGTGACACAAGGTATCTTCTTATCTCTTGTCTAGGTAGTTCAGGGAATGGAGCTCTGGTCCTGGAGTCAAGAAGACCTGAGTTCAAATCTGATCTCAGACAATTCCTACCTGTGTACCCCTGGGCAAGTCACTTAACCACTGCCTGCCTCAGTTTCTTCTTCTGTAAAATGAAGATAATAATAGCACCTACCTCTAAGGTTATTGTGAGGATAAAATATTTTTAAGGGCCCATAGTAGGTACTTAATAAATGATTGTTCCTCTCCCCACACCCCTTTGTGCTTTGTATTGTTATTTAACTGTTTGCATATATATCTTATTTCCTCAAAAGATTTTAAATTCCTTCATGACAGGGGCCTTTGGGTTGGTTTCTAGAGCTGTTCCTTTCCCTGGGTAAGTCACTTCTACCTTTGTGGTCTTCAGTGTCTTCACCTCAAAAATAAGTGGGTTAGATTAGATGACTCCTAAGGTGTCTTCCAGCTCCAAATCCTGATTCTGTGTCCTGCTTAGCCATTCGCTGCCTTGGACACATATCTGGCTCAGTCACTTGACCCTGCCCAAGTCACATCATCATCATCATCATCATCATCCTATTTATTACTATTTTATACTGTGCTGTAAGATTTATGAAGCACTTTACAAATATTTCATTTTATTTGATAAATTTATTTATTTACAACCACTCTGGGAGGTAGGTGCTATTATTACCCATGTACAGATGAGGAAACTGAAGCAAGCAGAGGTTAAGTGATTGCCCAGGGTCACACTGTGAGTAAGTATCTGGGGCAGATTTTGAACTCAGGTCTTCATGATTCTAGATTAATGAGTTTTATTCCCACTTTCTTTATCTGTAAAATGAAAATGTTAACTTAGTTCCCTCCTGGGGTTTTTGGGAGAAAGGGACTGTGTAAATCTGTGGAGCAAGTGTTTTTTCTTCTTTGTAATTCCCACAGGCAGCCTAGTATATATCTCTGCGCCTTTGCCCGGGCTGTGCCTCATGCCTGGCATACACTCCCTCCTCATCTAGGTATCTTAGATTCTCTCCTTTTCCTCAAGACTCAGATCATGTACCTCCTTCTACAATGGAGCCTTTCCTAACCTCCCCAACTACTGATGCCTTCTGCACCTTGTTTCTCTGCAGGCCCTTCATAAATACTTCTTGGTCAACTATATACCTATGTATGTATAGTTGCCCTTCCACTTCCTTCCCACCCTCATCACCCATACAAGCTCTTTGAGTGTAAGGACCTTTGCCTGGCACAGTGGATGGCACTTGCTGAATGCTTGTAGATAGAGTGGTGTATAACGGGTTCCCAGTAAATACTGACTAAATGCAATTCCACTGAAAATATTTTAAAGGAAGAGCCCCAGAGCCTTTGTGTTCTCAACCAGATTAGGAAGTGTGATATACAGAAAAGTGTTGGACTGGAAAGCAGAAGACCCGGGTTTGAAGTCCAACTTTGGTCATTACTACCTGTGTGACGTTGGACAAGTCACTTCACTTATTAAAATAATTTCCTTATTTGTAAAATGAGGAGGTTGAACTGAGATGTAGTAGGCCTATTATCATTCTAAATCTATGGCTCTTCTTTCCCTAGGAGACCCCTTAGGCATGGTGTTAGCCAGAGGCAGAAGGATAGGCAATAGGCACATTGACCTCTAGGGACCCATCAGCCCCGAGGAGCCTCAGAACCTATTCTCTTGCCATGGCATCTTTTCCTCCTGGTCCCTGATTACTCTGTAAAAATATTAATAATCAGGGGCCAGCAGTGGGTAGTATCTGAGCAGCCTCACAGAAACCAAGCACCTGAATAAAGCTGAGGATAAATCCTGGCACCCTCATGAATCGAGCTGTGTGATCCTCTAGTGAGCTGGTGGAAAGCTCTCTCCTCTTGGATCCATGATCTCATGGAATAAAAAGTGGCAATGAAGTGCAAGCCCAGGTGAAGGGGAGGGCCATTTAGTCTGAATAACAAGGAGAGAAGGGTGGGAAGCTCTGGCGAGGCAAACTGGAAAATCAGCTTTTGGGGCTGCTCCCTCTCTCCTGCCTTTGTGGCTGCTCTCTGGGCCACTGACCCCTAGAATTTACCACTTGTCCCCACCCTCCTGCCTTCTAAACTGTGTGGCAAGAAGGAGGGCCACAAATAATAGGGATGGACCCAAGGGGCAGTAGTCTTGGTCTGGGGAGGGTGTGTATATGTGCAAAGGGAAAGCCCTCCCTTTCACCTGCATGGATCTTCATTAATAATCAAGATACTGTATGTGAAGAGCTTCGAAAATCCTAAGGTGCTACAGAAATGTCAGCTGTTAACTAGGTATTAATTCTGACTTCTCAGCATCCAAGGGGTCAAGCTGTAGCCTGGATCTTTTTTTTTTTTGAAGCTGATAATTTTAAAATATATTATGACTTTTTTTTGGTAAAGCAACCTTTAACCATTATGTATTTACCTTTCTGTTTCCTTCCATAGAATCCTACAATTTAAGAAGGGAAAAGCACCTTAGAGACCATTTACATTTTAGGGGGGCTGGGAAAGAAGGGAAAATAAATCTTTCTAAAATTTATTACACATGTCCTTGATTTTCAAAACTGACTATAATGCATGTAATTTCATTTCTATTTAATGACTCAGGATGATTACTAGGCATATATATATAAATTGCCTTTATTTGTTTGGTTGGTTTTTCGACACTAGTTTTCCCTTTCTTACATGGCAGTGGTTTCTCACCTTCTCTGTTTTTAACCTGGGCCATTTGGCCTTTCCTTAGACAGCTTGGTGGCTGTACTGATAGATCACCCAGACGAGTCAGAAAGACCTGAGTTCAAATTCAGCTTCAAACACAAGCTGTGTGAACCCCAGCAAGTTACTTAACTCTGTTTGCCTCAGTTCCTCATCCGTAAAATGAGCTGGAGAAGAAAATGGCAAACCACTGCAATACCTTTGCCAAGAAAACCCTAAATGGGGTCATGAAGAGTCAGAAACCACTGAACAACAAAAACCATACCAGCTTACTATTCTTTTTTAGATTCTATGACTGCTTCAATTTTCTCATGTGTAAAATGGGGTTAGTAATAGCAGCCCCCCTCCAAGGTGGTTGTGAGGATCAAATGCATTAAGGCATTTTTGCAAACCTAAAAGTACTGCATAAATGCTAGCTGTTACAATTTTTTGGCTCCCTCTCTTGCTATCAGACTCCTATCAGTCATCTTCTTTTTTTGACTTCTAATCTTCCTGTGAGCTTGAAAACTAGATGACCAAATTTACTAGAATTGTGGATAAAGCAAGAGCAAATAGTCTCTGAATGAAGGGTGGAGGGGCTGTCCGAAGAATAAATTGCCTAAGTTTTAGTGGATGGCTTGTGAGGCACATATTTTGGCTTCTCCATAAGTTTTTTGTTATTATTGATTTTAGGTGTTTTCAGCTGTGAACTGGAAAAGGGCAGATTAAAAATAACTGGGTTCTGTATAGGTGAAGTGTTATTATACAAACAGTTGTGCTGAGAAAAAGAAAGCTGATGCTTCAGACACTATAAATGGGTATTTTTCTGTTATTTCTATGACTACAAGAGGACCCCAAGTAGGTGGAAAGCCATCAGTTTCCTAGGATCTCTTTCTCCTTAACCCAAAGGAGGAAATGTCTTTCCCGGGTACAATGCCAGAAGTTTCAATAGTATCACAGGTTCTGGGAGAAAAGTAAACCAGAGCAAGTATAGGCAGCCCAGAGCTGAGAGCTCTGTCATTTTAGAGGACTGAACATAATTGACTGGCCTTGTGCTGGCACTGAATGTGGTCAATGGGGAGCAAAGGGAAATGGGAGCGCTCGCCACGGCACTGGGGTATGGTGCAGCAAACACTGGATTTTGCTTCAGAAGATCTAGGTCCAACTTCCTGGCACTGCAGCTTACTGTTTGTGTGATCTTACACAAGCCGGTTTTCAGTTTCCTCACCTGTAAAATGAAGGCATTGGATTAGATGATCTCTAAGATCCCTCACCATATTTTACATAAGAGGACAAAGAAATGTGATCATGTGGAATTGCGGTCCTTCAGCTACGGGATATGAGTTCAAATCTGGCCTCATTCACTTTACTAGCTGTGTGACCCTGGGCAAGTCACTTAACCCTGTTTGCCTCAGTTTCCTCATCTGTCAAATGAGCTGGAGAAGGAGATGGCAAACTGTTCCAGATCCTTTGCTAGGAAAACCTCGTGGACAATCCACGAAATCACATAGAATTGGACATAACTCGACAACAACAACAACAACAACCTCTGTGACATTTCAGACCCTTTCTCTCCACTTGTACAGCCACCATCCTAATCGCTCATTTTTGAACTATTGCAAAAAGCCTCCCAATTAGTCTTCTTGCCTTGAGTTTCTGCCCGATCCACCATCCTCTACCCAATTGCTGAAGTGATTTTCTTAAAGTTCAGGGGCTGATCATGTCACCCCTACCCAATAAACTCCAGTGGCTCCCTATTCATCACTTCTGTGATCAAACATGAACTCCTCTGTCTGGTATTTAAAGCTCTTTCCCACCTGCCCCCATCTCCTGCCTTCCCAGACTTAATCCACATTACTCCCCTCTATACACCCTATGGTCCAGCCAAAATGGCCTTCTATTCTTATGATTTTGCACTGGCTCTCTCCCATGCTTGAAAAACGCACCTCCTTCACCTTTATCTCTTGGGATCTTGGACTTCTTTTAACACTCAACTCAAGCACCACTTTTTGCACGAGGCCTTCCCTGGTTCCCACTATATACTAGGGACTCCTTCCCAAGGTTAACTTTTATCTACTGTTTTGTATGTAATAGAACACTGTACCTTATTTATGTAACTGTATGTAATACTGTATGCATGTATATATATGTGTGTGGATATATGGATATGTGGATATATATGTGTATGTGTGTATGTACACACACACACACACACACACACACACACACACATACACACACACTCCCCCATTAGAATGCAAGCTTTTTGAGGGCAGCGACTGTTTCATTTTTATCTTTGCCTGGCACACAGTAGTCACTTAAGAAATGCCTGATGATTACCACGCGCAAGACAGTGCTAAGAGTTGGAAGGAGATAAAGCAGGGAAGAATTACTTGCCCTCAAGGGCTTACCATCTAAAAGGGGAAATAAGACAAACAACTAGAATATGGGAAGAATGTCCTAAGTATCATGGTTGGTTGATGTTGGCCTTCGTTCTTGAAGAGAACCAAAACGACGTCACTATGTTGGGGTCAAGGTACAGCATGTCTGACTGTGGCTGATCAGAGGCTCTATCGCATGTCAGACACAAATAGTACACATGAATGTAAGAGTAACATAATACATCAGAAGAATAGGACAGCAGGAGTGCTATTAGGTCCAGGAGAGATTTAATGAAAGAAAGGAGTGGATTATGGGTGGTGGAAGAGGCGTCCTAAGGGGAAGGAACAGCACAAGCAAAAGTGAAGTGAGAGGAAAGCATTGCTCCTCTGAGTACAGCTGGTAGTTCCCTTCAACTGGACTGTACAAGATAGACTGGAAAGAGAAGTTGGGGCCAGAGCATGGAGAGTGTTGAGTGCAGCGCAAAGGAATTTGGGCTTGATTCTATAAATAATGGGGAGTAGGGGGAGTGTAGCTCATGTTTTGCTAATGCGTTCAGATTTACATAAGCACTTTCCTCAAAACAGCCCTGTGAGGTGGGCTAGGACTGACTGTTTACCCCATTTTACAGAGAAGGAAACTGAGGCTTTGAGATATTAATTTACTTACCTAGAGTCATATGGCTAGTAAATCTGTGGGTAAGCCAACAATCATTTATTAAGCACTTAGTATAATGCTGGGCACTGTGCTAAAACCCCAGAGATACAAAGAAAGGCAAACACAGTTGTTGTGGTCAAGGAGATCACATTTGAATTGGGAAGACAATATAAAAACTGGGTACATACAAGATATATGCAGAGTAGATGGGGGGAAAAAATCTCAGTGGAAAAGGAAATAGCAGCTTGGAAGTCCTGAATGGTATACAGGTCTCTTTAAACTCAACCTCCCATGAAAGCTTTTGAGCGGGGGTAATGACATGATCAGAATTGTGCTTTTAGGAAAGTTAATCTGGGAGCTGTGTGTAGGATGGATCATATGTTAGAATTCTGTGAGCCCACGATAACAGGCAGTGAAGACAGATAGGCACTGGAGCATGCTGGTTGGCAGAAGGAAACCAGCTTGAGATGTTTAAGTTGCTTTAGAGAATCCCTGAAGGGGTTAACCCTGCCATAATGACCTGATCATTTAAAAGATCATTATCCTGGGGTCTGAGAACTAAAATAAAATATTTTAATATTTCAATTAATTGATTCAATTCATCAGTTAATTGATTCTTTGGTAATCTTCTGTATGTTATTTTGTACATCTAAATCAAATTTATGTATCTAAAATCATCCTGAGAAGGAGGTCTAAAGACTGCTAAAGAGGTTCATGGCACTAGAGATATCATAAATATTTAGATTTGTGCCTGCTCTGTGCCAGGTCCTGTGTTCAGCACTGGGATACCAATAAGAAAAAGAAAGAAAGTCCTTGCCTTAAAGGAGGCTTTATATTATTCCAGTGTTCCATACAAACAGTATGATATCATCCACCAATGGAAACGTTTGGAGAACTTTGACATCAATAGGAAATCCTTCTTTTGTTTAGTCTTTATGTAGGGCACCTTCTTTGACAAAGGCAGGTGCCTTAGGTTAAAGCCCTAGACTTAGAAAAGGAAAGGCTGGGGTCTTTCCTGTGACCATCCTCTCTAAGCCTCAATTTTCTCATCTGTAGAGTAGGTATTTAACACTTATAGTATCTTCCTTTGCAGGATTATTGTGAGGGGCAAATGAGATTTTATATACACACATATGCATACACATATGCATGTACATATACACGTACACATGCACGTGCACATACACGCATACACACATGCATATACATATACATATTTACATACATATACACATTCACATATACGCGGTCGACCTGACTCCAGACCTAGAACTCCATCTACTGTGCCACCTAGCTGGCTTCAAGTATGGGTTTGGTGATGGGCTATGTCTGTCATTCTGGCACCAGATTAGTACCAGGGTCACATTGGGATGACTTTTTCAGCCATGGGTGCTCAAAGACCAAGTCATAAAGAGGTTGCCATCTGTAGTCTTTTCTGTATTAGGGGGCAGCTAGATGGTACAGAAGATAGAGTGTTGGGCCTAGAGTCGGAAAGACCTGAGTTCAAAACTGCCCTTATGATGCTTACTAGCTGTGTGACCCTGGGCAAGTCACTTCTGTTTGCTTCAGTCTCCTCAACATAAAATGTGGATAACAGCATCTACCTCTCAGAGTTGTGAATCTCAAATGAGATATTATTTGTAAAGCTTAGCACAGTGCTTGGCACACAGTAGGCATTTAATAGATACTTGCTTCCTTCTGTATATATGAGTGGGAAATGTCTTTGCCAAAGAGAACCTCCAAGGCTGTATTTTGCTCTCGTGATTCTAGAGCTTTAAAACACACATGAAGAACACCAGATTTTCATATTCTGTGTACTCAGTCAGCTGGAGTCCATCATTTCCAAAAACATTTTAGTTTGTTTTGCATATAATACAGATTAGAATGGGGTAAGTTCAAATAGTATGGATCCCATTCTAATAATAACTGACATCTACCTAAGTGCGGCATTGCTTATAAAGCACTTAACCTCACAACAACCCTGTGGGTTGGTGTTATGGGTGTCATCAGTCCCATTTTACAGATGGGCAAGCTGAAGCTCATCAGGTAAGTTGATTTGCCCAAGGTTACAAGGTAAGTGTTGGAGCCAGAATTTGAAACCAAGTCCAAATGCATCATTCTGTCTATGCTATACCACTCTGACTCCTAGAAATGAGATGGGGCAGCTAGGTGGCACAGTAGATAGAGCTCTGGCCTTCAAGTCAGGAGGATCTGAGTTCAAATCCAGCCTCAGACACTTGAAACTTGCTAGCTTTGTGACCCTGAGCAAGTCACTTAACTCCAATTGCCTCACAAAAAAAAAGAGAGAGAAATGTGAGAAAGTTTATTTTTCATTTCTACCCAGAGTCTCCTGATAAATATTTAACAATGGTCTCCCCAAAAACATGTATGTATGACACACTTTTAAGTTTAATTTACATTATTAACACTTTCTCCACCACTTTCTTAAGTCTGGACAATCAACAAAGCAATAACTCAAGGGCTGATTTGTAGCATTTGTGGATTTCTGGGAAGTAAATGCTCACACTGCAAATTAGAGTAGGCTCCACTGTACTCACCCATGGAAGTCCTATCCTCCGTCCTAGTGCGCAAAGTACCAGCTTGGTCAACGTATGAATGAATGAATGACATCCCCCTCCCCAGTCCATCCCTAGCTGGAGATAGGTGCCTGAACTAAGATTACAGTTCTTCTTAAAGGAGTCTGGGAAAGGAGCAGGAAATTTCAAGGAGAGAGAGGAAGTGTTTCACTCTAACATTAAATAAATATATGTATTTTATTATCAAATTGAGAACTTAGACTCACTCAAAATTGGTCCCTACAAAGACCTTTGCAGGAAGCAAGATCTCACTATCTGCCTCCCCCAACTCCCAACCTCACTGATGAGCAGGTGTGTTATCAGCCTCCTCCTTTAAATGCTTTGTTTCCGCCTCTGGGATCAGCAGTCCCATCAGTTCAGACACATCCTGTTAAGCCACTCCCTACTCCCCAACCACTGTGGCTTTTTCTATCTTCCTCTTCACCTTCAACTGGGTATTTTTGAACCCCCAGGGCTCTTCATTCTTCCTCCTGAGGGGCCTTGGATGCCTTGATGTAACCCACTGATTGTTTTAAGAGGCAGTATAGTGTAGAAGAAATGGTAATCAGCTTGGTAATCAGAAGTCCTGACTTCCTCTCTGTGTGACTTTAGACAAATCACCTTACCTCAGTTTCCTCATCTTTAAAGTGAATGGGGTTGAACTCAACGATCTCTAAAGTCCCTTCTTGTTCTAGAGCAAATACTTGTAAGATCCCTCTCTGGGCTACAGTTTGAGTGGGGAGAATGAACATCAACACCCTACTCATTGCCAAAAGATGTGGAGGGAAAAGAAGTGGGTACTTTGACAGGATATTTTAAAAAGAAACATGTATGAAAAAATTTAAAAGAAGGTGGTCTAACCATACCAGATCTCAAACCGCTAATAAAGTAGTAATTATCAAAATAATCTGGTACTGGCTAAGAAATAGAGTGGTGGATCAGTGGAATAGATCAGGTACAAATTACATTATAGTTACTGACTGTAGTAATCTAGTATATGATAAACCCAAAGATCCAAGCTTTTGGAACAAAAACTGCAGGGAAAACTGGAAAACAGTATAACTGAAATGAGGTACAGACCAACATTTCATACCATATACCAAGATAAGGTCAAAATGGGTACATGATTTATACAAAACCAGTGATACCATAAGGAAATTAAGAGAGTATGGAATAGTTTATCTGCCAGATTTATGGATAAGGGAAGAACTTAGGACCAACGGAGATATAGAAAGCATTACAAAATGTAAAACAGATCATTTTGATTATGTAAAATTAAAAAGTTTTTGCACAAACAAAACCAATGCAACCAAAATTATAAGGGAAGTAGAAAACTGGGGGAACAAGTTTTTATAACAAGTATCTCTGATAAAGGCCTCATTTCCCAAATATGGAGAGCTGAATCAAGTTTATAAAAATACAAGTCATTTCCCAATTGATAAATGGTCAAAGGATATGAACAAACAGTCTTTAGACAAAGATATCAAAGCTGTCTATAGTCATTATGAAAAAAACGCTCTAACTCACTATTGACCAGAGAAATACAAATTAAAACAACTCTGATATACCACCTCACATCTATCAAAGTGGCTAATATAACCAAAAAAAAGGGAACTGTTGGATGTTGGAGGGGCTCTGGGAGAATTGGGACCCTAATGCATTGTTGGTGGAGTTGTGAATTGATCCAACCTTTCTGGAGAGCAGTTTGGAACTATGCCCAAAGGGCTATAAAAACTGTGCGTACCTTTTGATCTAGCAATACCACTGCTAGGTCTATATCCCAGAGACATCCAAAAAAGGAGAAAAGGACTTATTTATACAAAAATATTTATAGTAGCTCTTTTTGTGATGGCTAGGAATTGGAAATCAAAGCATTGCCCATCAAATAGGGGAATGGCTAAACAAACTGCGGTATATGCTTGTCATGGAATATTATTGTGCTATAAGAAATGACAAACAGGATGATTTCAGAAAAACCTGGAAAGACTTACGTGAACTGATGCATAGTGAAATGAACAGAACCAAGAGAAAGTTATACACAGTAGCAGCAATAGTGTACGATGAAGAATTGTGAATGACTTAGCTATTCTTAGCAATACGATGAGTCAAGATAATCCCAAAGGCCTGATGATAAAGTATGCTATCTTCCTCCAAAGAAAAAAAATGATATTGTTTGAATACAGACTGAAGCATGCTAATTTTCACCTTCTTTTTTCATTTTTTTCTTTTATTCGGGTCTTCTTGTGCAAAATGACCAATATGGAAATGTTTTTTTATAATTGCACATGTATGACCTATATCTGATTGCTTACCTTCTCAGGGAGGGAGGAGGGGAGGGGAGGAAAAGAGGGATTTGGAACTCAGATTTGGATTTTGGATTTTGGAATCTGGATTTTGGAACTCAAAACTTTAAATAAAAATGTTTTTAAAAAATGAAAAAAAATAAAAGAGACGTTTATTCAGTCAGTCAGTAAATTAACATTGATTAGTGCCATATACTGTACTAGGCTCTGGGGTTAAAATGCAAAAGTGAGACAATCTGTCCACTCAAGAAGTTCATACCCTACTAAGGGAATTTTGTTGTTTTGTTACTGTTCAGTCATGTCTGACTCTTCCTGACTGGAATGGTTCATCATTTCCTTCTCCAGCTCATTTGACAGATGAGGAAACTGAGGTAAACAGAGTTAAGTGACATGCTCAGGGTCACACAGCTAGTAAATATCATAGGCCAGATTTGAACTTAGGAAGATGAGTCTTCCTGACTTCAGGCTCATCACTCTACCCATTGTACCATCTAGCTTCCCATCTAAGGAAACAGAACATGCTGAAGGGTAAATAAGCACAGGCATTGTGGAGGTTGGATTGAGTTATCCCACAGAGAATAGTGGAGCTTAGCTGGGCTCCTCTGGTTACTCAGTGTTGAAGGATTTGGTGCTTGGCAATAATGAAGCCACTCTTTTATTGGTCCCTTGGTCCCAAGGTAAAGCAAGGCAAATACTAATTGTAAGAAAGAGAACAGGCCAGTGACCCAGCAAGAGCTGTCCACTCCGTAGACTTTAAGGGACAGACAACTTCTGCTCTGGCTCTTCTTCCTTTCTCTGACATATGAGATGTGGCATTCCTTCTGAGACTTCCAGTGAAAGCAGCAACTTTCCTCTCCCCACTCCCAGCGCTTAGCAGCCATGGTAGTATGTACATGAGCTGTCTAGGTAAAACTTGCCTGGGCCTCAGACCCCTGGCTTTCTCTTTTACTTTATTTCCCCCCCTGAACATAGGTGACTGAACAGCAATACTGAAATGGGCATTTCCAGCCTTAGAGAAAACCTAAGTTCTCCTGGATGAATTCTCAATCACAGCTTAGTGGCAATGAAAAGAAGTTTCTGAAACTATGCTTTTCTTAGAGAAGATGACCACAAAGGGAAGATGAGTCTAAGCCCTGACCAGGCTGGCCCCTGACGGAGTTGTTTGGACAGTACAGAGCCAGGGTGAAGGCAAAATACCTATTTAATAATACTACTAAGTGCTCCATGTTTTAATGTTTTAAGAATCAACCTTCCAGGAGAGTATAATAGGAAGTCAGAACTACTGCATCATGGTTGAGGTCTGTCAAAGTATACTTAGGAATCTTGGGCATCTTAAGCATTTCTTTAGTATGAGGGAAATAATCAGCTTATAATTGGTCTATATTGTCTGCTGAGTATTTATTTTTCTGTTGAGCTATTTGGGAAGACGCTAGACATGGCCTACTCCAGAGCTTTAAGGAATTACCCCTTGAGGCTCAAGGGTAGCAGTGTAAAGAGGCAGATAGTAAGAGAAAAGAGTCCCTTTTTATAGGCCAAGCTTCCCTAGGATTGAACCCAGATCCGCAAATGAAGTCCAGAGCTGGAAGTCCCTTAATGACAAAGGGCTAGCGCCCGAGATCCTCTGAGTCCAGTGGGTCAATTGTTACTTAGGATACATACAAAATAAATACACTATGACCTGGCTGGAGCTGGGAAGAAGGAGGCAGGAGGTGCGGCTCATAAAAGGTGCCTTCAAGGAAGCAGTGCTTGAGCTAAGCCTTGAGAGGATTCCAAGAGGCAAAGATGAGGAGAGAGAGCATTCCAGGCATAGGTTATGGTGGGAGAAAGGCAGGGACAGCCTAAGTGAAGACACAGAGGTGAAATGGAATGTAGCAGCAAGCTGGCCAGCTTGACTGGAGTTTGGAATATGTGAGAGACATTGACATCTCATCTGCCTGGAATTACAATTTAGAGCCAGACTGTGAAGACTTGGAATGCCAAAGTTTGTACTTTATCTTAAGGCCAATGGGGAGCCAAGCTTGCTTCCTCTTCTGGAAAAATAATTTTGAGTTCCCATCTTCTCACCTACAGCAAGTAGCCTTCCCTGATTAAACCCTGACACTTTGCACAATGGTGATATGATGATCTACTAGGCCTGGCCAGGATGTGATTATTGATGATCAATTAAATCCTCCCCAGCTCTGATCTTCTCGCTCACTCTACTTTTTCAGTTCTTATGGGCATTGTTTGTATCACATTACCTGGTACGATTGTTTCTTGGACTTTTTCACACACACACACACACACACACACACACACACACACACACACACACACACATATATAGTCCTCATTCATCCACTTTGGACTGAGGAACTCCCTGAAGGGAAAGAATGTATCCCCTTCTTTCTCTGGATCAAAATCAAACTAATAAATAGGAATCATGGATCTAGGGCCGAAAGAGGTATCAGTGGCCATCTAATCCAACTCCTCATTTCATAGTTGAGTCCCAGGAAGGTCATACAATCATAGAAACCCAGCTATAGGACCATGGACCTTAGAGGTTGTCTTGTTCAGACTCCTAATTTTACAGATAAAGAAACTGAGTCTGAGGAGGTTAAGTGAGATGTTCACAGTCACATAGATCACCAGGATTAGGGGTGAGGTCTGAGCCTGGGTCTGCTAACTCCAGACCAAAAGTTCTTTGCACAGTGTGCCACATTCCTATTCCTATTCCTATTATGTATATGGCACTTTGTGTACCTACTATGTGTCAGACATTGTGCTAGCTATAGAAATTCTGAAAGGTAGGATAAAAGGAAGTATATGAAAAGAATTCTTACCTTCAAAGAGCATACAATCCATAGCAAAACAAGACTTTAACTATCCTTCAAGATAACAATATCAGAAATGTCACAGAAGGCTACCTGATGTTTTTGCACAGTAGCACTATGCTTCTGAGCTCTAATTAGGAATCTACTCAGTTAAATCTCCTCTAGCTCTGATCATTTCTTTCACTCTGCTTTTTTTCCTAGAGGTTATGGCCAAAAGAAGACACAAGGACAGAGGGGAGAGATCACTTTAAACAATCATGGAAGTGTTCATAGAGGAAGTGGGGCTTGAGCTGGGCTTTCAAAGACAGGTAGAATTTTGAATGATCAGAGGAATAGAATCAGTGTTTCGAGAGAATGAACAAACTGTCCAGCTGATATGGACTGTTTGTGTTGTTGTTTGTCCTTTACTTTCAAAGAGGACCAATGGAATCAAGGGGTGATATCTGGACTTGTGCATGAATTGGATTTAAGTGAGGCAGAGAGCAAAGTCATCTTGACTTTTGTCTTGCCACTGGACTTTGATGACTCTTGAAGAAAGAATGAGACTTACTGTGTAGTAGAATTATAGAAGATGAGACTGGAAGGGTTGGATGGGGCCAGTGTGTGCCCCAATGCCAGGCTAAGACTTTTAGGGAAGCAACAAGACAGATAGAAATAAAAAAGTAAGAGCAGAAATGGAATTAGCTGATGTTGGGAGAGGAGATTTTTTAGTGGTGGGGGCGGAGATGAAGCAAAGAACAATTCCATCTTGGATGTGGCCAGGCTGGGAGGGAAAGGATCATTGTCAGAGAATGTGAGCTCTTGCTCTCCTTGAGAAAGACAGGGAAAATGAGACCCTGGTGTGGGGGCTCAGGTCAGTTCATTAGCTTTTCAGTCAGAGGACTGAGGTTCAGATTTGCATCTGTTACTTGCTTGTGTGACCGTAGGCAAGTCACTTTACCTCTAGGGCTTTAATTTCCTTAGCTGCAAGAGGACTGGATTAGATTATAGGTTCTTAACCTGGATTCTATGCTTAGATTTCATGGGGATCCACGAACTTTGATAGAAAAAAAAGTATATCTTTATTTTCATTAACCTCTAATTAAAAGTTATCATTTCCTTCCATTATGAATACAAGCAAAAGAACTCCATGACACACAAAAAGATTAGAATCCCTGGATTTGAAGATCTTTAAAGTCAATCAGTTGACAGAGCTTGGTGGCCAGCTGGCGATGAGGAACCAAGAAAAGAGGGGAGTTAAAAATGTACAGAGGAAAGAAAGCTGGTTCTGAAGTCCCAAGATCACAGGATCACAAATTTAGAGTGAGAAGAGACCTTAGATGTCATCCAATCCAAACCTCACATTTTACAGATAAGGAAACCAAGGTTCAGAGAGGTGGGATGATGTGATTTGTCCAGGGTCACATAGCTAGTATTAGGAACAGAATTTGAACACAGGTCTTTCATGAGTTCACGAGTTCATGAGTTCAAATGAGCTCAAATCCCACCTCTAATGCTTACTCTCTGTGTTACCCTGGCCAGATCATTTAACCTCCCTGGTCTCAGTTTCCTCATTGGCAAAATGAAGGGGTTGGACTCCATGGTTTCTGAGGTCCCTTCCAGTCCTAGATCTATGATTCTGATATGACTGAGATTTTGGACCTGTGTGACTGTGAATCATGGTACCATTTTCTCCTTAGATAGAATGGAAATTCCTTGAGGGTAGAGTGTTTCATTTTTGTCCTTGTATCTCCAGCACCTAGTACTGTATCTGGCACATAGCAGACACTTTTAAAATGTTTGTTGATAAATGACTAATATGGAAATGTATTTTACATTATTGCACATGTGTAACCTATGTCAGATTGCTTATCATCTCAGGGCGGGGGAAAGGGAAAGAGAGAGGGGTAGAATTTGGAACCCAAAACTTTTTTAAATGTTAAAATTTGTGTTTACATGTAATCAGGGGGAAAATAAAATATTATAAAACAAAAAAATTACCTGAATTTTAAAAAATATTTGTTGATTGAGTGCCATGAACCAAAATAGAAAAGTTCAGAAAAAGGAGTTTTTGAAGAGATGAGAAATTTGGTCTTAAACTTGCTGACTTTAAGGTAATGGCAGCTGGAAATATGAGACTGGAGAGCATGAGAGAGATGGACATAGGGATTTGGGATTCATTAATATAAAAGTGATCATTGAAACTCAGAGAATATATGCAATCCCTGAGAAGAGTCACCACAAAAAGGAAAAGTACCGGCTAAGAACTAGACCTTGTGGAGCACTCACATTAAGGTATCCGGAAGACAATGCCGGAGAAGGACCAGTCAGGAAGCTAAAAGGCAAACCAGAATCATGTAGCATCATAGAAACCAGTGGTGGAGAGGGTTTCAAGAAGGCAAGAGATGGTCAGTACCATCAAGGGTTCTGGTGTGGTCAAAGACAATGACTGAGCAAAGGCCCTGGTTTTAACCATTGGAACATCAAAGACCTTCAAAAGTACAGTTTCAGTGGAGAGTGGGGAGTGAGGGGGATCCAAATGGCAGAAGGATTCCTCCTCATCCTGAGCCTCTCAGAAGCACTCAGAAGGGAGAAATGATAGGCTAGAGCATGAATTGTTTTCCATTTTTATTACCCACCTCCTGACATAGAGAATTCTGGGTACAGATGAAAACATGGATATTTTTTCAGAAATGGCCAGTGCAGGAATTGGTTTTGCTTGACTATGCTTATTTGTTAGAAGGGTTCAGTTTTTGGTTTGTTTTTGTTTTTATTTTTCATTTGGTAGATTGGGAGAGAGAGAAAATAGATTTTTTTTGTTAATTAAAATAAAATGAAATAAAAAAAAAGAAATGAGCTGATAATAGTTGAATCTCCATATTTTATTTCACATTACATGGGTGGGGAAATGAATAATCTCTGCCATTTGGGGATGGGGCAGAAGTTTGTACTCACTCTGAGCAGGTAAGTCAGCCCATTCTTCTTTCAAGGTTATGTTGAGAATTGCCCCCCTTTTCTGGGGCATCTAAACAGAAAGTTGAAACAATGTGGAGATATCAGTGGCTTGGTTTCAGCTCCCAAGCCCTCATCTCATCCCTTCTCATAAAACAGGGAGAAGAGATGTCCCAGGGGATGCTAAGCCATTTGGGTAGATGGGAGTTGGAGTTGTCCTCATTTCCTTTCAGGGCTATGTCTACTGTGTGGGAAAGGGGTGGGGGGAAGATGGGGGGCACCCACGTCACTGCCCTATTGCTACAATTAGCAGGCCTATCATTCTTTTTCCACAAAGAGAAGCGAACAAATCAAAGTGAGATAAAAGTGAGTATCCTAACAAAGGACTTCAAGACAAGGGGGAAGGAGAGAGGGAGGGTGGTGGAAGAGAGAGACAGAGACAGACAAAACACCATGGCCTAAATAAAAGCCTAAAACCAGCTGATGCAAGGGATCACACGGCAGAGGCTGGAGGACAGGAAGAGCCCAAAGACAGGCAGCTTGTGCCAGCCACAGAAGAGAGAGAAGGCTAGAAGATGAAAAGGCCATCTGAATGGCCAGGGAAGAGGGTGGAGGAGGGACCCCAAATAGAGTAGGGACAAAGGCATGAAAAGACAAGGCCATCATCCTCCCATGGACCAGGCTGCTGGGCCAGAACAAAGAGGAGAAGACAAAGCAGCCTAGGGAGGAAAAGTCAGTGGGGGAGGGAGGGCACAGGACTGGCCCCAAATCAGGAAGCAGGGAGATGGCTACTGGGGATCAGCTGGAGAACGTGCATGTCTAGGAAGGAGAAGAGAATTAGTTTAAAGCACTGTGGCTGGCATTCTTCTCTAACTGGTCTGGAATGACTTGGGAGTCACCCAAAACCCCAAGGAAGGGTGAACTAGTGCTTTGCTCTATCTCTAGAACTTCGCAGACACTCTCTAGGATGCTCCACAGAAGAGGTAGAACTCCCAACCCACCCCTTTTGCCATCAGAGATTAGAATATACAATCTTAGTGCTTGCCCAAAGAGATGCCAGCCAACCATGGTTGCTCACCATATCTTTCCAGAGTACTTTTATTCTCCGTTAGTCAGGTGCTCTCCACATGCCAGCACCGGGCTAGACAAGAAAGGAGTAGAAGATACCAAAAAGGCATAATCACCCTCTCTCTCTTCAAGGAACTTAATCTATCTTGGAAAAGAAATCAGAAAACCGAGGTTTGAATACCTGCCTTCTTCTTACTATTTTTATAAACAATGTTGGAGCTCTTTGTGTTTTCCAAAAATGTCATTTCCTAATGATCCCAACACAACGGCCTCCCTCCCCCCTGTACTTCCACGTTGGAGTCAGAAAAACAACATATTTCTATCTACATATTTCTATCACTAACCATCCGTGTTACCTCGAGAGAGTTCCTGAAATTCCCAGCAGCTGTTTACTCCTCTGTAAATTGAGGAGTTCGAATAGATGATCTCACATGATCACGGAGTCTGAGTCATGTGGAACCTCGGTAGTCACCTGGTCCAGCATGTCCTGAAAGGAATGCCCACTGACGTCCATCCAGTGTCTGCCTGAGAAGTCAGTGTCATGAGGGAAAAGTACCAACTAAGAAATGGCCTCTCCTTAAAGACCTCTGAGTTTGGGGGAAGGGGAGAGAAGAGAGTTCCCTCCCCAGACAGCACATCATCCTCTTGGACAGCTCCAACTGCTAAAAAGTTTTTCCTCGGATCTGATCTGAATTTGTCTCTTTGTACTTTCCACGTGTTGTTCCTGGCTCTGCCCTCTTGGGCCAAACAAAGCAAGACCAATCCTTCCTCCACATGGCAATCCTGCAATAACTTATGTAAAAGGTCACCTGGCCGAGTTGGCCACTACGATGAGGGCAGATCACCTAGTTACCACATCTCTACTCCAGTAAAATCCATTCAGTTTGCTCCAGTCCAAATACGTGATAATCAAGAAATCCAGTAAGAAGCTATACAAGGCACTACTTTCTGCCTAGAACTTAAAAAATTGTCCTCCGGTAGCTCATGAGCAATGGAATAGGAGGACCCCAGAACAGCCAGGTCCAGGACAGGCAAACAAGCCCTCAGCCTCCCAGCATGACTGGAGACCACCCAGAGACATATGTAGCCCACAAAACTCTGTGTCTGGAGATAACAGGAGTGGAGGTCTTCTATTTCAAACATCCCAGAGTAGTTGGAAACTCACAGGGGTGGTGTAAAGGGACCTTAGAAGTTCTGGGGAGCAGTAGCAACCAGGGCAACCTTGAAATCTCTCACACCTGCCCAGCCCAAGCTCTAAGATCCCTAGCACTCTGTCCTGAGACACTACAGTAAGGCCTGAAAACCCAGCACTCTGAACATCAAAGTTCCAGAGAGCTTAACCCCAAAAAGTAAAGGCCACTGCAGGGACTTGGGTAATTTAGAGGGGCCAAGCAGGCCCTATCATCCCATCCAAAAATGCACGAGTAGGTAGAACCTGGCCCAGCACAAAGTCCCAGTTCAGAAATTGAATCTTGAAGTAGGAACAAACCAAAAAGGATACTGCCAATAAAAAATGAATTATGGATCAAGAGATACTTGAACACCCAGCCTAGAAGGAGAAAGTCATTTTGTAATGACTTCAAGCAGAGACGCAAAGGACAAAAAATGGATTTTCCATAAGGGCTACATGAATATATAAAAGAAATTAAGTAACAATTTGTTCCGTTGTTTCAGTCATGTCCAACTCATCATGACCCCATTTTGGAGTTTTCTCGGCAAAGATACTGGAGTGGTTTGCCATTTCCTTCTCCAGCTCATCTTGCAGATGAGGAAACTGAGGCAAACAGAGTTAAGTGACTTGCCCAGTGCAATAAGAACAAATAAAATAAAAGCTCTGGAGGAAAGAATTGGAAAATAGCTTAGGAATGGTAAATCTTACTCAAGTAATAGACTTTCTGAAAACTAGAATAAACCAAAAAGAAATTAATGATTTCCATGAGACAGCAAGGAAAATTAGGATGGAATCAAAGGATTAAAAGACGAGAAGAAAAAATAAGATATCTAATAACAAAAACAATTGACCTGTCAATTATTTTTAAAAAAATTTTTTTTGGCAAGGCAACTGAGGTTAAGTGACTTGCCTAGGGTCACACAACTAGTGTCAAGTGTCTGAGGCTGGACTTGAACTCAGTTCCTCCTGACTCCAGAGCTGGTGCGCTATCCACTGTACCACCTGGCTGCCCCAAGACAATTGACTTGTAAAACAAGTCAAAGAGAGATCTTTACCTCACCCTCTATTTCCAATAGATCTGGGCAGTTTTCATTTATGCTTTTTTTGATATATAGAGTCCAGGTTTTTGTTTTTTTACATCACAAATTTCAAGGTATCCAATAATTCTTAAATGATCTCTCTTTGACTTGTTTTACAAGAAGTGACAACTGGAATAGATAACAGTCTCACTACTAGCTCTGCTCAGATTTCTGTTCAGTTAGAGGAGGAAGACATTGAAGAAGAGACAAAGATCTCACCCCATAGCTGTAGCCAAAGCAGTCAGTGATTGATTAAAATTTCTAACCTTCTAGTTGGGTTCCCTGTCCCCCACCTAGCAATGTCGTGTGCTTTCCATGTCTGATTATAAACAAGACAAGCTGGTGGCCACCAAATCCTTCTCTGGAATAATAAATAATGTCATTGTGTAGAAATTTAGGGAGAAATTTTGATGCCTATAAAGTGTTGGAAGACATATCCCCATCTTAGGACTCGTTAAGGAGCAAGAAGGAGGAAGACAGGTCACTGATCCCATATGAAAATCACCAAAGCAAGGAAGGCACACTAATATCATGCCCCTAGCCAAGCCTTAGTTTCTCTATAATTGGAGAGCCATAATTTTATATACATTCTCCTAGACCTAGTTGAGATGAATCCCCGAGGCTAGATGGAAGACATTTTGTTTCATTCACTTTTCTTGTACTTTTATGTCTTACTGGTTTAATTTTAAATATTTTTATTCTTAGAATGCATTGATTTTTTCCCCCAATGTGACATTTCAAATTCTGTTTTAGTTTTTGCCTGTTTCATGTTCAGCCTCTAGTGGGACTTTCATTTTCCCACTCCAGAAATTTTATTTTATTATATCTTCTTCTTTCTTTACTGTCAATAAGTTATTCCTCGTCTTCCTTTTGAATGCATTTTCTGTTTTTGTTTTTTTGCTTTCTGAATGTATCTATCTTATTACAATTTAGTAAAGTTTTGTTTTATTTCTAATTTTTATTTTTCATTGTGGTGAGTGTTGTCCTCAGCCTCTCAAAGACAATCCTTTCTCCCATAATCTATCTGCTGTTAAAATGAAAATGCTTGTGACAGTGGACTGGCCAAGCCCAACCCTCACGAACATGTGCAGTGTGCTTAGCTGATATAATCCTCGTGTGGGATTTAGAACATGTGTGGCTCGGACTATTTGGGGTCTGCTAACCATGTGGTGAAAGGGCGGACTTTGGATCTACCGCTGATTTGGAATCAGGAATGCATACACAAGGCAACTCAGCACTTTGACGCTTCTCTAGTGGTGAGCAAGAAGAAAGAAGCCTGCCAGCCTCCCCCAAAGTATCTTATTGATGCTATTAATTGATGTTCTGTATTGATGAGGCATCGGGTTCAAGCTATTTAGGAGTGGGAGCACGTGTCCGGATTTACCTCATGTTTTTTGTATATTTATTTATGCTCTGTTGGCACATGAAAAAAGGTATTGATGCAAGTTTGGGGATATTAAGTTTACTCTTGCTGCATTGACATCAACTTGGCTTTTCCCTTGTTTATTCATCATTTGTAAAATGCATACAGCTTTGCATATTACATGCCTTTTGGTCATAATTTTGCATGTTTACAGATTACTACTTATAATACTACTTTTGTTGAATATCTTAAACTCCATTTAATGTATTAAAAAGTGGATGCTGAAGTGGTTGAAATGTATGGTGGCATAGAGGTATTGAAACATACAGCCCTTTTGATGTGAAGAGTAGATGTAGTTTATAAAGCTAAAGACATTATAAAAATGTTGCAAAGAAATATGAAAGGCTTCGAGGTTTTCAGAGTAATGTATAACATAAAAACAGGGATGGCTACCTAGGAAGTGTTCTGTGAATTACCCGACCCATTTGATCAATTGTAATATATTGACAAGGGTAGCTGGGTGGTACAGTGGATAGCATGCCCAGCCTGAAGTCAAGATGACTCATTTTTGTGAATTCAAATGTGATCTTAGAGATCTAGCTGTGTGACCCTGGGCAAGTCACTTAACCCTGTTTGCTTCAGTTCCTCATCTTTAAAATGGGCTGGAAAAGGACATGGCAAGTCACTCCAGTGCCTCTGCCAAGAAAACCGTAAATGGGGTCATGAAGAGTCAGACACAAGTGAAAAACAACTCAACAACAATGACATACTGTCAATAGAAGACAGTGCCCAGAAACTAATTTATAAGACATACTCTAAGGAGGAGAAGCTCGTGGAAAAGAAAGTCAGATCTCTTCTGAGCAAAGGAGGCATTCCCACAGCGAAATTGAGAGCCACATGTGAGTCTGAAAATGATACTTCCCTGTAGGTAAGGCCAAATTCAGACCTGTGGCAGAGATGTCCTAAGTCAAAATTAGAGCTCTTTTTGAGAAAGAAATCATGCTTCCCCGAGTTTCAGCCAGTCAGTTGGTCGGTTGGTTGTTGTCCTTCCTGCTAGAAAAGGACCAAAAGGACATCACTGTGTAGGGGTCAAGGTACAGTGTGTCCAGCTGTGGCTGATCAGACTGACATGAGCTCAGAAGGATCTGCCACAGATCGGACACAAATAATCCCCATGAACATTTGGAATGGAGATGCCTCTAAATTTGCACATCTCATGTTTCTTTTGAGCTTCTGCAATTCTGCTTTGCCCTTCTTTGATGTGGGCACACCGTGCAGGGTGGGCCTGTGCAAGTGTCCCCCATGTGTCACAATCGATTCCAGAGAAACTTGAGAGTGTCCTTGCATCGCTTCTTCTGACCTTCTGACCTGTGAGCTTTTGCCTTGTGTGAGTTCTCTATAAAATGTTTTAGGCACATGTACTTTTGGCATTTGAACAACATGGCCAGCCCATCAGACACCTCCCTGAAGGATATGCCATCGTTTAATGCACACTCCACCTACCTGCTCTTTGACTTTGTGCCATGGGACTTTCGTCATTCCAGACTGATTGTTTTTTTTGTGGCTCAGTGTAGTACACCTGTATAATAAATTCTCACTACTTTCTTGTTTGAAAAAAAAAATTAAAAGAAAGAAAGTAGATGAAGCCAGACTGCAGCAGACACACAGAAATCTGACATATAACTGTGCACATCACTGATCTTGAGTCATAGCTACTACTACCACAGTTAGCCAAGGTTAGGCAACAATGACAATTGGAGTTAGACCACTACAGTAATTAGTCAGTCAATAAACATTTAGTAAGCACGTACTATGTGCCAGGCAGTGTGCTAAGTGCTAGGGATTCAAAGAAAGGAAAAAGAAAACAGAGAGACAGCTCTATGTCCTTGAAGAGTTCAAATTCTAATGGGAGAGGCAATAATCAAACAAATATATTCAAACAAGGTATATGCAGGATAAATAGGAAATAAGCAACACAGAGAAGACACTAGAATTAAGAGGGATTGGGAAAGGCTTCCTGTGGAAGGCAAGACTTTTGTCTGGATGTGAAGGAAGCCAGAGAAGTTAGGAGGAGAAAATAAGGATGGAGAATATTCCATGCAAGAGGGACAGCGAGAGAAAATACCTGGAACCAAGGGATAGAGTATGTTGTTCAAGGAACAGAAAGGAGACCAGTGTCCCTGGATGAAAAAAAAACACGGTAGGCAGTAAGGTATAAAGACTAGAGAAGTGTGTGAGGGGAGGATAGTGCTAGGTCATGAAGGATTTTGAATGTCAAACAGAAGGTTGTATATTTGATCCTGGAGGTGATAGAGAGCCACTGGAGTTTATTGAGTAGTGGGGGTTATGTGGTTGGACCTGAACTTCAGGAAAATCACTTCAGCAGCTAAATGGAGGATGGACTAGAATAGGGAGAGACATCTGTCAGGCAAAACAATCAGCAGACTATTGTAATAGTCTAGGTGTGTGGTGATGATGGCCTGCACCAGCGTGGTAGAGGAGTATTCAAGAGATGCTGCAAAGGTGAAATCAACAGGCCTTGGATACGCCAAGTAAGAGATGATAAGGAACCAAGAATGATGCCAATGTCGTAAGTCTGGGTGATTGGGAGGGTAATGGTGCCCATGACACCATTAATAGAGAAGTTTGGAAACGTAGAAGGTTTAGGAGAAAATATAATGAGTTCAGTTTTATACATGTTGAGTTTAACTTGTCTACTGGACATCCAGTTTGAGATGCAGTGGGCAACTGGAGATGCAAAACTGGGGTCAATAGAGAACTTAGGGCTGTATAGGTAGGTTTGAGAATCGTAAACATAGATACAATATTAAATCTGTGGGAAGTGATGAGATCACTAAATGAAATAGTGTAGAGGGAGAAGAGAAGAGGACCTAAGACAGAGCCCTGTGGGACACCTACTGTTAGTAGGCATCACCTCAGTAAAGATACAGCAAAGGAGATTAAGCAGGAGTGGTCAGATAGGAGAAAACCTGGAGAGTGACCAGTGTTCCAAAAACCTAGTGAGAAGACAGTGTCAAAGAAAAGAGGGTGTTCAACATTGTCAAAGGCTGTAGAAAGGGTAAGAAGAATGAGGATTGAGAAAAGACCATTGGACTTGTCAATTAGGAGACCATTGGTAACTTTGGAGAGAGTAGCATAGGTAGAATGATAAAGTTAGAAGCTGGACTGTAGAAGGGTAAGAAGAGAGTGAGAGGAGAGGAAGATGTATTTATTGTAGACAGCGTTTGCAAGGAGTTTAGCTACAAGGGGCAGAAGAGATAAGTATGATGGCTAGAGAAGATAGAAGAATCAATGAAAGGTTTTTGGGGATGGTGGAGACATGAACATGTTTGTAGGCAATAGAGGAGACAATAGACAAGGAGATATTGAAGATAAGTGAGAATGGGGATGACAGAGGGAGCAATATGTTGGAGAGGACAGCATAGAATGGGATCGCTTGTGCTGGTAGAGTGGGTTGATTTGGCAAAGAGTAGGGCCACAGTTGTATGAGATAAGGGAAAAGAAAATGGTAGCAGAAGACATCTAAGTGATATAAGACGAGGAAGAGGGAAGGAGAGGGAGCTCTTGAACTCAATAACAGTACTTCTGCAAGAACAACTCAACTTTGACTGGATCAGGAGCATCTTCTTAAATGTGAACTATGAAAGCAAAGGGGAAGAGCCACATAGCAATGCAAATTAAAATAAAGAATCCAATAGAGGATAAAGTGAGAGATGAAACTGTGACTAAAACTATTATCTGTGGAAAGGTAAAGTACCAAGTGAAGAAAGGCAAGGACATCTCCAACAAGACATAACCAGAGAAACAGACCCATCTTCTACTGTAGTTGTGGGTTAGATGACCATATATATGTTGTAGGTACTAGTGAAGAGAATACAACCTGGGTCCTGTAGGAGCTGAGGTTTCCTGAGGCAGCATATGGAAAAGGATATATGGCCAAAGAAGGGGGTTGCCCCATACCCAGAAATGAGTGAGAAATTACCTCATTCTTGGTTCTTTATGGATCTATTCCTCCTAGACTCAGAAGCCAGGTGAATGGTGATGGTGAAAATTGAGGATGCAGGCTGTATCTTCCAAATTCAAAAGAGGATCACAAGTTCCCGTAATATTCCAATCTGATAGAATTATCAGTTATGTATGAAGGAAAAGCCAACCCCTGACAAAAGCTGAAGAGGTCAGTGCTTACTTACTCTTTTAACCTCCCAGTCTGGTTCTTCTGATTCCCACTCCACTCTCCCACTAAACACTCACACACATGCACACACACACACACACACACACACACACACACACACACACACCGTGTACTGTCACATATGTCCTGTGTCTAATTATAAACAAAGAAAATCTGGAAGCCACCAAATCTTCCTCTGGTGAGACTAGTGAAAGTAGCAGGTAGAGATTTGGACTGAGGTTTTGATCTCTTAAAAGAGATGGGGGCCACATCTCCAGATCAGTGCTATCTGAGATATAAGGGGGAAGAATGGATGCTGATCCTATATTTGGAAGTCTCACAAAAAAGGGGGAGTGGTAATAAAATATCCCTAGACAAATCCAAGTATCCCATAGCCAGGAAAGACTATGTCGTTTTTTCAGTCATGTCCTACTCTTCATGACCCCATTTGGGGTTTTCTTGGCAAAGATACTAGAGTGGTTTATCATTTCCTTCTCCAGCTTATTTTACAGATGATGAAACTAAGGCAAAAAGAATTAAGTGACTTGCCCAGGGTCACACAACTAGAAAATGCCTAAGGCTAGATTTGAACTCAGGAACATAAGTTTTCCTGACTCCAGACATGGCACTCTATCCACTGAGCCAATCAGCTGCCTCCTATAAACAGTAACTTATAATTCTGTGTGTGTATACACAAATATATATATATATGTATATATATATATATATACACACACAAATATTTTTATACACACACACATATATGTACACACAAATATTTTTATACACACACACACACATACATACACACAAATATTTTTATACACACACACACATATATATACACACAAATATTTTTATACACACACACACACATATATATATACACACAAATATTTTTATACACACACACACACACACACACACACACACACACATATATATATATATATATATATATGTGTATATATATATATATATATATATATATATATATATATATATTTAAAATTGAGATGAATCCTTGTGGTAAACCTGGGCAGGACCGACTTCTTGGGAAAGGGGGGGTTCATGCTCCATGAACTGGAGATGACTGTCATATGTCTTATAGGTGGGGTACACCATGCTTTGCTATATACAGTGATAATACATGTGGGGCACCCATCCCATTTATTATTTTTACTTTTTCGCTTTTCAAGCAATCAACAAGCATTTTTAGGTACCTCCACTATGCTAAGGGGAATACAAAGGCAAATATAAAACATCTCCTGCCCTCAGAAAGCTTATCTTCTATCAGGGAGACGACATCTATTCTCTTTTGTTGCTACACTTGAACACAGCTATAATGTCCCCCTTGAATCTTCTCTCCAGATTAAACATCCTTATTTCCTTCCACTGCTCCTCCTATGACATGTTCACAAGGTCCTTTACCATCTCTGCATACCTTCTTCTGGATACTCTCCAGGTTATCAATATCATTCTTTTTTTTTTTTACATTCCTATTAAATATATTTTCACATTAGTGATGTTGTAAGTAAAAATTAAAACCAATAGGAGGAACCATCAGAAAGAGGAAACAAAACTTAACAGAAGAGAAAAAAAATAGCAATTCAACTTTCATGGTTCTTTCTTTGGCTATGGATAGCATTTTCCGCCATGAGGCCCCTGGAGATGTCTTAGATCCTTGTATTGCTAGGAAGGGTTAAGTTATCAAGATTAGTCATCGTACAATGTGGCTATTACTGTGTACAACGTTCTCTTGATTCTGCTCATTTCACTCAGCATCAGACCATACAAGTGTTTCCAGGTTTTTCTGAAGTCAGCCTGTTCATCATTTCTTATAGCACAATAGTATTCCATTACATTCATATACCACAACTTGCTCAGCCATTCCCCAATTGATGGGCATCCTCTCAATTTCCAATTCTTTGCCACCACAAAAAGAGCTGCTATGAATATTTTTGTACATGTGGGTCCTTTCCCAATTGTATGATCTCTTTGGGATATAGCCCTAGAAGTGCTATTGCTGGATCAAAGGGTATGCACATTTTTGTAGCCCTTTGGGCATAGTTCCAAATTGTTCTCCAAAATGGTTGGATCATTTCACAACTCCACCAACAATGTATTAGTGTTCCAATTTTCCCACATCTTCTCCAACATTTATCATTTTCCTGTTTTGTCATGTTGGCCAATCTGATAGGTGTGATGTGGTACCTCAGAGTTGTTTTGATTTGCATTTCTCTAATCAATAATGATTTAGAGCATTTTTTCATATGACTATAGATGGCTTTAATTTCTTCATCTGAGAACTGTCTGTTCATATCCTTTGACCATTTATCAATTGGGGAATGGCTTGTTTCTTATAAATTTGTCTTAATTCTCTATATATTTTAGAAATGAGGCCTTTATCAAGAGACTGGTTGTAAAAATTCTTTCCCAATTTTCTACCTTCCTTCTAATCTTAGTTGCTTTGGCTTTGTTTGTGCAAAAAGTTTTCAATTTAATGTAATCAAAATTATCCATTTTGCTTATCATAATGTTCTTTATCTCCTGTTTGTTCATGAATTCTTATGTTCTCCGTAGATCTGATAGGTAAACTATTCCTTGTTCTCCAGTTTACTTATGGTATCAGCCTTTATATCTAAGTCATGAACCCATTTTGACTTTATTTTGGTATATGGTGTGAGATTTGGGTCTATGCCTAGTTTCTGCCATACTCTTTTTCAGTTTTTCCAGCAGTTTTTTTTTTCAAAGAATGGGTTCTTATCCCAGAAGCTGGAGTCTTTGGGTTTATCAAATAATAGATTACTATAGTCATTGACTACTGTGTCTTGCATATTTAACCTATTCCACTGATCCACCTCTATTTCTTAGCCAGTACCAAGTAGTTTTGATGATTGCTGCTTTATAATACAATTTAAGATCTGGAATTGCTAGGCCACCTTCCCCTGCATTTCTTTTCATTAGTTCCTTTGATATTCTGGACCTTTTGTTTTTCCAAATGAATCTTATTATTTTTTTTCTAACTCTATAAAATAATTTTTTGGTAGTTTGATTGGTATGGCACTGAATAAGTAAATTAGCTTAGGTAGGATTGTCATTTTTATTATATTAGCTGGCCTACCCATGAGCAACTGATGTTTTTCCAATTATTTAGATCTGATTTTATTTGTGTGAAAAGTGTTTTGTAATTGTGTTCATAGAGTTCCTGGGTTTGTTTCGGGAGGTAGACTCCTAAATATTTTATAATGTCTACAGTAAGTTTAAATGGGATTTCTCTTTCTATCTCTTGCTGTTGGGCTTTGTTGGTAATATATAGAAATGCTGATGATTTATGTGGGTTTATTTTATAGCCTGCAACTTTGCTAAAGTTGTTTATTATTTCAAGTAGTTTTTTACTTGATTCTCTAGGATTCTCTAAGTATATCATGTCATCTGCAAAGAGTGATAGCTTTGTTTCTTCTTTGCCTATTCTAATGCCTTCAATTTTTTTTCTTCTCTTATTGCTAAAGCTAAATTTCCAGTAATATTGAATAACAGTGGTGATAATGGACATCCTTGTTTCACCCCGATCTTATTGGAAATGCTTCTAGCCTGTCCCCATTACATATAATGCTTGCTGAAGGTTTTAGATATGCTATTTATTATTTTAAGGAAGACTCCATTTATACCTATGCTTTCTAGTGTTTTTAATAGGAATGGGTGTTGTATTTTATCAAAAGCTTTTTCTGCATCTATTGAGATGATCATGTGGTTTCTGTTGGTTTTGGTGTTGATATGCTCAATATGCTGATAGTTTTCCCAATATTGAACCAGCCCTGCATTCCTGGTATAAATCCTACCTGGTCATAGTATATTATTCTTATGATAAGTTGCTGTAGTCTATTTGCTAATATTCTGTTTAAAATTTTTGCATCTATATTCATTAGAGAAATTGGTCTATAATTTTCTTTCTCCGTTTTGACTCTTCCTGGTTTAGGTATCAACACCATATTTGTATCATAAAAAGAATTTGGTAAGACTCCTTCTTTACCTATTTTCCCAAATGGTCTGTATAGTATTGGAATTAATTGTTCTTTAAATGCTTGATAGAATTCGCATGTAAATCCATCTGGCCCTGGAGATTTTTTCCTAGGGAGTTCATCAATGGCTTGTTCAATTTTGTTTTCTGAGATGGGATTATTTAAGTATTTTACTTCCTCTTCTGTTAATCTGGGCAATTTATATTTTTGTAAATGTGTATCCATTTCACTAAGATTGTCAAATTTGTTGGCATATAGTTGGGCAAAATAATTCCTAATTATTGTTTTAAGTTCCTCTTCCTTCGTGCTAGCTTCACCCTTTTCATTCTTGATATGCCCTAGTACATCATCAATTTTTGTGTATGTGCCATGTACCGCCAAGGAAAAATCTCTAAGAATTTGGGATGACCTCTTCCGTAAAATGGAAAGAGATAAGGAAGGAAACTACATCCTGCTAAATGGCACCATAGACAATGAAGTAATATCATTACTGAACATATATGCACCAAATGGTATAGCATCCAAATTCTTAGAGGAGAAGTTCAGGGAGTTACAAGAAGAAATAGACAGCAAAACCATTCTAGTGGGGGACCTCAACCTCCCCCTCTTTGAACTAGATAAATCTAACCACAAAATAAACAAGAAAGAAGTTAAGGAGGTGAATAGAACATTAGAAAAGTTAGGTATGATAGACCTCTGGAGAAAACTGAATGGGGATAGAAAAGAATGTACTTTTTTTTTCCAGTTGGCCAATTGTGTTTTTTTAGGGACTTGTTTTCTTCAGTGTATTTTTTTTCCAATCGGCCAATTGTATTTTCTACCTCTCTCTACCTCTCTCATTTGACTTTAAAATCCTTCTTGAGCTCTTCTAAGAAGGCTTTTTGAGCTTCAGACCAGTTCATAGTCCCTTTTGATGTTGTAGATATGGATTTGTTGACAATGTTGTCCTCTTCAGAATTTCTGTCTCGATCGTCACTCTTCTCATAATATGAATCTATGGTGCGTTTCTTTTTACTCATAGTGTTTCTTTATTCCTTGGCCTTTAAAGAGATTGAGCTCTCCTGCTGGGGAACAGATGGCACTACCCCAAGCTTCTTGTGTTGGGAGCCTAGGTCTTGGTTACTGGCTTTGTGTGCTAGGGCTTCTTATGTTGGCAATTGTAGGCTGTAGGGTTCTGGCAGCTTACCTAGTGTTGGGCTGCAATCAGCAAGGCTGGAACTTTAGTAGGACTCCAGGTTGCTTTCTTCAGCTCCTTTCAGATGAATGCTGCAGGGTGCTTATCTGCCTGGGGCCCTTTGTAATGCTGCTTTCCTTATTTTTGCTGAGGCACTGGGAGACCGGTTTGATGCAGAATGCTGAATCACCAGGATCTCCTCCTGGTGTGCTAAAGTGAGGCTGGGCTACTGCTCTGCTGCTCCCCATCTTTCTTCTCATTCAGCTCTTCCAGGGTTTTTTCTGGGTTGATATTTTCTGGGTTTTCTGGGTGACAGACACTACCTTTTTACTCTGCCATCTTGGCTCCCAGAAGTAGAAGTCTATCAATATCATTCTTAAACCATGACCCCCCCCCCAAACTGAGCACAATCTTCTAGCTAAGGTCTAGAGAAGGCAGATTACAGGGGATTTATTGCCTCTCTATTCCTGGATAATATGCCATTCTTAATTCAGCCCAAGATCACATCAGCTTTTGGCTGCCACATGAGTTCTGTTGCTTCATATTGATTATGAGGTCCACTCAAACCATTAGATCTTTCTTCAGAATTGCTCTCTAACCATGCCTCCACCATCACACACTTTTGAAGTTGATTTTTTTGGTACCCTATTATAAGATTTTATTTACCAAAGTGGAGTGGCTTGCCCAAGGTCACACAGCCAGTAAGTGTCTGAGGCAGGATCTAAAATCAGGTTTTCCTGACTGTAGGTCCAGCACTCTATATACCATACCACCCAGCTACCTGGTTAATTGTGGCTAATAGCCACTAGCCAGGGTTGATGGTTGGGAAATGTAGTATATCTTTGGAAAGGAACTGAAACAGTCTACACTAGTGGAAAATGCACTGGCTGAGGGGTCAGAAGTCCTGAGGTCTAGTCTTGACTCTCTGTCTCTTGGCTGTGTGACCCTGCATAAATCACTTTGCCTCTCTGTCAGGTTCATCATATGAAAAATGAGGTGGTTATAGTTGCTAGTCTTCAGGACTAGGATTAGGGATATACTAGAGCCACTTCACACTGGCTCAGGAGAGCCTAGAGTTAAATATTCAGAGGAAGCATTTATAACACTACATATTAGGGCTTGATTCATCATTCTGTTATCATCCAGAACTGAGAAAATGGGGAAGAAAGTGCCAACCATGATGATTAAACACAAAACTATGCCTTGCATACATTCCCCTCCCTGTCTCTAGAGCTGGTTGTTAAACATTTACCAGCAGGCTGCAGCTAGGTGGGGCAGTGGATGGAGTTGAAGTCAAGAGGACTTGAATTCAAATCCAGTCTCAGACCAAACACTTGACACTTACTAGCTGTGTGACCCTGGGCAAGTCACTTAACCCCAATTGCCTAAAAAGAAAAAGAAAATATTTACCAGTACAACACTCCTTGCCAAAAGTCTATAGTTCTAAAGAATATGATTCCAAGGATTAATAGTGAGGGGAGGACTGGAGTGATAAGGAGTCGAGTAACTTTAGGGCTGGGATAGCTATGATGTCCAAGTACCTAGATGGGAGGGGGTTCAAAGGGAATGGCAAAAAATTTTTAGAGTGGAACTTGAATAAGAGTTTGTTTAGAGCACTGGATTTTGAACTTATGTTATTACATCCAGCAATACAATCCAGCAAGCGTTTAGTAAGGACCTATGACGTTCATGGTGATAGAGAGACAAGGACGAAAAAGAAAACGTTTCTTGCTTCCCAGAGAGCTGTATTGGGGAGAGGATTCTTTGAGGAAGGAGGGCAATGAAGGCTTCCTGTAGGAGGTGGCACATGAGGTGAGTCTTCTGGTAAGCCAGGGATTCTGAAGGGCAGCAATGAGGAAAGAGTACTTTCTAGGCACAGAGGAGAGGCTTTGCAAAGGGACAGAAGCATGAGGTGGAATACTATCTTTGAAGAAGAGAAATTAGGTCAGTTTGGCTGTAATATAATGTGTGAAGAAAGTGATATGAAATAAACCTATAAGGGCTTACCTATAAAGGTAACCTGGAACCAGATTGTGAAGGGCTTGAAATAACAAGCTGAGCATTTGTATTTCATCCTAGAGGCAACAGGGTATCACTGAAGAGTCTTGAGTAGGGTGCAAGCCCTTCAGGAAGAATGATTTTGGTAGCCGTGTGGAGAATGGATTGGAGAATTAAAGGTATATGCCTCCTACGTTCAACTCAGAGGCAAAACGGATTCTGAGTGGGGTAAGCCATGGGCTCTACTTTATCAGGGAAAACTTCCAAAGGAGGGGAATTTTCAAATGAGATGCAGCAGGTATAATTTGTCCAAGTTCTCTACCAACCACTGGGAGACAAGTCATCTGTCTCCCTTTGGTCCATTGGGTAGCTTCCTACTGGTTAAACACAGACAGTGCATGCAAATGATAACCTGTTTGGAGGGTATGTGTGTGACAGGATCTCTGTGTGTGCATGCCCATGGACACTCATCAGTTAACTAGTATTTATTAAGTGGGGCCATCACTAGTTGTCTTGACTTTTAACTTGCCACTGGACTCCAATAACTCCAGAGGAGAGAGTGAGGCTGATGACTTTGTGCAGCTCTGCCTCACTTAACTGCAATTCATGTGCAAGTCAAGAAATCACCCCCATGATATCATAGGTCCTCTTGAGAATAAAGGATAAACAACAACAAACAACAATTCATAAAGCACCTACTATATGCCAGGCACTGTGCTAAGTGCTGGCAATACAAAGAAAGGCAAGGGGGAAAAAATCTCACTCTGTGTTCTCAAGGATCTCACATTCTAATGGGAGAGACAACAGTAAATGCAAGAAGTGTCTTACCTAGGGTTTTTTTTAGCTCCCTGTTTGAATTACATCATTTAAGGGGAGTCTTTTTCCTTCATAGCCCCTCCATGAGACCAAGCAGATAGCACCACAAATCTCCTTGGTCTCCTCCCAACTCACTGAGGATATGGTGGGCATGGGTTGGTCTCTGTGTCAATTTCATAATTTCACAGAATCACAGAATTCCCAATTTGGAAAGGATTCCAGTAGCCAATGAGTCCAACTTATACCCTGCTCCTCTACAGCATGCCCAATAAGTGCCCATTCAATCTTTTCTTGAAGACTTCCAGTCATGGGGAACCCACTTCCTTCCAAGGTCACTTATTTCACATTTGGACAGCTTTGAATCTTAGGAAGTTGATGTTTTCCTCTCAATGTCAAGTTAAACTTTCCTCAGTGGTGGAGGACTTTCCTTGTATTTGGTTTGAGGACAAATTGATCACTAGAGTAGGGTTCAGCACTAAGGGAAATCATAAACAGATGCAAAGAGCAACAAGAGTCAGGAAGAAAAGAAGCACAGATGGGGCTGAAAGGGGGAGGGGAAGGGAAGGACCAGGGCAGTGGGCTGTGAGAAGGTACTGAGTGTCCCTCTTGACTCGGATGTGTCACCAGCCTCTCATTCATCAACAAACCATTGTCTTCCTCTTTATCATAAAGCATTTTCTGCCATAATAGGAAAAAGCTTGACCTTAAAGCCAAAATACCTAGGTTCTAGTATAGCTCTGTATGAATAGTTGTGTGACTTCGGGCATGTCTCTTTGCTATTCTGTGCCTTAGCTGTTTTTTGGTTTTTGGTTTTTGGTTTTTGTTTAATTGGTCAAATGGAGAGAGCAATATTTCATACAATCATAAAACATTTGACACATGAGAAAACTGAGACCCAGAGGTGATTAGATGACTCACCCAAGATCATGCAGCTAGTTAATGATGGAGCTAGGTCTCCTGACTCCTGATTCAGGATCCTATCCACTGTCTCATGCTGGTCCTTATGCGTATCAAAGACATGTGAAAAGGGCTTGGCAAAATCTGATGCTCAGCACAAACATTAAGTATTCTTATAATTAGCCAGAGCATCGCAGTGTGCTGAGTAAGAATTGTTTCTTGTCTCTGTTTGTCATGTCCAGGAGTTCAAGGTGTCTCCTTCTGATAGTTAAGGAAGGAACTGAGTCTTTGCCATTGAACTAGGAGCTCCCTGAGGGTAGTTCCTCCCTATTCCAGCACCAAGGACAGGGCTCTGCTACAGAAATGGTGCCCAGTATCTTTTCCAGAAAACTTTATTGAAGGCCTCATTTCAAGGGCTGTGGTTCATGAGTTCATTTTTGTTTTTAAATATTTAAGTATCTTCATTTTAATATCATTGTTTTCCTTTGTAATCCCATGCATTTTATTTCATGTATTTATAAACATTGTTCTGAAGAGTCAGTAGCCTTTATTTGATTACCAAAGGGTTCCACGATTATTTTTTTAATAGTTAAGAACAACTGCTCTAATTGTAGGCAGTGCTGTGCTGGGTACTAGACAAAGGGAACATATAGACCTTCCTGTTGCTGTCAGGAAGTTAATGAGCTGAGAAAGACGCATTGACTGAGACAAACAATAAAGAACATACAAGATGAAATGAAAATAACTGATCAGAACAGAGCTAGACAGTGCAAGACTTGTCAAGGCTAAGTGAAGATTAGGGCTGAGTGCAAGGGTGTGCTGTTTGTTAGCTAATAGACCTTAACTGCCAAATCTTAATGGCCCTTCCTCAATCCTCTGCAGCCTTGGATACTGTTGGTCATTCTCTTCTTCTTGATATTCTCTTCTCTCCAGATTTTCATGACACTGTCATGAAATCACTAGAGTAGGGTTGAGCAGTAAGGGAAATCATAAACAGATGCAAAGAGCAACAAGAGTCAGGGAGAAAAGAAGCACAGATGGGGCTGAAATGGGGAGGGGAAGGGAAGGAGCAGGGGCAGTGGGCTGTGAGAAGGTTCTCCTCCTCCTTATATGACCACTCCTCAGTCTCTTTTGCTGGATCTTCATCTAGGTCATGCCCACTAACCATGGTTGCACCATAGAGCTCTGTTGTGGGTATCTTCTCTTCTCTTTCTATACGATTTCATTTGGAGATCTCATTGGCTCTTGTGAATTCAATTATTATCTCTGATGATGATTCTCAGATTTACTTTTCCAGCCTTAACCTCTCTGCTTACATTCAATTTTGCACATTCTATTGCCTATTGTCCATCTTGAACTGAATATCCATTAAATTTAACATATGCAAAATTAAACTTAGTATTTTTACCCCAAACCATCTTCCCTGACAAATTTCCCCTTTACTGTAGAGGACACCACCATCTTCCCAGTCACCCAGGCTAGGTGTCATTCTTGACCATTCATTCTCTCTCATCCCCAACTCCCCACTTCATAACCAATCTGCTTCCAAAGCCTATCCATTTTTACCTTCCTAACATTTCTCCTATGTCCCTTCCCTCCTCTGATACTAACACCACCCTAACGCAGGCCCTCATTTTTTTAAACTCCTGCACTATTGCAATAGCCTGCCAGTTAGTCTGCCTGACAGAAGTTTCTCCCCACTCCAGTCAATCTTCTGTTCATCTGTCAGAATCATTTTCCTAAAGCACAGGTCTGACCATGTCATCCCCTATTCAATAAACTCCAGTGTTTCCCTATCACCTCCAAGATCTAATGTTAATATTCTCTGTTTGGTGCTCAAGGCCCATCATAACCTGGCCCCTGCCCCATTTTCCAGTCTTCTTACAACTTCTTATACTACCTCCACATACTCTTTGATGCAATGACACTTGCCTCTTTGCTGTTCCTTGAACAAAGCACTCCATCTCCTGACTGCATTTTCACTCACTGTCCCCCATGCCTAGAATGCTCTCCCTCTTCAACTTTGCCTCTTGGCTTCCCCAGCTTCCTTGGAATCCTAGCTAAGCTCCCACCTTCTCCAGGAAGCCTCTCCTAATCCCTCTTAATTCTAGTTATCTCTGATTTATCCTGTATACAGCTTTTTTGTACATAGTGATTTGCATGCCATCTGTGAGGTCTTTGACTTATACCTTTCTTTGTATCCCCAGCACTTAGCATGGTGCTCGGCAAGTGTAGTTTGGTTGTTTTCAGTCATTTCTGACTCTTTGTGATCCCTTTTGGGCTTTTCCTAGCAAAGATGCTGGACTGGTTTGCCATTTCCTTCTCTGGTTCATTTTACAGATGATGAACTGAGGCAAACAGAGTTAAGTGGCTTGCCCAAGGTCACATAGCTAGTAAGTATTGGAAGCCAAACTGGAACTCAAGATGAGACTTCCTGACTCCAGGTTAGGCACTCTAGCCACTGCACCGCCTAGCTGCCTGCTTGGCACATAGTAGGTACTTAATAATTGTTTATCAACTGACTGAATGACAGTTATGGTTCACAATTCTTTATCTGGATACCACCTTTAGTGGAGAAATAGGACATCAGCTTCTCCACCAAACAAAGATGCCTTCAGAGAAAACCAAATTATCAATCAGCAAGCATTTATATGTGATAGGCACATCTGTACTAGGCTCTAGGGACCCAAAGACAAAAGTGTAATAGCCTCTACCTTCAGTGAGCTTACATATATGCACATAAGTATATACAAAATAAATACAAATTAATTTCAGTAGGGGAGCTACATTGACTATCTGGGAGTTGGTTCCAAGACACAATATTCATCTTTTCTGCTTTCTTTAAGGCAGACTAGGAAACAAAGGGAGAAACCCTGAAGTGAAGTTTCACTGGTACCACTAACACCAGGGTTAGAAAAGTTCCCAGGACTTACTTTACTGAGAGCCTAGTATTCTTAAGGGACAAGCTGGCCCCCAGTGTAGGAGAGTCTGGGAAAATAAACTTCTACTTCCTCTGTTCCAAACAAGGTGATCCAGACTTGGAAAGTAGATCTGTTTGAGAATGGAGAATTAGTGCTGTACTGTGTGAGACCAAGAAGAATCTACAGTCTGAATAAGTCTCATTCCCCTGGACATCACAAAGCATATCATGAACCTTTTAACCCTGGCAACAGTGCATTTTCCCAGTATCCCTGAATATTGTCATACTCAATAACAATATACATCCATGCTGCGTCTTTTCAAAAATAAGGGTGTCTATTTATAAAGCAAATAAAATTAAAGTATTCATTAATTACTATGAGGAAATTTTGTAACTCCAAGGGAAATATTCAAACCTATCAAATAACTACAATCACTGGGGAATTTGGCTCTAACAAATTCAAAATCAACCACTCATACACAAATCCTTTAGAGAAAGTGTGTAAACAGAAGGGAAATAGAGAGAGGTAGAATGCATGAGAGGAAGAAATAAGACCCACAGAGACAGAAAAGTGCAGAAGGAAGAAGGGGAGGCTGCTACTTAAAGGAAAACTGCCTCACAGATGATGGAATAGCGCAGTAAGGATGCCTTTCCAGGGTTCTGAGGAACCATTTCTGGAGAAAAATGGTTTGAGTTAAATTGAAAGTCCTGGTGTTACAAAAGTGCCAGGAGAAAAGAATGGAGGTAAAAGGAGAGGGGGATCTTATGGGAAAAACAACAACAACAAATTTAAATCATGGTGTGGAATGGTTAAGGTAGTTGATTCTCATCTGTATGGTATTTTTAGCATCCATCCTCGGGGTACATATGAATGAGTTCTCATCCCATTTACAGGTAGACTATTATTCTATCCTAGTCCTAGTCTTCCTTCCATTGTCACTTTAAGAGAACAGGAATTAAGGCAACAAGCATTTTTCAAGAGCTTACAATGTGCCAGGCACTGTGCTAAGCACAGAGACTACAAATACCAGCAAAAAGAAAGTCAGTCCCTGCTTTTAAGGTGCTTATATAGCGGGGGGGGGATAAGAAGGTACCCACAAGGAGGAAGGGGTTATGATGTGGAAGTGAAGTCGGGAGAATCGGAGAGACTGAAGCAGAATCCAGAGAGGAGGAAAAGATGGCTGGCCTAGGCCCCTCCCCCAAATAGAGACCCTAGGAGGAACTCCTCAACGGGATAAGGGGGTCAGCGTGACAGAGGGATGAGAACCTTGAAGTTGAGAGGCGTAAGTAAGGGGATGAGAGGCAAGGAAGTAACTTTTAGTTTAGTCATTTTCCAGTCACATCCAACTCTTTGTGATTCTTTTGAGGGTTTTCTCGGCAAGGATACTGGAGTGGTTTCCTATTTTCTTCTCCAGCTCATTTTACAGATGAAGAAATTGAAGCAAACAGGTTAGGTGACTTGGCTGGGGTCACACAGCTGGTAAATGTCTGAAGCTGGATTTGAACTCATAAAGATGAGTCTATCTGACTCTAGGCCCAGCACTCTATCCACTGTGCATAGGCATCATCAGTCTCATTCCCTTTCATCTCATAAGGCGAAGCAGGATAAAAAAAGGTAAATGAGGGAAAAGACACTCGCTACCCTTAAGTTCACAATCTAAGTGGGAAGACAATTAGCAGAGAAGTATATACAAACTATATTTAGGATAAATAGATAAGTTATCCATTTCATCTTTTGTAGTTTCCTCTATAGGGCAGCTAAATGACCCAGTGGATAAAGCACCAGGCCTAGAGTCAGGAATACTTATCTTAGTCTAGTTGTGTGACCCTGAGCAAGTCACTTAACCCAGTTTGCCTCAGGTTTTCATTCGTAAAATAAGCTGGAGAAGGAAATGGCAAACCACTCCAGTATCTTTGCCAAGAAAACTCCAAATGGGTTCACAAAGAGTTGGACATAACTGAACAACAATAACAATTGTCTCTTTCTCTGGTTTGGTTAAGAATACGTCTCCTATGCATAGTTGTGAAAGAGATAGTTGCTTCTCTTTTCATTTTTTAATGGTATTATCTTTAATATTTTTCTTCTCTTTCTTTTTATTTTTTTATAAGAGATGGCTCTCTGGGTAGGGGCAGGAGAGGGATATTTGGACATGAAAGTGACAAAAAAACAAAAGATATCAACAAAAACTATAATAGAAAACAAAGAAAAGAAAACTGTAGATGGGAAGAGGAATTTGATTAGATCAAATATTCACTGAGGATGTCCATACTGGAGGTGACATAATTTTGGAGGCATTGAAGAATTGATTCTGAGGATATCCAAGAGAAGAGAGAATACCAAGTGCTTGGAAAAAACTTAGCACATTATTATTATCCCAAAAAAAAGTTCACTGAGAAACCATTTGTAACTACTGACTCATTTGCATACTTTTCCAACTTTATAAAATCTTTATAAGAATAATCTACATGTAAATCAACCGCCCCCTTTAGTATAAAAGTCTGAGAAGCAAATATAGGCAGACTTCTGTGAATAATTTTCTATAGACCACATCGAACACAAGATTCTATTTGGTTTATTGTTTGTTGACTGCAAAAAAAAATTATTCAGTCAAGCAAAATACTACATTGAAGACACTTTTTGAATGAAGTATCTCCCATGCAACTGCCAAAGTGTCCTCGAAAAGATGTAACAACAGAAACAACTTTGTTTGCTGACCCTCTGTTTACTAACATGATCAAAGAAATAGACCTTGCTTGTTTAGAATTACATCTGTTAGAATCACATTTTTTTATTTGTTGTTTATTTATTCATTTATTTATTTGCAAGCTGTCTTCAGGATAGGGTTTTTAGACTTTGCAGTCCTGAGAGAGCTGAGGGGCAGACAGGCTCAAAAAGCTTATATTCTATAAATTACTCTACAGTGTTTCTTTGGGTTAAATACAGGATCACAAAATGTAATAGGTAGAAGAGACTTCAGTGGCTATATCATTTGACCTATTCCCCTAAACTAATCTCCATTATAACAACCATGACAAGTGGGCATCCAGAATAGGCCTGAAAGTCTGTAAGGATGGGTAGCCTGCCACATCTTAAGGCAGCCTATTCTGTTTTTGGATAACTCTAATCTTTATGAAGTTTTTCCTGACATCACCCTAAATTTGACTATATGCAAATTCTACCTATCATTACTAATTCTATTCTTGAACAAATCCAATCTTTCTTCCATATCACAATCCTTCAGGTACTTGAATATAAATATCATGGCCTTCTCCTGTCTTCTTTTCTCTAGACTAAGTATCCCCAGTTCCTTCTGATAATCCTCATATGAGATGAACTCAAGGCCCTTAACTATCCTGGTTGCCTTCCTCCATATTGTCAGTATCCTTAAACTATTGCACCCCAAACCAAATACTATACTCCACTGGAGGTCAGATGAGAGCAGAGTATAGAGGTACTATCACCTCCTTATTCCAGGAAGCTTAATACAACCCAAGATACCATTAGCCTTTTTGGCAGCCAACCACATTGCTGACTCATTGAGTTTGTAGTTTACTAAAACCCCATATCTTTTTCAGATGTGCTGCTGTCATCATGCTTGCCCCATCACATAGTTAATAAAGATAATTTTTTTTTTGGTAACCAAGTCTAACATTTGTACCTACTTAATTTCATATTATTAGATTCAGATCAGTGCTCTAACTTCTCAAGACCTCTTTGGATCTCAACTCCATCATGCAATGTGTTAGCTGTTCTTGCCAGTTATGTGTCTTCTGCAAATTGGATGAATGTGCCATCTATGTCTTTATCTAAGTCATCGATAAAAATGATACAACCTGGGGCCAAGCATGGATCACTGGAGTACTCAGAGGCCGCCTGCCAAATTGACATCAAACCATTGATGACCACTGAATTTTCCTATCCAACCAATTGTAGATCCATCTAACTGTGTTGTCATTTTATACTCATCTCTTCATCTCCTCTACAAGAACAATACAAAATATTTTACAAAAATCTTTACTAAAATCCAGATAAACGATGTCTATAACATTTCTCTCATCTACGACTTTTGTAACCCTGCCACAAAAGTTAAGATGTTTAGCCTGGCATGACCTGTTCATGGTGAAGCCATGCTGGGTAATCTTTATGATCTCTACTTCCTTTATGCATGTTCACTGTCTCTTTAATGATCAATTTTAGAATTTTCCCCAGATTCAAGGACAAGCTCATGAACCAATCTTTTGCATACTGTTCTCTTCTCTCTTGTGAAAATGCCCCTTGTGTTGGAGAATAACCTCTATATGGAAATGTTGTAGAGTAAAAGACAGTAAGTTATCCCAAGGACCCTCTGGTTATTTACAGAAAAAAAAAGATATAGCACATTCTCTTAAGGTCCCTCAACTATACAATTTTAATTCTATAATTCTTAGAATAAGCAGCCTGTGGTCCTTGGATGAATTAGCTGTTCCTTTCTGATCTTTGCCACACATTCATAGTTAGCTGGTATGGTTTGAGGCCTGTCCATTTTACTTACACTCTATCAAGCAAGGAATAAAATAGAAATCTTTGTTTGTCAAAGATGCTTGCCACTATTGTGGAGGATTTCATTATGGAATACAAATGGAGGAAGGACACTATATAAATGATTGAGTCCTCCCGTTGCTTCTGTTTTAAGATGACGTTGTTTTGATTTCTTCAAGTCTTGGAACATTGGAGAGCCTTGTAAATGGAACCCATAAGCATTCAGAATAATTTAGCTTAATTACTTATGGAGGAAAAAGTAAGTAGCTAAAAACTGCCTATTGTCTAGGTTATAATGTGTAGTTATAAGGGAGTGTACATACACACACATGTATATATGCACATATATGTGTGTACATATACACACACACACACACACACACACATATATATATACACACACATACACACATATATAAATTACCCTTTAAAGGAGTCAATTCACTTGTCTGGAACATAACTCTACTTCAGAGTAAAGCAATGGCTGAGTTAAGACGATTCACTCATCTGTGACATAAGCATACTTAGAGTTACAAGAGAAACAGTTACTAAAGTTAAGTCTGACTCAGTTTCAAGACAGCAATTGCTCATTTGAATTTTATAATCTATGGAATATTGGAATTTAAAAAGAACACAATATGATTGAGTGATTTTCAAATGAAGAAATGGAGAACTCTTAGATTAATAACTGAAGAAATATGAAAAAGAGATCTGTTCTATGATTATGGGACAAATATAATTTACCTGATTATGGTCAGAAGATAGGAAGTGGGTTACTAACCAACTATATAAGTACCTGTGATATTCACATGGAAGACCCAGAGTCTGAACTCAAAAAAAAAAAGAGAGAGAAAGACAGAGCTGAAAGGAAAGATTTCAGAGCTGCATTAAAGATTGTAACTCTTTCTCTGCATTATCACTTGTTGGCCAATGACAGCCTGGAATACTCTCTACTCTCACCTGTGACTAGAGGAAGAAGCAAGAGAGAATATATTCTACTCTCTATTACGTTTTGCTGCAGAGATGGAAAATAAAAGAAAGAAGTGGAGATAATACATTCTGCTCTCTCTTTTTACCGAGAAGAAAAGACAGAAGGTAATTCTCTGCATTGGCACCTGTTGTTGCTAAAAGCAGGAATAGGAGAAAAATCCTGCTAAGAAACAGTTGAAAAGGTTTTTGCCCACTTGAGGATGAAAGTTTTTGCTTTTTCCTAAAATATTGTAACAACATTTCAAAGTAAGCCAAAGGAATTAGCTAAGCCTGAAGCTGGAAGTAATGGACACCCAATGAGGTATCAGTCAATTCAGCTTAGCAGTGGAAGGATCTGATCAACAGAGAAACTATGAGTCAAGGAACTTTCACAGACAGTTCCTGTGACAGGAAGGAGACACTAAAGTTTATGGTTCCAAAGTTGTGAGTTTCCCTGAATTGATGGGTTTTACTCACTCACATGCCTGCCATCCTTCATTCTGTAAGGTATGCCCAACTCTTCACCTCAGGTACTGAGTGCATTGGTAGAAAATGTGATCCGGGTTTATGTGTGGACTTTGATGCACTTATTATTCCTGCATTTACCTTATATGAGAATGTGTGATGATATTATTATTATCGTACCCTTCTTGTTACATGAATGATTACATTCAAGTTTTAATGTGTTAACAAGGTGGAATCAAGATGGAAGAGTATCAGGAAGAAATACAACCCAACTCCCCGGCCAATTAGTTTACAAAGATCTAGAAAATACATTAGACTAAGTCTTAATTAGAAAATGAGGGGAGGAGGAGGAATGAACCAAATGGAAGTTAATGATTTCAGGTTATATCAAGAGACATAAAAAAACTAAGTCAAAAGAATTTTTTAAAAAAGAAAGTATGTGATGTCTCAAAGAAATGTTTTGAAGGGAGAGGGAGAAGGATGGGGAAAATTGCCTCACAATATTAGGGTACACAGTAAAAGTCTATACAAATTAGGAGAAAAGGGTGGGTTGAGTGGGTAGCAGTTGCACATCATTCTTATCTGAACTGGTCAAAGATAAGAAGAATATACATAGATATAGTTAGATACACATATATGTACATGTACATATCTGTATGTATGTGTGTGTGTGTGTATAATAGAAAAAGGGAAAAGATAGAAGGGGAAATAAGAGAAAGGACAGACTAAGGGAAGAACTAGTCATTAGTAAAACAATACAGAGAATATATTTCAAAGAGGAGAAAGAAAAAAAAAGGATGAGCAGATATTATTGGGCACTGGGTAAGGGAGAAAAAAGAGGGGCATGAAGGGGCAGCGAGGTGGCACAGTAGATAGAGCACTGGCCCTGGATTCAGGAGGACCTGAGTTCAAATCTGGCCTCAGACGCATAACACTTACTGGCTGTATGACCCTGGGCAAGTCACTTAATCCCACTGCCTAGCAAAAAAAAAAAAAAGAGGGACATGGGAGCAAAAGGAGATCACACCAAACCTAGAGAATTGGTGCTAAGTCTATTTCTCATTCACCACCCTTTTTTTCTTTAAAAAGAAGTGGTGGGAAACAAACAAGAGAAGGAAACATTAAAAGAACAGAATGGAGGGAAATGCCTAATTAACAATTATAACTTTGAGTGTAAGTGAGAAGAACTCACCCCATAAAACGGAAGAGGATAACACAATGGATTAGAAAGGAAAATGCAGCAATATATTGTATATAAGAAATGCATTTTTATGGACCATAATGCAATGAAAATTATATTCAAAAAAGGGCTGCTGATGAAAAAATTAAAAATTATTTTACTAAAAGCTATTCTAAAGACTAAAAACAATTTTAAAGGATAGATGGGTCAAAGAACATATCATAGAAACAGAGAGAGATATAGACACATATGCATATATGTGTGTTTGTATGCGTGTGTGTATCTGTATATGTGTATATACATACATACATACATACACACATACATACATACATACATACATACATACATACATACATACATGGAACCAAGTTGTTTTTATAAGAATGAAAGCTATTCTCTAGTTGATAAATGGTCAAAGGGTATGAAAAGGCAGTTTTCAAAGAAATCCAAATGTCAATAATTATACAAAAAATGCATTAAATCAAAGTGGCAAATTAAAATAACTCTGATTTGCTGGAACTATGAAGTGGACAATTTTACTTTTTTATTATTTACTTCTTCCCTGTGTGCCTTTTTTCCATAAGGTCTGCTTGCCAAAGGGGACTGCTTCCAGTGGCTCATGTCAATGTATTGGTCAATCTCTCTCCCTCTTCCACTCATATTGCTTCCCCTAATAAACCCCATAGTTAAAAGTCCTTGATGAAGTGTTTGTCATATCAGTTAGTGATCCATTGAGGAGACTGCATCTCTCAAAAGAATCAAAGGGGGGAACGAAAGAAATTGCTATTTTCTATTATATTAATGACCAATTCTTAAATTAGGATTAAGGCTTCTTCTATTTCCTCACGCAGGTACCAGAGCCTATGAATCAGTCAGTCTCCAAAGGACACTGTTGAGAGATGAAATTGCCTCAGTCCTCCGAGAACATGCTCCACACTCAACTAAGAGACCTCACTTTTGTTTAATGTGTAAACAGAATCTAACCTAGGTGAATTCCAGCCCCAAAGAATTAAGCCTATGTTTATCCCTCCATTGGAGTTTAGGATAACTGGGTTCATGAAGGAGAAAACTAGCCAGAGTTGTCTGGGTAGAGATGGATTCCTTTGTCCAGATTGCTAGAGGTGGCTGTGCCTCGTGATCAAGCCATGTTCTCAGCAAGAGGAGCTGAAAGCTTCTAGCCCACCTTCTCATTAATATGTCTACCTCCTCATTAATTGTTCACCAACCAGGGTCGGTTTTTACCTGTCAGGGGCATCCCCTCATCCAAAGGTATTTAAGCATTTGGTGATCTCCATGTCTTTGTGTTTGGTTACCAAAAGAAACCACTGACCATTAATTTATTGATTATCAGCTAACCCAGTTAATAAATTGCTTATTAATTACCCAGAGGGGAAAAAAAAACTCTGAGATTCCACCTCACGCTGAAATAATTGTCAAAGTTGGCCAAAAAATGGAAAATAACAAATGCTGGAGGGTCTGTGGAAAAGCAGGTATATTAATATACTGTTGGTGGAGCTATGAACTGGTCTGGCCATTCTGGAAAGCAATTTGAAGCTATTCCCATAAAGCTATTAAACTAGGTATAGCCTTTGACCTAGAGATACCATTATTAGGAGACTTTTTTTAAAAAAAAAAAAAAAGGAAAAGGACCCATAAGTATAGGAATATTTACAGCAGTTCTTTTTGTAGAAGCAAAGAATTGGAAACTCAGGTGGCAAAGAATTTGAAACAATTGGGAAATGGCTGAAAAAGTGGTGGTATATGAATGCAATGACATATTATTGTGCTATAAGAAATGATGAAGAGTTTAAATGTAGGCACATGAAAGTGATCCTTCTCTAGGAACCTAGTATGAAGGCAGGTTCAGATGAGTGATAGTTAATAAGATGGAAGAGAGCATCAAGATCCCCAAATAGCTCAGCCAGCCATAACAATAGGATAAATCTAATAAAATGACATTTCCCCCAATCCACCAGAGGGTCTCTGATCTCATCCCATGGTGCAGGTCACAGCCTACTCACACCTCAGCCTGTATAACTATTGCTTACGTCTTCCATAGAAGTTCTGCCTGAAGGGATGGGGACCTTCCTCTAGATCTCTTAAAATCACAATACCAATAGAGGATGCAAGCCATCCTGTGAGTGAAATGAGGAGTTCACACTAGGGACATCCTATTTAAGTGTTACGGTTGGATAGACAAACCACAGATCTGACTCATCAGCATATGTGTGTATGTATATGCATGTGTGTGCGTGTGTGTATCCTCAACAGATACTCCATATAGCTCAGAAATGAATACGAGGAGAAGAGGCAGTGAAGCATAATAGGAGGAACCCCAGATTAGTAATCAAAAGATCTGTTTTCAAATCTTTCCTGTGCTAGGTGGTGCAGTGGATAGAGCACTGGCCCTGAAGTCAGGAGGATCTGAATTCAAATCTGACCTCAGACCAAACACTTGTCACTTACTAGCTGTGCGACCCTGGGCAAGTCACTTAGCTCCAATTGCCTAAAAAAAAAGATCTTGCCTCTGTCACAAATTGCATGAGTGACCTTAGTCAAATCCCCCAATCTCTCTTAGCCCCAGTTTCTTCCCCAGGAAATTAAAAAGTTGGACTAGATAGCATCTCTAGTTCCTTCCAGATCTGAATCTATGATCTTATGAGTGGGCTGGATTGCATTTGGGAGGTTAAGTAGCACTTTTAATAACTCCCTAAGCTTTTCTCCATTTAGGATCCATTGGGTGGTGTTGCATGGTTTTGAGTCATGGAATTCTAAATTCTCTGAGGAATTAAAGTAATTGGTCACTCTTCATTAAGAGGTGCATGGTGGGCATGAGTGGTCTGTGCTGCATCCCCAAGTGATGAATTGCACAAAAGGAATGGACTAAGGAATATTTCCAGGAAGATTTAAGACTGGAAAAGGAGATAGGCAAGTCACTGAGAGTAAGAATAACTGACGGATGGCTTGCATCCTCTTTTGGTATTGCAATTTTAAGAGATCTGGAGGAAGGTCCCCATCCCTTCAGGTAGAACTCCTATGGAAGACGTAAGCAATAGTTATACAGGCTGAGGTGTGAGTAGGCTGTGACCTGCACCATGGGATGAGATCAGAGACCCTCTGGTGGATTGGGGGAAATGTCATTTTATTAGATTTATCCTATTGTTATGGCTGGCTGAGCTATTTGGGGATCTTGATGCTCTCTTCCATCTTATTAACTATCACTCATAATTTCATTTCCTTCACAAATTTGGTAAGCCATCATCTATGTCTTCATCTAAGTGTGCTTTGGCATTTTGATGTATCCATGATCTCACTGCTGAATGGAATCATTTCACTAGGACTGATCGCATCCTGGGCTATTCTTGTCCATGTCTTTCCGTCACTGAGGATCTTTCCACTCAAATGAGCACACTTCAAGCTTCCCCTCTGATTCTTTTCATATTTCATTGATACCAGTGCAGCATTCAGGCTGCCCATCTGTTTTCCCTTTTTCTTGCTTCCTGACCAATCTATTTCCTCTCCCAATCATCCACGTCCATGATGATGTCTATTACAACACTTTTAAAATGCAAATCATTATTGGCAATAAACTGTAGCCAGCTTATACTCACCATGCATTTCTCTATTGCCCTTTTAGTCACCTGAAGTCATTATTCTTATGAGATCATGATGGTCCATGATTCATTGCCATATCCCATCATGGGCTCGGGCGACAGCAAGTGGCTTGGCATCACTGCAAGATTACGCAATTTTCTAAATATGATCCTGGCCAATTTTCTTCCATTCAATTCTGGAGCTATTCATTGTCTGTCTGCTGTGTCTGTCCAACACACACACACACACACACACACACACACACACACACACACACACACGCACTGCAAGAGCAGAGCATGGAGTTAGGATCTATGATTTCATCAGGGTAGGAATCTTCCAGTGTGGCAGCTCCCTCCATTAATGCAGCTTGGCAGCTTTTCTATAGCTTACTATCTTAGAAAGTTGCCTGGACACTCAGAGATTAAATGACTTCTCCACAGTCACATAGCTAGTATGTGTCAAATTTAAGATTTGAACTGAGGTTATATGCATATATGTATATCAAACTCATAGGTATAGTTCAATTAAGTCTATGTTCATATATGTGTATATGTATATGTATATATTCTCTGTGTTTATGTAAAACACCCATTATAAAATCTCTCCTACCATGGCTATAGAAACCACTGTTCTCTTTAAGAGAAAAGAAACTAGTAGTAACAGTAACCACTGTTATTCTCCATGGTGCTTCCCTTTCTGGAGTGAGGGAGAGTGTGAGTTTAACTTCAATCTATGATGATAAACTATGGAGAAGACAGAGGTGAAGAGAGACTTGGTAGAACTTTCAATTGTTATTTTACAAAGAAATATTATAAAGAGAGTTTTATGAGGAGAGAACAAGTATTGTGAATGAGAGCTTGGAAGAAGCTGAAGATCACTATTTTGCTACCATGACTTTGGCAAAGCTGGAGAAGATAAAAAGAAAGAAAATGGATACATTTCTAATGTTTTATTCTAATGGCAATAAAAAGCCACTGGAGTTTATTGAGGAGGAAAATGATATGGTCATATCTGTCCTTAGGGAAAATCATTTTGTTATCTGTGTGGAGGATGGACTGGAATGGAGGGAAACTTGAGATGGAGGATAATTGCAAAAATCTATGTGAGGGGAGATGAAAGCCTGGACTAAGGTTGTAACTATGTAAATAGAAATAAGGAGGTGGATTCAAGAGATGTAATGGAGGCAGAAAAAGAAAGATTTGTCAAGCGATTGTGTATGTGAGGTGAGGGAGAGTGAGAATAATGCCAAGATTATGAACCTAGGACCCTTTGACAGAAATAGGAAAGTTTGGAAGAGTGGTATTTGGAAGTGGGGGGGAGAGAAGAATGAGTTCCATTTTAGAAATGGTGAGTTTGAAGTGTCTGAGATATCCAGTTTGAAGTGTCCAATAGGAAATTGCTAATGTTCAGAGAGAGAGAGAGAGAGGAGAGAGAGAGAGAGAGAGAGAGAGAGAGAGAGAGAGAGAGAGAGAGAGAGAGAGAGAGAAATAGAGAGAAAGGACAGAGCCCTTGGTGGTACAACTAAAGTTAGGGAGCATGATAGATTTGATGAACCTCTTCAGGGTACCCCTGAAAGCATGATGTAGTTGACCTGGCTCTAGAATAGTGAATCCAGAGAGTACTTAATACATTTGAAGGTAGTAGGAAAATAAACGGTAGATAGGGAGAGGATGAGATTTAAGAGAGAGAGGGTGATTGAGCTTTTCAGTCTGCTAAAGATGGGAGAGAATAGGATCAAACACATGTATAGAGGAGTTGGCCTTGGCAATAAGAATTGCCACCTCATTATCAGGGATCACTGGAAAGGAAGAGAGAGTGAGGGGTGATATCAGGGAGTTTTGACATGAAGAGAAGGGGAGAAAAGAGAACTCCTGATCAAATCTGTTATTAAACACTCTCGATGTCCATTCCCAAATGGCTACCATCACCAGGGGGTCTCCTAGGAGTACTAGTCAACTCTCAATTAACACTTCTGTCTCCCCAGTGCAGTGGGTACTAACTAATGTTCAAAAACATGCACACATTTAAAATGAAAGGGTGGGTTTAAATTTATCATGTGTATCTTTAGAATAGAAGGAATTTGTCAAAGATTTTATATGAAAAGACAAGACAAAGAGTTCTCCCTCTGTTTCCACCTATAGTGGTAACCCCTGTATAACCCTGGTCAGTGGAATGATAGACAATATTTGCCCTGCCAGTGGCATGAACTTGGTCATATGAACTCCTTTATCTATAGCTACCCAGAGACCTAATTCACTCTAGATTACATACCCAAGAGATGGTCTGTATAAAATGGACTTCCCTAATGTGGCTCATTGATGCCCTAATAGGCTACTGTTTTGTAGGGTTTCTACCCGCCCTTCTCTCTGATCCTGGAAAGCGGAGCTTAAGCCCATTCGATAAAAGTTCTTTTTGCTGTTAAATTGTGGTTCTTGCTCCTCTTGTGTTCCCACAATTTGACAGTTCGTTAAGAGAAAGATAATAGGAACACTGGTCACATTTACCACGTCTTGGGAAAACTGGCTTCTTGGCTTGGCAAACACAGGGCACTATAGAGGGTACTGTTGAAATCCCTCCAGCAGCAACAACATTGGGTAGGCTTACCATTCTCAGTGCTGTAATGCGAGGTATACTAACCTCTCTCCATGATCCAGTTGTTTCTAATGTCTGGATGACCCTTTGCATGGTATAGATTTAACTTTCTTTTTCCTTTGTCTCTCTTATCTCTCCTGAGCCTGTGTCCTGAGACTCCCCCAGTCTCATGAAATGTCCATGCTGGAAGTGTGTCTGCTAAATCAGAGACGGTGCTGTGTGATGTTACTACGTTAAACAGTCCATACAGAGGCTTCTGGAAGGAGTGATCTGCAGGGAATTTTCTCCAATGACTGAGTCTCTCTTGACGCTAAGCATTGTGGGAACATTTGCTCCATAAAGAGATATGCTTCAACAGACTTTTATTTCTCCTAGATCCTTTGGCTTCACACTCTTTTTCCATCTTTTAGTGCACGCAGATACCTGGCTCTCTCCAGGAAATACGGCATCCCTGGTGATTAGGTAGCTCCTTCTCTCACCTTTGAACACACTGGACCAGGAAGAGGAGGCAGCCTGCTCTTAATTCCCCACTGTGATATTCAGAACCTCCCTCTGTTGCCATTGTCCTGCATTTTCTCATCCTTTGAATTTTATTACATGAATCTATTTTTCTCTGTCCAGTTCCTTGTCCCAATAGAGGACTCCAGGTAATTCTGCCTCCACAAAAAAAAAAAGTCATTTGGTCCTACTTTAGTCTTTTTCTCAATCCCCATCCTTGCCCTCCTACTTGGGAAATTCCATTCACAATATACATTCTGATATCTCCTCAAATACCTGGCTCTTCCAGTTCTTCCATCTCCTCAACTCATATGACCTATATCTCCACTCTACCTCAGCCACCTAGGTAGTCATACCCTAGATCTTACTGTCATTCATAACTGCAGAGTCTATGTAATCACAAACTGAATTTCAGTGGAAAGAATATTGGATTTGGATTCAGAGGACTTGGGTTTAAATTTTGGCTTTCCCAGTTAGCACTTCTGTGGCCTTGAGCAAATCGTTTGACCTACGTGGGCATTAATTTCCTTATCTGTAAAGAATAAAACAAAACAAAACAAAAAAGCTCCCCAAAACAAACAAGAATAAAACAAAACAAAACCCTTTTTCTGTTTTCCCACTTAACCTCCCTTGCTCTAGCCTTACTTTTATCTTCTGGCGGTCTTAACTCTATAGTTGACAAGTTCAAACATACACTATCTTGCATCCTAGACTTCCTTGCCCTCTTGTCTTACTGCCATTCATTCTCTGTCAGTAGTCAACCACAGGTGACCCACACCACATTCCTTCTCTGATACTCCTCTTCTGAGCCGTATGCTACCAGAGGATGACACATGCTTGCTAGATCCACTCAAATTCATGCTATTTAATATCATCTGCCCTCACAGCTGGATCACAATCTCTTTATTCTTCCTAGATTGATTCTCACATTCCCAGCAGCAGCTGTTTGAACACCCCTCCTCTTTGTCTAAGCCTCCTGTGCTTTACCCAACCCTGTCCCTCTCAGCAGATAACTTGGCCTCCTGTTTTAATGAAAAAATTAAGGCCATCTGTCGTGAGCTCTTCCATCACTCTTAATCCACACTTCAATATCCCTTTGCATCTTTATCCTTCCTTTCTTCCTTTACAAGAAATGATCCTTTTCCTGGTCATGGTTAACCCATGTATTTGAGCCCTTGCTCCTAATACCTCAAATTAACTTCTGGGGTTTGTCCTACCTATCACACCCTTCCTCTCTTTCTTCTTCAATCTCAACTTCAAACTCAGCTTCTTCATTTGAAAAATGGAGGGGGGAGACAGACATCAATTGGGAAATGGCTGAATAAATTGTGGCTTGTGCATATAATGGAATATTATTGTGCTTTAAGAAATTACAAATATGAGCGATTCAGAGAAACTTGCCAAGATTAGTATGAACTGATACAGAATGAAATGAACAGAACTAGAAGAACAATTTACACAGTGACCACAATGATGTAAAGGAAAACAACTTTGAAAGACTTTAGCATTCTGATTAACGCAGTGATTAATTATGACTTCACAACATTAGTGGTAAAATATTCCTTACACCTCTCGGAAGAGAGGTGATAGACTAAAGGTGCAGAATGAGACATACACATTTGTAGACGTGGACAATGTATTGATGTGTTTTGCTTGAGTATACTTGTTTCAAAGGAGGGCTTCAGCTCTGGAAATGGGATGACTTGGTAGGTAAAGAAGGGCAGTGGATAGAGTGCAGGGCTTGGAAGCAGGAAGATTCATCTTCATGAGTTCAAATCCAGCCTCAGACTAGCTGTGTGAGCCTGGGAGAGTCACTTAACCCTATTTGCCTCAGTTTCCTCATTTGTAAAATGAGCTGGAGAAGGAAATGACAAACCACTGCAGTATCTTTGCCAAGAAAATCCCAAATAGGGTCACAAAGAGGCAGACACAACTGAAAGAACTAAACATGAACACTGAGAGCTATCACTAGTAAGTGTCAGGAGCAGGAGGTGCAGTATGGATTAATGAATGGAATGCTAAACTTTGAGTTAGGAAGACCTAGGTTTGAATCCCACCTCATATTCTACCTGTGTGACTCACTCAGATATTTCAAGGGGGTTAGACTCAATGATCCCTGAAGTCCCTTCTATTTCTCTATCTATGATCCTTTAATCCTGCGTGCTCAGTCTTCATGAGATGCCTAGCACTCCATCTATCCATGATATGATTAATTTTGTGATTTCATTTTGCTTCAAAAATCATCTCTCCCATGGGGACAGCTAGATGGTTCAGTGGATAGAGCTCTGGCCTTGTAGGCAGGAGGACCTGAATTCAAATCTGACCTCAGATACTTGACACTTACTAGCTGTGTGACCCTGGGCAAGCCATTTAACCCCAATTGCCTCAAAAAAAAATTATCTCTCCCACCCACAAAAACTCACTATGCAGGGTAAAAAAACCCCAATATGGAAAGTCTGTACCACACCAGATCATGGTCCATGTATTATCCTGTTTGAAGCAATTGGAGTGGCCTACCACTTGGGATATGAACCCAGGACATTATAAGCCCCCACCTAGAATATATTTGAAAAAATTAAAAAGTAGACTACAGGAGGCAGCCTAGTGTTCTAGGTGTGGACTTATAATGTCCTGGGTTCATATCCCCAAGTGGTAGGCTACTCCCATTGCTTCGAATATATATATACACATTTATATATATGTGTATATATATATACACACACACATATATAAAAAGGCTAGGCAAGTAGAGAAAATTTACCTCTCTAGCTTACCTTTAGCTTTTGTTTAAGTTCAGTTGCAAGCTAAGCCAGGTAAGGTACCAAAGATGTCTAAGCCAAAATGAGATAGTTGTGTAGAACAGGGAACTGTGACCTCCACCCGGAAATAGCCAGCTGTATTCTATCAGTATGAACTCATGAGTTATGAGGGGATAAAATACCCTGAACCCCGAGCAGCAGCTATTCTGGAGATCCCATTGTGAGAGGTAGTTGCTGAAGTGATACATATTTTTTAAAAAGTACACATGTAAGATTCACAAAAAATTATCACATTCTAGGGATGCAGAAGTCATAGATCAATTCAGAAAAGCAGAAATTTTTAATACTCTACAAATACTGAAACAAAACTGAAAGTAAATAATGGATATAGGATTAAAATGCAAGTCAATTTGGAAATCTCAAAAATAATTTATCAAATAATTGTTAACTATAATTGTTAAAGAATAAATTATATATATATTTTTAAAAAGGCAAATTACCTCAAGGATAATAGCAACATAAATACAACGCAACATCTATGGGACACAGACAAAGTAGTGCTTGGATACATATTCATCATTTTTACTATCTATATCAGCAAGAAAGAAAAAGAGTAATTTAATGAGTTGAGTTTGTAGTTACAGAAATTAGAAATTAAGTACAAATTAAGACATCAGAAGCACTCATAAAGGAGATTACTAGGACTAAAGGCGAAATTAATAAGATAGTGAATGAAAGAATAATTAAATTGAGAAATGAAACCAAGAATTATTTTTAAGTACAATAAAATTAATAAACATTTATCATATTTACTCTAAGAAGGGGGAGAAAAATCGAATTACCAACATCAGAAATACAAGAGGGGAGATAATAATGAATATGAAATAAATTGAGAAAACTGTCAGAGACTACTATGCAAAGCTGTATGCCAACAGAATTGAGAATTTAAAGAAAATGGATGAATCTTTGCAAAACTACAAAATATCCAATTTGACACAACAGAAAATAAATCAACTAGATAACAGCCTCAGAAGAAGAAATAAAATACATAAATAAGTTGCCATGTAAAAAAACACAAGGATCATATGGATTGAGGAACAGATTCCTCTAAATACTCTAAAAACAAATAATACCTCTAACACATAAAATTTAGTTTTGATCCCCAAGTCTGTCATAGATAAACCAATATAAAAAGGAAAGAAAATTATAAGTTGACATCATTAATAAGTCTGTGTACCTTAGGGAGCTCTGATTTTATCTATGTGGGTCTTTCTTCCACCAATTCAGATTGCAATTTATTTATGGACTCTGTCTCTCTCTGCCTGCACTATGACAGACAGTCCTCAACCCTATTGCTGCTATGCCTCCATGCCTGCTTGTTGAAATCAATTAAAAATGTATGATGAAATTTATGGGGATATGTTGTTACTGTTGTTGTTGAATCGTTTCCAGTCATGTCCAACTCTTCATGACTCTTGAGGTTTTCTTGGCAAAGATACTGGAGTGGTTTGCCATTTCCTTCTCCAGCTAATTTTACAGATGAGGAAACTGAGGTAAACAGGGTTAAGAGACTTGCCCAGAGTCACACAGTTAGTAAATGTCTGTGGTCAGATTTGAACTCAGGAAGATGAGTCTCCCTGACTTCAGACCTGGCACTCTAGCACTGTATTACCTTGCCGCCTGGGGATGTGTTACCCAAGGTAAATAAATCCCTAGCTCTCCCCAAAACTGGTGACAGTCAGTGCTACTGTACTCTTCCCAGTATAACAGAAATTTGAGCATTTGTATCAAGGCACTGTTCCTGAGCAGTAAGCCCTGGTAACCACCATTCCTTGGCCCTGTGAACCCAAGTTGCCAAGTATCCTTAACTAAGTTTACAGTGTTGATATTTTGGGAGTCTTTGGGATCTGTTTCACTTGCCCTCTAACCTCACACTAGTTTTCCTGGGTCCAAAATCATAGAGTTGATCATTAGATATTTCCCTAAGAAGGGATTCACCCCATCTACTTTCGCCTGCCCTAAACTCCTATATAACTTAGTAGATCATCTTTGAAAACTATTTTTTTGCTGAAAAAGTCATCCAACGGGCCATACTTGTTCACTTGATGATGAGCCTTTCCTGACCTTTCTGGGCTTAGCTAGGTAAGATCTTGGACAACAGATCTACAACAGATCTACAACGTGTCTGCAGGCCTGTGCTTGAAGCCTTTTGAGCTTTGTAGGACCTACTAGAGTTCACACTTTACCATGGCACCTCATGCCAACATGAAGAATCAATGAACAGCAATAAAAATCAAATCAATTATTGCCAAATAACATAGCAGTATATGTAAAACAGAGGTAGCTAGGTGGCACAATAGATAAAGTGTCAGGCATGGAGTCAGGAAGACCTGAGCTCAAATCTGGTCTCAGACATTTACTAGCTGTGTGACTCTAGGCAAGTCACTTAACCCTGTTTGCCTCAGTTTCTTCATCTGTAAAGTGATCAAATGTCTTACAAAATATAAGCAACCAAAAATTGTATTCCTATGGGCAGAGCACCCACATATAAGGAGTGTGACCACATTTGGCAAGGGAAGGAGAAGACAAAGATGAAGACGAAGATGAAGAAGATGATAAAGAAGACAAAGTAGATGAAGACAAGGAAGACAATGAGGAAGAAGGAGGAGGAAGAAGAAGTGGAAGAAGAGGAGGAGGAAGAAGAAGAGGAGGAGGAAGAGGAAGAAGAAGAGGAAGAAGAGGAAAAAGAAGAAGAAATAGCAGTATTCTGCAACTTCTGCTCACATTGGCAGATTGAATCCCCTGAGGGCAGCTACTTCCACACTCACATAACATGGTAAAGATGGTTAATACAAAATATTCTCCTAAAACCCAATTCAGTCTTTCCCACAAATACTCACAGCATCCACAGGAGGAGTAAGCTTAAACTTAGACCATAGTAATAGAAAGGCATATGCGTAAGAAATATGTGTGACAAGATTTAACTAATAACACTTGGTCAGGAAGCCTTTCTCTGTCTAGGGACCTCATACAGACTCCTTTGTTGTTGTTATTAGTGGTGTTCATCCTTTCTTCTCAAAGAGGACCAGTGACATATTAGAGCAATGACTTGACTTGTGTATGAACTGGATTTAAGTGAAGTAGAGCTGAGCAAAGATGTCATCCTCACTCTCCTCCAGAGTCTTGTTCATTACTAACTTGTGCCATGGTTTCCTAAAATCTAATAAGTATCCTCTGCTCCCATACAAACACTCAAAGTTAAAAATGTACATTGGACATGGAACAGCCTTTATTTCATCCTACAGAAAATGCAAAAGATGAAAAAGACTTCAGGATACTACAAACAAATATAGAAAATACATTGTTTTCACAGCAGTTCCCTTCCAAAGTAACTGAATTCAAGGTTGCCAGACCCACCCACTCAAGGGCTTGGTGCACTGCCTCATGTCTCCATTCTGGACTAATGAAGACCCTACAGTCCTGGGAGAGCCCAATCCCTAAAGAGAGGGCTATGACTTTTTTTTTTTTGGTCATTGACTCAATATCCCCAGAGAAAAACCCTGGGGACAATATCTTAAACAAAGCTTAGGTTTAATCACCAAGAAAGAATTGTTAATAGCAACAGAGAGAAGGAAGACATGGCTTCTTGGGTAGCCTTCACTTGCTGGCTGCACTGGTTACATAAAACAAGTTTTTTGATAGACTCAAAGCTTATAACATATTCTATTGCTTTAGTGCTTTTAAGAGTTAAATACTCAATTTGACCAGTGAAGGAAATCCACCCAGCAATCCTACCTCCATCTGATTGACTAAGGCCTCACACTAAGAGGTCACTCATCTGACCAACAGGAATGATCCTAACAAGTGTATTTTATAAGTCCTGTATAAAATTTGTCAACAAATGAATTAAGCAGTGTTTGAAAGGATTGATCATTGCCACAGCCTCCAGGAGACCTATCAGGACCCAGCTTCAGAGCCATCTGTTAATGACATTCATCCAGTGATTGCTGTGATCTAGGTAATGTCTAGCCTTGCATCCTGACCTGTCCAAAGCTAATTGCATCTCTGGAGACAGGCAAGCTGGAGTACTGGACTATTAGAAAGGAATTCTTATTGGAAAACCATCTAAGAGAGTGACTATTATTCTTGACTTGAGACTTACAACCCTAAATGAATAGCATCTTTCCAATGTTATGTGGACAATATACTTTTTCACTTGTAGACCATCATTGCAATATTGATAGTTATGAAGCACCTACACACACACACATACACACACACACACACACACACACACACACACACACACACACATACATACACATTTTCAAATCCTCTCTGAATGCCTTTGGGATCCACATCTATTTATTGTTTTCTTCACCTGAAAACAAAACAAGAGTTGATGAACCGAAAGCATAAACCTATAGAGAGTGAGTAGAGAAAGCTAACAGTTCATATTTATATGGCTCTTTAAAGTTTATAAAACATGCATTAATTCATTAGATTTTTACAACAGCCCTTTGAAATAGGTACTACAACTATTGTACCCATTTTATAATATGGAAACTGAATCTCTTAAAGGTAGAGTGACTTATTCAAGGTAATCTCACTAAAATATGGCAGAGCTGGTACTTGAAACCTGATTTTGAGAGTCCAAGTTCTGTCTACTACATTACATTTATAGGAAGAATTCCATCTGGCCCATAGTTGCAAAAGGCAGTCTTTTCCCCTCCCCCTTAGGGCTGTTCCTTTAAAATTTCCCAGGTTTGCCCTTAGAAATAGGGGGCCAAAAGGAGGGCATATTGAATCCAATTATTCTTTTCTAATAATTTTGTTGTTCACTTGTTTTTCAGTCATGTCCAACTCTTTGTGATCCCATTTGGGATTTTCTTGGCAAAGTGGTTTGCCATTTCCTTCTCCAGCTTTCTAATAAGGCGATGGCTTTAATAACCACGCTTTTGGTTAACCAGGTAAGGTGTTCGCTATGTCAAGGGATGAGATCAGTGTAGTCTGTGAAAAGTCCTCTCTACTTTCACAGTACCATTCTTCAGTGCTCAACATTGTTTCCAAATATGTACATGGTATTTTATTGTGGCTTTGTTCTGTATTGTTCTACCCTTTTAATCAATGAGTATTCCAGTAAACATATGGAATATATATGGACATTCTGTGTTCTAGCAAGCCTAAGGATAAGGGGAGGAGAAGTGAGACATTTGTGGGATTATAGATGTTGAGCTTCCTCCTGCACGTGACCATGGGAGGACTGTACACTTAGATGGGCCTTCTTTGGGATTAGTGGTACCTTGTGTGAGCCATAGTGTTGGATGGGAGGTAGAATTGAAAAGAAAACCCCCAAAACTCAAAACAAACAAAACAAAACTACCACATCTGGTCATTGGATCAAGGAAGAAAAAATACTAGGAAAAAATATTTTTACCAATTTTTTTCTTTTTCTTATGGAGAGTAATCTATTTTATTAAGGTCTTGGCTAGAATAGATTTTTATCTTCAGAAGGAGATTTTTTTTTATTATTTTGCCATAGGCAGCAAGGTTTTTGGAACACAAGGTGTTCCAAAACCCCAAGCTTAGCTAGGGCTGTCAAACTTAATTTTATTTCTAAAGTATATTTCCTGCTCACCAATACCTGTCTCTGTCAAAAAGAAAATGCCCTTTAGCTTAGGGTTAGAAAGTCTGTGTGTCTTGATGCTTAATTCTTGGGAGCTAAACTACGCCTACTCATCATCCATGTAAAGGCTATTCCTCTAAAAAAAAAGCCCACCAATAATTCTAGCGTTGGTGTCCCCTAGCCTCTCAGTTCTAAAACTCCTTTTCTCTCTTATGCAAATGAGTGGGAGGAGAAAAGACACTGGAACAATAATAAGCCCAGGAGCAAGGTCATTATCTCCTGCTTAGCCACTATCCAGACCACACACATACACACACACACACACACACACACACACACACAGACACACGCACCAACGCACATACAAACACACACATACATACACACACACATATTGTCCTTCCTTTTGAGGACAAATGGCATCACAGAATGATGTCAGGATGTGCATGTGAATTGGATTTAAGGGAGGCAGAGCTACACAAAGGCATCAGCCTCAATCTCTCTCCCAGAGTCATTCAAGTCCAATGACAGGACAAAAGTCAGGACTTATAGTGGCCTGGGATGCTGTGGGTGATCTTCATTGTCTGATTGAGCTCTAAGCACTCTACAATGCATGTTTCAGCTGCCTTCATGGCCTCTGAACAGGGAAAGCCTTCACATGCTTGGGGTAGACATCCCCCTAACTCACCGATGGGTTTGAAGCCTGTCGGTTACCCTCAACCTGATTTGGCCTATCTGCTGAGAGAGTTTTAGTGGGGTGTGGCCAATGTTCATGCTACAGCTTCTTGGAGCCATAGGTGAGAGTTAGGTGACTGGTTGGATGCCAAAGGTGTTTGAACAGCCCTAAGAAGGGCTCAGCAAACCCTCCCACCAAAGGTGCTAGTCTTCCCTTAACACCTCATACATATATGCATGTTCATATATGTAGGAATGGGTGTGTGTCTATACATATATACAGCAAAGCCTTTTCTGTCTTTGAGCCCACTCTTAGGCATATATCTTGGATAGGCACTAAATGCAGATGGACAATAAGCTGGGCCCAGAATTTAATAAGGGGAAGAGAGTGGGCTAAATTGAATTTGGGAAATTACACAGTTCTTTTGGTAATCTCAAGATGCTCTTCTAAATGAAGTCGAATCTTTTTGACGCAATGTTTTCCTGGTGGCAGTAGATGGTTGTGAATCTAAGAACACAACGATCTCTGAAGACTTAAAAATATAGATGACCCAAAGGTGGATGGAAAGACACATGGCAGGTTTAAGTAGGCATATTTTCAATGATGATCCATTGAAATCCCCTTCTCCCCCAGGAGAAAGAGAGAGGAAGGGAGAGGAAGAGAGAGAGAAGGAAGGAAGGAAGGAGGGGGAGAGAGACAGACAGACAAAGACAGAGAGGGGGAAGACTATATAAAAGGGGCTACACACAGGCGCACGCACACATATCCTTCTTTTTTGTATATATATGTCCTCATTCCATTTTTTTTTAGATTGTCAAATCCATCTAGCCTTATTGCTTTCAGACTAGTAGCTCATTAATGGCTTATAAAATTTCTACTTCTGAGGTTGATTTGTTTAATTTTTCTATTTCCTGTTTTGAACATTTGAGATTTTATATTTTTATAAATTTTTAGCCATTTCTTTTACATCCTTAGTTTTGTTGGGATGTAGATTGTAAGTAATACTCTCTTATGGCTTTCTTTATTTTCTATTCCTTCATTATGATCTCGCCTTTCACATTTGTGATTTCAGTAATCTTATTTTCCTATCTCTTCTTTTTGATTAAGTTTGTTAATGGTTTATCAATTTTATTGGTCTTTTTAAAAAAGCACTTTGTTTTATTTTTCATTTCTTTATGAATTCAGTTGTTCTCATTTTTATTGATTTCTCCTTTTATTTTAATGATTTTTTGCTTTGTGCTTGCTTTTGGTATATTAATTTGGTCTTTTTCTAATTTCTTTAAAAGCAAGCTCAACTCATTAATTTTCCCTCTTTCTATTTTGTTAATAAAGTGTTCAGGGATATGAGTATGCCTCTGAATAGTGCTATGACTACATCCCATATATTTTGATATGTTGTGTTTCATAGAATCTCTTAGAGCTATAAGGAATTGTAGAGGTTATTTGTTCCAACCGATAATGAAACAGGAATTGTCTCTACAGTATCTCTGAAAAGGACTCATTAAGCCTCTACTCGAATAGGAAATGTCCTGCTTCTCAAGATAGCCCATACATTTGGGGAACACTCTAATAATGAGTTTTTTTCTTGCTTCAAACTGGTGTCTGCCTCTCTGAAATATCCCACCTTTTCTTCCAGTCCTGACCTAGTCGGTAAATTAAGCTAATAAGTCTTGAAAGGAGATAGCTTCGACTTGGCTGAAGATTCTCTCTACAACCCATCGTCATATGAAAAGGAGAGGACAGCTTGCTCCTAGACCACCTCTGAGTTTTACTGAGCCAACTCCAGGGTATTGGGGTGGGGGAGAGGAGGCCTGGCCAACCTTCCAGCTATCTGCTTTCAGTTCAAAGAATTCTGGATTTAGACCTGAAAGGGACCATCTAGTCGAATGCCTTATTTAAAAGATGAGGAAACAGAGTTCCGGAGCTGTGAAGTGACTTGCCTGATCTCACATGGTTAATACAAGAGATTTTTTTAACCCAAGTCCTCTGATTCCTAATCAAGGGCCCTAATAGTGTATCACACTAACTTCCATTTATGCTTCATCCATCACTGTCTTTGTTATCCTCCTTCTGAATCACATATACCCTGGATGACAGTGAGGCAGCTATGGAGGTATCAATCACTTGAAGCTCTGACTATTGGATAAGCCTGGCTCTGGGTGTCAAGGGAAGGACCTAGCTTGACCTGGGGCAGAGAGTGAATAGAACCAGAGAACTAGCCCCTGAGCTCACCGTTTCCTGGTTTGACTGGATCATCAGGACCTGGGGTGGGGATTCCAGGGTTCCCTCAGCCACCTTTGATTAAGACTTAGTTGGGTTTGGGTAGGTGGAGGTAACATTGACTAATGGGACAGATGAAGGAAGATGGCATGTGTCTAGAGAAATAATCGAATTATAGAATATTAAAATTGGAAGGGATTTGTGTTGTTCTCATATTTCGTATAATCTTATTTTCTTAGTTCATTCTTTTATCCAGGTATTATTTATGAAATTATTTTTTATTCTCCCTAAAAGCCTGTATGTCATACTGACTACTACTTATATTGTATTATTATCTACAAATGTAATAGATATAATTTCCAGATTTCTAAATTTATCTATAAATTCCTTGTGTCCCAGAACATGACCAATTTTACAAATGGTTCATCTTTATGTAGCACATGGCCTGGGAAGTTATTCTCCTAATCCCAATTTAGACTAGCAGATTGAGTCCCCATAGTTAGGCCAATTTTTTTCTTCTCAGGATTGTAGGGGCAAACTTGAGGGTCTGGGGAGACAGGGTTATAGTATGTTGCTCATGAGTTCACATCTCATGTGTTCCCCTGATATAAATTACTAGTTTATATCTGCCCAATATCTCTTAGCCAATTTGTTGATTGTAATTGTTAATTGTAAAACCATTGGTTTTACAAAGGGATATGTACTGAGATATAGCAAGTCAGTCAGTCAGTCAACACCTACAAGATCACTCAGGTTGCTATAAAACATTCCTCCTCATTCATGGCCCCTCCCCTCAATAAGGTTACTTCTGGGTGTGGTATGGCCCATAGATGAGTCAGTCCTTTGTTCACAGGATATGATTGATGCCTTGGCTTCTAGGTCAATTCACTTCTGGGTTGGGTAAAGTCAGTCACTCCTCAGGATTCTCTTCTCACCAGACTTGGCTACTTTTACTATTGACATCGGTTACTGATAGGAGGTTTTATAGCTCTTTGAACCTAACAAAGCTTGCAAGGTTGCAATCTACTCTGTTCCATTTCTGATACTCATTCACCTAAGATTAAGAAAGAGTAATCACAACAGAGACAGAAGAAATAGCAGTGCCACACATCTACAGATACATGGCAGCCAAGTAGGGGGATTGGGCATCTACTTCTCCCCCTACCCAGATGCCTACAGTGATTCTTGCTTCACTTACCACCATAGGAGAGAGATTTTATTTATCTGAGCCTTTTGTACGCACACTCAGTTCTGGCTTAACGGACAATTAAAAGGCTTCTTGTCACAATGCAATATAAGTTGACAGAAAAGAGAAGATGCTTGCCCATGCTTTGAAACAGGGAAGAAAAGGATCCTTCCATAAAACATTTTCAGAAACAGGTGAGGCTCGATTTGAATGGGCAACAGGCTTGCATATGGTCTGTGACCTGGGCGCTCATTGGCCAATCTCCATTTCATATATCGGGGTTAAATGTGTTTTATTTCCTGCTTTTCTGACTCCTCCAATATATCAAATCCATTTTTTCTTTATGTTCTTTCTCGGTTTTTTTGCTTGATGATTATCAGCCTTTTAGTGAGTTTTTGAAATCTCCTACTACTGTTGATTTTCCATTTAACTATCTTCAGAAATCATTTCACTTTGCCTTTACATTGTTGCTCCTTAGTACCTCTAGGATCAAATATATAGCCCACTATTTCTTATTTGAAGCTCTTCCCAGCCTGTCACTTTCCTCACAGTTCCAGTTACACTTGACTCCCTTCAATGCACTCTATGATACAGTTACACTAGCCTGCCCATTGTTCCCTGATTAATAGGGGATCAACACATGTATAGACCCATTAGCTTGCTCAGCTTATGTAACATCTCCAGGTCAAATATGCTAGGGAGCTTGCTTTCAGGGGGAATCATGATGATGTGTAGTAAGGGAGGTTCCTTGAAGACAATGGAGCATGCATGGAAATTCTGTAACTGGTTCTGATTGGATAAACACATATTTGGGGAAGAATCTTTTTCTTTTGGCTATTGGCTATGTGGCTAGAACTGTAGGTGGCTTCAAAAAGACTTAAGTCCAATTCAGTTGCCTCTTTGCTTCATTCACATCTGGGAGTGGTCAGTGATTATTTTTATTCATGGTGTCCAGCGACAGAAGAAGCCAAAAAAAAAAAGGCTGTAGGAACCTGTAGCCCTGAAAAATAGGCTCCAGTCCATAACCTTTTTATTTATTCTTTTCCATTTGAGGGGGAAAAAATTGGAGCCTCATGACCTGGTGAGTTGCAAGGGTATTTATGAGGATGGTACATTGTAGAATCCCAGCAACCTAGAGAATGGGTTCTATGCTAGGTACTACAGCCATTCTAGTGTCAATGGCCCAGGACCTCAAGCTACAGTGGCTGAAACTCAACTAGCAGCCATGACACCTTTGGACATGGATTTCATGAGACTGAAGCAATTTGAGCACACTGCTCCAGAGACTGAGATGGTATAGATTGGAGAATAAGCCCTGATAATGGAGGAAAGTCTGCAAAGTTGTTCTTGCTATATCTTTGAAGTAAACATCCCTTTATGTAGGCAAATACCCGCTTGTTATAGGTAGTTAGGTGGTGAAGTGATTAAAGTGCTGGATCGGGAGTCAGGAAGACTAGAGTTCACATACACAGCCTCAGACATTTACAAGCTGTGTGATCCTGGGCAAGTCATTTAACCTCTGTTTGCCTCAGCTCTGTCAACTATAAAATGAGGATAATAATAGCACCTACCTCACAGGGTTGTTTTCAAATGACATAACTTTTGTAAAAAGAGCTTAGCACTTTCCCCTTCCCTTTGGAAAAGCTAATCAGTGTTAAGTGGAATGTGAAATGGAACTGAGACCCTAGACCTTTAACAATGAGGAAGGGGAGAACAAAGCTGGTAGGGAACTACAGCCCCTGAGGGGCACTGGTAGCAGCCTAAATCTGAGAACGTGCCAAAGCATATTCCTTCACACAACACTACATCTCCTATCTCAATGACTTTGCATTGGCTGCCCCTCATACTTAGAATGCTCTGTTCCTTCACCTCTGCTTCTTAATTTCTTTCAATACTCAGCTCAAATCTCACTTTCTGAAGGAGACCTTTTTCAATCCTCCCAGATATTAGAGACTTACCTCCATGTACTCTGGTTGTGTATTATATGTAATTATGTGTGTATATTTATTTGCATGTGTTCTCTTCTATTAGAATGTAAGCTCCTTGAGGACCGGAGCTGTCCTTTGCTTTTCTTTGTATCCCTAACTCTTAGTATAGTTCCTGTCACCTAGTAAGCACTTATTAAATGCTTGTTAATTGATTAATTGATATATAATTAGGCACATAGATGTTAAATATTCATATTTTTCCTTTTCAGTGGTACTTTTAATCATGATTTAATTTCTTTGTTCTTCTCACTAAATGCTTTCTAATTTTAGTTCAGCTGCCTCTGACATCATTAATACAATCTCAAATTTTCTGCAGTTAGCTGAAGCACTGTAAATTTTAATCTCTCTTATCTTTAATTTCTTATTACTAAAATTAATAAGTATCAAACAAAATGAGCATTTCCATATACAAAGTAGTACAGACAGTGACTGAACATGAAATCATGAATATCTATTATTTACAGCTTGCCTTTCCTCTTCAGTATATAGTAAATTCAATGTTACTTTCAAAGTCATCCTGGTCACTCGTGTTCCCTGTGATCTTCCTTTCATTTCCTTTTGTGCATTTTTAAAAATGTTTCAATGACACTACATTCTTTCTTTTCTTTAAAAAAAAAACCAACATACTATTGACAACCATTCTCCACTTCCTAACTCTCTTCCACTCCCACAGCGGAAAAAAAAAGGAAAAACAAAACCCCTTGTAGCGAATATGTATAGTCACACAAAAAGAAAGATACACATTGGCCATGTCCAAAAATATGTCACATTATGCTCCTTGAGACTATTACTTCTCTGTCAGAAACTGAGTAGCATGCTTCACCATTAGTTCTTGGTTGATCATTGCATTGATCAAATTTCTTAAATCTTTAAAAGCTGTTTTTATTTATAATATAGTCATTCTTATATAAATTGTTATATGTCTTCCCAGTTTCCCTTGAAATTATCCCATCATCCTTTCTGATAGCTCAATAATATCCTATTACATTCATATATTATAATTTGTTCTGCCATGCTTCAATTGATGAACACTATCTTAGTTTCCAATCCTTTGCTAAAACAAAGAGAGATACTATAAATAGTTTTTTGGACATACAGGTTTCCCCTTATTTCTTTGATTTCTTTGGCCTAGTATTGGCCTTGTAATGCTATTGCTGGGTGAAAAGTTATGCACAATTTAGTCACTTTTGGTATTGCCCCAAATTTCCTGCCAGAAAGGATGGGCCAATTTACAACTCCATTGACTATTATCATAAGTGTGTGTGTGTGTGTGTGTGTGTGTGTGTGTGTTTCAGCATTAAATGTGTTTCCTACAGGCAATATATTATTGGGTTGTTCTTTTTTGAAACCATTTTGCTTTTTACAGGGGAATTCAAGCCATTTATATTCACATTTACAATTTCTTCTACCATTTTTTAAAAATTAAATTGTTCATTTAGTCAGAAGGGGATATAATATTCTTTATTTAGTTAATAGTAATTATTTGTTATCTTTAAGACACATAAACAAAAATTCACTAAACAAAGTTTTTATATTTGATATGAATAGATCTATAAGTTTCATGAAATCTCAACCTCCCCTATTCCTGTTGAAGATAGAGATTTCCTTCTGGGATTGCACCAACATCTCTCCACCCCTCATTTCCCTGCTCCATACTTCTCCCCCATTCTTTGTAAAGTTGATCATTTATTCTATTCTTCCTCATGCCTTCCCTCCCTCAAATCTTATCATTCATAGGATTTTAGATCTGGAAGAGCTACCTAATCTAAACCCCTTATTTTACAGATGACAAAGACTCAGGAAAGTTAAAGTGATTTGCCAGAGATTTCACAGGTAGTAAGCATTAAAGGGAGGATTTGAACTTAAGTCCTTTGACTTCAGAGTCATTGCACTTTCTCCTGTACTAAATTGCCTCTTCAAAGCATGAGCATGGACCAGGAATTGGATCTGTAACTCCCTCATGGCAAATGAGAATTCTATCTCTGAAACAGACATATTCTAATTAATTAAAACAATGCTACTATTGTTTTTAATGTCCATATGGTTATTGTGTTGATATAGTTGCTATTCAATTAGAGTTGTAAAATTGCTGTTCATTATAGTGGTTAGATTGGTGACCTAGGTCTTTACCTGAGGCTCTGAGTTCTTCTGATTTTGAAAATCAAAAGTTGCTCTAATTTCAGTCATTCTGCTCATGAATTACTCAAAATCATTTTTATTTTTAAATGTCTATCTTTTGTATTTTAAAAGAGTTTATCTTTTCCTGAAATCTGATTTTGGCATGATGTCCTGTCTCTCTTAAATTTTGAGATAGCATGTTCAAACATCTTCGTAACTTTTTAAAAAAATATATAAAACCAATGATATTTGAATTGGTACTCCTCGCATCGTAACCTTTTTTTCTTGCCTACTTATAAAATCATCAGTATTAAGTCATGAAACTTGACAGGGATGTGTCTAAGTGAGCTGTATTTAGAGTTTATCACTCCTGGCATCCTGTGAACACTGATGATTTGAAATCCATCTTTCATTTTCAATAGCTTTGGGGATGTTCTTATATGATTTCCTGAAGTATTGTACTCAAATTATTTTATTTGTTACAATTTTCAGGAATTCTACTATTTCTGCCAGATTTGGTGCTTTTGTCCACATTACTTACAATTTTTTTTTCAGGTGAGCAATATTCTGGGGTTTTTTTTCCTATTTCCTCTGTTCCTTCTGCCATGCTGTTCTTCATTAAAATACTTCTGTTTTTTAAATTTATCATCTTATGGATAGTTATACACTATTGAATTTCATCATTATCTCATCCTGAGACTCTTTAGTTGCAGCATGGTTCAGTGGAATGAAGTTTTGTTCTGTTATCAAAGGACTAGAAATCCTGGTTCTGCTCATTTGGCCTTGAGGAAGTCACTTCACATCTCTGGATCTCAGGAGGAGTATGATCAAGGTCAGTAAGGCTAAGGATGAAGCTTTTGTTTTGACACTGAAGATATTTCCCTTCGCAAGAGGTAAACATCTTCACATTTGAGGATGGCTGGTTTAAGTCATGGTTAAACATAGACCTGAGCTGTACCCTTGGACTTGGCACTTAAAAGAATAGGTAGAAAGCTAGAGACACATACCCAGAGAGAACGAGACCTGGGCTTACCAAAGGTAACCTACTCAGACACACAAAAAACCCCTGACTAAATTAGATTTCAAAAAGGCATATGCAAAGGGGAAAAAGCAGATAACTGAAGATAAATGTAAAAGACTGATATAGAATCTAATGATATAGAAGAATAACTGTGTTGAATGTCAAGAATGCTAAAGTCCAGAAGGAACTGGGACTTGAAATAGATACTGAGGCAAATGAAAGAATAATCAGTTTTGTTGGGAACTAAAAAAATTATCAAGTAATGGATAAGATTACGGATTAATTTGGATAGGATGGTGATAGCAGATGACAAAGAGTCCAGTAAAGTCATAAGTCATTTATTAAGTGCCTACTATGTTCAAGCACAGTGATAAGCACTGGGGATACAAAGAAAACCCCCCCAAAATAGGTCCTGCCTTCATGGAGCTTACAGTCTAAAGGGGGAGGCAGCATGCAAACAACTATGCACCAACAAGACATCCACAAGATAAACTGGAGATATTCAATGAAGGGAAGGTGCCAGGAGTAATGTCATCAACAGAAAGAACTCTAAGCGGAGGGAAAATAACAGAGAAATATTAGATCGAAAGAGAGGGTAAATCTATTCAACATCTGTTTTGATCCTACTTTCTCTGCCAAGGAGAATACTTTTTCAAATGAAAAGTTTCCCTCATTAAGTTTAAGTCAACAGTCCTAGATGAACTATATTCCAAGGTACTGGGAGAACTGCTATATTCATTTCTCACCAGACCGCACTCTGAATCACGCCTCAGAAAACTCTTCTCTTAGAAGATCACTTCAGCCTTGGAATTCACACCTCCAAAGAACCCTCTGCTCCTGACCCCTCTCCCTCTGATTGCATGGCTCTTCCTAGAATTTCCATTTTAGAAGAGTCTCCAGACTAGCCATCTCTTCATTTTTCAGTAGGCTAAAATCCAAACTGTTCCATGATCCCTTCCCTCCCCCTCCCTCTTCCCTTTTCAGCTTCCTTTCATCATGGCTTTCCCCCATTAGAATATAAGCTCCTCAAGAAGACTATCTTTCTTTTTGTTTGCATTTGCATTCCCAACACCTATCACAGTGCCTGGAACATAGTAAGCATTAAATAAATGCTTGTCTTGCTTGCTTCTAGTCAATCATCCCAGAACCACTGCCAGTGGCCTTGACTTTTGTCACCACCGGATTTCAATGACTCTGGAGGAGAGAATGTGGTTAATTACTTTGGACTTTGCGCAGCTCTGCCTTACTTAAATCCAATTCATGCACAAGTCAAGACATCATCCTCAAGATGTCATTGGTCCCCTATAAGGATGAAGAACAATCATGTGTGTATATATAAAATGAAGGCATTAGAACAGATGATTTCCAAGGACCTTTCCAGATTTAAATCTATGATCTTCAATTTATAGGCATCTGAGTTTGACTATAATTCCTGAAAAAGTTCTAGAATGCATTATTAAATGGATGGTTTATGAGCATTTAGAAAGGGAAGTGTTAATTACTAGAAGTCAATATGGTTCCATCATACCAGAACGATTTCATTGTCTTTTGTGGATAGGGATATTAAACTAGAAGATCAGAAAAAGGCTTTGGATGTAGTATTCCTGAATTTCAATTAAGTATTTGAGGAAATCTCTCATGTTATCCTTTTGGATATGATGGAAAAATGTGAGCTACATGATAGGATAATTACATGAATTCAGAACTGTTTGAATGACTGGACCTAAAGACCTGGTGAATCAATATCAGGCTAGGAGGTTGCTAGAAGAAGGCTCCAAGGGTTTATTTTTAGCCCTGTGTTGTTCAACATATTATAGGATCATAGCTTAATACATCTTGCATGACTACACATGTATAACCTATATCAAATTGCTTGCCTTCTCAATGAGGGGTGAGGGTAAGTAGGGTGGGAGAGAATTTGGAACTCAAAATTTTTTTTAAATGAATGTTAGAAATTTTTTTTCTACATATAATTGGAAAAAATTACAGATATAATTATTTGTATCCTTAAAAATGAGGGCCCTACGGCCCTCATATCTTGACTTAAAAAAACACAAATTAACATTATCTATGTTGTATTGCATTTTTATTTATTTTGTCAAACATTTCCTTGTTAAAGAACTAATCATTGTTAAACATTGTTAAAAACAAATGTTAAATGTTTTTTAAACATTTTAATCTGGTTCCAAATATTGCAGTCTGCACATGATCTGGGTCACATGTTTGATACCTCTGACTAGATTCTAGTCCAGGGGTAGGGAACCTACATCCTCGAGACCGCATGTGGCCCTCTAGGTCCTCAAGTCCATATGGCCCTTTGACTGAATCCAAACTTCAGGGAAGTTTGTATTTTGTGTAAATTTAATTCAAATTTCAGTGACGTTTGAAGATTCAGTCAAAGGGCTGCACTTGAGGACTTAGAGGACCACATGTGGCCTCAAGGCCTCAGGCTCCCCAACCCCTGTTCTAGTCCAACTGTCTTACTTTTATGGTTGAGGTAGATGAGACCCAATAAGTTGAAAAGATTTGCCCCAGGTAAGTGGCAGAGCCTGACCCTTTCTTTATCAATGAATGAGTGGAGATTTCGCTCTCATGCTTATAAACTTACAAATGATCCAAACCTGGGAGAAATAACTAATATAACAGAAGCAGGATCATAGAATCAGGACTCAGAAAGGCTAGAACCAAGAGTCAAATTTAACAAAATTAAGTAAATAATAGGGATGAGAGTACATGTGGAGCAGTGGATAGAGAACTGGTTGTCGAGCAAGAAAAGCCTGGGTTCAACCCTTTTCTTCAACACATCTTGGCTGTGTGACTCTGGGCCAATCACATAACTTTTCAATGCTTTTGGTAGCCTTCTAAGACTTTAAATTGCAAAGAAGGAGAGAACTTTCATGAATAGAAGTTCCTCAACAAGAAAAGGAAGGGTACCTGTCCAACTTACCAGTTGGAAGAGGTCAGATCTTCAGCAATCTTAGCTTCTCAGACAGGAAGACCCTCCGTTGGGTTTTCCTGTCTCCTGGTTTCCTGATACAATCAAGCCCTTACCTAGTTCTAGAAACTTACTTGGAGATATATGAGGCTGTGTAGGTCTTAATTTAGTACAAGGTAAAACAGTCTCCCCTAAGGATGAGAAGGTTCTACTTTCTCTGCTATTAAATGGCAAAGACAAAAAAGACAATGTGACTCTGATTGCCCTTCTACAGCCCCTATCCCTCAGGATGCTGAAATGTGCTCAGGTGGAGACCCCTGAGCCAAGGGCATGATATCTTGGGCCTTCCTGATGGTGGGATAGGGTGTCTGCTGTGGAGACATCATGTGTCTTCTGCCTTGCCTTCTTCCCCTGGGAGACCCTTAAGGGAGCCCTATACATGTCTCCTGAGACTTCCCAGACAAGCTTGATCATAAGTAGAAGGCCCCAGAGAAGCAGCAGACTGAAATCTTAACTGGAGACAGCCATGGTGTGATGGGAAGTACCTTAGGGTCAAGAGATCCACTTTCCTTCCTTGTTCTAATAATTTCTAGTTTCATGATCTGGAACTAGACAATCTGTCCAAGTCTTAGTTTTCTCATTTTTTATGAGGAAAGTTGCTTTGCCATTGACATATAAGTGGATAAAAAGTTACTTACAACTTCACATTACAAAGTGGGGAGAAAAGGAGAGAGGAAAGGGAAGCTATTTATGAAAGTTGGTTTTGGGTCAGTAGTACCCTCCATCTTATCTGGGGCCCTGCTCTCAGTTTCCTGATAGCAACAGCTGATAATTCATGGCAACTGATCACCCCTCCCCAGTTATGCTGTGCCTTAACCCAATTATAAAACACATTTATATTCACATATACAGTATGGTCCTATCACACGCATTATCTTACTTGTTGGGAATAATACTTTCACAAGGACTTATTAGGTTGTTGTGAAGAAAATGTTACATAAACCTTAAGTGGTTATAGAAAAATGAGTTATTATTATTTGATTTTTCTAACAAGTGAGACCTCCATAGAAGAGTCCAGTGAGAAAGGCAGATGTTATTATTACCATTTTGTAGCTGTGGAAACTGAGTCTCAGAGAGGCACCAGGTGATGCATTGATTAGATTCATGGGCCTCTAGTCAAGAAGACCTGAGTTCAGATTTGACTTCAGACAGTTACCAGCTGTATGACTTCTGGGCAACTCACTTGACCACTGCCTACCTCAGTTTCCTCAGCTGTAAAATGGGGACACATACACACACACACACACACGTGCACACACACACACACACACCATGAGCTTGTAACAAAACCCTATACTCCAGTCTCCCTTCCTTCTTTCCAGTGCTGTGGAAATCTGGGCTCCCAACTACTGAAGTCTGTTGAGATCTTGGTGGCCATGGTGGTGTTACTGCAGCCAGGGGTGATTTTATCATTTGGAGTTTGGGTCAGAGGACTGAGAAACAGAGGAAATGAGACAGGACAAACAGTCTAATAAGCCTGAAGGAAAGAGCCCAGCATCCAACTGGGACCATTTCTTTTTCCCAAAAAGTTACTTTGGGTAAAGATTTAGGCTGATAAATCATGAATTGCCTAATGTGGAAGGAGGTTGAGACACTTTGAGATCTAGCTCCAATGGAAACCATCATCAGATGGGAGGGAGTTAGAAAGTGAGCAATAAGGGAAAGTAATGTATGGGGTGGGCGGAAACTGAAATTACCAAAGGTCTCAAAAAGAAAACTCAGACTTTAGACATCAGCAGAGATGTCAACAGGAAAAATATTAACAGCAGAAGAAAATGTGGCTTCTAAATCCAGCAAATGAGTTCAAGAATCTATAAATAAATACTGCAAAGCAGTGGGTAAAATCCAACATTTGATGAGTCAAAGGATTCTATGGAATCTGAGTAGAACATAGAACCACAACACACTGTTTTCAGAGTGGTTTTTAAAGAAAAATGAGAATCATGAGAACAGAATTTATCGCCTGCACATCAAAAATAATTGGAGGAATGGAAAAATTTTAATCTGTGGTAGTGAATCTCACCAAAGAAACAAAAGAGAGAACAATAGATTGGGAATACAAATGCAAAGAAGTAAAGAATAATCCAGAAGAGAGAGAAGAAAAAACACTAAAGGAAATACACTGCCTATCCAAGAAAAACATACTGATCTTGAAGAGAGAACACTTAGAGACAATCTAAGGATTATAGGTCTCTTAGAAGAACACGATAAGTCAAAAAACCTGACTACCATAATACAAGAAAACTGCCCAGGACTCCTTACCACAGAATATAAGTACCAGTCGAAAGAATTCATAGGTTGCCTCCTGGGGGGAAAAACAGGCTGTTAACTCTAAGACACATAGTCATTAAATTTAACAAAAAATTCAGAAAGAAGTTCTGCAAGTGATCAGGAAAAAGACTTTCAAATACAAAGAAAAGGAAACTCTAATAATAATAATAATAATAATAATAATAATAATAATAATAATAGCATTTATGTGTCATCTGCTATGTGCCAGGCACTGTGCTAAACACTTCACAAATATTATCTCATTTGATCGTCACAACAACCCTGCAAGGTAGGTACTATTGTTATCTCTATTTTATAGTTGAGAAAACAGGAAAATGAAGGTTAAGCAACTTGCCTAACATTACACAGCCAGTAATATATGGAAAGAGTAGCAGATTTAGAATCAAAGGACCTGAGTTTAAAATCCCATTTTTGCCACTTAGTATTTTTATTATCTTGGACAATCCATTTAACTTCTTTGGGCCTCTATTTCTTCATCTATATAATAAGGAAGTTGGGCTACCACTAGATGATCTCTAAGATCCCTTTCAACTCTAGCTCTATGACTCTGGGGTGGAAAAGGCAGTGCCAACAATTTCTTCCACCATCACTGCCTTCCCCTCTCCTGGCAAATCCCTGACTCAGTTTATTTTACTTTTTTGTTCTGTCATCTATTTCTCCCTCTCTCTATCCATCCATTCATATCTACCTACTGCTATCTATCTACCTACCTACCTATCTATCCATCTGTGCATATGTGTACAAATATATATTTGGCATATATTACAATTTCCAAATACGATAAAGTCTGCTTCCTTGCTCTTACTCAATTATAGGTTGAGCTCATTATTCATCAGCAATGTCTATCTCACACACACACACACACACACACACACACACACACACACACACACACACACACACACTGCTACTGATTGACTAACTCAATGGATTAGCCATCCTGATCCAAATGTTATATCATAGCCTGGATAAAGGTCAGTCTTTATCCAGCTGTTTTTTTTTCCCTTTTTAGATTTGTTAGGTTGGTGTATTGTGAATGGTCTTAGATATCACTAACGAGTTCCTATGGTATCAGGAGGTTTGATACAATCAGGATAATGTCCCCTGCAGACAGGAGTAGCTGAAGCACTTCACCATCTCTAGGGAATCTTTATTCCACATGGACTCTGCTCAACACCTTTAAAAACAATGAATTCTTTGGTGAACATCTACCTCCCTGTTTTAGATGTTACTAGACAGAGATAATCAGATGATTGTTGAACAAAGCAATGGTTTATTGAAGACAAGACTGCCAGAAGTGTTTGCTTCTAAATCTTATATAATCAATTCCATTGATTTTTATCATTTTGACAATTACTGCTGCATAATATCATTTCACATCTGGTACTGCTACTTAACTTTCTTTCTCTTTTTTTCCCCTTCATTGCTTCCCCTATTATTCTTGACCTTTTATTTTCATATAAATTCTGTTAGGATTTTGTCTAATTTTATGAAGTATCCCTTTTAAATTTTGATTAATATATTGTTAAATCTATAGATTAATTTCTCTGTTTTACTTTATTAGCACAATTCAGCTGCCGATACAGGTTACCAAAATAAGTTAGCTCCATTGTTTCCATCAACATTGCTTTATAGATGTATTTACATAATTCTTATGTGTCTTGATGGGCATACTCCAAGATATTTAATGCATATTGTCATTTAGAATGGTATTTCTCTTTCTATCCACATATCTTGGATATATATCCTGGAAATAGTTATAAACACTAATGGTTTTGTATATTGCTACTTTGTTGAAGCTATTTATCATCTCAATTTTTTCTTTTTTTTTTTTTTGATTCTCAAGGATTTTCTAAGCCATCATAGCCATAAATGGTTTTTTGGTTTTTGGTTTTTCGCTTTGTCTCTACCAATGCTTACTCTCTTAATTTCTTTTTCTTGTCTTATTCTTATAGCTGGCATTTCTAGTACTATGTCAAATAATGGCAGTAATAGTACATATCTTTGTTGAATCCCTGATCTTAATGGGAAAGCTTAGAGTGTTTGTTACAAATAATGCTAGCCTGTTGAATTTAATATGTGCTTGAAGGAAAAAGGAAGCTGTACATGATAAAAAAAAACCCACAGTTATGTGTTCATTCTTTTCTGTTCTGCTTTGTATATAGAGGTGCTCTTTTTTTTGTTGTTGTTTGTTAAGTATAGAATAAAAACAATTTAAAGAAATGAATAATGTTAGCCCTTGGTTTTAAAAAGATTTTTAAAAATCATATCAAAGAAGGATCCTTTCATTTCTTTGTGTTTTTTTCTTGTTTTTGACATAAATGAGCATAAGGATTCATTTATAACACTTTTTCTACATTTATTCTTATAACCATACAGTTTTATTATTAATATTCTTCATTAAGTTAATGGTTTTCCCAGTGCTTAGCATAGTACCTAGTATGTACTTAATAAATGGGAGGAAACATAAAGCATGATACCTAGTAGGCGTGGACAGATCAAGTGAGGGTTTTGGGGATGGGAGAGACATGGACATGTTTGTAAGCAATAAGGAAGCAGTGGACAAGATGCAGGAAAAGACGGGATAGGATAGGATCACTTTTTGCATGTAGAATGGTTAGTCTTGGTGAGGAGAAGGGAACTCTCTTTGTGAGAGACATGGGTGAAGGAAGAGATAGAAGCAGAAGGAATCTAAGTGATGTGAAATGAGGAGGTGGAAGAGAGGAAGAGGAGAAGAGGGAGACCTTGGTGAATGGCCCCCAATTTTTTTTTAGCAAAATAGGAGGCAAGTTTCTTAGCTGAGAGAGTGGAGGGAAGGAAAGCTGTGGAAGGGTTAAGGAGGGATGAAAAAGCTTGGAAAAGTCACTGTGGGGAGTGCAATGGTGAATCAATTAAGGAAGTATAAAAGTACTACCTTATCTTGACAAGGGCTCAGTTGAGCTTATATAACATAAACTTTAGACTTGAATTTATATGTAAAGATGATAATTGAACTCACGGGAGCTGATGAAATGACCAAGTGAGTGAAGAGCAATAATATGTGTGCTCAGGACAGAGACCTGTCACACACTTGTGCATAGGGAGAAGGATGCAGAATGATGATCTGGCAAAGGAGATTAGAAAGGAGATTCAGATAGGAGAAGATCCAGGAGAGGCAGAGTCATGAAAACTCAAGGAGGAGAGAGGATCTAGGAGTCATCAACCATACCAAATATTGCAGAGGCATAAATGAGTACAGAGAAAAAGTCATTGGACTTATCAATGGAAAAAAAAAACATTGGTGTCTCCATTGGATAAGTGGTCAAAGAATATGAGCAATTATCAGAAGAATGACAAACTATTAGCAGCTGTATGAAAGAACACTCCAAATTACTAATAATAGGAGAAATGCAAATCAATACAACTTTGAAACACTCACACTCAGAAAATTGACAAAGATGAAAAAGATGAAGGTAGTCAATATTGGAAAGGCTGTGGAAAAACATGCACACTAATGCATTGAAGGGGAAGTTGCGACTTGGAACATTTTGGAAAGCAATATGCCCCTCCACCCCCTCAAAAATGTCCATACCTTTTGACTCAGGAATCTCACTGCTAGGCATTCACTCCAAGGATAAAGATAGAAATAAAAGTCCAGAATTTTTGAAGCAACACTTTTTTAGTGTAGCAAAGAACTGGAAACTAAATAGATGTCTGTCAACTGGGGACCAGCTAAACAAGATGTAGCACATGAATGTAATAGAATATTATTGTTCCATAAGAAACAATGAATATAAAGAAGTTACAGAAGCATGGAAAGCCTTATGAGCAGAACCAGAAAAACAATATACATGATGACTTCAACAATGTAAATGGACAGACAAAGAGAGAGGGGGAGGGAGAGAAAGAATGAGAGAGAGAGTTTTGAAGAAAAATTTGTTAAAAGTGTACTTCTCTCCCTTCTTTTCAATGGTTGGGGATTATGGGTGTGGAATACTGAATATACTGTCAAAGGATTGATATGCTGATTAACTTTGCTGAGCCACTTCTTTTTCTGTTTCTTTTTTATTCTAAAAACTTTCTAGGAAGGCTAACTTTCTGGGTAGGAGAAGGGGTAGAGAGATATTTAGAAATAAAGGTTATGTAAAAACAAAATATAACTCACAAAGTTTAAAAACAGAGAAGTCATTGGTGGCTTTGATGAGAGCATTTTTAGTTACACAGTGGGGTCAGAAGCCAGATCAAAAAGAGCTGAGAAAAGGGAGATAAGGAAGAGGAGGTCATGAGTATAGATGGCTTTTTCTAGAAATTTGGCTCTGAAGGAGAGGATGGTATAAGATGGGACTGATGGTATAAGATGCCTGATGGGACAGCAGGGCAAAGTGATAGGTTTTGTTTTGTTTTGATGTTTAAGGATGGGAAAGATCCAAATGTATTTGAGGCTAGTAAAGAATTAATGAATAAAGGGAATTAGGTGGTGATGGAGATGATTGAAGGGTCAGAAGATGGGAAGATATGGGATTGAGAGTCCAAGTAGAGGAATGTTCTTGGCAAGGAGAAGGGCCACCTATTTCTTGTATATTAAAGTAAAAGAGGAGAGAATGGAAGATGATGTGGGAATTTTAGGTATAGCATTGGGCAAAGGCAATGTGCTGTTATGGATAGAGAACTAGGTCATGTCCTACATATGATACATACCAATTATGTGACCCTGGGCAAGTCACTTAACCATTCAGTACTGTTTTGCATTCGTAGAGTAAATCTCCTCACCATACAGTTCCATTTATTGATGAGATCACAAGTCTAGTTCAAATTTAAGAGAAGAGGAATAGTCATGATAAGTGGCTTCAATTTTATCATGAAGTATGTTGCTACCTTCTGCTAAGAGGAGGAAGAGAGGGGATGATGTAGGTGGCTTGAGAAACCAAGCTATTTATTAATTTCCTACCATGTGCCTGGAATTGTGTTAAACCGAGGATACAAAAAAAGACAAGAACAAAACAAAAATAGTAGACTAGAAATGGTACTGCGGTGAGTATATTAGAAATTAATCTCCAGTTAGGGAAGAGTGAAAGAATTGCTGTGCAATGGTGAGCACCTAGTTGAGATTAGATAACAAAAAAAAAATCATAGTGAACTCAGTTGACATACGGGTGACTTCCCACTGTAGTGTTGAGGAGCCCAGGAGCAGGAGTAGAGAAGATGGATTGGGGGCAGGGGGAGGGTAGTGGTAATCCAGGCTTAGAGAAGCAAGGGATTCAAGGGTAGAAGATAGGGCAAAGGTAAATCAGCTAACTACGGGGTTGAGATTTTATAGGGAGGAAAATGAGACCAGAGAAAGGGTGGCAGACAGGAAAGCAAGGAGAGGTGGAGTGATTCAAGGTAATAATGAGTATAGAAAGCAATTTGAGGAGATGGACACAGGAGACTGTGATCAGATAAAGGAATTTCAGAATACTGTATCCTAAAGGTAGAATATTTAAAGGTGATGATGAGATTTGGGACATGACTGTCCCTATTTGTGGCTGAGCTGGAGTGAAGGTGCAGCTTGGGAGAATTGAGGATTGGAAAATTGGAGAAGCTGGGTGGTGCAATGGTACAGCACCTGGCCTGAAGTTGAGGAACTGAGTCCAAATCTTGCCTCAGGAACTTGATAGCTATGTAACCTTGAGCAAGTCACTTAACCTCATTGCCTCCCCTCCAAAAACAAACAAACAAACAAATTGACTTGAGGGGTGAAAAACCAGTGTTTGGAAGAATATGTACAAATACACTGAAGACCTAAAGTATAAGAGGAGAGGATTGTAAGCCTGCTGCTAAATTCCTTGAGAAAGGAGGCAGAATGATCTGGAGCGGAGGTGAGGGAGTTGTTAGAAATCTATCCCTAGGATCTAGATAGGCTAAAGCTTCTATATAATCTACAAACTTTACCTCCCAAACCAGGCTTTCTAGCATGCATTTTTTTTTGGCGGGGGGTTGTTTGTTTTTTTCCATGCTACACTATGGCCAACTTTTACAATGAACTCTCCAATTGTTAAAATATATGTTGATTTAATTTGGAAGGTTCTATAAAGTTCATCATAGAATTTCTCTATCTCTCCATCATCTGAAACAGATGTTGGCCCATGAGATGCAAAACATGTTAATGGTCCTCTTTTTCCAAGTTCTTATCACAAACAATGTAAAACCACATAACCATACATCCCATGAAATGATGTTTCCTGTGGCCTTTCAACTTATGATCAAATCAACTTGACCACCTCTTTTATTTGCTTTTCCAAGGAGAAGTTGTGAACTATCCTTCCATTTAGCTATTAGCACAGTACTTGATACATAATAGAGGCTTAATCAATGCTTATTTCTTCCCCTTCCCTTGTCTTCTGGTTTTGCTTATAGGCAGACTATTAAGAGGGAATGCTATTCAGTTCCTCCTATAGTGTATAAACTAGTTAGTTTCTGGAGAAGGATCTTACATTTGGAGTACCAATGGCTAAGTTCACATTTATAGATGGTAGAAAAATTCTGTTTTGGGAATGAAGACCATATTTATCTCATAAGAGAATTTTTGTAGAGTGCAGTCTTTGTTTTTGAAAACAGTCTATATAGCATGGGAATTATTTGTTCTTTAAATATTTGATAGAATTCATTTGTTAATCTGCCTGGTGCTAAAGTTTTGTTTTGTTTTGTTTTTCATGGAAGTTAGTTTGCCCTCTGCCCCCTTTTTCTACCACTCTGCTATTGTCACGTTGAAGAGGATGGAGACTGCCCAAGTCTGTTATTTTGTACTTTCCTTTGTTTCATGAGCCAGAAATTTTATCACCAAGTACCCAGCCTATTGGTAATGAGTATTTCTTTAGTTAACTAAGCTGGTCCTCTGAAAACAGATGTAGTCTGAGGCTGGGACCCTACTCAAAGATTGCTCAGCATGGTAGAACCCTGAAAAGGTTGCTGTAGAAGGTTAGCTCCTTGAAGGAAGGGATTGTATCGTTTTTGTCTTTGTAATCTCAGAACCCAGCACATATTAAACACTTAATAAATGACTGCTGGTTAATCAGTGAATTGAACTGTTTGCTCCACTGGCATAATTTTCCAGGACACAGGGTCATTTCCCCATTGTAATGAAGTATCAGAGTTGGATAATAGAATCACAGGATTCAAGCTGGAAGCAACCTGAGAGGTAATTTAGTCTAACACCATTGCTTTATAGAGGAGGTGTCTAAAGCTCAGGAGAGGCTTTTCCCCTTGCCTACCCTTCAGTGCCTCCCTATAGAGGTCCACAACTCTCAGCATGAACCAATTCACCTGCAAGTCAGGATATCACTCTCGTGATGTCATCAGTCTTCTGAGAATGAATGATAATGTTACAATGCTGCTATTTCTTCTTCTTTTTCTTCTTCTTCTCTTTCTCCTTCTCCTTCTCCTTCTCCTCCTCCTCCTCCTCCTCTTCCTTCTTCTTTTCCTCTTCCTCCTCCTCTTTCTTCTCCTTCTTTTTCTCTTCCTCCTCCTCCTCCTCCTCCTCCTCTTCTTCTTCTTCTTCTTCTTCTTCTTCTTCTTCTTCTTCTTCTTTTCTTCTTCTTCTTTTCACATGAGGTCATACACTTACATCTGGGTGCTCTGTCCAAAGGAATATAATTTTTGGTCACTTATATTTGATAAGATATCTTGGGGTTTAGAGGCTATATTTTTTATTTCCTATTTATTTATTTTATCTTTTTTTCCCCAAAAGCTGGGACAATCAACTCTTTGTCTTGCGCAGTTTTCATTTATTATTTCTTGAAATATAGCTCTGAAAAAACAGGCTTTGAAAAAGCCTGTTGTGTTTCAAATGAAGCTACCTGACTGTACCTTTAAACCGAAATCACTCTAGCTTTCATTGATTGGCCAATAAAAGGTCCCAGCCCAAGCCTTTCTTGCTCATTGTTTGGGTTTTGATGGCTCAAAGTGAGTATGAATAGTAATTGTCTTCTGTTCTGGCCAGAAAGGGTCTTCCCCTCAAATTGATTCTTTTGTCATGGCAAACTAGGCCATCTTTTGTCTCAATTCTTACCTAGCCCTTAGTCAAACTTAGGCCTGGGAGAGACCTTAGTTTAAAAAGGCCAAGGTCAGCTACTGTATCCTGGGCCATTGCTAATGGTTTTCCTTTTGTCTTGCCATTGGACTCTGATAACTCTGGAGGAGAGAGTGTGGCTGATGACTCTTTGTGCCGTTCTGCCTCACTTAAATCCAATTCTAATGCAAAATGACTCTTATGATGTCAATGTTCCTTGTTGAGAATGAAAGACCACCACCACCAACAATATGCATTTAAAAAGTAAACTGTAAATAACAATCTAAAGTGTTATGTATACTCCTTTTTATTCTTATTTGTGCATTTGAATATTTCTATAGATGATTATTAACTTTGAATTTTAAAATAATAATAAGGGTTCCTAAATCATTTCTAGTGGAGGAGTCAAAGGATCACCTTGCATGCCATTCTATCAGGGGACAGGACTCAATGGCATAAATGACCTGGCATTTGACATTTGCCCATATGGAGCAAGGCTGTAAAGAAGCTACAATCAGTATTAGCTAAAAATGAGACAGCTTAAGTGACATGCCCACACACATAATTTAACCCAAGGCCCAGCCTCATCTATGTAATAATGAGCTCCATGAAAATGAAATCCCATACAAAACTCTAAACAAATTTTAGGCACCAAGGTTAGAGGTTAGAGAGAGCTAGCCTTGGAGTTAGAAATGCCCTTGAAATACTCTTTATGTGGTTCTGGGCAAGTCCCTTAACTTCTCAGTGACTCAAATAATTCTTTTTTTTTTTAAATGAGTTTTTCCTGGAAAGACTTACATGAACTGATACAAAGTGAAGTGATCAGAACCAGGAGACCATTGTACACAGTAACAGCAACATTGTATGATGATCAGCTGTGAATGACTTAGCTGTTCTCAGCAATACAATGATACTAGACAATTCCAAAGGACCTGCAATGAAAAATGCTGATGGAGTTTGAATGCAGATCAAAGCATATAATTTTTCACTTTCTTCATTTTTTCCATGTTTTTCTTCTTTTTTATCTGTTTTTTCTTTCACAGCATAACTGATATGGAAATATATTTTACATAATCGCATATATATATAATCTATATCAAATTGCTTACCATCTTAGGGAAGGAGGAGGTAAGGGAGGGAGGGAGAAAATTAGGAACTCAAAAATATTTTTTAAAAATGTTGAAATTTGTCTCTATGTGTAATTGAAAAAAATACAATATTATAAAAACAAAAAAATTATGTTTATGTTTTCATATCACCTAGATCCCTATATCCCTCTCCTTCTGCCCTCCCAGAGAGCCATCTCTTATAAAAAAAGACTTTATTTTTATAAAAAGGAAAAAAGAAAAGAGAAAGAGAAAAAAATAGTAAAACTATAAACATATTAAAAATCTGTTGTTATATGTAACATTCCACACTTATGGACACCAGTCTGTCAAAGGAGTGAAAGGAGGTTTGTCTTTTTTGGGAGGGATGGTAATCCTTTTCCTTATAATTTCACAACATTCAGTTTCAATTGTATTTTGATTGTCCTTTCAGTTTATATTGTCATAATCATTGTTTATATTGATTTCCTGGCTCTACTCATTCTATTTTGCAGCAGTTCATGTAAGTCTTTACATGCTTCTCTGTCTTCATCGTTCCCTTTCTTATGGAACACAATATTTCATTTAATTCAGGTACCACAATTTATTTGGGTATAAACTATGTTTCTAGTTCTTTGTTGCCACAAAAAGTGCTGTAAATATTTTGGTGTACATAGAGCTTTTCTGTCTGAATGACCTTCTTGGAATATATGACTAACAGTGGAATCTTTGAGTCAAAGGGTATGTCAGCCAGCTAATAAGCATTTTTTAAGGGAGGTGGAGAGAGAAGAAGGGAAAAGCATTTATATAGTGCTTGCTATCTTCTAGGCACTGTGCCAAACACTTTTTACAAATATCATTTCATTTGATCCTTACAACAACCCAGCAAGGTAGGTGTTATTAATACCTCCATTTTATAATTGAGGAAACTGAGGCAGACAGTTCAAGTGACTTGCCTAGAATCACACATTTAACAAGCATCTGAAGGTAGATTTGAACTTAGATTTCCTGGCCCAGCACTCTATCCATTGAGCCAGCAGCTACTTCTATGAAACCCTTACTATGTGTAAAACCCTTACTATGTGGCACGTGACATTTTAGTCATGGGCTAGGTGTGGACATTTTATTCACTTTTTTTGGGTATAATTCTGAATTACTTTCCTGAATGGCTATACCAGCTCCAACAACGACGCATTAATGTGCCTGCTTCTCCACAACCTCAGCAACATGAATTATTCCAATCTTTCCTCATCTTTACCAATTTTCTGGGATGTGAAGCTTCCAAGTTGTTTGGATACGCATTTCTCCGGTTAGTGATTTGGAGCATTCTTTCATATGGTTGTTAATAGCTTGCAAATTTTTTTTTGAGAACTGTTTGTTCATACTCTTTAACTATTTGACTTATGTTCTTTATTTGGCCCTGGGCAAGTCATTAAACTTCTCAGCAACTCAGACAATTCTTTGATTAAGGCTTTGATCCTAAGTGGTACAGGGAGATCCCCACACTGGTGAAATCACAGAACAAGGGAAAAACACAAGCGCATCTATGTGTGTGCATACATACAGATTATATATGTACATATACATATACATATACCCCCAGAAGCACTCTAGCAATTACAAGAAGCACTGGAGGCAGAAGAGCCCTAGATTCTAGCCCTCCCCTCCCCACTTACTGCTTTTGTGATATCAGACAAGCCATTTCCCCTTTTCTGGGCTGCATGTCCTAAAATTCCTTCCAATTCTGGCATTCTTTAATTCCAAAGTGCTTTCTCAGAACTTTGGTAGCAAAGAGGAGGGGGATGGAAGGAAAAAAAAAAGACAAATTTAACTAGAGGTGTGCCCTTGCACCAAGATGGCTCTGGACATTTACCCAAGAAGAGAAGATACCAGAATGCATAATACTCATGTCATATTCATAACATGCATAACATTCTTCTGTGGAAGACCAATAGGTCTGTCCTGGCCTTGGCAGGACAACAAGGGCCAGATGGAATTAGAGCTCTGGAGTTTCTAAAAGAGATAGCCCTGACTTCTCCAGATTTGGCAGTAAGTTTCCAGGAAAGATTCATGGACATTTAGCTTCCTCCCCCAGCTCTGAAGAATGAGTCTGTCCCAACCTTCCTGAGCTCCCTCTGGCTATCCATAGTCTCCCCTTCAGGGAGTTTCTGGCCTGCAGGCCTTGTTGCCTCCTCCATACTCCTCCCTTGCTTGTAGGAAGGTCATTCAGTTTCTGGCTTAATCATTTGCAGATCTTCTTTCTCTTTACTGTCTCCTAAAGTCCAAAGACTCTTCAGATAATTAAACCTGGAAGGAGGGAAGAAGGGAGGAGAAAAGACCCACCCCCTTGGGCCTTTGGAACTGGGTTGGGCATTAGGTCATCATTGATCTTTATTGTTCCAGAGGAGAATTGTTTATCTCATGTAGCATCTCAATCCTCTTCCCACACACATGCACACACACACATGCACGCACGCGCACACACAAACATACATACCACAGAGATACGCAGAGACAAAAACATATCCAAACAAATATACATATAGACATAAACACAAAGTCACAATATACATATGTAAACATACATCCATACAAATCACAAGACACTTGTAACATAACAAAAATAAACAAAACACAGAGACACAGAAATGAGAACATACACACAAAATACATACAACCAAGACATCCTCTCTTACTCACACATGAGACATATAGTCACAAGCCAGATAGATGTACACATATACACAACACAGTGATTCACAACATATACGTGAATGTCTATACACACATCTGTGAAGTTCTATGGATGTGTCTGCTTATGTATGTATATTGTGAGTAGCTGTGTTGTATATATGTGCACATCTGTTTAGCTGTATATGTATCTGTATGTGTCTGTGGTGTATATGTGTTTGTTAAGAGGGTTGCATTGCTACACACAGACACAAACATAGATACATGAGCAGATAGTCCAAATAATCAACACTTATACATACAAAAAATATACAAACAGACGGAAGTATACAGACGCGCATACACACACACACACACACACACACACACACACACACACACACACACACACACCCTTCCCGAAAGGCCAGACATGCTACTGCCCCAGTCCCACATTCCGCATCCCCCGGAAGGAAGCCTTCAGCAGAGGGAGGGCCCCACGGAGTTGTGAGACACAGATTAAGCTGTTTACCCGATCAATTCCTCTGGGGTTTACTGGGCTCTCTCCCCAGCTGAGGCTTCACACACACACGTTTTCTCACTCTCCTCCCCCAACAACCTTTGTTGAGAGAGTTGTCTCCCCTCTCTCTCCCTCTCTTCCCAGCTCCTCCTTCTCTCCCTTCCTCCTTCCCTCCCTCCTTCCTCCTTGGAGCCTCAGGCTGGGTAGGGGTATCTGGGGCCACTTGGATCTAGCGGCTGGCTAGAGCTGACACTGTTCTCTCTCCCCCTCCCAAGAGCCCCAGGGAATGGTTGACTTCTGTCTGCTTTGGACAGAGCCTGGCTCCTGGGGTTGAGGGGAGGAAAGCTCCCTCTGGGACATGTCAGTATCCAATGGGGGCATCTCACAACATTCCAAGGAATTCCCTGGAAAGGAACCAGAAAGAGAAGGAATGAAGATTCCTAAAAATACATTTGGATTTCCCAGAGGAGAGAAGGAAAGAGAGAACTGAAGTTCATGTCCTGGACTATAATGGACATTCAGTCAGATTCTGCCCCTTCCAATTCTGAGGATGCCTTGGTCCCCACTGCCCAAAGCCACAGGCTTTGTGTGTGTGTGTGTGTGTGTGTGTGTGTGTGTGTGTGTTGGGGCATTTGGGGAGCAGTTAAATTCACTTATCCCTGGTCCATGGAGGGACCTTCAGCTAGGTCAACCATCTGTGGATAGAAGAATAAGAGAGAGTATTCTTATTTTCTGAGGATAGAAATACTGTCTTATTTTTGTGTGGTGTTTTTTAAATTTTCAAAGTCTTTTCATGTTAATGATCACGTTTGAGCCTCACCATGACTCTGACATAGGAAGGGCAAGGATCCTCTTATTACAGATGGAAAAATTGAGGTCAAGAGGTCAGATGATTTCCTCAAGGCCACAGAGCCAGTTAGTGCCACAGTTGGGACTAGAAATAAAATCTTCTCATACTCTATCCTAAGACAAATTTGTCATATTTGGATAATAATAGTAACAGACATTTATATAGCAGTTTATTATTTATATTGATTATTGTTTTTTTTCCTCTAACAACCCAAGGAAGTAGTTTTATTGCCATTTTAAAGGTGAGGAAACTGACATTCAGGTGACATTATTTACTCAAGGACTTTTTCAGTTGTTTCAGTCACATTCTACTCTTCGTGACCCCATTTGAGGTTTTCTTGGCAAAGATACTGGAGTGGTTTGCCATTTCCTTCCCCAGCTCATTTTACTGATTAGGAAACTGAGGCAAAAAAGGTGAAGTGACTTGCTCAGGGTCACACAGCTAGTAAGTGTCTGAGGTCAAATTTGAACTCAGGTTCTCCTGAGTCCAGGCAGGTACTCTATCCACTGCTCCTTACTCAAAGATTCCCAATAGTAAGTGACAGTTTCTATTCCTTCTGAGAGCCTTCTGTTTGATTCCTTCCCCAAGGGACCTGCTCCATATTCAATGTAGTGCTAGTGATAAGCATTTCTTTTGCAGCAAAGAACTAGAAAAAAAGAAAGCAGACACCCACCAAGCAGAGAAAGAACAAATAAATTGTGGTACATTATTGCTGCATCCTAAGAAATGATCAATAGGAAGGATTCAAAGAAGCATGGGAAAACATCTGAACTGATGCAGAGCCAAGCAAGAAGTACCAGGAAAACGATATACACAGTGGCAATCGAAAGAACTACAGAATGCTGGGTAATTAACTATACTGACAAATCTTGGTCCTAGAGAAGAGATGAATAAATGGATTTTGCTTCCTTCTGTACAGAGACTACAGGCATGAGGCATTGCATATACTGTCAGACTTGGATAATGTGTTAATTCATTTTCTTGAACTGCTTTTTTTCCTTTTCTTATTTTGTGTCACAAGGAATAACTTGCTAGGCAGAGGAGGGAGGATGGATATACAATATTTAGAAATGAAACTTTTAGCAAAAAAGAAAAAAACCTCAATTTTTAAAAAATTTTTTAAAAAAAGAAATGCTGGATGAGGGGCAGCTAGGTGGTACAACAGTTGATAGAGCACCAGTCCTGGAGTCAGGAAGACCTGAGTTCAAATCCAGCCTCAGACACTTACTAGCCATGTGACTCTGGGCAAGTCATTTAACCCTGATTACCTCAAAAAAAAAAGTGTTGGATGTAGAAGGAGCCCAAGATTTGGAGTCAGAAGACCTGGGTTTGAGGTCTGTCTCTGCCTCTAACTTTCTGTGACCTGGGATCTGCTGCTAAACCTCTCTGAGACTTAGTTTCCCTACCTGTAGAATGAGAGATTGTACCTCAATGATCTCTAAGATCCTTTCCACCTCTAATACTCTGTGATGCCAACTTCCTCATAAGATGACCATGAGAGTGAAAGGGGATGATGCAGGCAAAGCACTCTGTAAACTAAAAAAGGCTATATAAATATCAGCTGTGACACAGAAATTGTTTCAAGACACCATCCCTGCCTTCCAGAAGCTTATTCTCGAGATGAGGAGGGAGACTAGGCTCCCATTAACCATCTAAACAACAGCAACAGAGCGATATATAGGGCAAAAGCAAAGGAGAGTGAGGAGAAAGATTAAGAGTCAGTGGTCTATGCATAAGTGTTTAGCAACCAGCTAGAAGGGGTGGGGTGCTGTGGGGAATATGCTCACAACATACTTTTAAGCTTAATCTGCATAGTTAATATTTTCTTTTTTTTCCTTTTTTTTTCTTTTTTGAGGCAATCAGGGTTAAGTGACTTGCCCAGGGTCACACAGGAAGCATTTGAGTTCAGATTTGAACTCAGGCTCCCCCCTAATTCCAGGGGTATTACTCTATCCACTGTACTACCTAGCTGCCCATCTCCATTACTTTCTTAAGTCTAGACAGTAAACCGAACAATAGATCGAGCATTGTTTTGTAGTGTTCACTAAAAACTCTCCGAACAGTTCAGCTGGCTCCAGCACACCCCTCATTCTACTCCTGACCTCCTCTGGCTCAGTGAATGGCCTTGGATGAGCTGAATATGATCCGTTTCCTCATCTCTGCTTTGTAGAAGACCTGGTTTACTTCAAAGCTCAGCTCAACAGATACCACCTATGCCGGGCCTCTCCCAATTGCCCTACCCCCACTGCTAACAAGGTCCCCTTGGAAAAAAAATTACCTTATATTTATTTTGCATGTATCTTGAATATACTTTTGTGCAGGTTGTGCCTGAATGGAACATAAACTCATTCTGGGCAAGAACTATTTCATCTTTGACCTTGTATCTCCTGTGCCTAGCATAGTGCCTGGCATATAGTACATCGATTCCCTTCTCTAGAGATCCATTTCCTCAGCTATCAAATGTAGGAGTTGACCTAGATCAGTTATTCTTAAACTTTTCTGTATCAGGATCCCAATACATTCTTTAAAATTATTGGGGATTGCCCTTCAAGAGCTTTTCCTTTTGTGAGTTATATTTATCCATTTTTACTGTATTAGAAATCCAAACTGGTAAAATTTTAAAATATTTATTAATTCACTTAAAAAATAAACCCATTACATGTTAACATAAATAACATTTTTTAATGAAAAACTGTTTTTCCAAAACAATAAGAGGAGAATGGTATTGTTTTATATATTTTTGCTAACCCTTTTAATTTCTGGCTTATAGAAGACAGCTAGATTCCCCCTTCTTCTTCATTTAGTCTGTTATGACATGTTGTTTTGGTTGAAGTATATGAAGACGACACAGCTAACGCCGATATGCAGCTGGAAAGGGGAAGTGCTTTAAAAGGGAAATAATGTCTTAGTATTATTATGAGAAGAATTTTAACCTCGTGAATGCCCTGGAAGGATCTCACGGCCCCCCAAGGGTCTGAAGACCATCCTTTAAGAATTGCTAGCCTAGATAACCTCGACGTCCCTTCTAGCTCCAATGTGCTATGAATTGAGGCCCGGGTGCAAGATTTCTCTTTGAGATGTCTTCCAGCCTTGAAGTTCTGTAATTTGAACAAACACAGGCTAATATAGTATAAACTGCAGGCCTGAGTACTATTTGGTTTTGCCTCTCCTCCCCTTCTGGGAGGGAATAAAAAGGAAGAAAAGGAAAGCAATCTTTGGAGCAAAGATAATAGCCTGCTTCTACTTTGATGTCCCTCAAACACCATATTGGCCTCAGCTCCTCCCCTCTATTAACAACAGTTCTGTGAACCACACTCACAGTTTCTTAGGGTTGGGGGTGGGGGTGGGGCGTTGCTTCAGAGGCAGAGCCATGACTAGGATTTGTTTTTCTCCTGATGCAAAACCAGTTGGGATTGGGGGAGGAGGTGGCTCAAACCACAATTCGATTGTGGTTTCAGTCCTAGAGGAAGAAAGGGTGACCCATCCTCCTGAGACACTGGCCTTTGTCCCTAAAGGAGTTGGAGGGAAGGTGGACTCTTGGGTAGGCTTGCCATCAGTGAGGTGCTGGGGTTAGAGGCCTAAGAGGCACTTGGGCTGCACCCTGAGGACCTCAAGGTGAGGCCTGGGCATAGGTGGTGATCACTTCAGAGGAAGCACCTGGGCCAGAGATATTTGCCTATAGCTAGTGCTGTATGGCCTCGCTCGGGGCACCTACTCTAACCCATATCTGACCAAAATCCTCTCTGCCATGTTCCCAACAAGTTGCTATCTACAGCCTTCACACAAAGACCTCTGATAAGCAGGAACTCAGCACCTCTTAAAACAGCCTGTTCCATTTTGGATAAGTTTAATTTAATTAACAAACATTTATTAAACGCCTACTATTTATAAGGCTGGGAATACAGAAACAGACAAAACAATGAGGAAGCTTATACTGAATTGATCATTAGGAAGTCCCCTCTCCCCCCGACTTTTTTCCCCCATTAGACTGTGAGCTCCTTGAGAGAAGGAACTGTTTTTTGCCTTTCTTTGAAGTCCCAGTACTTAGTACAGAGCCTGGCACACAGTAGGCACTTACATTCTCATTGACCAATTGAATATGTCCATTCTAACTATGACTCTGTCTAACATGTACCCACTGCTCCTAATTTTACCCACTGGGAAAAAGCAGGACAGATCTAATCTTTCTTCAGCCTTTCAAATACTTGAAGACAAGCATCATAAAATCTCAGTTGGAAAAGGACCTCAGAGGCCATCTAGACTAATTCATGACTAAACAAGGATAGCCCCCACCACAAGGCCTCCAATGAGGAGGAACCCTCTACCTTCTAAGACGTTCCACTCCATGGTTGGATTGCGTCCCTCTCTAAAATCTTCTCTAGACTAGGGAGTCTGAATACAGATCAAAGCACATTATTTTCTCTCTTTTTTTTCTTTCTTTCTCGTGGTTTTTCCCTCTTGTTCTGATTCTTCTTTCACAACATGCCTAATGTGGAAATATGTTTAATATGATTGTACATGTATAGCCTATATCAGATTGCATGCCGTCTTGGGGAGGGGGGAGAGGAGGGAGAGGGAGAAAAAAAATTGAAACTCAAAGTCTTATGAAAATGAATGTTGAAAACTATCTTTACATGTAATTTGAAAAAATAAAATCCTGTTAAGTAGGAGGGAAATCTTCTCTAGGCTGGACATCTCTAGTACTTCTAACTCTGAGTGTGCACTCATTTTTTAATCTTTTTATTATGATGTTCCCAGCACAAAACACAATATTCTGGATCAGTGATCTTCAAAGGAGAGTCTATAGCATGACCTCAATTGAAATCTCTCTCTGTCTCTGTCTCTGTCTCTTTCTCTGTCTGTCTGTCTCTGTCTGTCTGTCTCTGTCTCTTTCTCTGTCTGTCTCTGTCTGTCTGTCTGTCTCTCTCTCTGTGTGTCTGTCTCTCTCTGTTTCTCTGTCTCTCTCTGTCTCTGTCTCTCTCTCTCTCTCTCTCTCTCTCTCTCTCTCTCTGTCTCTCTCTCTCTCCTTAGTCACCAAAGAGCTCTTAATCACTAAATCATATAGTCTTCTTAGTCCTCAGCAGGAGTGTGTGCTGATAAATGCATTTAACTCCTCAATCCCCAGAAATAAAACAAGTGTACTCATGATACACTTTTTAGTTTGATTTGCATTTACTAATATTTCCTCCATCACTTTCTTAAGTCCAGATAACCAACAAAACAATAACTCAAGCCCTGATTTGCAGTGTTTCTCAGATCTGTGAATGTTTACAATGAAGATGTAACAATTAGCTCAGTATGAGCTGGCTCTAGTGCGTCCTGTAAGGACCTTAACCTTCTGGCTATGTCTATAGCCTTTGACTGGTAACCATCCTCTCCTCCTGAATTCATACTCTCTTTTCTCTGGGTTGCTAAAAAGCAATGTGTGCCATCTATAAAAACCCTCATAAATGCGCATTAAAACAACACTAACAACAACTTGGAAACAGACATTTCTAACCTATTTAAAAATCTTGAAGTAGTATTTCAGTGTGTTTTGAGCCCATTTTGAGACACCTTCTGATTAGTTTGCAAGAACAATTGATTGACACTAGGAAAGATGGAAATTTACTAGCCAAATTTTCAACAAAAATCCCTGCATAATTGGTGAATGGGATTGAAAAACGAGTATCATAATGTAATAAGCACAACCAATGATGCATTTCTTCCATTTGGATGTATCTTTGTGAGGTATCTTTTTCAGCGATGACAGCCATTAAAAGCAAATATCAAAATAAACTGAATTTAAAGCAGACCTCTATTTGATAACAGATCTCTATTTTATGAAGTGTTAAATATTGTTACTTTCCAATCTTATTGAATAGAATGATATTCAATCACATTATTCTCATCAAGGGTATCATTATTAATAATTATGTTTTTAGTGAGAAAAAAAGTTTGGGTTGCTTTTTTTTTTAACCCTAATCACACAGAGTGATTCAGAGATTATTTCTCTGCTCAGAGTTCTAGATTGATCTTCTGAGCCTTTGAAATTGTCCAAGTTATCTTTTGTGCTGGGGGAAGGAGACAGAAGCTCTCTCCTTTCCCCCTACAAGCCTCCAAGGCATTTTCTCAGAAACTGAGGCTGCTTTCACCCTTGGGGGCTGTCCCAATAATAGAATGCTACAATCCCACCCTCCTAGCTATCTTATACAAGTCACAGGGAGTGTGTGGGGTGTTCAGGGAGGCCTAGCACCTCTGGTGTGAGGGCTCACCAAGCCCTTTTCAGGGCTACTTATCCATCTTGGGTGTCCACCTGTCACTCAGTTCTCACCTGTGGCTCCAAGAAGCTGTGGCACGCTCCTCAGCCACACCTCTGTAAATCACAAGCTTAACCAGGTTGAGGGTAACCAAGAGGCCTCAAATCCATCAGTGAGTTAGAGGGATGTCTACCCCAAGCATGTGAAGACATCCCCCAGCAGAATGGGAGGATGCCATTTGTTCCAACAACTATGAAGGCAGCAGGTACTATGGAGTGCTTAGAGCTTGGTGAAACATCAGAGATGCCACGGCCATCCTCTTTATCCCAGGCCACTGCCAGCCACCTTGACTTTTGTCTTGCCAGTGGACTTTGATGGCTCTAGAAGAGAGAGTGAGGCAGATGACTTTGCACAACTCTGCCTCACTTAAATCCAATTCAAGTGCGAGTCAAGGCATCACCCTGTGATGTCATTGGTCCCCTTTGAAAACAAAGGATGAACAACCAGCCACAGGGAGTGCTCTAGTGTCCTCAACCAATCCCACTATACTTCCTGTGTAGTGTAATTTCATTTCAACCAATGGCTTGAAACACATTACTCCTGGATTAACTAGACTGAACTTAGATTTAACGCCTTTCATTGGTTGATTGATTGACTCCACAGAGCTGCGGTCACTTGATGAAGGTATCAGGGCTAGAGCATCTGCTTGGTCACTTTAAGTGATGTAGGGTAACTGGGTGATCTTCCCTCCCCACCCCACCACATGCATATACATTTTTATACCGTTAAGAAATAAAATATTTTGAAAGAATTGTTTAATCTTTACCTAACTCCAAGTTTTCTTTTTGTTTGTTTTATAATATGCATAATTATAAGCATAGTAGTGCATGTATCAAATTGTACTAATTTTTTTTTTACTAAGTATGTGATTTTAAAAGTTTATGCTTACTGGACCATATATGGAGGATGCCTGGCCATACTAGTCTCCTAATAAATTCTTATTGATTGATTAAATAGTATTCTAGCTATCTTCCAATACAGCCCAATCATTAGTAATTATGTTTTTAGTGAGAGCAGACTGTCATCTACTCCAGAAGTCACTTCATCCTTTCTCCCTGTTTCTAGAGGGAACTTGACTTGCTAATACTGATGGGAACCTTCTATTTTTAAAGTTCTCTGAAAGGTGGACATTCTGCAAATGACTTTTTGTTAAGTCATTTGTTAAGCCACAAAAGGCTATTTCAATTCAATCCAACACCAAGTACTTACAGGCAAACTTCAGAGATATTGTGGATTTGGATCCAGATTGCCACAATAAAGCAAATATTGCAATAAAGTGACTCACATGAAATTTTTTTTGTTTCCCAGTGCATATAAAAGTTATGCTGACACCATACTATAATCTATTAAGTGTGCAACAGTATTATGCCTAAAAAAACAATGTACCTACTTAATTTAAAAAATATTTTATTGCTAAAAAATGCTAACCATCATCTGAGCTTTCAGTGATATGTCATCTTTTTTGCTGGTGGACAGTTTTGCTTTGATAGTTGATGACTGCTGACTGCTCAGGGTGGTGGTTGCTGAAGGTTGGGGTGGCTGTGGTAATTTTTTTTTTTTGGTTAGGCAATGGGTTTAAGTGACTTGCCCAGGGTCACACAGCTAGTAAGTGTTATGTGTCTGAGGTCGGATTTGAACTTGGTTCCTCCTGACTAGAAGGCCAGAACTTTATCCACTGTGCCACCTAGCTGCCCCTAATACAAGCATGGGAGTTGGGGTAGAGGGAATGGACATTTCTTTTTCTTTTTTTTTTTTCCTTTTTTAGCTTTTTGGAGAGACAATTGGAGTTAAATGGCTTGCCCAGGGTCACACAGCTAGTAAGTGTCAAGTGTCTGAGGCTGGATTTGAACTCAGGTCCTCCTGACTCCAAGGCCAGAGCTCTATCCACTGCGGCCACCTAGCTGCTCCTGGCAATTTCTTAAAATAAGACAACAGTAAAGTTTGCCGCATGGATTGATTCTTCCTTTCACTTAAACATTTAGAGGCCATTGTAAGGTTATTAATTGGCCTAATTTCAATATTGTTGTGTCTCAGGGAATAGGGAGGCCCGAGGAGAGGGATAGAGATTGGAACAGCCTGTTGGTGGAGCAGTCAGAACACATACAACATTTATCAATTAACTTCACTATCTCCTATGGGTACAGTTTGTGGATCCCCAAAACAATTACAATGGTAACATCAAAGATCACTGATCACAGATCACCATAACAAACATAATAATAATGAAAACATTTGAAATATTGTGAGAATGACCAAAATGTGACACAGAGACATAATGTGAGCACATGCCACTGGAAAAATGGCCCTGATGGACTTGCTCAATGCAGGGATGGCACAATTCCTCAATTTGTAAAAAAAATTTTAAAAGAATGCATTACCTGTAAAGCTCCACAAAGCAAAGCACAATAAAATGAGGTACGCCCATATTACATTCCAGGAACTGAGCTGAGTTCTGGTGCTGAAAAATATAACAAAAAGTCCCTGCTCTCAAGGGGCTTACATTCTGATGAGGAGGGAGCATTTTCTCATCCTATCTTGGGAGAAGATAGAGAACTGTGTCCAAGGCTGAAGTTAGAAAATCTGAGGGCAGTGTCAGGGACATTGTGAGAGCGTGTTTCCCAGCCTCTGGCTCCAAGTCATTTAGGCTAATGGTTTAGAAAGCAGGATGGACTCTCTCCTTCCCTCTCTTATTCAGAACCTATCAGGATGACTACAGAGCAGGAGTTAGTGATGTGCAGTCCACGAACTTGTTGGTTTAATATCTTGATAACTGTACATTATTTCAAAATAACCAATCTCCTTTGTAATCCTATGTATTTTATCTTATGCATTTAAAAATGTTATTTTGAGAAGGGATCCAGAGGCTTCACCACACTGCCCAGTGGGGTGCTTGGTACACAAAAGGTTGAGGACTGTCTTCCATAGTCCCTACTTGAAATGCTGATGTCTTCTGGAAAGGGTTAATACCCTAAGTCCTTATCAACCAAAGCTCTAATTTTCTGCTGCCTGGAGATCACAGGAAAAAAAGGGGTGAGATGGAAAGATATCAAGTCAAACTCGGGATCCTAGAGCTGAAAAGGTTTCTTGGAGACCAACTCATTTAAGTACCTTTGCTTTTATAAGAGAGGAACCAGACCTTAAACCTTAAAATAGTTTATAAATAGATACTATTAGTACATTTTTTAAAAACCAGACTTAGGATTTCACTGGGAGCTCCCAGTGAGGAACTCTCTGTTCCAATTCAGATCAGCATCTACTCTGCAACTTAGAGAATTGTCTGGGGGAACTTAGAGGTTAAGTGACTTGCCCAGGGTCTCACAGCCATTATATATCAGAGGCAGGAAATGAACTCTATCGTCCTGACTCCTAAGCCAGTTCTCTATTTGTTATAACATGCTGCTTCTCACTGATAAGAGATGATCATATTTATTAATGATAGGCTAGTAATTATTATCATTATTATTGCCCTATTATTTTGCTATCATAATGCATTGATATCATTATTAGATTATATATCATAATTATTTCTATACTGTTATCATTATATTATTAATAAATCCAATCATCTTTTATCACCATCATCATCTCATTGGTTTCTGTAGATAGATGCTGTATGGGCCAGTGAAAAGTGAAATGTGCCCAGGGCATGGTGCCCCAGGGCATGGGTTTGAATCCCAGCTGTGTCATTGAATGCCTAGGTATACCGACAAGCCACTTCTACTCTCTGGGACTCTATAAAATGGTTGCATTAGATGATCCCTGGGGTCCCTTCGGGCTCTAAATTCTAGGGCTGCCCAAATGTTTCTTTGTAGTCTGAAAGGACAATGCCAATTAACTCTATGTTCCCCTGGCCAAGTCAGTCACCCTCTGAGGGCCTTTGTCTCCTCATTAATAAAATGGAGGTAGGGTAAGGTAGGGGGGGGTGAAGATGGATCTCTAAGGACTAGCATTTGAGAAGTTGGGGGTGGAGGCTATTAAAATGAATCCAACTGAATAGCCTTTATTCATTCATGCAAAATTTTTAAAAAATTCCTTAAGCATAAAAGTTTAAAATATATGGTAAAACAAAAGGCTGGGGGAAGAATCATTTATTCATTGTTTTTAAATTTTAGTGCCCTCTGTGTTTGAGGCTGTGCTGGGGAAACAAAGACAACCAAAAACAGTCCCCTCTCAAAGAGATTACACAAGGAATACAACTTGTGAACAGATACAAAAATATATTTTATATATGCACACACATATGTTATATTACTTTATTGTGATTGATTTCCTTTGTATAATTCTATGTATCTTATTTTATGCATTTAAAAATGTTATTTTGAGAAGAGGTCCAAAGGCTTCACCAAACTGTCCAAGGGGATTTTGACATACAAAAGGTTAAGGAATATACATACATACATACACACATACATATATACATACACACATGTATTCAGGAACATATATATAAGGAGTATATATGGAATATATGTGTGTGTGCATGCACACACACACAGACAGACACACACACAATTATTTCAAGAGAAAGTGTACTAACTAGGAAGACAGGGCAAAGTTTCCTGCAGAAAGAGAAACCTGAACTGAGTCTGGAAGCAAGAAAGGGCTGTTCAGAGGCAGAGATGAGGAGGGAGTTCATTCCAGGCATAGAGAATCAGTCTGTTCAGACACTGAAAGGGGAGATAGGTTATTGAGTTTAAAGAATAGCAAATAGGCTAATTTGGATGGAGCAGCATGGGTGAAGAAAAATGTGAACTGAGCCTGGAAAGACATGTTGGAACCACATTATGAGGGCTTTAAATCCTGGGTAAGATGTCTGCATTCTATCCCAGACAAAATAGGGAGTCACTGAGGATTCTAGAAAGGGGAAGAGGGAAGGTGTGAGGAGTGTGTGTGTGTGTGTGACACGTTCAGACTCGTGCTTCAAAAAGACAATTTTGGCAGCTGGATGGAGAGCGGCTTGGCAAGGGGAGATGCTGGAAGCTGGGAGTCCAATTAAGACACTGCTGCAGTAATGCCGGCAAGAGATGATGAGTGCTTGAGCTAGAGTCAGGGCTTGTGGGAGGAGGGGACAGAGGCAAGAGGTATTGTGGGGGTAGAATCAACAAGGTGTGTTCACCAATGAGCTAACAAGAGAAAGGTGGGAGACTAACTGGACTGATCTCAGGCTCCAGGTCTGAGTGATTAGAGCAATTCAACAGAAACAGAGAAGTTTGGAAGAACCGAGGCTTTAGGGGAGGTTTGGTTTAGGAACAAAAGGGGGAGGGATTCAATAATTATATAGTGCTTATTATGTGTCAGACATTGTGCTAAGCATGTTACAAATATTATCTCATTAGATCCTCACAACATTTTTCAGTTGAGGAAATGGAGGCAAACAGTTTAAGTGACCTACCTGGGGTATGGGTAACACAGCTATTAAGTGTTTGAGGCCAGATTTGAACTTGGGTTTTCTTGCCTCCAGGCCCATGCTTTATCCATTGGACCACCAAGTCACCCCAAGATGGCAAGTTTTTGTAGATATCAAATTGGAAATATCCAACATGTAGGTTGTGAAGGGGGCTTGGAGCTCAGAAAGGGAGATTAGGGCTGTATATATGGACTTCTTCTGGGCTAAATAGCTTGATTTCAACTTCTCTGCACAGATTATTCAAATTTCTCCAGGTAATGGCCTTCTTCAACCTCTATGAATGTCTCTCCTGCTCCCTTCTCAGCACCCTTCTACCTGGTCTGCTCCCTATTAAGTACCACTAGCCATTCCCATGCTCAGTTTCACAATTTGGTCACAGACTTCCTCCTACTAAATGGCAGGCCCCTCTCCTTCTACCCATTCCTGTTTTTCTGTCTTGCTTATCCATCCTTCAAAGCCCATTTCTAGTCTCTTGAAGCAGCTTCCCTACCATACAATTTTAGCCCCCAGTGATGTCTCTGCCATCTTATGTCCTGGACCTACCTACCATCTATCTGTCCCACTTGTGACATTTCCATTCAGATAATACAACACTTACCAAGTATAGGCACCACGCTAGAGATGCTGGGGGCACAAAGATGAAAAAACATCACAGTCCCTGCCTTCAAGAGGTTAACAGTTTAATAATGAAGACATTATGAAGACAGTTAAGTATGATACAAGGTAGACTATTAGGATAAATAATCACAGGACTTGAGGCTGGAAAGGTCCTTAAAGACCCTCTTTCTGAGGTTCTTAGCTTAAGGTCCATGAACTTGGTTTGTTTTTTTTTAATAGTTTGATAACAGAATTTCAATATCATTGGTTTCCTTTGCAGTCCTATGTATTTTGTTTTCTGCCTCTAAAAAACATTCTTCTGAGAAGGAGACCATACCAGACTATCTAAGGCTGGGGTGGAGAACCTTTGACCTCAAGGTCACATGTGGCCCTCTAGGTCCTTTGATGGAGTCCAAGTTTTACAGAACACATCTTTTTATTAAGGGGATTTTTTTCTGTGAAGTTTGGATTCAGCCAAAGGGCCATAACTGAGGACCTAGAAGGCAACATGTGACCTTGAGGTCAAAGGTTCCCCACCCCTGATCTAAGGGGCTCAGGACAGGAAAAAGGCTAAGAACCCCTGACAGATTCTAGTCTGATCCTCATATTTTACAGACAAGGAAAGGAGAGACCTAGACAAAAGGCTAAGGAAGGCCTGATGGAGGAAGCGACAAGTGAGCTGGGCCTTGACAGAAGACAAGGATTTCAAGAGGACAAGATGAGAAGGAGGAAATGCATTGTAAGCATAGGGCAGCCTATGCAAATGAATGGAAGGGGGAGATGAGAAAGGGCAGAGAGAATTCATAGTGCAGATGTGAAGAGCTGTTGCATGAAATAAAGCTGGAAGGGTAGATTGGAGGCAGACTGTAATGGGCCTCATAAACTAGATGAAGGAATTCTTATTTTTCCTATCGGCTATAGGGAGCCAGTGAAGTTTCTTGAGTAGAAGAACAGGGCTAATCACATTTTACCTTGCCTGGTAGTGGAAAGGAAGGAGTAGCAGTTACCCCAAACTTTGGATACTCTGCCCAGTATCCTGGCCTCCTGGGGCCATGAGAGTTGATACTCAGATGTCTCCAAACTCAGGAAGCAGTCTCTTGAGTTATCCTTTTGTCCCTGGAGTAACCATTGAGGATGAGGATGGGGATCAAGTGGTGAACAGTACTGGGAAACCCGGGCCCTTTTGCCAGTGAAACCATAGAGGATGAAAGAGCAGACAGGCCAAAGGGACCATTCTCCTCCAAGCTCAAGGAGGTTGCACTGCCATAGAGGTGGGAAAAATAAAATCGTTTAATGCCTTACATGTCTGGAACAATTTTCTTCCAAAGAGTTCCAAGCACACAGTATTTATGATCTTATCTTGTCTTTTTAGTGCCTTAAGGGGGATGGGGATAGGGTGTCCTCTATAAGACAGATGGGGAAATTGAGGGCCCATGTAGTTAAGGGACTTACTCAAGGTCACATAGCAAGTAGGGGCACAGCCCAGATGAAAAGCCAGATTACCATTGTAATTCTTAACCTCCCAGCCGCCCCCTTCCCAGGGTTGGGTCCCATGACCCCAGTGGAGTGAGTGGAGAGGTGGGTGGGGAGTCACAGGACCTCCCTGTGGTTTGCCCAGACGGAGCCCACATCTCTGTTTCCCAGCTTTCCCAGTGTTAGACCACACACCAGCCAGCCCGCCTCCCCTAGGGGAGCCAGCCCGACTGGCTTCCCTTTGGTGCCATGCCAACTGCCGAGCTCATTAGCAGGTCTGCTTCCAGGTAGATCCACCAGCAGGGTCATTAAAGTCATAAATGAGACCCCGAATGTCAGTGGCTTGGCCAGGTCCTCTCCCTTCATTGTGCTCCGTTCCAGCGGGGTCCGGAATTGGGCCCTGAAACAATGCCCCGCTTCCTCCCAGGAAGCCAGAGGCCCATGCTGGCCTCCCCGGTCTGCCCACGTGCTCCAGCCAAGCCATTGTCTCCGAGTCTGAGAGGCCCAACCATTCCCATGACCAGGGTAATTGCATCCTCTGCAATGACCACATTTGGCAGAGCCAGAGGTCAGGGCAAAGAGCCACTGACAGCTAACCTCAATTGCCTTCCCCACCTGTCCCTGGTCAAGGAGAGAGGGGCCAGGCAGATCGCTGAGAAGCAGGCTGCTTGGGCACTAGGCCTCTGGCTGCCCCTGCTGACTTGCTCCTCCTTCCCTAGAAACAAGGCAGGTAGGTTGGAAAAAGAAGAGGAGTGGGAGTTGAACTGTCTGTGATTTGCTGGGTAGTCTTGAGCAAATCACTCCACCTCTGGGCCCCCATTTCCCCTTTGTGTATTTCTGTGGAAGGACCCCTTGGTAGCCTAAAAGAGACAGCATGTTTGAGTGTTCTGATACGTCAAACTCTTTCCCAGGGAAGGATTTTTATCCTGGAATGAATAAGATTTAGTTTTATGACTATATATCATTGCAGGGGGAGGCAGGGAGGGGGGAGAGGGCCAGAACAGTGACTTCATTGATATAAATAATTTCCAATGAGGAACTTACCTCTACTAATACAGAGTTGCTTGGGGCCTTGAGAGATTAACTGCCTGGGGTTACATAGCCAGAATGTGTGGAGGGGGTATTTGAATCCTTCTCTAGACTCCAAGGCTGGCCCTCTATCTACTCCTCCAGCTTCCTCTCAGTGGGATCCCTTATACTTTCCACTGGGTGATATCACAACATAATCTGCCCTTGCATTGAAGAGTCACTAGCTTGTTGCTAGGGAGGTGGTGAGATGACTGGTCATCCTGACGTTTCCCTACCCTGGGAAGTTGGGAAGAGATCCTCTGAAGCATTGTAGGATCACAGACAATCAGAACTAGAAGGTGTCTTAAGGGCCTAACTCCATACTCATTTTCCAGATGAGAAAACTGAGGCCTGAGGAAAAAAAGCACTAAGGAACACAGGTGGTAGGTAGCAAGGGCTAGGACTGAACTTACAACTTCACCACAATGAGAGGAGGGTGTGGAGTAGAGCTGGAAAAGCAATGTAGCCTCTAAGAGCTGCGTCAGAGGGATAACGGATACTCTTCTGTCCCCATTGACTAAGTTTGGAATCAAAGTCACAGATTCAGATCCAGCCTCAGTTCCATTTCACTTGTGTGACCCTGGGCAGGTCAATTCTTTCCTCTGTAAAAGTTCTCTCCTTGGGATTGAATAAGATCTCTAAGGCGCCTTGTAGTCCCTGTTCTCTGACCCCACGGTCCTCTGACTATGGGCCCCGGGAGGAACACAGTCCTTCCATAGGATTTAGAAGACCCACACCTGGCCCTGCTGGCCCACAAGGTAAGCAGTGTGGAAGGTTAGGTGCCAGAGCACTTCGTGTGGAGTCTCTCCCCCTTGCCAAGATTGAGCCAAAGCTGGTGCTGTTGCTGTATTTTGTTGGGGGCCAACTCAGCAACAAACACAGCTTGCAAAGACTCCCCAGCTTTAGCCCCAGGCCCTTGGGAATGGAGGGAGATGAAAACAACAACTGGGGAGATCAGGGGCAGCTGGGGAGAAGAGGGAGAATTTGGAAGGGTGTGGTTTCTTTGAGGCTAGTCAGGAGAGGGCCAAGCTCTGGGATCCTGGACTGGAGTGAAGAAAGGTCTTTGTGGACCCAAGAGGAATCTGAAAGCTGAAAAAGATAAGCAGTGATTTAACAGGTGAGAGGGGGAAAGGGTGGAGCAGACTTTCGGGCAGCGCCAAGGCTAGTGTGCTGAATCTAGGGCCCCGTGGTCCTGAGAGCTCCCTTCCTCTTAGCCCCTTTCCTCACCCCTAGAAAACCTGGAGGCCCTTAGCTTCCTAAGAACTGAGGCCTGTGTTTAAATTCTAACTCTCAAAGCCAAAATGTATACGCCACTTCTCCCTGCCTTCAAAGCCTACCATGCACCCATCACCCACCGTGGGAGAGGAAGATTAATCCCTTCTTGTGATACTCCAGGGGCTAGTAGGTCAGTCATTGCATCCAAGTAGTATGGAATAGGGGCAAGAATGGGGTTCAGACTCTGGCACTGATATTTACCAGCAGTGAGACCTTGGGCAAGTCACTGCCTCTCTGAGCCTCAGTTTCCCATCTTTAAAATGGGGATGATAATAATACTTGCACTACCTACCTCAAAGGGTTGCTGGAAGGAAAGTGCTAAATAAATGTGCTATTTTAATTACAGTCATTAATATTATGACAGGTACATTTTCAAAGGCTCCTGGTTGAGCACCAAGAAGGCTCAAAAGGAATCCTTGGCCAGATCTTAAAACCCCAAGGCCAGTCCTGTCCCCTGCACTTGAGGCTGGGGCTATAACAGCAGGTGGCTCTGCTGCTAGAGGGGTGTGGCTAAAGGCCAAAAAGGAGCAGGAACTGGGGCACAGGACTGGTCCCAAGTCTCACTCCTGCAGTGAAGGAGCCAATTTGAAATCACTTTGCTATCCTGGGATCTCCTTCCTCAGGGTAGCTTTTGTTCTAAAAGAGGCTTTTCAGTTTGCACCCCTAGAACATAGCTTGATGAAGAGCGGTCATTTGGGCTCCTCCTTCAACCAGGGCTCTGGTGGGGCCCCCAAGTTTACAGTTACCTCGGTCCTGTTGGCCAAAATTGGCATTCTCTACATACCAGCTGGGAACTGGGTTCAGGACAGTAGAGATGATTTTGAAGAATCACTGGGAGTCCAAGATGGGCTTCAACCCTACCAGGCACTTCCACTTACTACCTATGTGACCTTGAGTAAATCACTTCATGAGTTTCCTTCTCCATCAAATGGAGAGCACTACTTCCCTCCTGGGGGTGATTTGAAGATCAGTGACTTTAGAGGTCATCTACCCTCCTCCTTTTCCCTTGAGGAAACTCAAACTTTTAAATTAAGAGATTAAGACCTGAGTTCAAATCCAACCTCAAATACTTAGTAGCTATGTGAACCTGTTAAGTTTGCAAAAAAAGACTAATTTATGGAGAACTCAAGAAGGTCAAGCACTCACAAGGTGGTCAGAAAAAGTGATACAAGAACACTCTCAGGGTCTCTCTTGAGAACTTTGGAATTGATTCTATGACAGGGAAGACACTGTCATAGGACTACCCAACATGGCGTGCCCTCATTAGAAAATGTGCTGTGCTCTGTGAGCAAAGCAGAATTGAAGTAGCTCAAAAGAACCGAGAGAAGCACAAACTTAGGGAATCCACTCCAAATGTTCACATGGACTCTTTGTACCCAATCTGTGGTAGAGCACTCTGAGCTCATATTGTCCGATCAGTCACAGTCAGATACATTGTAACTTGACTCTAACATAGTAATGTCATTTTGGTCCGCTTGGAGAATGAAAGACAACAACCAGTGTGATCCTGGGCAAGTCACTTAACTGCTGTTTGCCTCAGTTTTTCCATCTATAAAATGGGAATAATAATAATAATAATAATAATAATAATAATAGCGCCCACCTCCCAGGGTTGTTGTGAAGATCCAATAAGATAATAATTGTAAAGCACTTGGCATAATGCCTGGCACATATTAAGAACTATATAAATGTTAGCTATGATTATTATTGTTGTTGTTAAAGTGATTTGCTCAATGCCACACAGGTAGGTAATAGAAAGCTGTTGAGAGAAAATAGGTAAAGTATCTTATAACCTTTGGTAACTCTCCCAAACTGGGCTCTTCAGACCTCTCTTCAGGTGTTCTGTGCCAAGGGAATAGGGGCTCTTGTGAGGAAATCTCGCCCCTAGAGATTTTTTTTATTTTCCCTCTAAAATATTTACTATTAAATTATATGGGTGTCTAAAATAGTTATAGGTAGCAATTTTTTTTCAGTGTGAAAATAGTTTTAATTTCCTTTATCTAACAACGAAATTTCTCAGACCTCCTTTTATCCCAGGGTACTCCATGTGCTCTGACACAGACTAACCAGCATTTATGGGTTTTTCTTGAAGTTGATTCAAGCCTCCAAGTATTCTGAGGCCAAATTCATTTAGGAAGCAACTGAACTAGATCTTAATTAAGCAAGCTGTGTGCCCTCTGACTCTAAGAAGCCACAGAAGTGAGGAGGAGAGAGCCCAATGGCCCGTCTTAAGTGACAAAAAGGTGTGTACGGGAGGAAAAGCTGTTGGACGGTATTGGGGAAGACTGAGGATGCAGTAGACAACCAAGAAAGCTAAGGGGAAATCTTCAATAATGACTGCTGACCTCTGACCCTATAGGCAAGACTGTGCACTGTTAAAGAGAGGGTGACCCATCAGTCTGAAAACTGTGTCCTGGGAGGAAAGACTGATTCTAGTTATCCTGATTATTCTCTGTCCCCTCTTCTCATTGTCCCTTCTCTCATCTCCCTACCCATTCTTGTACCAATCCCCATGCAGAAAAATGGGTTGGCCCTACCCCTAGCTTCATCCTGTTACCTTCCTGCTGGACCCAGCTCAGATGTTTCCTCCTCTCTCAATCCTACCCTGACCCTTCAACACCCCTCCCCCAGGTAATTGCTTTCTTCCCAAATTTCTTACATCACTTTGCATAACCCTTCTTTATTCATTTCAGGTTCTACCTTGAATCATAATTATTTGTGCACATATTATCCCCTTTTATTAGACTGTAAGCTCCCTGAGGGCAGGGACCAGGTTTTTTTTTTTTCCAAATCTTTGCATCCCAGTGACTGGTACCATGCTTTGCACATAGTAAGTGCTTAATTAATGTTTGTTCCAATGAATTGTTGAATGGTAGAAAAACCATATTTAGTCTCCGGAAGAGAAGACTGTACAGGGGCCTGACGGACTGGGCCGGGCTATCATGTGACAGTAATTAAGACTTGTTCTTAGTAGTAGAGTCAATTCCTACTGGTTGAGTAGATTGTTCAGCTTTCCAGGTGAGCATTTTCACCTTGGAAATCTGCAATGGCTACAAATACAGGCTTGATCTATTGCTTTGTTGATTGTCTAGACTTAAGAAAAGTGATGGGGAAAGTGTTAATTATGCAGATTAAATTTAAAAGTGTGTGGGGAGTACATTTTCCCCCTTCTCACCCAGCACACCAATGGGTATTCTTCTTAGCTGTCCAGAGAACACTTAGGAGCAGTAGATGTAAATGTCAGTGATGCTGATTTCAACTGAAAATAAGGAAGATTTTTTTTTTATAATTAAAGCTGCCCAACACTGGAGGAGTTCACTTGAGTTCACTGTACTAAGTAGTGAGTTTTCTGTTCTGGGAGCATTCAAGTGCAGGATGAGCATCCATTAAGAATGTCATAGGGAGAATCTTAGGGGCAGCAAGGTGGCGCAGTGGATAGAGCGCCAGACCTGGAATCAGGAAGACCTGAGTTCGACTGTGGACTCAGACACTTACTAACCATGTGACCTCAGGCAAGTCACTTAGCTAACTCTGTTTGCCTCTTTTCCTCATCTGTAAAATGAGCTGGAGAAGGAAATGGCAAACCATTTCAGTATCCTTGCCAAGAAAACTCCAAATAGGGTCAGGAAGAGTTGGACACAACTAAACCAACTTAACAATGACGAGTAAAACATTTTATGTGAGACAAGAGGCTAGACTAGATGACCTGAAAAGGACCTTTCCAACCCTGACTTTTATCACTCTATGGTTATTAGAGATCTGGAATAATGAATTGAAGCCTATCTGTGTGACCCTGGGCAAGTCGCTTAGCCCCCATTGCCTCACCAAAAATAATAATAATAATAATAATAATAATAATAATAATAATAATAATAATAATAAAATCATGAATTGAAGGCCTTGCAAATTCTGAAGAATTTACAAATTCACTTTAATTAAACATTTATTTGTACAGAGCCTAGTCCTATGTGCTGGACAGAAACAAAGTTTACGTACCTACCCTCGTGGAGCTTACAGTCTAGCAGAAGAATAAAATATCCCCAAAATAATAACATATGATGATGACCATAACAAGGTTCACAATACAATGTGAAGTCACAGGAAGACAAGGAAATTGACAACCTGAAGGAAAAAAATGTACACAAAGAACCTCTGGAAAACTTTTTAGGAGAAGGTGGCATTTGAGTTAAAACAGGTAGTAACCAATAGGAAATTCTATAGGCAAAGAGAAGATATTCAAAGGATCGGCAACAGTGTGAGCAAAGACATAGAAATGTGAGAGGCCAGGGGACAGAGCAATGGATTAGGTCTGGGGTATAGAATGCATGGAGAAATATAAAATAAGGCTAGAAAGATAGAATGAAGTAGGCCTTGAATGACGGGCTAAGGCATTTGAACTGTTTATAACAGTTAATACAGAAGATTTTTTGAGCAGAAGATAAATTACCTTTAGATGGAGTTGGTATATTTTATTTCATCCTAATCTTTTGAAAAGATGGTAGTTCACCCAGGATCCAGGGGGCAATTGGAGGTTGTGGAGGGGCAGGGGAGGTTTGGGTGACTTGGAGGTCTTAGCAGGTCCCCTGCTAAGATGGATGTTGTTACCCAGAAGCATCTCACCCTTCCCCAGCCAGGCTGGATAATGGGAATTAGAGCTGTTTTGTTCTTCTCTTGCTGATGAAGGGGCTCAGGGCTCAGTGGATGTGTGGGAGGCTCTGTGCCTTCTCAGTACACCTCAAGAGAAAAAGGTGTGTGTTGGTGGGGGGAGTGGGGGTGTGCAGGCTTTAAAGAGACCTCAGGTAACTCATTCCTTTTGTGGATCGAAGGCCTGACTAATTCAGGGAATGTTGTGGGAACACCTGAGTAGGATGAAATAGAAGGCTTGTTGATTTTGTTCCTGGTTTGACCATCAGCTCCTCAGAGCAGGGATTTGGGGATTAATATGTAGCTGAGGGGAGAATTCCTTTGGCGAGGAGAAGGAAAGAAGAAGGAAGGAAGGGGAAGATGCCACAGACTGTCCCACCCAGTCCATTTCTGTGCCTTCATTACCTAAGGTTCCAGTTCTGAAAAGAACTGGATCCAGAGTCTTCCAGGACCTTCCTGGTCCAAACCTGGGTGGGATGGGTGGGAAGGGTGGAGAATAGAAGGGCAGACAGAGAAAGTGTGAGTACAGCAGCTCAGAATGTCCCTGGTCCAGACCCCTTCCCCCCCCAGCTCCTCCTCCTCCTCCTCCTCCTCCTCCAGGCCCCCCTGGGTTGCCATGGAAACCAGAACAAAGCCTCTCTTTCCCCTCTTTTCTGGATTGTTAATTGTCTTTACTCCATGGTGCCTTTGTTAATTGTTGCCTATCCCTCCCAGGATAGGGAACTGGGTCTCCCCCAAGGCAAGGCAGAGAGGGAAAAATCAAATGGGAAGGCCCAGTGATCATGAAGCTTATGCTTTAGGAGGGAGGGAAAGGGGAAAGAGTCAAGATTGGGCTTCTCTAAACTGTCCTGACCCCTTAGACATGCCACATTTCCCCCTTTACCTCAATTGCTATTTACAACTCCCCCTCACTGCTGTATATTCAGGTGGGGACCTGAGGGAAGGGGTCAGTGAGATTGGCTGGAAGAGAGAGAAAAGAAAATCCAAAGACACAAAAGACTATTGCTGACCCTTCCTACCCAACCCTGCCTCCTGCCCCCACCCTTCCACACCACCCCCCTTCCCAAGTTAAACAGTAAGACTGGCTGCCTGATTCTTCCTCTGCCTTTAGGAGGTACAACCTTGGACACTACAGAGAGAGCCCCTGGGTAGAATAGTCTTCTGTTCTCTTCCCCATTCCAGTCCAGAGACAGACAGTTCTTGATGCCACCCCAAAAACATAGTGGAGAGATGATAAAGAAACAGGGACATGAAAGGAAAAGACAAGTGAATTGATATTTACTGGATACCTATTATAGGCCTAGTATTGAACCAAGAGTCATAGGGAATAAAGGAGTGTTCAGTGAGGTTCTGATTCGTAGGAATAATGAATCTCCTGAGATGGTCCCACATATTCAAATATACACAATTTAAGTTAGAATTATGTAAAAAGGGGTAAGTGGTGTCAGCCTAACAGAGCTATACAGTACAGACTCGTGTTTGCTTTCTCAAAGAGATGCTAGTCTAGTTGGGACTTACACACAAAATTTCAACATTTATTAGACACCTACTGTATTCCAGGCACTCTGTTTAGTTAGTGGAAACAAAGAGAAAAAGAAAGACTCAATTCTGTCCCATCCCTCAAAAAGTTTATAATCTAGTCATTAGAAAATTGTGAAAGGTAGGCTAGGTAGTATAATAAAAATATTTGATGTGGAGTGAGGAAAAGCTGAGTTCAATTTTTGGCTCAGAAAGTTATTAGGTAATCCTAGGCAAGTCATTTTAACCTCTTACAGCCTCAGTTTACTCATGTGTAAAATGGGGATCATAACAGTATCTACTATCTCATGGGGTTGTTGTGAGGATCAAATGAGACACTCTATGTAAAACACTTTGCAAAACTTAAAGGCTAGCTGCTATTATTATTATTATTATTATTATTATTATTATCATTTCTATGGTTAAGTCTGTGAGTATGTGGAACAAACTGTAGGAGTTCCAGAAAGGAAGATTACTATAGGTAAGACCACCAAGGAAGGCTTCATAGAGCAGGGGATACTTCATGATTATTACTTTAATTTTTATTGATATCTTTGGTTTTTATATCCTCTTAATTTCCATGTGCCTTCTCAGTACACCCCAGGGAGCCATCCCTTAAAAAAAAAAGAATTAAGGGAGAGAGAGAGAGAAAGCATTTCAGCAAAGCCAGTGTAGACACCAAACCAAATTTGACTGTCCAAGCAGTGTTCCACAAGCAGAGTCCTCCACCTCTACAAAGAAGCAGGGAAAATATATTCTTCTACATGTTCTTCAGGGCCAAAGTTGGCACCTACAATGACATACTGTTCACTTTTGATTTTTGTCACTCTTGGTTGTTGTTTTTTTTTTTTTACTTTCAGGGGGCAATTTAACTGAGTCTTGAAGGCCGGTTGAGATTTGGGTAGGGTTTGGTTTAGTGTGGAGTGGTTGAAATGTCCCAACATCTGTTCACATAATAGCACTTTAAGGTTTGTTTGGTTGTTGTTGTTGCTGTTTTTTTGCTGAGGCAATAGGGGTTAAGTAACTTGCCCAGGGTCACACAGCTAGTAAGTGTCAAGTGTCTGAGACTGGATTTGAACTCAGATCCTCCTGACTCCAAGGCTGGAACTCTATCCACTGTGCTACCTAGCTGCCCCCACTTTAAGGTTTATAGAGTTTTTTCCCCTACAACAAGCCTGGGAGTTAGGTAATACAAAGTATGTCCATTTTATAGGTGAGAAAAGTGAGGCTCAAGGGAGGAGAAATGAAATGTTCAAGGCTAGGGAGTTAATGAATGTCAGAGCCCCAATAGGAAACCAAGTCTCCTAACTCAAGGGCAGTAATTTTTCCCCTATAACAGATATCTTCAACAGTGAGTAAATAGCATGCACAAAACTTCAGAGATGTGAATATACATATATATATATATATACACATATATATACACACATATATATTTATGTGTGTGTGTATGTATTATATATGTGTGTGTATATATATTTATGTATGTGTGTGGGGGGGTGGGGAGTGGTTTGAGTTTCACTGAAGGAAGAATATGAGACTAAGAGAGCATGATAGAAACCAGAATCATGGATTGCTGATTTAGAGCTGGAAGAGATCTTAGAGCCCATCTAGTCCAACCATCTTGTTTATAGATATAGAAACTGAGGCTAGGCTGATTAAGTGATTTATCCAAGTACACACAGGAAGCAACAGAGGTTAGATTTGAACCCAGTCCTCAGGCTCCAAATCCATTTTTCTTCCCACTGTGTATGAACCTTTAGTGAGCATCCCTCTACTTCTGCCACTCCAGGCTTTCTATCAGAGAATTAGGCTCCTCTAAAGTCTGTGTCACAGGAGGAGGACGAGGATGAGGAGAATGAGGAGAAGCAAGGGGAAATATCCCATTTACATAGTGTTATAAGCAAAGCACTTTACATCTATTATCTCATTTAATCCTGACAATGATTTCCAAGTTGAGTACCAATATTATCTTCATTTTATATATGATGAAAGGTCAGGCTCAGTTAAGTGACTTACCTAGGGTCACACAGCTAGTATGTGTCTGAAGGTTTCCAAGTCTGGTCTTCTAGTCATTTAAATAATCAATCAGCAAGCATTTATTAGTCACTTAATCTATTCTCCAAAATCATATACCCTCCAAGGGGTTCACTGTGCTAGGTACACTGGCAATACATACATGCATACATACATACATACATACATACTTATTATATATGTGTGTGTGTATGTATCCCTCTCCCCTTGTATATCTAATAGATAAATGTATTTATATTATGATATAATATATTGTAGCATATTTATTATTTTATATTTCTACATTATATATTATGATATAATATAAATGTTATACATATTACATACATATAACGGGGAGAGGGGAAAGGTAGGGAGAAGGAGAAGGAGAGAGGGAAGGAGGGAGAGAGAGAGAATGAGAATTAATTTTTACTCTCAAGGAGCTTATATACTAGCTGGGGAGACATGTACACTTATAAACGTGTGTGCGTGTGTGTGTGTATGTGTGTGTGTGTGTGTGTATACACAAAATAAGTACCAAGGCAGTTAGGGAAAGAGGGTACTAGGAGTTGGGAGAATCAGGAAAAGCTTCCTCTTGAAGGAAGAGAGGAATTCTCTGAAGTGGAGATGAGGAGGGAGAATGTTCTAGACAACCGGTAAGGGGCCAGAGCTGGGAGATGGGAAAAACAATGAGAGAGCCAGTCTGACTATATCACAGAGTGCAGGAGGGACAGTAGATGGACAAGGAAATCAGAAAAGAGAGGTTCAGGCCAGGTTGTAAAGGACTTTAAACCTGAACGAGATAGTTTCTTTTTCATCAAGAGGCAATGGGGAGCCACTGGTTTATTAACCAGGAGCATAACATGGTCAGATCTCCATTTAAGGTGTAAAGATTAGATTGGAGTAGGAAGAGAATTGAAGTAGGGAGACCAATTAGGAAGCTGTTTTAATAGTCTAGCCGAGAGATGATGAAGAGCTACAGGAAGGTGATGGCTGTGTGGCTAGAGATGAAGAGTTAGATTGAAGACATGTAGCAAAGTAGAAACAGCAAACTTGTCAAACTGATTGATCTATAAAGTGAAGGAGAGTGAGAAATCAAGAATAACAATTAACTTAGGAGCCTGGGAGCCTGGAGAGATGGCAGTGCCTTCAACAATAATAAAGAAGTTTGGAAGATGGGTACATTTGGGAGGAAGAGATGATGAGCCCTTTTTTTGGATATGTGACATCCAGTTTGAAATATCCAATAGGCAATGATGCCATGCAGAAGCTTGGGGTCTTGACATATAGGTCTGCTAGTCATATGCATAAAGATGATAATTAAACACCTGCGAGCTGATGAAGTTATCAAGAGACAGAATATGGAAGAGGGCCCAGGACTGAGCTCTGGGGAACAACCCAGGGTTAGAGGGCATGATATGGAGTAGGACCCAACAGAAGGAGAATGAGGAAAGGTTGATTAGGTATCAGGAAAACCATGAGAGCATTTCCATGAAAATCCAGAGAGGAGAAAGTATCTCAGACAAGAATATGGTCAGGTGTCAAATATAGCAGAAAGACTGAGTAAAGAAGATAACAGATTTCTGGTCAATCAGTTAATAAGCATTCATTAAGCACATACTATGGACAAGGCACTATACTAAAAAGTGGGGATACAAATAAAGGCCAAAACAGCCAAACACAGTCCCTACCCTCAAGAAGCTTAAATAAGAAAGGGGGGAAAACTTGTAAATAACTAGATATATACAAGGTGTATTTACAAGTAGATGGAAAGTAATCTGAAAGGTTAGTGCATTAGTGGGGGTGAGAGGAGGAGGAAAGAAGAGGTAGATTGTCCAGAATAGGCTTCCTACTGAAAGTGGGATCTGAACTGAGTCTTGAAGGAAGGCAGAGAAACCAAGAGGGGTTGAGGTGAGGGGCAGAGGATTCTGGGCGTGGGGGACAACCAATGCAAATATTCAAAAATGGGAGATGGAGTGTCTGGCCTGAGGAACAGTGAGTAGCCAGTATATCTGGATTGTAGAATGTATAGAGGTGACTAAAGTAATGTGAATGGTATGTTTATAGCAGCTCTCTTTGTGATGGCAAAGAACTGGAAATGATTGGGGTTCCCATCATTTGGGGAATGGCTGAACAAGTTGTAGTATATGTTTGTGATGGAGTACTACTATGCTATAAGAAATCATGAGCTCATTGATCTTAGAAAGGCATGGAAAGACTTGCACAAACTGATGAAGAATGAAGTGAACAGAACCAAGAGAACATTGTATATAGTAATAGTGATATTGTTTTAAGAATGACTAAGTCATTTTGACCATTATAAATATACAAATTAAAAATGAAGGACATATGAAGAAAGACATTATCTGCATCCAGAGAAGGAATTGATAAGTAGAAGTATATATAGAAAAATGTACACATACATACATACATGCATGTGTGTATACATACACACATGTATATATACACATATACTATATGTATATATACATATGTATGTATATACACATACATATGCATGTATATGTGTGTGTATATACTATGTATGCATATACATACACACACACACACACACACACCCCTATTTGTTGTAATGGTAGCCATCTCTAGGGCGAGGAGGGGAGAGGGAAGAAAAAAAAGGAAAAAAAGAAATTTATATGATAACTTTGTTGTATATTTGGAGGGAATAGCAAGTTGTACATAGTAGATTTGCAGTTTCATGTGCAATCATCTTTTTTATTGTACTGTGTGCCATGGAAATGTTTGTTTTGTTCCAAGAATTGAAAATAAAATAATTCTTTTTAAAAAGAGGGAGAAGACTAAAAGGTAGGAAGAACCCAGGTTATAAAAAGATTTAAGTGCCAAACAAAGGATTTTATATTTGGTCCTGGAAGAAATACGAAGCATTGAAGTTTTTTGAGTAGAGGGGGTATGATGGTAGTGACAAGGTCAGAATTTAGAAAAATCACTTTGGCAACTCTGTGGGGAATAGATTGGAGTGAGGATAGACTTGAAGCAGGGAGACCAATGAAGAGGGCATTGCAATTGTCCCGGGGAAAGGTGCGGAGAGCCTGGACTAGGGTGGTGTCTGTGTGAATGGAGAGTAGGGGATGTATGCCAGAGATACTGTGAAGGTAGCAATGACTGGATTTGACTAGGGGCTAGGTTTATGAGGTGAATACAAGTAGGGAATCCAGATTGCCATTGAAATTATTGCCCTGGGTGGCAGAAAGGATAGAGGTACCCTCAAACTTAATGGGGAAATTTGGAAGAAGGGAAGGTTTGGGGGAAAAGATAAAGAATTATTTGGACATGTTGAATTTGAAATGACTACATAGCATCAAATTCTAGATGTCCGAAAGGTAGATAATGATTTGGCTCTATAGTTCAGAAAAGAGGCTAGGACTGTATGTATAAATTTGGAGCATATATACAAGTATCATGATGTTCATTGAACACATAGAAGTTGATGAAGTCACCAAACGAAACAGTGTATGTATGTATACACACACACACACACACACACACACACACACACACACACACATATACATATATATACGGAGTGAAAAGAGAAAGGGCCCAGGACAGAGACTTGGGGGCCACCCACAGTTAGTGGATATGACATAGATAAAGAACCAGCAAAGGAGACTGAGAAACTTCAGGAAGACAGGAAAGAGGAAAATCAGAAGAAAACAGTATCATTGAAGCTTAGAGAAGAGACATTGTCTAGGTCTAGGAGGAGAAGGTAATCAACAAGATCAAACATACAAAGATCCAGAAGGGTGAGGATTAAGAAAAAACCATTAGATTTGGTGATTAAAAGATAATTGGTAACTTTGGAGAGAGAAGTGTCAAATGAATGCTGTGGTTAGAAGTCAGATCACAGAGGAGTTGGAAAAAAGTGAGAGGTGAGGAAATGGAGGCAGTGCACATTGGACCAAGATATTTGATATTGGCTTGAAAAGATGGTACAGTCTGTAGAAATTTGTTTTTTTTTAATTTTTGTTAAAGGACAGGAGAGACACATATTTTTGAAAGCCATACGAAAGGAACCAGTAGAAAGGAAAAGACTGATAGAGAGAAGGGATGCTTGAGGGCGCAATCTATTGAAGAAGAAGGGAAGGGATGGGCTCAAGGGCATATATAGAGAGGCTGGCCTTGGTAAAGGGAAGGGCCACCTCATCATTATCAGAAACTGGAGGAAAGGAGAAGAAAGTAGGAATGATGTCAAGGGATGAGAAAAGTAGGTGAAGGGGCTTCATGGGAGGCTTAAAGATTGAAGAAAAGATTTCAAATAGGTTTTGTGGGGATTGAGATAGTGAATCAATTAGGGAGGAATAAAAGGTCTGCCTTGTTACAGTAATCAGCAGCAGATGAGGTTAGACGACATAATTTTGTAGCATACCCAGTCTTACAACCAGCTGGGTTCCCAACTCCAAGTCCAGCATTTTGTCCACTTGGCTCTCCTGCCTCTAATTCAAAGAGTTGGTCAGAGCTAGTGGAATGAACACTGGCATGGGGTGTGCACATATAGATACCACTCCTATTTCTGCCACTAGTTAGCTACATAAACTTTATGAAGTCATTTAGCCTCAGTTGCCTCATTTGTAAAATGGGACACTTGAACTAGATTTTTAACCTAAGGTTCATGAAACTTGGATGAGAAAAAAAAAACGCTTACATCTTTATTTTCATTTATCTCTAACTGAAATTTAGGATATCCTTCAATTATTTTAAAAACATTGTTCTGAGAAGGAATTCATTGCCGAAGGGGCTCATGACTGAAAAAAGGGTGAAGGGCCCTTAAGTTAGATGATCTCTTATCACACTGAAGTTGTGCAAATGTAATGAATATAGTAAGCCAAGTACGTCCCTCAGGGAGAATCCAAATAGCCCTTCTTGTGTTGGGGGAACTTGGCCTGGAAAATTTGGAAGAAGAAATGAAAAGTCCTTTTTCTCCTGCTCTCTTTCCATCTATGACTCCCTTCTTTCAACTCCCCTGGTTTCTAGAACAGTCAATGTCCTCCTCTCTATTTCCCCTCCTATAGACACCCAAATGTGTACCCAGTGATCTCTGGACTGTAGTAGCCTCCCTCTTTAAAACAGAGGCAGAGCTACAATTGCTCCCGTGGAGGCCATCCTGGTCCAATACTCTCCTTAGGGCTTCAAGTCTGTTCTGAGGACCCCTTGGATCCTGAGGAGAGGTGGGGACTGCAGCTAAGAGGCTATTAGACCCCACAATGGCAATGTCCACTGTGGTTTTGGAGACAGAGGATCTGGGTTCATATCCAAGTTATGTTATCCCTCTATGACCTTAGCCAAGTCATTCAGCCTATTTTCCAATCTTTTAGAGGCATCTAGGAGGCACAGTGAATAAAGTGCTGGGTCTGGAATCAGGAAGGTGTGACTTCACATTCAGCCTCAGGCTAGCTATGTGACCCTGGGCAAGTTGCTTTACTTTTGTTTGCCTCAGTTTCCTCAACTGTAAAATAGGGAAAATAGGAGCACCTACCTTGCAGGGTTTTTGTGAGGATAAAATAAGATAATATCTATAAATCACTTAGTAGAGTAAATTTTTGTTGTTATTCAGTCGTTTTAGTCACAATCAACTCTTTGTGACCTCATTTGGGGTTTTCTTGGGAAGGATACCGGAGTGGTTTGCCATTTCCTTTTCCAGTTCATTTTACAGGTGAGGAAACTGAGGCAAATAGGGTTAAGTGACTTGTTCAGGGTCACATAGCTAGTGAGTGTCTACGGTCAGATTTGAATTTGGGAAGATGAATCTTCCTGACTCCAGGAAGACTCCATTATGCCACCTAGCTGCCCAGGAGAGTAAATAGTAGGCACTTAATAAATGCTTCTCTTCCCTCATCTGTAAAATGTGGGGGTTGAACTAGATGACTTCAGGGGTCCCTTCTAGCTCCAAATCTATGTTTCTATGCTCTTCTGTATTCTAGACCATGGCTTAGTAGTCTTGGTATAATGTGTGGTGGGAAGACACTGAGCTTGGGTTTGAATATTGGCCCTATGATCTTCACCTCTTCAGGCTCAGTGTCCTTATCCATAAAATGTTGGGCTTAATGACTTCTAAGGTCCTTTCCATTTCTAAGACCTTGGCCCTCCCAGAAGAACAAACCTAAGAGCTGGAGATCTAAAGAGTTAGACTGCTCTCCATTCATGACCTGGAGGTATCTCTAGACCAACCCCCTCCCCACCCCCAACCAGGCACCATTTTCCCTCTTTACCCAGCTCACCTACTTATTCCAGGAAAGTCATTTATACCTTTGCATGAACTGAAATTCCTCTTGTTACCAATCCCAAGTGTATTTGCATGTAGGCTAGGCTAGTAATTATGACTTTGTTAAAGTTGGTCAAAGGAATGTAAAGCTGAATCAAAGAATGTTAGGTTAGGGGAACTTTCCCTGGTGGCTCTGAAGTCTCTTAAGTGACCCAGGAAAGAGATTTAATCACTTTTTTTTTGCTAACCTTTCCCATTCCATTGGGAAGTTTGCATAATTTTGGGGGATTTTGAAGGTAAGGTAGGCACATGGGTTCCCAGCGTTGGGACCAGGTACTCAGTGCCTTTTAATTAGGAAATTTAATCCACTTCAATTCATAGAAAAATAGATTTCAGGTAGAAAGGGACCCACACCCCTCAGGAGACTGAGGCAACAGAGAGATTGTGACAGGTTTAGTTCACATAGCTAGAAAATGTTTAAATCAGGATTTGAACTCAGGTCTTCTGACTTCAAGCCGAGTAGCCATACCGACTACATTCAACAAATAATTTAAGGCAGGAAGATACAGAAGACAAAAATGAAACAATCCCTACACCAAGGAACTTGCATTCTACCCACAGGATGCAACATGGCAGACGATTAAATATTTAAAATAGAAAGAGTAATAGAAAGAAATTTCAGGAGAAGGAGAGCATTCACTGGGGCTCAGGAAGACCTCCTGTGGTAAGTGGCATCAGGACTGTGCTTTAGAAAGGGAGGAATGTTCATATTAGGAGAGGGTCCTCACCAGTCATCCTAAAAGAGGCTCTCTGCTTACGCCCTGCCAGTGTTTATCTGCCAAGCTTCCTCTGCCCCTTTTTTCCTCTCTTCCTATGGGCCCCTATGGAAGCTAAACAGGGTCCAGAGACCAGCAAGCCAAATAGCCAAGCATTTAATGAGATAATGTATTTGAAGCACTTTGTAGACCTTTAAAGATGTTGTCGTTGTTGTTATGGAAAAGGCTGGAGAATAGGCCCTGGGAGAGCAGTAGGGGCTGTTGAACCCAGAGAAGGGAGGGCCATGGGTTTCCCTGAATAACTAGAAAGGGTCTTTATTATAATAAGCTGCTATCCCTCTCCTCAGAGCAAAGAGCAGTAGGAAACGATAAGCCGACTGGATTGATTTTTAAAATGGCAGCAAGAAGAAGTTGGGTTAGACCTAAAGAGGCTTCCCAGCTGTGAGGAAGATGATTTTCCCTCAAGAGGTTCTGGGGATCTTTGTCCGAGTAGGTTTGCAAATCTAAAAATTAATAGCCACCTTCTTGAACAGAGACTGGAGAGAGGACTTCTAGTCTAGCTCTAAGGACCTAGGATTCAATGAAGGAACACCTGTACCTGCAGAGTCGGGAAAAGGGGGAGTCATCCGACCTAGTTTCCTCCTTTCTCTTTCCTTCCTCCCCCACCTTCCTCCGCCCCCTGTCACCCCGGGCAACCTCGGCTCTGCCCCTTTAAACAGAGGTTTCCTGTCCAGCCAGCTGCGAGATGCCTAGATGGACAGGGCGAGAGGGGGAGCTCTGTCTCTCTGTCCCTCCCCTCTCAACCCTCCCTCCCTTCCTCCTGGCTCTCTGTCTCCCTCCCTCTTTCTCCTCGGAAGCTGAAGAGCCGGTGAGGCTGTGGAAACAGCAGAAGCAGAAGCAGCAGCAGCAGCAGCAGCAGCAGCAGCAGCACCAGCCACCGCCACAGCCGCCGGAGCAGTAGCTGCAGCCCTGCTCTCTCCTTTCCTCTTTCCCTCCTTTCCTCCCTCCCTCCTGTGTTGTGAGTGTGACGCGGGGTGGCAGAGGGAGAAAGAGAGAGATACAGAGAGAGAGAGAGAGACGGTTCTTGGACTTAGCCCGGGAGAGGAGCGAACCCTGTGATCAGTACTCAGGGCTCCGAACTCTGAGACGCCGGGAGCCGAGTGCAGGAAGGGAGGGAGGGAAAGAGCTCAGCAGCCCAGCTGAGGCAGAGCCCTGGGGCAGAGAGCTTTCAGGACGATCCAGGCTCCGGACAGACCCTGGGAGCCACCAGTAGCCAGCAGAGCGCGGGCTCCTGAGCTCTGGGGACCCGAGGGCAGAGCTCGGAGCTGGAGAAGCTAGCAGATAGCCGGTAGCCGTCGACAGACGTCAGTCTCCCGCCAGGGAGCTTTGAACCCTGGGACCAGCGGCGCCGGGAGCCTGGAGAGCAGGGAGCGAGTGAGCGTCCCTCGATCTAATCCGAGGAGCAGCACCCCTTACCCCACCCCCCACTCAGCCCCCCTCCATATCCCTCCCCACTCCTGGACGTGGTTGGGGGCATGTGAGCTGGAAGCCGCGGCAATCTGCAACGATCATCCCGAGGGAGAAGCCCTGCCCCAGCAAAGGACGGAGCTGGAGCCGGAGCCGGGAGAGTAGTAAGTGCACCCTGCCCTGCCCTGCCCTGCCATGCCCTGTCCTCTCACAGCACCACCTCTAAACCTACAGTCCGCTCCTCTCTCCCAGACTAGGTCCTCCCACCGCTTGGCCCGGGCTCGCCCCTCTGAGTCCCTGGTTCCCCCTCAGACACCTGAAGTTTGACAAGCATATTTGCATGTTTTGGGGGATACCCCAGTTCTTGCCTCTACCGAGTTGCCATCTGCTTGTAAAGTTTTCTAGGGTACCCAGCCGTCCCCAGAAGTGGTGTCTATCCCCACCTCTCTGCCCCTCAGGCAGTGCCAGTTCTAGATACAGTGCTCACTGTGGTCAGACCCTAGTTCTCGGTCCCTGGAGAGAGGGAGGCGAGAAGGCTTTGGAGCCGCCTGGTTGGGGGGGGGAGGGTTGTGTGCGGAGATGGAGAAGGGAAACAAGGCAGCGAGCTCAGTCTCTCTATGTCTCCCTGACTCCCCCCATCTGCCTAGCGTCTGTCTGGCTTCTCTTCTTTGCCTGATAACTGACCCGGGCCCCTGTCTCGCCAACCAGTCTGTGGGGCTCAATCACAGTGATTTCCAACGGGAAGAGGTGATGTGTGTGTGTGTGTGTGTGTGTGTGTGTGTGTGTGTATGTGTGTGTGTGTATGTGTAGTGTATTCGTGAAGGGAGGGGGCGGGTTTATGTGACATACCCCCCCACAACCCCCAGGAATTGTCCCTAGATACTGGGATATCAATCCAACCCTTCCCTCTCTGCTCACCCCCTCCCTTCCTTCCCACCCCAATCCAATCCTAGGTTCATTCCCAAGAGGAGATGGGGGAGGCGGCATCCTGTTTGTGTCTTAATTCTGCTGTTCCTCTCAAGCTTTCCCCCCACCCTGCACTGGCAACCCCCCCACCCCCAATTATTCTTTAATTCAGGGATACACGAGGTGAATTTTCTTGTTCTGATCTTGCAAAATAAAAGTCTAGGGAAGGGGATAGTCCCATTCCCAGCGGCTCGCCATTGTTTTCATACAAAGTGTATTCAACATATAAATACACACACCACACACGTGTCCCTGGCTGGATCTGCCCAGAGGTTGGGGGATTCTCCCACTGGCTAGTCTGCATTCTCCCTCTGCTGCTCATCTTGGGGATGGGGTAGGCATAGGAAGATGTCGTGGAGTTGTGGAGTGTGCTTGTACCGTTGTCCATGGGGCAGAGCAGGGGAATGAGTTTTGAATTTAGGGGAGGCAGCTTTCTGGGAAGACCCTGCGCTCTGCAGACCGGGTGGTTCCGGCTCCAGACCCCAAAGGAATTGGCAGTGGCTTCAGAATTCCGCCAGACCTCTTGGCAAAGGCCCCCACGACATCAGTCTAGGGAGGAAGCTGGAAGTTTTCCTGGGAAGTTTTGCTTTTTCTCCGTGAGAATTTCCGGGCAGAGTCAGGGTGACCCACAGAGACAGAGATAGAGAGAAAAAGACACGGACGCACACACAGAGAGAAAGAACAGACAAAGACAGAGACACTAAGACAGTACTGGTGTTGTGGGATCTCCCAGGGGCTGTAGGAAACTAGGAGAACGAAGGGGCCCTCTTGCCTGCGGGGCTGAAGGGAAGGCATTGATTTAATTGCTGCTTTGATTTTTCAGACACCCTGGGCCTCCCCTTTCTTTGTGATGGGGAGCCCACTGACCAAGCTCTGGAATTCTAGATCTGAATCCCACTCCCTGACCTTGGGCAAGTACCTCTTGGGGACCTCAGCTTTCCACTGGAGAAACAGGGAGTCAGCCTGCCTTCTTTTAAACTCAGAATATTATGAAGAGGTCAGAGCTAGCGGTTCAGACTTAGTAGCTGCAGGAGGACAAAGATACTGTCTCCTTACTGATTGTGGGCAATCTGAAACGACTAACTTTGGGCATGAGATTAATTAGTACAAATACTGGACTTCAAAGAAGAGAGAATAAGTATTCAAGTACCAGATCCTGTGTTTAGGCTCACCTTACTGCCTCCTTTCGGGTTTTTTTTTTTTTGGTTCTTTGGCTGGTTTTAATGAAAGGAACTTTCTACTCACTCCACCCTTCCCTCCATCCCTCCCTGGTGGGGCCCTCTCCACCCAGCCCAATCTGTCTGGTGGAAGAAAAACTCAGGACCTCTTCCCCAGTGCATAGTTTTCTTGGCATCAGGCTCCAGGATTGATGTGCTTTTATGTGTCAGTGGTGTTTGGTGAATTTCCTGAGAGAGATGGAACCCCAGATGTCTTGGGCCCTGAGGAAGAGTCACCAGGGAAGGGTTAAGCCTCTTCCTCCTGGGTGTCTGCCCCCTAGGCTGTATTTATATTGCTTACTGTTTAGGAACCTCCCACTGCTATAAATAGGGGAAAATGGAAGGAGCTTGGGGGAATAATAATAATAATAATAAATGCTATATAGTACTTTTCATGTGCCTGTAAGTGCCTTACAGTTATTATCTTATTTGATCCTCACAACAGCCCTGGGAGAAAGGTGCCATTATTATCTCCATTTTACTGGTAAGGAAACTGAGGCAAACAAGTGATTTGCCCAAAGTAACACAGCTATTGTTTGAGGCTAGATTTGAACTCAGGTCTTCCTGACTCCAGCCTCAGTGGTCTTTGTCACCTAGATGACCCCTAAATGCCCCAGCCTGGGAGTATTTAATAGGTTTGGAGGAAAATGTTAATCTTCTCTTTTTTTCATCCATGCATGGTTAGAGATATTGTAGGAATGCGCTATTGAATTAAAAGCTCTGGAAATAGGTAGGTCAGACTAGCAGAGAGATGGGAGACTGCTGAAGAAGAACAAGATCGACTCTGGGTCTTGCTCATCTGGAAGTCAGGATTCTCGTCCTGACTCTTTTCCTTATAATTGTGTGACCTTGAGCAAGTCACTTGAATACTTTAAATCTTTTTTCCTAGAGATATTATTTGCATTACTACCTTTATAAAATTGTGAGGATAATGCCTTGTAAATTAAAAAGAAACTTAGGTTTAAATACCACTTGAACTTGCTGTTTTGTGAAAATTGGTGTAATTTAACTCTGTGACCCTCAGTATCCTCTTCTCAGAAAAAAGAGGGGGCATGGAAATAGATAATATCTGTGATATATTTATTTAGCTCTCTGGGATGTTAGGAGGCTCAATTAAAATAGTTTGTGTAAAGTACATTGCAAACCTTAAAAGTGCTTTATGAATGTTAGTCTCTGGAAGAGAAATGTGAGTTGTTTATTATTATTATGTCCTCTGAACAGTGAGAGTAAACTTTTCTATTCCTTCCTAATTCCCCTCCCCAAACGATTGCTACTTGAAAATACTTAAGAAAACCAGCAGCAGTTTTCACCAGAATTTCAATCACAATTGCCCAATCTTCTCTTTCTCAAAAAGGTGTCTCCCATTATACATCCTCCATTCCTTCTAAAATCTTTGTATTCCCAAACTTGGGCCTTTTCTGTGCTGTCAAAGCAGCCTTCATTAAGCACCTACTAGATGCAGGGCACTGGGACCTCTGAGTCTAGAAGAGCTGGCTTCAAATCCAGACTTTGGCACATGATAGTTTTTTGACCCTAGATAGGTCACTGAGCTTCTTGGAGCCTCAGGCAATCCTTTAAAACTAATGCTAAAATGCTCATCTGTGTTGGTAGAACCTCTTCACTTTTAATTTTCCATACAGAAGAATTCACTGGTCTTAAAAAAAAATGGGGCAGGTATTAGGCCAAGCCTTGGACACTGAGTTCTATAGAGAAATGTGTTAGACCAGCCACTCTCCTGTGCCAGTTGGAAAATAGGGGCAGGGCAGAGAGTAGGACAATACATAAGCTTACATTTTAGCACATAAGAAATATAGTAAAGTGCTATGTGTATTTAGCTGAAGGGAGAGAGAACCTTTGGGGAAAGGACATCAGGAAAAATTTCATGGAGGAATTGGCATTTAAGCCAGATGCTGAAGAATAGGCAGGATTTCAATAGGCAGAGATTTAGGGAGAGGACATTCTAGACTGAAAACAGCATTAGCAAAGATGCAGAGGTGGGAAACTAGCCAGTAGTCTTTGGCCCACTTGCCTTTCAGATATATACTGGAACTCAGGGATGGGTTGGCATATTCCCAATTCTGTCCCCTGTATTGTGAGTGGCGTAAGGCATTTCCCTCTCTCTAAGTCCCCTTCCCCCCACCATTTATATGATTCTTTTTCCCCCTAATGGGGAAACTAGCCTTAACATTTCTCAAGGCAGCTAAGTGAATGAGTGAGAAATCAATCAGCATTCACTGGGCACCTACTATGTACCCAGTATTGTGATGGGGTATGTGTGTGTGTGTGTGTGTGTGTGTGTGTAGGGGAATGGTACAAGAGATACAAGTCTCTGACTCCTTACTCTGTAAGAGCTGACATGCTGATTGAGTCCTTTCCAGGACTCAAGTTTGACATGGTACTTTGAGATGGACATTGGGAGGCTGGCCTGAAGTTGGCGCTTACTTGGGGAGGAGAATACCAATAGAACAGGACCTTTTCACTCCACAACCACCATCTCCTCACCCCCATTCAGGGGTGAGGCCATATGTTTGAAAAGAGCTGTGTTGGAAGGGCCGGCTTCGGGAGCTGGGAGCTCAGTAAATCGTGCTTTGAATGGAGTTATTTTTGTGTTCACTGTTTGCTTAAGAGGGCCTGCTCCTGCCTGAACTCGTTGCATTCACACTCTGCTGGTCCCCTTCCTGGAATCTGGCCTTCTTAACTCGGGTGATGGTCATGGTGCCTGCCAGGGGGTTGAGAATAAGGGCCCAGAGGAGACTTGCTCTGTGCTCCCCTTCCTCTCCTTTAGCCCCATTGGTGAAGATCCAGTGTTTAAAGAATTGAGCCTTCTCTTAAGCCAGCCCATTCCCACATCTTTTGTGGGTGTGGGGTAGGGGAGAGGCAGTGACATTCCTGACTGGTCCCTGGGCTGAGGTCTTTGCATTGTAGCTCTCCCATGTTCCTTCCTCTCTATTACCCTTACCCACCACAAACTAAACTATTCCTCACAGGTCAAGTAGCTAACAAAATCGTTGGATGGATTTTCTTTTTTTTTTGTTTAATTTTTATTAATATATTTGATTTTAACATTACCTTCATTTCCCAATATATCACTTCTCTTCCCCTTCCTAGAACCATCTCTCTTAATGAAGAAGAAAAAAGAAGAAAAAAGTTCATCCAAACTATCTAATACGTTGACCAAGTCCATACCCATTGTCCCTTCATCTCTACAAAGAAGGGAGAGAGATGCTCTCTGATCTCTTCTTTGGGGACCTAGCTTCCTCATATAACGTTCAGCTTCAATTGTCCTTTCCACTTATGTTGTTTAATAGTCACTGGGTATGTTGATTTTCTGGATACACTTCATTTTTTCATCAGTTTATTGAAGTCTTTGTTTTTCTGTCGTCTCCTTATTTCTTTCTTCCAGCACAGTAACGTGTGGTTACATTTACATGTCACACTTCCTTAGCTGTTCCCCAATCCATGGGCATCTACTTCGTTTCTAGTTCTTTGCTACTTTGAAAAGTGCTGCTATAAATATTTTGATGAGACCTTTCCATTTGTCACTGACTTCCTTGGTGGGGGGGGGGGGTGCCTGGCACTGGGAATTCTGGGTCAAAAGATTTGGACGTTTTAGTCACTTTCTTAGCATATTTCCAAATTGCTTTCCAGAATGGTTGGACCAACTGGCCACTCTACCAACAGCGCATTAGTATGCCAAACTGATTGCTTCGGTTGGATAATAGGGGTTGGCAAAAGGGCCCTAAAGCACTACTTGGCTCCTCTGGATTGAATGCGTATCCTTAGCTGGAAGTCAGAGTTCATAAAAATCATAAGATATTAAAGCCCAAAGGGATCTTAGAGGTGATCTAATCTAACACTCTTATTTTTATAGAAGATGAAATTGAGTCCTAGAGAAGTCAGGTGATTGGCCTGAGATAACATCTAGAAAAAATAACAGCCAAGATTTGAACCTGGGCCTTTTGACTTCAAACCCAAGGTTCCTTCCATTATAACACACTGTTATTATATTATGAAATATTGTATATTAACTATATAAAATATTGTATATGAAATTCTCTGTCTTTATCCTGGTTATGGTATCCTGGTGGTGTGGTACTTCCTTTCTAGGGTTAGAGGCATCCTTCCTTCTCCCTGCCTCCTGACCCTCATCCCGACATTAGGTAAAGGGTTTTCTCACAGCATCTGTTCTCTTTAATTCCAGCCCTGCCTAGTTTGGCTAACCTTTGCTTAACATGTATCTTAGTGACCCCCCCACCCCTCTTCTGGACTTTCCACCCCTAGGGTGAATAGGACCTGGCTCTCCTCAAGTTCAGAAAGTCTCCTACACTCACTAACTTCCTTTTTCTCATATGAGCTCCCTCTGCCCAATTCCCAGGAGTGTGTAGGGCAGAGTTCTAAACAGTCTCTGTTCTGCCATTGGTTGGTTTAGAGAGAGTCTGGCAAAGAAGATAGAGAGAAGGCAACAGCTGTAACTCTTCTCTCTTCCCAGATTCTTCCTCTTAGAAGAGAAAGCATGAGCCAAGGGGAGTAAGATTAAGAGGAAGTCACCAGGGATAGACACTGCCTCCTCTCTGTGGGTAAACTCATGGGCTTGAATAACACAAGGTTTTTCTTGCCATGCCATACCATTCAGAGTAAGTCACTTCACCTTTCAAATATTTTTCCAAAGGACGAATCCTTTGTGGGAGGGACAGAGGTGGTACAGAACAGGGCGAGAAGGGAGACTGAGGCACTGGATGGTGAGCTGACATGCTACGAAGTCAGGGTCAAGACTTAACCCCATGAAGTCAGGTTGGGGATGAGGAAAGGGAGGAAAGGAGAAAGAAGTAGAGGACAGGATTTCCAACTGCTTCCTTTCTTCCCAGACAATATTCTTTCTCTTCCACCCTATCATCCCCTTAGCTCCCCCTGGGAGATTTGATACCCTCAATTAAATCTGGAATTCTGGTCCCTTGATACCTGTGTTCAGACTCTTCTGCTCAATGGCCTTAGCATTTAAATGGCCTTCTGCAGTGTGTGTGGGATGGGTAGCCACCACACACTGCCCCCCCAAAAAAAAACATTGTTCTACTGTGTTTGCTGGGGACATGTGCACAGCTTAGGTTTTAGTGACAGCCCTGGAGAGGGAAGGAAAGGAAAGAGGAAGTGTCAGTAAGGGGGAAGGGACAGGACTAGACGGCCTCACTCCCTTTACCATTATTGGTTTATAATCTCTGCCAGACTTCTGGCTCCTCTTGGGACATTGGGGGCAGAGTTTGCAGTGTTCTTTTCTCTGGGCTGGACCAAACCCCAACCCCCACCCCCAATTGCTGTGCTTAGAATGGAATGTGCTGTATGTGGAATGGGATGGAGTGAGAAATAAAACACTGTCCTGTCCTATTCCCCAACCAGTTCAGGAAGGAAACCACTGCCTCCAGGGCTGTGGCACAGCTGGCAGCCCCCCACCCCTGCAAAAAAAAAAAAAAGAGAGACTCCGGTTACCTGCCTTTTGGGAGACAAGAGCAAAGAAGGTGCCTCTCAGCATCACCAGGGTTGAAGTGGGCAGTAAGACTCATCACAGAAAAGGGACAGAAGGTAAAGAAATTTTAGGTACCCTTACTCAGTAGCTGAACAATACCTAGTTTAGGTAACTCTTTTAAACTTTCAAAGGAGGTCAGTATAATTAAATATAAATGTGTGTTTTATGATGACTTTTGATTTTCTGTTACAATCATTTCCCACTCCCTCACTTCAGGTTGAACCCTCTCCGCACTTTATGACAAAGAAAAACAATTAAAGCAAAAATCTGATATATAGATGCCTGAAAACATGTACACTATTCTTTTCTAGTAGCCTTCCCCATCTTTGCCAGGAGGGAGGAGGTAGATTTCATTATCTCCTCCCATTGGACCATGATTGCTTTTTCTATTGCTTACAGTTCAACTTCCTTTTGGTTATCTTTTCATTTGGGTTGTTGTAACCATTTATCATATTCTTTTGCTCTGGCTTATTTTACTCTGTATCAGTCTATAAAAATCTTACCATCTTTCTCGGGATTTGGCATTTCTTGGTGCATAATAATAATTGTTACTTTCATATACCATTTTCCAGCCATTCTCCAATTGATGGTCACTCCTTTTGTTTTCAACTAGTTTCTGGTTTTGACCTCTTTGTGGAAATAGATATGTCTAGTAGTAAGAATATCAGTGTAATTTCATTGACTGGGTAGAAAGTGGAGTTGGGAGGATGGGGTGAGGTTGTGATGGGGGGATTTTTATAGCAGATGACATATTTCCCCCTTCTTTCCTGGTCATTTAGGGGCTTAGAATCACAAGGGTGGTGGTCTTTTTATTCAGTCAGAGATTTATTCATCTTTTTAAAAATACATTTTAAAAAATTCAATGTGATTGAAATATTTTGTTTTAATATCACCTGCATTTCCCCACTGTATTTCTTGCCCTACTCCCTCTCTGTATCATAATGGAAGAAGAAAGAGGTGGAAAAGGGAAAATTTCAGTGAAACTGATACATCAGGGGGGAGCTAGATGACACAGTGGATAGAATGCTGGCCTTGAAGTTAGGAAGACCTGAGTTCAAATCCAGCCCCAGACACTTGCTACATGACCCTGGGCAAGTCACTTAACCCTCAGTTTCCTTATCTGTAAAATGAAATGGAAATGTCAAACAACTCCAGTATCTTTGCCAAGAAAACCTTAAATGGGGTCACAAAGAGTCCAACACAACTAATCAACCAAAAAAAACCCACCACCCCAATGTAACAACTGAGTTATCTAATGTCCCCCATAGCCTCTAATCATAGCCTCTGTTAAAAAAAAATTTTAATGGAGGAAGGTAGAGAAAGAGGTCCTTTTCTTATTTCTTCATTGGGGTCGAGCTTGGCCATTATAAATTTCCCACATGCAGTTTTGATTTATTGTTGTTTCCATTTGCATTGTTTTAGTCATAATGTGTTTCTGCTTCCTTCACTTTGGATCAATTAATATGTCTTACCTTGCTTCTCTGTATTCATTGTCTTCATTGTTTCTTTCAGCACATTAATATTCCATAACATTCATGTACCACGAATGTCCTGTGTTCCTTTGTCCTTTCCTTCCTTTCTCCATCCCCATCCCAACTTCATGGGGTTGAGTTTTGATTCTCTCCTTTCTGGTAGTCAGTCAACTAACCACTCAGTGCCTCAGTTTCCCTTCTTGTCTTGTTCTGTCCCACCTCCCTCCCTCCCACAAATGACTCAGTCTTTGGAAGAATTCATTATTTTTGGTGATGCTCTTCCATTCTGGGTCCCTAACATTAAATCAAGGGCGTGGACCAAGAGGGAAGGAAGTGCTCTCTCCCAGGAGATCCCGAAGAATTCTCTGTCACAGATTCCTATTGTCACTTTCTACCCCACTGATATAGTGGATAAAACAATTGATGCAGCTTAGCTTTGACTCTAGAGGTATATGTACATGTGTGTGTGTGTGTGTGTGTGTGTGTGTGTGTGTGTGTGTGTATGTATGGGGAGGGGAGGATCATAGGCTTGGAGTTGGAAGGAACTTTGAGGTCCTCTCAACCCCCTCATTTTACAAATAAGGAAACTGAGGCCAAGTACTAAAAGTAGTATTTGAATTTTCATCCTCTGACTCCAAATTTATTGATTTTTACTGTATCTAAAGTGCTAAAGAGTGGTTGAAAGGAAGCTATAGAGATTTTTACAGACAGGTGGTGTGAGTTGTGGGAAATGTTAATAGGAGTATTTTTTTAATTTTTAAATCTATTTATTTTTAGTTTTCAGCATTCACTTTTATAAGATTTTGAGTTCTAAATTTTTCTTCCTCCCTCCCTGCCAAAACAGTGTGCATTCTGATATAGGCCATACATGTACAATCATATTAAACATATTTCCACATTAGTCATGTTGTGAAAGAAGGATCAGAACATAAAGGAAAAACCATGAGAAAGAAAGAACAAAAAAAAAGAGAGAGAGAAAATAGTATGCTTCAATGTGCATTCAGACTCCATAGTTCTTTCTCTGGATATGCATAGCATTTTCCATCATGAGTCTTTTGGAATTATCTTAAATCATTGTATTGCTGAAAAGAGTGAAGTCTATCAAAGTTGGGCATCATACAATGTTGCTGTTACTGTGTACAATGTTCTCCTGGTTTAATGGGAGTATTTATGAAAAGACCTATTGAGGAAAAACTGAATCAAAGGCAAAAGCTTACTTGGATTCCCCTTTCCTTTTGTTTTTTCTTTCTTTTTTTTTTTTAAATTGGTTAATGGTCTGTACCTACACACCATGGGTTTGCCTTGAAAAAACTCTATATATCCTTCTGGGGAAAGAAACAAAGAACAATTCTCCCCACTTTGCAGATGGAGTCACATAAGTCCAGAGAGAGAAAACTATTTGTCTGATGTTACCTACCCAATCCAGAGTACAGATCTTTTGACTCCAAGCCTATACCTCTTTCTTAGAGTTTAGGTGTCAGTCTATTCTTTAGTTGAAGGCCACTAATGTTGGTTAAAGAACAGTTAGCTAGGTGGCACAGTGGATAGAGCACTGGCCCTGAGTCAGGAAGACCTAAGTTCAAATCCAACCTCAGATACTTTCAACTATGTGACTCTGGGCAAGTCTCTATGTTTGCCTCAGTTTCTTTACCTGTAAAATGAATTGGAGAAGGAAATAGCAAACCGCCCTATATTTTTGCCAAGAAAACCCCAAATGGAGTCACAAAGAGATGGACATGACTGAAAAATAATTCAACTACAAAAGTATCTGCCAAACAACCTCTGCCCTGAGAGGGACATTGGGCCCAAAAGAAGAGAAAATATGAGAAGATGGGGAAAGGAGGTCATGGAGTGGGGATGGGGGGGGTGCCCTTATGTGCAACTTCTTAGGATATTTTAGGGTTTTTAATTCCAATATCATGGTGGGCGGCATTCTGGATGTGTGGAAGTGGGATGAATGCTACCCCACCCTGGGGGTAGCTAGGTGGTATGGTAGCTAGAGTACTGAGACTAGAGTCAGGAAGACCAATGTTCATATATGGCCTCAGACTTACCAGCTGTGTGATTGTGAGCAAGTCACTTAACCTCTGTTTGCCTCGGTTTCGTCTTCTGTAAAATGGGAATAATGATAGCACCTACCTCACAGGGTGGTGGTGAGGATCAAATGAGATATTTAATAATCATAATGCTTAGTATAGTGCTTAGAACACAGTAAGTAGTATATAAATGTTAAATTTATTATTATCATTATTATTATTGCAGTTCTTATGAATGCTAATCTGCTTAGTACCTCCATCCTCCTTTGCCTCCTTTTTTTCCCACCTGCTTAAGGAGCCCTTGGAATATCTCTTCAGGGATCTCTCTCGAATAGGTGAAAGGGAAGGGCTGGAGAGGTAATGAAGGGGTTAAAGGCAGGGGCTACTAAGGCCTGCTGGGTTATCCTGACTGAGGGCTGGGAGTCTGCCCTGGAATGTAGCTGGGGAGGAGTGGGGGGAGGGAGGCCACTCCCTGGAGAGCCTCTCCTCTTATCTTTTGTTTGGAACAATAGCTCTCCTGGCTTATTGTCTTTAACCTTCTTACCTCTGTTTTGAGCTGGGGAAGGAAGGGGAAGAATGTAGAAATGGAGGAAGAGGCCTGCTAGTCTTCACCCTGAGGGCACCCACTCCAGAGAACCTCTTTGGAGGATATCTTTTGGGAGGTTGAGGGAGGGAGGGGGAAGCTCCAACCAGAGGGGCCTGGAGTCGAGTCTGGGCTGGGTGAATATGGTGGGGGATGGGGGAAAGAAATGGGAGCCTGAGGGGTGGGGGTTGGGAGAGACTATCCCTCATATGAATGGGATGGGAGGGCCTGGAGGAGGAAGAATTGCACCTGTGACCATTGTAAACCCCTGCCTCCCCCTTTCCCCATCCCTCCTCTGCTGCCAGGCTCCTTTTCTGTGAAGAACCATGTTTGATTCTCTTTTTGAAGGTGCCCTGTCCTGGGGGAGAGGAGCCCATCTCAGAGAAGGTGGAAACTGTCCACTGTGCGGAAAAGAGGAGAAACTAGGGGGATGAGTTTCATTCATTTTGCCTAGACCTCCGAGCCCACACTTGGGAGAGATAAAAGCGGGTGCAGATCTGGTGCTTTTGGGTTACAAAACGGCACTTGCCTTATTTCCTTTGGTCCTCATGATTGTCATGTAGATTGAATGTTGGACAAATGGAAACAGGTTTAGAAAAGACTTAACCAGCACTGCCTGGTTGACCCTCAAGCCCACCTTCTGAGCCTACAGTGAAACTTCCTCTGATGCCCCCTCCTGCCATCACTACTTTTCCCAACCTACATGCACAGCAGGCCTTGAAACTAGAGAGGATGTTAGAGCTCTGAAACTGAGGCCTCAAGTGGTTAAATGACCTCCACCTAGGGCAGAGGAAGGGAACCTTCAGCCTCAAGTCCACATGTGGCCCTCTAGGTCCTCAAGTGCCACCTTTTGACTGCATCCAAACTTCACAGAAAGGAAGCCGCAGGTTCCGCACTCCTAACTAGGGCTTTCCTAGGAACTTAGGTGGCACAGTGGATAGGTAGGGCTCTAGGTCAGGAATCAGGAAAACCTGAGTTCAAATTTGTCCTCAGACACTTACTAGTTTTTGTCTTCCTTAGTTCCCTCAACTGTAAAATGAGATATTGGGACCTACCTCCCAGGGTTGTTGTGAGATCAAATGAGATAATATTTGTAAAGCACTTGGCAAACAGTAGGTGCTTAATAAACACCCTTCAGTGAGACCGAAGGTGTACATGTTGCTAGGGTAAGGAGTTCTTTTCTGTCCCATTCTAGGCAGGCAGTTAGGAAAAGTTCTATGGTCCCCAGGTCAGGTTTCCTCCCCTCCTACTCTACCACCCTACTCCATGCTCCTTGGTGTCTTATCATCTACCTACTGGCTCCCAAATTTGTAGACTGATAGGCCCTTAAGAACACCCTCATTTCATTGTATTTTTTTTTATCAGAACCATGATACCATCATTGTTGCAATCCTAAACTCCAGATGAGAAACTTTATACCAGTGGGGAGCATCACCTTCCCAGCAGTCTTAGACAGCTGAAGAAGCCTTGAGAGATGTAGTAGACTTTCCCAGGATCAACCAGCCGGTCTGTAGGAGACTTCAGGCCAGGCCTTCCTGACTCCAAGGACAGGCTTGCTTCTCTAAATCCCTCCCTCTATAGACCAGGAGGAGATTGAGCCTTGAGAAGGGAACTGATTTGCCTAAAGTCACCCAAGTATTTAGCCATCCAGCTGAGATTTGAACCCAGATCTCCAGACTACTATCTCTAATAAACAGCAGCCTTCCTCAAACAAAAACCTTTGGTTGGAGGTGGCTGGACCTCCTGGTGCTGGAGGGAAGAGGTCTGGTGGGCTTAAAGTGAGGATTCAGAAATCTTCATTCAGGGCTGGCCTAAGGCAAAATTGTGGGGGCGACAATGAATGACCCTCACTCAAACTAACTGTTCCTTCTTCCCAGGGGTGAGCTGAAGTGAGCAGAGATCCAATTATTAAAATTTCAGGGTCACCTCAGAAACGGGCAAATGCTCAAAATCTGGGCTTGACTTGTGTTTTTGTTGATTACCAAGACTAAGTCTTGAAGAGATGTGTCCCCACCAGCCTCCCCCAGCCCCCTGCTTAGACATTTACTGGAGTACTATCACCTTTTCCCATGCGCAGCAGACCTACCCTTCTAGTCAGTCAGTAATCAATAAACGTTTGTTTGGGGCCTACTCTTTCTGGCTCTGGGCTAAACTCTTCCACAATCTTTACCTTTTGCCCTTGGAGTGAAATTTGTCACTTTTCCTCTGGTTCGGATCTCTCTAATTAAAGGGGGGCAGGGGTTATAGTTTAATGATAGCATTCACATATTATTTGCATTTTAAAGGAACCTTCTAGACCAGGATCTTTAACCCAAGAGATTAACTCTTTGGGAAGAAGTTGTTATCATTTGGTAGATTAGTCTGATAGAGGTTATACTTGGGGCCCAAGGGAGGAAGTCTACATGTTACCCTTAAAATCACAGCCTGGAGAGTATGGTGAATTGAAAAGAGGCTTGATTTGAAAGACCCAGGTGGGAATCCTGAGGCTGATATTAGCTGTGTGGTCTTGGGCAAATGAGTACATTTTTCTAGGCCTCAGTTTCCTCAATTGTCAAATGAGAAGATGAGACTGAAAGATTCCTGAAGTATCTTCCAGGTTTAACAAGAATCGATAATGGGGGCAGCTAGGTGGCAAAGTGTGTAGAACACTGGCCCTGGATTCAGGAGAACCTGAATTCAAATCTGGCCTCAGACACATGGCACTTACAAGCTGTGTGACCCTGGGCAAGTCACTTAAACCTATTGCCTAGCAAAAAAAAAAAAAAGAGTCGATAATGCTTTCCGTGGTGATATTGGCCATTTTCCCCCTACCCCACCCTGTAAGCCTCCCCCAACTATAGCTACCAATGAAGTTTGTTTCTGAAGACTTCTGTATAATTAAGATCATGTTCCTCATACTGAGGTAGGAGTTTCCTTTGAAACTCCTCTCTCTTAGAGACTTTTGGGTTGAGCTAAGTGTGTCAAAGACAGATTAGAGGAATGAAAGGATAGGGGATCTAAATGGGAAGAAGTTTCAGGCTTGAATACCCCAAAGAACTTGGGCATGTGTGTGTGGCTGAGTATGTCAGAGCATCTTATGTTTTATTATATGTTAGCGTGTTCCTGGCTGTCCATACCAACATCATGGCATAGTGGGAAGTGTTGTATTTGGAGTAAGAGAGAAATATAGGTTCGAATCTTATCACTTACTAGTCATATTTTCTGGGCAAACCACTGAAATGGTTTGAGTTTCAGTTTCTTCAACTGTAAAATGGGGCTGATGATACCTTTGTAGTATCTACCTTTCAGGGTTGTTGTATGGTTCAGATAAGATGATGTTTCTAAGCTCCCCAGGGCTCTATAAATGTCAGCTAATATTGCTACGTAAAGAGGTTTCCTAGCCTAGTGGAAAGAGCCCAGGCAAGAGACCTCTGCATTCCAATCCAAGCTGACCCTTTATAGGCATATAATTCAGAGCAAGTAACAATTTCTACGAGCCTCAGTTTTCTCTTCAGTAAAATGGGAATGGTGATATTTGTGTTACCTGCCTCACCAGCTTGTGGACAAAGTGTTTTGTAAACCTTTTATTATTCCTCTTATGTGTGTGGTCTCATGCTGGTGTGCAAGATTATATACGATGGGTACTGCCCATTTGGAACACCTGGCTCCAGGGTGATGGTGGAAGCAAGAACGTGCAACAGCAGCAGTTCGGGTTGGGGGAGTGGGCAGTGGTAGTGGGGCCTGATTCCCAGGACCAACTGTGAATTAACTCAACTGGCTGCTAAATGCCTTTGCTGGTTCTCTGCCCTGTCTGTCCCCCTCCCCTTCCGTCCCCTCCCTTCGATGCCCTCCTGAAAATAAACAACTGTGTCAACAGCAGGGTGATTGTGCGTCTCCTACTGGCCCGGCTGCCAGGACTGGGCAGGTGTTGGTGGAGGCTGCCAAAGGCCCATGCTGGGAGCCAGGGCTGGGCTGGGGCTGTGGGAGCCGCAGGATAAACAAGGCCGCACACATGGAGGCAGGCAGACAGGCAAGCTAGGAGGGGAGAGAGAACAGGTGTCTCAGGAACCTTGGATACACAAAGAGCCTCTTGTCTCCTCCCCAGCAGCCGGGATAGCCACCCCCCCCTTCCTCCTTACCCCAGGCCCAGGCCCAGTGACCAGGTCATCGGTGAGGGCTTTGGGAACAATAAGGGAGTTGGCTCTCTCCCTACCCCTGTCCCTCCCTTCACTCCCTCCCCTTGACTTGCATTCTTCTTAAGACCAAAATAAAATCCGGTCCCTGCCTATGGAGGCCCGGTGAGGAGAGCTGGGTCAGAAGGCAGGTAATTGGAGGTCTAACCTGATTGACTAATAGGCTTTGTGACCTTAGATGAATCATTTAACCTTTTGGGGCCTCAGCTTCCCCATTGATATGTAAGCAATCAACCCGCAGAGGTCCTAAGGAAAGAAATGGGGTGGAAGATAAGACAAGGACCTGGTCTTTTTAAATGGTAGTGGCAGGTCCTAGGCCTAGACATGGTTGAGGGCCCCGGAAAGGATTAGGGTAGGGGGACCTGGTGATGTTAGAGCCTGCATGAGATATTTGCAGGCATATGAGATTCTGGGAGGAAGCCTCAATGTTAGAGCTAGATTTGGGCAGCAAAACTGGACTCATCCTGCATCTGCTGCTATCTGCTCACCTGACTTTGGGCATGGGCCTCAGTTTCCTTGTCTGTAAAATAAGGGAGATGTATTGGATGATGTCTGAGGCCCTTTCCAACTCCACATCACATGATCTAGTCTAACTTCATTTTGCAGATGAGGAAACAGATCTATGGAAAGAAACTGGGGCTAGTTAAAGGGGCTGGCCATTGAAGAAGGATTTGTCTATGCAGTGAGGGCAGACCCAGCTCTTGACACCCCCAACATTTGGAGCATCACCTAGATACCTTCAGTGTCTTCCTCACTCACTCCAATAGCCTATTGTATGATTCAGCTTTCATTCCTTTGAAATAAATGATATCTCAGGTATCTAGAGCGCTTTTAGGCCTTTCCTTATAACAATACTGGGACCAGTGGTGTTTAATAACCAACTCTCTGGGAGGTGGGTGGGGTGGGTAGGGGAGATAGACTACAGGATACACTTTTAAGTTTATTATTTTTCAGTCATTTTTTTAGTCATGCCCAACTTCATGACCTCACTTGGGGTTTTCTTGGCAGAGATACTGGAGTAGTTTGCCATTTCCTTCTCCAGCTCATTTTATAGATGAGGAAACTGAGGCAAACAGGATTAAATGATTTACCCAGGGTCCCATAGCTGCAAGTGGTTGAGGTCACATTTGAACTCAGTTCTCCTGACTTCAGGCTATCCACTGCTCTGCCTAGTGGCCCCTACATTTAAGTTCAACCTGCATTATTAACAATTTCTCCATCACCTTCTTAAGTTGAGACAATCAACAAAGTAATAAATTGAACCTCTAATCCGTAAACTTTGAGAATTTAAATGTCTACACTGCAAATTAAACAGTTGGAGAGCCAGCTCGAACTGACTCCAGCCCCTTGCCTACAAGGCATGTAGTGTAAGTATTGTGGTCCCGATTTTAAAGATGAGGAAACTGAGTCTTGAGAGGTAAGTGACTCATCCATGGCCACACAGCTATAATCATAGTCATAATGATCATAATAAGCATTTATATAATGCTTTAAGGCAAAGTGTTGTACATATGTTATCTCATTAAATCCTCACAACATCCTGTAAGGTAGGTACTGTCATTACCACCATTTTATAGAGAAGGAAAATGAGGTTTAAGGTCATACAACTAGCAAGTTTCTCAGCTAGGATTTGAACTCAGTTCTTCCTGACTCCAAGTTCGCACTGTGGGTTCCAGCCAAGCTTCATCATTCACTGACCTCCAGTGTGACTTTGGGAAATCACTCAACCTTTTTGGACTCAGCTTCCCCACCTGTAACCTGTAGAGACTTATCCTTGTCTCTTCAGAAATACCATGGGGAAGGGCATCATAATCTGTGCCTGTCTCCTTCACAATAGGACTATGAAGAGAGCAGTGGATTTAGAGTCAGGACTCCTAGGTTCAAATCCCAGCTCTGTTTCTTATTTGTATGACCTTGGGTAAGTCCCAGGCTCTCTGATCCTCAATTTTCACATCTGTAAAATGAGTCAGTTGAACTAGATTGCTGGCCTATAACTTCCCCACCCCTGCCCTGAAACTATGAGCCTATAAATCTAACATAATGGACATGAGGGCCCCTGGAGCAGTCAGTTACAGAGCTGCTCCCAGAGCAGGAGGTGAGATAGTTATAGAAATATAGGTGAGTCTGGGCTAACCCTGCCGAGTCTGTGAAGCCAGATGAGAACCCAATGCAATGGCTTCTGCCTTGGGCCTGGGCCAGGCTGTTTATAGCAAGGATTGTTAATGACAGGGAGAGGTCTGAAGAGGCCCGGTAGCTGCCATCCTCTCAGCTCAGGCATCTGTTCTCCAAACATCAGATAGCTGAGGCAGCTGAGACTCTAGTCCCACCCTTCTGACTTGGGTTAAGCCTTCCCAGGGGCCTTAGCATCTTCTCCCCAACAACTGTGTTGGCATTTTGGGGGAATTGTTCTCCTCTTAAGGGAACTAACTCTTCACTCTCAACACCCCCTCCCCACTTCTGAGGCAGCTGAGTCTAATGCGAATCAGTCTTGGTTGGCTCTGCCACTGACTTGCTGTGTGCTCTCAGACAAGCCTCTCACCCTCTCTGAATTTCGGATTTCCCATCTTTACTATGGAGACACTCATTTTAGTTCTTCCTGAGAGGGAGTAAGTTGCAAGTGCTAGGAAAATGCAGATGAGACCGAGGATTATTGTTATTTTGAGATTTTTTTCACTCTGGCTTCAAAACTACTTGGTATCCTTTATATTTGCAAAAGGCTTTGTTGTTTTCAGAATATTTTCTTATTTCAGTCCTGTGAGAAAGGCAGCTTAGAAAACAGAGACCTAGAAAAGCTAAGTCACTTGCCCATTGTCTCAAAGCTTGTTAAACACAGCAGGGGGAGGGATGGAACCCAGATCTCCTGATACCAAGTCCAGCACCTTAAAAAGAAAAAAAATAAATAAATAATTTTAAATTACTATTTTTTTTAAATGTCTGTATCACTTCCCAGTGATTCCTCTCTCCTCCACCCTCACAAGTCAAGTGAAACAAATGAACCCATCAGCCATGCCTGAAAATGTCCATCTCATTCAGAACCTATAGCCCACCTCCTCTCAGATGTTTCAGTGTCAATCATCTGAAATCATAATTGGTCACTTCAGTCAGACAACAAGCATTTATGAAATGCCTCCTATGTTCCAAGCGCTGCACTAAACTCTGGGGTTACGTAGAAATACAAAAAGCTACTCCCTTCTCTCCAAGCTCACCATCTAGTGGGGGGAGAAATCATGCAAATAATTGTATCCAAACAAGATACATATGGACGTACCTCAGAGATACTGCAGGTTCAGTTCCAGACCATCACCAAAACAAATATCACCACAAAGCAAATCACACGAATTTTTTGTTTCCCAGTGCATATAAAAGTTATGTTTATACTACACTGTAGTCTATTTAGTGTGCAATAGTAATATATCTAAAAACAATGGACACACTTTAATTTAAAAATACTTTATTGCTAAAAAATGCTAACCGTCTTCTGAGCCTTCAATGACTCATCATCTTTTTGCTGATGGAGGGTCTTGCCTCAATGTTTTTTTGTTTGTTTGTTTGGTTGGTTGGTTTTTTTGAGGCAATTGGGGTTAAGTGACTTGCCCAGAGTTACACAGCTAGTGAGGTTGCCTCGATGTTGATGGCTGCTGACTGATTAGGGTAGCGGTTGCTGAAGGTTAGGGTGGCTATAGTAGTTTCTTAAAGTAAGACAGCAATGAAGTTTGCCACATGTATTGATTCTTCCTTTCACTTAAACACTTAGAGACCATCATAGGGTTACTAATTGGCCTAATTTTAATATTGTTGTATCTTGAGTAATAGGGAGGCCTAAGGAGAAGGAGAGAGATGAGGAGAGAGAGACAGTCTGGGAATGAAGGGTTGGTAGAGCAGTCAGAACATACACATTTATGATTAAGTTCACCATTTTATATGGGTCAGTTTGTGGCACCCCAAAACAATTGCAATAGTAACATCAAAGATCACTGATCACAGATCACCACGACAGATATAATAATGAAAAAGTTTGAAATATTGCAAGAATGACCAAAACGTGACACGGAGACATGATGTGAGCCCATGTGGGTAGAAAAATGGTGCTGATGGACCTGTTTAAAGCAGGGTTGTCACAAACCTTCAGTTTGTAAAAAAAACTCGATGTCTGCGAAGCTCAATAAAATGAGGTATGCCTGTACAGGATAAATAGGAGATAATCAAAAGGAAGACATTAACTAGCATTAAGAGGGATTGTGAAAAACTTCCTGTAGCAGGTGGGATTTTAGTTACCAGGATTTGGCGATGAGGAAGGAGAGAATTCCAGGCATGGGGGACTGCCAGTGAAAATTCCTGGAGTCTGGAAATGGGATGTCTTGTTTGAGAAATAGCAAGGAGACCAGTGTCACTGGATCACAAAGTATAGGATAGGTTTTAAGGTATTATAAGGCCAGAAAGGTAGGAGGGGTTCAGGTTATAAAGGGCATTGAATGTCTGACAGAGGATTTTATATTTGATCCTGGAGGTGATAGGAAATTTATTGAGTTAGAGGGAAAGAGGAGAGGTGGTGATGTGGTCAGACCTTCACTTTAGGAAGATTAATTTGACAGCTGAGTGTTGGGTCGACAGGAGTGGAGAGAGATTTGAAGTGATAAGGGCCTGAACTGGGATAATAGCAGTGTCAGAGAAGGAAGGGGACAGATGTATGTAAGAGATATTGTGAAGGTAAAATTGGTAATAGATTGGATACAAGGCTGGGAAGAGAAAGAATAAGGAGGCAAGGATGACATCTAGGTAACTGGGAGTATGGTGGTTCCCTTGACAAGAATAGGGAAGTTCAGAAATAGGGGAAGGGTAGTGAATTCTGAAGTCATTGTGGTCATCATGTCAATTGTTGCTTTGGTTTTGCTTGCTTTGCTCTGTATCAGTTCACAGAATTCTTCCCAAGTTTCTTTGAATTCTTCATATTTCATCTTCTCTTTTAGCCCCCAAATATTCCAGTACATTAATGTGCCACCATTTTTTTTCACCATTGCACGTCTGATGGGCTCCTGCTTTCCTTCCTACTCTCTGTAACTACAAAAAAAAGATCCATTGTTCCCTTGTTGACACTACTTTGCTTCTTGTCCTTTGTACTAAGTGCTGTGATAATGAGGAAGACCATCCCTGGGTTTTATCACTTAGGGCCTTCCCATGCAGTTCCTCTAGACCAGTGGTGTGAGTCTCATGGGTTTACATGGAAATATTCTGTGCCTCATCTTTTCTATTCCCATCCCTTCTCTTGCCCTATGGCATGCTTCTAATGATCCCTTCTTTTGGGGGTTCCCGGGCTTCTCCAGTGCCTGGGCCTCATCTAACCTTTGAAGAATTTGTTTTAAGGGGAAAAAAAAAGTTGATATCTTGCTGGGGAAACAGCCCCAATGCCCTTTGTCCTTCTGTTTTGACATATTGGAGTTATTAATAGGCAGGGCTGATGAACACAGGAGAACATCTGTAGTCCATTGGGTATCAGGGCTCATGCTTCTAACATTCCTGCCCACAAAATTTGGAAAGGCTTTTCAAAAGTCACCCTATTTCTAGCTTTAAATCTGTGAACCTACCAGTGTTTGGCCCACACTTGTGCCATGCTCAAGGCTGGGCATGGCATCTTGTTTTCTCCCTTCCCAGCAGACACAACAATCTGAGTGCTAGCCCTTGGCTTAGGGGACAATGCGGGTGAAATGAGGCCAAGTGGAAACAATATTGCAAAGAAGGATGCTGGCAGATGGGCCCATGGATGTGGTCATTGGAGAGTTTTCTCCTGTTCAAACACACGGCATCATCTGCCATGTTGTTGATGCTGTGGTTCTGGAGCAGATCACTAGGGCCACTATGACTCTGCTTTTAAAATTTGGAATCTAGAGCTGACTTGTTTCCCTGTGCAGTTGCCCTTGGCAAAGTATGTCATATTGCTCTGTTGTTAAGATGGGAATCTCCTGATTCAATGACAAGTGGCTTAAAGTAATGTTTCCTTTGGAGCTTTGGATTTAGAACTGAAAAAGATGTTAGCAATTATATAGTCCAATCCCCTCATTTTGCAGATGAGGAAACTAAGGACCAGAGAGAAGAGATCTTGTGTTCCAAGCTCATATGGGTCTTAGGTAGCAGAATCAAAATCAGAACTTGGGTCGTTTTGCTCCAAGTTTAGCAATCTTTCTACAGCCATCAGATTTTGTGAGACATCCAGCTGGTATGGGTGAGATAACTCCTTTTACCTTCTAAGTTCAGATACGACAGTTGAGAAATAAGGACAATGAGTTTCTCTTCTGGAGTTCCTCATTTGTGCGTTCAAAAATTGAGCATTAGCTTTTCCAGAGTTGATATGGGAGATGAGGGCAGTGGCATTAGAGTATGATCATCGATGATCAAGACAGACCCACAAAGTTCCTTAAAGAAGAAATATGTGGGGTAACTAGGTGGCGCAGTAGGTGGAGCACCAGCCCTGGAATTAGGAGGACCTGAGTTCAAATCCAGCTTCAGACACTTGATACTTACTAGCTGGGCAAGTCACACACAAAAAAAAAAAAAAGAAGAAAGGCTTTCAATAAAGGTCCTGTACATAGGGAATGGAGGGAGGAAGGGTAAGGACACATTCAGAAAAGAGGATGATGATAGCCTGACTGGCTGCCATGCTCTTGGCTCCATAGGAAAGTATGGCCCAGAAGAAAAACAACCCCCACTCTGCAAAAAGTGCTGAGAGCGTGGAATTTAACTCAGACGTGAGATCAGGCCGGAAGATAATATTAGTTGTTTGTCCCCTCTGGGTTTGAGTTTCGGGGCTCCTGGAAGTGATTAGAGGTGCCTGGAGTAGTACATCGGCTATCTCCACTGTAGAGTCAGCTTGCCCTGCTCCCTATTTTCATTTGTGACCCTTGGTCCTGGGATCAAGTCTCTTCCCTGCACTCACTTTTGCAGGTAAGCTTGTTCCATTCCCCGCCTCCTCCCCTTTCCCTTTTTTCCATTTGGCTGCCCTCTGTTCCCTTTCCAGCAGGATTTGAGAGATCTCCATTCAAACAAACTTGTTGACCAGGGCTAGACTTTTGTAGGGTTTGGTAGGGCAAGCACCTGAAGTCTAAGAGGGAGCAACCAAGCCTCCTAGTGCTGTTTCTAACGTGTAATCGGAGGCCGTTTTACCCCAGCTACCATTCCGGTCTTTACAATCCACCCATCCATCTCTTTAGACTTTCTGAACTTTTGGCCATAAGGAAAAGTAGTTGGAGTTTGGGGAAAGTAATACAGGAGCTAGGGCTAGAGAGAAAGGTCAGTAGCGCTCCCTTATTTTCCAGATGAGGACGTAGGCATAAAGAGGTGAGGTCTAAGGTCCCATAAGCAGAAGGTGGCAAACCCAGGGTCCAGACCCCCTTCTTTCTGACTCTGTAGTCTGTGTTTTGAGGCAGAGTATGGAGAGAAGCCATACTGGATTCTGGCCTGTGTTATTAAGATTCTTTATTTGCACCCACACCATGCATAGGTCCTCTCCTCCCCCAAAAGCGGACATTGACAGAATCCCGTAGTTTGTCATTTTCCCTTGCATTCTTCTTCTCCATGTTGGGCCTGCTTCTCTTACATTATCTTCTAGCCTTTTATGAGAAGATTAAGCTCTTCTTCCTTTCAGAGGTTCTGTCTGGATGAACTTGGGCTCAATTCAATTCAACAAGCATGTTATGGAGTACCTACTATTCTGCTCTGGATGTCAGATTTCTTCCCTAAAACCTTCTGCCCTTTATCTGCCTTTGCTCTTCCTAAAAGTCATTCAACATATGTAGACTGGACCTTCTTCTAGATGTGCTGTGGCAGATTAAAAGGTGAATAAGGCATAGTCCCTGTCCTCAGAGAGTTTACAATCTGGGTCTATCCTCTTCTAGCAGAACTGGCCACGAAATAAATCTCCAACATGGGGCCCTAGCCAAGAGAAATACTATACAAGAGAAACAGTATAGGAGGAGACAGTGAAAGAGACCACTTCCTGCTGGGAAGAGAGAACTTCCCCATGGAGTTGATGGCCTGGGCCATCATTTGATTGAAATTTGATTTCAACAGGTGAAGATGGGAAGAGATCTTCTAGGCTGAGGGAACAGGCTGAGCAAAGTCATGGAGATGTAAATAATAGTCATAAGAGATATTTATTTAGTGTTTTAATATTTGCAAAGATCTTTATGTATCTGGCATATGGTAGGTGTTTAATAAATGCTTATCAGTTGATTGAAGTGCCCTTCCGTGGCTCCCATTCCTCTATGTGTTATTTCTTCTATGTTTGTTTCCTTACATTGCAAGGTAGGATTCTTGAAAATCCAGTGTCTTTGCTTTTGTTATTTGTATCCCCTGGGTTTAGGGTAGTCCTTGGCATTTAGTAAGAGCTTAATAAATGCTTTTTCATTGATATCTCATTTGAATTTCAAAATGGCTTCCTGGAGAGGTCCCTTTTGGCCTGTGGAGGCATTGTTATCCTCATCAGTGGATTAGAGAACTGAAGCTCCGAGAAATGAAGGCACTTACCCAGTGTCACCCACCTAATAACTAGATTAAGAAGGCCTGAAGATAGTTAGAGGCCTTCGGTCCAACTCATTAATCTTACTGATGAGGAAACTGAGAGCCAGGAGCACGTCTAGGGAATGGCAAACAGAACTTTGTTTCAGCTGGAAAATCAGGCACATACACATGTGACTGGTGAGAAATTAGGCTGAATTAGGGTGAGATCTTGGGTTATGGGTCTTTTCTGTCTGAACTGATCAGCTCGGTCTGAAACTGTTCATTCTAAGAGATATTGATGGCTGGGAGCTCGATCCTAGATTTAGAATGGCTAGTTTCGCCTGGCCCAGTAGTTATGGTTAACATTCCTAACTCAGGTGGCTTTTCTCATGTTGCATTCACAGTGATTAACTGAGAATGTGGATGGCTCCCTGAACTACCTCCCAATTACTGGAAAGATCAGTGTCCATGCCAATAGCTACTCTGCTTTTGTTGAGAGCCACACATCATTCATTTCAGATAGTCAACGCTTTCTGTTTTAAAAGACAGTGTTAGTTTAATGTTGGTATTCCTGAATTTCCAAGAGATTCCTAAAAATTAAGATGAATTAAGAAGATGCCCAATTAATTAAGAAATATTTATTGGGTGTCTATTCTTCAGACCTCAGTTTCTTTATCTGTAAATTGAGATTATATTCTATTAGCAGTTTGCAAACCAAATTCTTCACAACACATGGCATACATTTTTTGAGAAAATTGTAATATTTTTCCATTTAAAGTATGAACTATAGACATTATATATGATATCTTTTTTTCTATGTGGCAATTAGTTTTCTCCATTTTTCTCCAAAATTTCCCTGACACTCCCTACTTCCTTTATAGTGTGGGTATTCTATGTGCTTTCCCTATGATACAGCATATTTTGGGATTCTAGCAATACAGCGTCAGCCCTAATACAGTCTGTGGGTAAATTGTTTCGGAAAACTAGCGCTAAAGCCAATAGTCTCTGAGTTCCTTTATTGCTCTAAAAAGTTCCAAGACAGATTGTAGGTACTATGTACAAGATATTCCTAGGTACTCAAGGGGGTACAAAAACATCAATATGGCCCCTGCCCTCAGGAAGCTTGCAATCAATTCAGGTGACCTAATTAACTCAACATGAAACGGGACCTCAATTTGATGTCTTAGTTAATAAATCCTCTGGAAATAAAGTTTGTTTTAAGAGACTACTCAGGCAAGGGAGTTTTGGGGGAAGTTCCAATGTTCTGTGAGCCATTGGTGGTGGGAGTGGGGGTGGGGGTGGGGAAAGAGAAGAGAGTTGTGTGAGCATAGATTTAAAGTTGAAGGGGACCTTCAGAAGTTACTTAGACCAACGGCCCTCATTTTATACATAAAAAAAGTCTCTGAGAGTTAAATTTGTCCAAAGTCACTCAGGTTGTAAGTAGTAGAGCTTGGGATTAGAAGCCAGGTTCTCAGAATCCAAGGTCAATGTTTTTCATATATGAAGATGAGGAGGGGGAGGAAAAGGAAGAAGAAGAGGTAAAGCCAATAATAGCAGTGGGCTTGGGACTGAAATGGTACAGAAAGAAGGACAAATTCATGGCATTTGAAAGGCCATGTAGCATGCCAAATTAACGTGTAATGAAGCAGGCCATTTCCCTTGGTGCTCAGAGAAAATAAAATGCCCTCTGGTTGGGGGGATTTAGAAGAAACTATAGGCCCTCTTCTTATGGAGGTGGAGGAGGTGAGGAGTGCCATGCTGAGGGTGTTTTAGGTTTGAAATCCAGGAACTAGAACTCATACTTCAAAGTCATCTGTTATGACAACTAAGTGTGTTTTGGGAGTGAGTCCTCTTTGCTACAGAGCTCTAATTCACTCTAGAAGGAAGCACATAATCTATACTTGGCTGGCTGTTAGGGAGGTGTGTAGATGGTTGATGAAGGGCTGGGCTGGAAACAGTGTTTTGCCATATACTTGCCTGCTGTTCTTAATATAAGAGCCTGTTGGTGTAGTGGGAAGAGCACTGGATTCAGAATCAGTAAGTCTGAGGACAAGTCAAGACCCTGCCTCTCATTAGCTTTCTAACTTTGGACAAGGTTATTCCCTGACCCTCAGACTCTTCATCTGTAAAATGGGGGTGATCATACCTAATGGACATCATAGGGCATTGGGAGATGAATACTTTGTTAAACCTTATGGAGGTATGTAAAGATGAATTATTATACTTAGTCACACAATGAATTAAGGGGAGAACCAAGATGAAAATGCAGGTCTCCTGATGCTAGCTCTTCATCTTCACCTTTTTCTGATTCATGCCTTCTGGGCAAATCTGTTAAGTAACAGCATGGTCCAGTAAAACTGGTTGTGGAGTTAGAAGACTTGGTTTCAAATACTGCCTGTCCTCTGTGTCCTGAGGCAAGTCACTTAACCTTCCTAGGCCTCAGCTGTAAAAATGACTGGGTTGAATTTGAGGGCCTCTACAATTCTTTCCATCTCTAGGTCAGTAGTCTACGTCAGAGGTGTCAAATGCAACCCACCACACTCTCAGATTCAACCAGAGCCAGATTAAAATGTAATTGGGAAATCTTTAACAAAATAAATAAAAATACAGTCAAATGCAGACGATATGACATTTTAAAAACTAAATCCATATGCAGCCCCTAGGGATGCTTATGTATGGATTAGTGACCCTATTTCTATTTGGGTTTGGCATTACTGGTCTACATTTTGGGCCATGATGAGGTGTCATTTTTTTCAGTGAGTTTGGAGATGGTTTGAAGAGGAGCTGACCTCACTCACCCCCATTGCTCCAGGCAAAGTTAATTGGGGGTTGTAGAAGAAAAGTAGGCAGGGGTGGGGTTGCTAGGCCAGAGTGTTCCAGAGAGAAGGTAAGAGATAGAGGGTCCAGGGTAATGGGGGCAGGGAGCTTAGCTTCTTTTACCCTTTCGTGGCTCTAGCTGGCAGAATTATCTGGGGCAATATAAAAGGCACCCTGGATCAAAACCAGTGGTAGATATTATAGACACAAAACAGAGAGTGGAGTATTCTCCCGTATCTTTGTTTAAATAGAAATTGCAATGATAACTATTGACAAGAATACTAGTAATTGAATGGAGGATCTCAGAACTTGGAAGGAATCCCAAGATCATCTAGTCCAGTCTTCTTATTTTACAGAGGAGGAAACTGAGACCCAGACAGCAGAGGTGATTTACCTAACATCACCCCATTAGCAAGAGTCAGAGCCGGGACTGGAACGGGTCTCCTAACTCTCAGACCTGCTTGTGTTCTTTCCAATATACCATGATGCAAACCTCCACTCCAGCTATTTTTTAAAAAATCAACATCTTTTGTTTTTACATCATATGCATTTTCTGATCTATTTCTTTCCTCCTTCCAGAAAGCTATCCCTCATAACAAAGGATAAAAAAGAAGGGGGAAGGTTCAGGCAAACAGGCCAACACATGCTGGTACCATGTGCAGTATTCCACATCCACAGTCCTCCATCTGAGCAAAGAAGGGGAGGGAGGCTCCCATCTTCTTATACCTCTTCTTTGCCACCTTGCTCAGTTTTACCAACAAGCAAATTACAACCTGGGGTAGCTGCCTATGGATGATGCCAGGACAGCCTTCCCCTTCTTACATCATCATCATTCATGTTAGTTCTCGTGGAAAATTGAAAGTAGTATCAAATACTGTTAGGTCAAGATGGGGAGATCATGTAAACGGCAATGGATTTGGAATGAAAGCACATTGGTTTGAATCCTACCTACCTCTGCCATTAGCTATGGCATTGGCCAAGTACCTTCCCCTTTGGGGACCTCATTTTCCTCATCTGTAAAATGAGAGATTTGAACTAGGTGATTTCTTAGGTTAAGAACTTCTGCCTTTAACCCCCTGATCATATTCACAGGATGCCCTTGTAGCGAGGAAACAGGTAGTCCTACCTTTCCCAGAGTGGTAAACTGAGGTGTTAGTTACTTGCCCAAGGTCATATAGCAAACTGGGGATAGAAACTGGGCCTGGAACTCATTTGTCTTGCCTACAGAGGCCAGAGCATTTTTCCTGAGATTTCTCACCCTAAATAGATGACCAACAGAGGAGGGGTCTGATGGTGGAACAAATGAATTGGCTTTAAGCGTGAGTAGGGCTGTCTTTTTTGTCTCATTTTTGTGGCCTTTAACTACCCACTTAAAGACCTGAAATAACCTTCAATATAGGTTATGTGGAGGAAGTAGGAGGTAGGACACCTCCTAATTAGTCAGGGAGACAAAGGTGGGATGGAGGGACCTTTAGCTAGTGTGGCAGGTTTGACAGTTTCTGTCTCTGGACTTTCCTGGAGGGTTTACTTCAGTTAGTGATGTTAATTATGGCCTTGTTAATACCCTACAGGGTTCTCTGGAGTCCCCAAGTCCTCAGTCCTGTTACTCTCATGGCGCCCTGATCATTCTTTGTATTTTGTGCCTGCTTTCTGAGGCATCTTGAAACAACACAGCCAGATTCTTCATTTATTCTTCTCATACCTTGGAGGGAGGAAAGCTTCATGGTGTAGTGAGAGACACAAGCTTGAGACTTGGTTTCTCCCTCAATTCAGCCATGTGATCCTAGCCATGTCACCCAGTCTTCTCATCTGTCAAATGAGGATAATGATAATGTGCCTTGTTTGCCTGGGGTTGTTGTGAGGATTGAATGAGATCATGTAGGACAGGGAAAGTACTTAGAAAAGTTAAAAGTGGCCTTTTGATTTTAAGAATAATAATATCACAAATAAGGCATATTATTATTTACAACTCCTATTATTATTTGTTACAACTATGATTATATTTTCCATCTTACCCAGGGGAAACTGAGGTACATAGAAATGATGGGTTGTACCCCTAGTCCCAGAAATGGTTGTACATCTCAGAACTCAAGTTTCTGAATTTGCAATCCCACACTGCCTGCTATTCTGTCCACCCCCATCACTGGGAGACTTGGGTGAAACTCTTTTGTTTTGCTCTGTGATACTGGGGAAAAAAAAGTCGTTTAACCTCTCAGGGCTGCGGTTCCTCCATGTGTAATGTGGGGAGATAACCCCTGATCCAACAGAGCTGTTGGAAGGAAAGGATTAGGAATGTTCATTTTTTTAATTCTTTTTAAAAAATGCAAAACAATTTAACAATTTAAACAATTTTAAATATAAGTTAACAATTTTTAAAATTGCTATCTTTTGTTTTTACTTTATCACTTTTATTTCCCAATTCATTCCTCTCCCTCACATACCCAGAGAATCATCCCTCATAATAAAAAGTTTGAAAATTTAGAAAGGAAAAAAAAATACCAGTTCAGTAAACCAACCACTATGCTAACCGAGTCTGGCAATATATGCATTGTTCCACACCTATAGTGCTCCCACCTCTGACACTTGGTAGTTCTGTTACCTACCATGGGCAAGTCATTTAACTGCTGCCTGCCTCAGTTTCCCCAACTGTAAAATGGAGATGATAATTGTAGCTACCTCTCAGGGTTGTCATGAGGATCAAGTGAAATAATAGTTGTAAAGCTCTTAGCACTGTGCCTGGCACATAGTAGGCGCTTAACTGATTATTCTCTTCCCCTCCCATACCACCTGCTTGTAAGAAAAGGAGGCAGATGCATTCTCATATCGTTTCTTCAGTACTATGCTTGGTTATTACTATGTCACACTATTTAATTTTTTTTAAAAAAATAAGAGTTTTGTTGATATCTTATTTTTATATCACTTAGATTTCTCCCTGCGTTCTTCCCCCACCGGCCTCCAAGAGCCATTACTTCACAGTGTTCAATTGTCATTTGCTGTTGTTGATCTTTACTTTTACATTGTTGGAGTCATTGTGTATATTATTTTCTGGTTCTGTTTACCTACATCATATAAGTCTTCCCATTCTTCTCTGCAGTCTTAATATTCCTCATTTCTTTCAGTGCAGGAATAGTTTATGTTCGTGTACTGCAGCTGCTAAGTCAGTGGGCTAGTTTTGTTTCCAGTTTTTGCTCCTGTGAAAAGTGCTGCTCTGAATATTTCTTTCTGACTTGGATCTTCCTGGTATGTGTGCCTATCAGTGAGAGGAAGAATGATGTTCTAATGATACTTCAGGACAAAGAATATTTCCTAAATATGAGGGGACAAGAAGACAGAAAATTCCATTACTTCTGGTGATTTCTACCATGTAGATGCTTTCTCTGATGATATAGATTGCAGCCTCTTCCCAGCTTTCATGCACTTTCTCCATGAGCTGCTGTGTCCTTCAAAAAAAAAAGTTATCTGTTGGCAGCCAAGTTTCTCTGTAGAGGAGCCTCTCTCTGAGCTTGGGCTGGCCTTAGGATGATAGATTTACGGGGGGCCTGTACTTGAATCCTTTCCAGCTGGAGAGGGTCTGTCAGGGTTTGCCTCTTATTTGTTGACTATTGAGGGATGGGAGTATAATTTGCATTCTGCTGGCATAGCCCTTGAGATCCATGGGTCACCTCTACACCCAGAGTAGGAGGGTTTTAGCTGGGGGCAGGGTGGGGGTCAATACTATGTTGTCAATAATACTCTTTGATCTATAGTGAGTCCCATATTACAGAGAACATAGAACAAAAGGTTGGTCACAGGAAAAAATTTGGTATTTGTAATCAAGCTATGGACTTGTGCTTTGGGACAACCCCCCACCCCCTAAGGCTAGTGGGGATGAATTACACTAAGCCATCCACATTTTCTCCTGATTCTGTTTGTGACCATCATATGCATTAGTGGAATAGGTGCTTGGGTGGCCCAGGAATAGAGCTTTTCTCTTTACAAAAAGATTTCCATGCTTTTTGGTCCTTTCATGTACTTATCACATTGTCCTTTGTGTTCAATTTATTTTCTGGATATCTTATTTTCCCCTCTCCTACTAGACCATAAGCTTCTTCAGATCAGAGACTGCGTCATAAAGCACCCCTCACCACACACATTCTCTCTCTCTCTTCTCCCTCTTCTCCCTCTCCCTCTCCCCTTAGCACAGTGCCTAAACAGAGTAGAAATGCTGTAAATATGTGTTGAGTGAAGCTAATTGCACCACTCTGCTGGAAGCCCTGCCCTTGGCCTCATTAACGCTAACTGAGGTCAGGATTCTGTGATTACAATGACCATATGGGCCAGGACTTCCTTGGAGAGCCCTGATTTCATATGTTCTGACCCATTTCCAAATGGTAGGGCAGGGTAACCCAACCCCAAACATCTTTTGTGAGACCGTGTCCTCAGCTGGTGCTTGGAAATAAGGCCGTGGCACCTGTAACATAGAGAAACCCCATCCTACTTTGTCTCATCTCTGTCATGGGAAACAAACCTGGTACCAGTGATTCTAGGGAGAAAGGAGGAAACTGAGTCATACTGATTTGAGTCTTCTTGGATTTTGAGGCTCTTGTTTCTGGCTTCTAGGATAAGAACAGAGGCAGATTCTTGGCCACCCGGTTTGTGAAAGGCCCTCCATGCCTTGGGTCTCAATCTCTTGCTATTCTGCCCAGGTTCTGACTTTCGTTCTGGTTGGAGTGATGCTGCCTCTGTGTTTCAAGGAGAGATTCGGGGATTTGTGATGAAGTGGCTAGTGGGCAGAGGGTCAGATGTTGAGGAAGGGGGTGGCAGGGAAGCTCAAGGGTGGGAAGGAGGGCAGATTGTTTTTCTGGTTGTTTCGATAAGCTTGTCAGATGGGGTGGGTGACTAACTGGGCGTTCCAGGCTTTTGTTGCTTACCTCTTTCTTTCCCTCCTCCTCTTCCCTGCTGGCCCCTTTGAAATGGTGCCAAGACCCAAAAGGGGAAAAAAAAAGCCATACCATAAAGGAGAGAACGAAAATAACAAAAAAGAAAAGAGAGGAAGAAATCTTGCTTTCACACAGGACTTGGCTGGTGATGGGGGGTAGATAATGGGAGAGGAAACTCAGCTTTTGCGGAAAGAAAGAACGGAACACTTTGTTCACTGGAAGAATGAGAGGTGCTCGTGCAAGGGCTACAAAACTGGGGTTTCCGACATATGAGCTATCTTAGAGATCTCTGAGATGGTGGTGATTAGGCAAGGCTTCTACACAAGATGGGTGGCGTCAGCACCCAGAGTGGAATGGGGGGAGTGGGCTCACCAACTCTCATGCCCATGCTGTATACCCTCTTTTGAATGAGAGTCCGGGTCAAAAGTCATAGGGGCCAAATTAGTGGGCCTTGAAGTTGGAATCTCTCTACCAAGAGGCCCTTTTCCTTGGCTTCCTATGTCCATCATCTAGGGGACAGTTCCCAACTTTTTTTTGGTTCATGTACCCTTCTAGTTTTCAGTAAAACTTCTCATATCCCCTATTCAGTATGAAAGGAAATAAATTCTAGAGTTATCCATGCATATGTGCATAAGAAATAAAATAAAAGATACTGATTTTCCATAAAGAAAGCTTATTCAACGCATAACATTTTTTGAATCACCTTGTTTTCTCTCTAATCCACAATTTTTTTCATTAGCCCTACTATTTTTAGAATATTTCTATAGGATAAAATAATCACGTACCAAATATTTCCCATAACCCCCTGACAAGCTTCTCATACCCCTTAGGATTAAATGTACCCCAGGTTGGGAGCCTTTAATGTAGGATTAAGGTGGGGATTTAAGGAGGAAAGAGGAGGCCATGTTAATCAGAGTACCCACAGAAGTCTGGTTTCTCACTTCAAGGGGTTAGCTTCTTAAATTTGATTCACCAAGAGCCAACTAATGTCTAGGAAGTAACTAAAAGCTAGGTGTACTTTAAGATGTGTCAGAGGAGGTCAGTGGTAGAGAGGCCAGTTCTTATGTGTGAAGCTATGAGAAGGGGCCCAAGGGGTATTTCAGCATGGCATCCATACATAGCATAAAGTTCAAGAGGCATGATGGCAAGTCTCTATAATCCCTACTCCCTAAAGGCTTGAAGCTAGTGTATAATTTGAGTTAGAGAGTTCTGAGCTGCTGTAGGGCAAAAACTGGTGGGGTGTTCCTCTAATTCCAGCACCAGTATGGTGGTCCTCTAGGAGTAAAGGATGACACCAGGGTGTCTAAGGAGGGGTGAACCAGCCTAGCTTAGATACAGTAGGTTGAAACTTCATACCAATCTGCAGTAGGGTTGGGTGGGCCCTAGGAAGTATCCATGGCAATTCCAGCCTGGCCACGATGTGAAGACACCAGTTTCAGAAAATAAAAAAAAAAGAGAAAATTTGTGAGACTTGAAAATAGGAGATACAGATACAGGCCTCAGCTTAAACATAGACTGTCTCTGAATGGGGCAAGTCCCATAATTATTCCGAGCCTCAGTTGCCTCATCTGTAAAATGGGAATCATAATACATATATGTCAAAGTACTTACCTCACAGTATTGTTGTAAGGAAGGAGCTATATAAATCTTAAAGCCCAATAGAAATGTGAGTTACCATTTTTCTGAACCTGTGATTTCATCAATCAATCAATCATCAACTCCCATTGGTATAACTCCCTCTACTAATATAGACCAACAGCTCTTAGTATTGTCTAACTTAGAGTCTAGTAGAGTTGCTTGGGATATTAAAGCACTAAATAACTTGTCTTTGTGATCACAAGTAGTATATTACAGAAGGAACATTGCAACTCAGATTTTATTGACTCAAAGTCTAACCCTCTCTAACATGCTGTAGAGCGTTTTTGAGTTATAATTGTTATTTTTATTTGGACTAGATCTATGGTTTCAACGATGGATCTCCCAGGGATGAAACTCACTATTGTTGTTGTTGTTATTTGCATATTTGCATACTGTGTTTGCATAATACTTATATCCATGGTTGGTGCAGTTTGGACCTATGGCTATGTTCATGTAAATATCCCAATTGGTGCTCTCTTACCGCCCTTTGGCTTTGCCATAATTTTTCATGGTTTTCTCTTCAGTCTTCCTTATCACTCCATCCACAATCACCATTTCTGTTCTAAAGCCCCAGAAGTATATGACAGATGGGTAGTAGAAAGATACATGGTTCCAGGGGAAGGACAAAGGAAGAAGGATTGAAAGATAGCGCCCCCCCCCTTCTTTCCTGATGCCTCAATAACTTCCCGCAAGTCATGGTGTGAAGGGGCCAGCTCTGAGATCCAGAGCCATGGATGAGGCTTGGGCAGCAACATTTGCTTAAGTGGCTTTAAAGGGTTTGGTTCTGATGCCTTCCAAACAGAAATTGGTTTGGGGCTCAGTGCATGAAAGGAGACGAGGGGATTTCTTGAGAGTTCATTCATTCAGCTTTTATTTATGGGCCAGCTGCTTTGTGCCTTGACATTGGAAAGGAGGATGAGCCCTCTGCTCTCTATCCCATTTCCCTTTCAGATAACCCTCCCTTAAAATTGGATGACTAGTGAGAGAATGAGTGTTTACTTGGTCCCCCATATCAGTATTATCATTAATTACTGGTCGAATAGGCTTAGAACTGCCATGCAAACAAAAATCAAACTTATTCATAGTCATACGGCTAACAAGGACTTCAGAGCTGGCTCTTAGGCTAGCATCATTAAAAATTGTTTTTTGATTTATTTTTTATTGTGAACTTAGCAATCGTCAACAAAAATAAATATTTCAATATACAGAGAATAAAAAGGAGGATTTTATATTAAACCATGTGTTTTATGATATATAGTTTGAACTTAAAATTTTTATGTGTTAAATTTAACAAGGTAGTAACAAAATTATCCTGTTTATGTCCTCTTCTGGATTTCTTTTTATTTTCTTCTGCATATTTTTAAAATGTTTTCTTGATGTTATTTTTTTTTAAATTTCTATAGCCACCCACCAATTCACCCTCCCACTCCTCCTTTAATAGAAGCCCTCTCTTGTAGAGAATAATTTTACTCAAGCAAAATAAATCAACATGTCATTGGCCATGTTCATAGATATTTTACAATTCACCATGCCATATAATGCTTGGTAAGTCATCCATTCTTGCTTGACTTTAACTTCCTCATATCCAGTCCTCACCATCCTTCCCTTCATTCCCTGAGAAAACATAGAGATTATCCTATGAATGAAAAGGTTGTTTGGTACAATGGAAAGAGTGTGGGAGTTATTTTTTTTTGTTGACTTTTAATTTTTTTTCAATTAACAAGAAGTTATTTTCTCTTCTTTCCACCCTCCCCATTGAAAAAAGAAAAGAAAAGCAAAACAAAACCTTTATAACAAATATACATTATCAAGCAAAACATTTCCACATTGGCCCCACCCAATGATATGTCTTTCTCTACATCTGGAGTCCATCGCCTCTCTATCAGGAAGTGGGCAACGTACTTCATCGTCAGTCCTCTGGAATCGCGATTAGTCAAGTCATTGCATGGATTAGAATTCTTGAGTCTTTCAGAGTTGTTTGTCTTTACAATGTGCTTATTACTCTATAACTTATTCCCCCATTCTATTCCCTTCACTTTGCCTCAGTTCATGCAAGTCTTCCCAGGTTTCTCTGAAATCATCCATCCCCTTTGTCACTTTTTCTGGTACCATTATATTGCATTACATTCATGTCATAATTCCCCAGCTGAGTCCCCTCACTGTCCATTTCTTTGTCATTTCATAAAGAGATGCTATAAATATTTTTGTTCCTATAGATTCTTTTTCTTTGTAGTGATATTGGTGGGTCAAAGGGTGTGCATATTTCCAAATTACTTTCTTTTCTTTTTCTTTTCTTTTTGCTTTTTGGCGAGGCAATTGGGGTTAAGTGATTTGCCCAGGGTCACACGGCTAGTAAGTGTCAAGTGTCTGAGGCCAGATTTGAATCCAAATTACTTTCTGAACTGGCTGGACCAGTTCATAGCTCCATCAAGGTAAAAGTGCTAGATATGGAGTCAAATCTCTGCTCAGAAGTTTACCATGTGACTCCTAGCCAAATCACTTAGCCTCACTGGGTCTTGTTTTCCTTCTTTGTGAGATGAGAGGGTTGGACTAGACTTTCTCCGAGGTCGTATCCAGTGATTCTTTGATGTCCAGGCTTGCTTTCAGCACCTCAATTCCCTGAATTTCCCGCATGACCAACACTATACTAGGCTGGTAGGGGATTCAGAAGAAAATTGTGATCTCAATGAGGGCAAAAAGCACATATAAAACAGTTAGAAAATAAGCCAAGGCATGACCACATAAAGACTTAAGTCTAGAGCTGGGATGGACATTAAGTGTTCTAGGAGGCCAGAGAAATGAGAGGTGAGTGAGGTTAGGAAAGCAAAACCCTATCTCAGTCTAACTTCACCTCCATCTGTGTGGACCTTCACCTTCTTAGTTCCCATTCCCTGCTCCAGTGGCTATGATGGTGCTTGTGAAAGTAATTGAAAGTAGGGTTTTGTACAGGGAAGAGCACTGGTTTTTGGAGTCAGAAGTCTCAGGTTAGAACCCTGGTTCTGCTACTTATTTCCTATATGACTTGGAGAAATCACAGAACCTCACTGGGAATTTATTTTTCATTGCTAAAATGATGGAGCTGGACTAGATGACCTTTGACATTTCTTTTAGTTCTAGATTTCTGAGGGAGAGGTGGTTCTAGCATTGGAGGAAATGTGCAGTGGATAGAGTACCAGTTCTGAAGTCAGGAGTTCAAATCCAGCCTCAGACCAAACACTTGACACACTTGCTAGCTGTGTGACCCTGGGCAAGTCACTTAACCCAATTGCCTAACTAAAAAAAAAAAAGGATGAAATGCTGGTACCGTCCTTTCCGTAGCTTTCCCAAGTGGGAGAACCTTCCTGAGACCATATTGTTATTCCCCTATGGGATACTCTTATAAAGAATGTACTCAACCCAGCCTAGAAGTATATATGGTGGGGATGTGTGTCTAGGATGTATATCTAATATTCCTAATGCTCTCCAGAGGAAGAAGGACCCTTTCCTTTGTTGGCATTCTGTGGGACTGCCTCGGCTTATTCACATTTTGATTTTTAAGTATATGTTAAGTTTAACAAGGTAGTAACAGGGGGCAGCTAGATGGCGAGATGGATAGAGAACCAGCCCTGGATTCAGGAGGACCCAAGTTCAAATCTGGCCTCAGACACATAACACTTACTAGCTGTGTGACCCTGGGCAAGTCACTTAACCCCATTGCCTAGCCAAAAAACAAAACAAAACAAAAAAACAAGGTAGTAACAGAATCACCCAGTTTGTTTGTGTCCCTTTCTGGACTTCTTTTTGTTTTCTTCTGTGTATTTTAAAATGTTTTCTTTGTGCTCTTTTTTTGGGGAGGCCGGGGTTGGGGGGGGAGAGTACTCTATAGCTATTTGTTCTTCTCTCCCCTAATACTGAATGGGAGATGATTTTAAAAACTAGTCATTTCTCAAATATCTGGTAGTGAGGAGACTTGGTAAGAGATGCACATTAAGTAAAAGTTTTGTTTTTGTTTTTTAGGCAGCTGGGGTTAAGTGACTTGCCCAGGGTCACACAGCTAGTTAAGTGTCTAGTGTTTGGTCTAAGGTCAGATTTGAACTCAGGTACTCCTGACTTCAGGGCTGGTGCTCTATCCACTGTGCCACCTAGCTGCCCCTAAGTAAAAGTTTTTTCGGGGGGATGTATTTAGAGATCTCCCCTAAAGAGAAGACAATTATTTACCTCCCAATGGGATTGATTTTAGGGTTCAGAGAAACCTGTACAAGACAAGAAGAGTGGGAAGGGAAAGCAAGGGATAGAGCAGTGAAGGGAAAGGGAATCTAGTCTGGTAGGGATGCCAAAATATACAAACACACCCAGGACACAGACAAGAGAGACAAAAAGAAAGAGAAACAAGGGTTATAACGAGTAGCTGCCAGGTAGAGCTATGGAGGTTAAATGCTGCTGTGTTGCTGAAAGGACTGAGTGACCAGAGGAGGAGGAGGAGGAGGTGGGTGAGTAGGAACAGAGCTTTGTCCTTTCTAGAACAAGTGGTCTGGGAACCTCACTGGCAGCTTGTACCTGTCCCCGTCCTGTCTCTCTTTCTGCTCCCATTGGGGAAGAGTCAGGTCCATTTTCCTGCTGCTCTGTTAGTTGGGAGTAGGGCTTGGAGGTGGGGTGGGAGGAAAGGGATATGGGTGGCTAGGTCACACTTCCAGATTCCTGGATGGCTGCGCTGGTGGGTATAGAGATCATCGTGCCCCAGGACTGTGCGTAGTCCATCAGCTCAGTGGATGAATGGACTGGGGCCTCTGTGCCAAGGCTATAGGCAAGAGGCAGCATCTTCTTCCTAGAGGGAGACTGGAGAATAGCTGAGCCTCTGGCTGTCTGAATTGGGTTTTTCTGTCGGGCTACGTATGATAGAAACCAGTCTGGAAATAGCACCAGGACAATCCTAGGGGGACACTTCTCCCCCATTGAGCCTGGTCAGGCTAATCTGGGCCACTCACTGCGCTCCCTCATGCCTGCTGGGGTCTGGTAGAGGGAGCCACGGGTGGGGTTGGGGGTTGGGACTTTCAGGAAAGCTTTTGTCCCCAGCATCCAGGCAGCCCAGCTCGGAATAAACAGGGGAGATAGGATCGCAGCCGAACCAGGAAGGGTGGCAGGGTGCGGCCTAGGAGAAGAATAGCAGGATGTGGCAGAGAGGCCTGGTTCTGGGCACCCACGCCTCAGGGATATTGTTAGGGCACAAATTTCTGCTTGCCCAGTGGTTTCCCTGCTCTTGAGGCTTTTGAGAAGGAAATAAAATTCCCCAGAGAATTAGTCCTTCCATCGAGACAAGGCCTTATCTCTTTCCCACCTTTACCTGGAACTTCTCTCTGGCCCCCCAACCCTCCGTAGTCCTAGTGCTGCTGCTAATTTTAGCTGTGTGAGCTTGGGTAAGTCACTCCTCTCTTGTATAAAAATGATACAGTTGTTCTAAAATCAGGGAAATCTTAACCTGGGGTCCATGACACTTAGCTTAGATATAGATAGAGATAGATAGATAGATAGATAGATAGATAGATAGATAGATAGATAGATAGATAGATAGATAGATAGATATACACACACACACATATATATATACACACATATGTATATGTGTGTATATGTATATATATGTATGTATATATATACATACATATACACATACATGACTGTTTCCATGTCATTTTTATCCTTTGTAATCCTCTGTATTTTAATTTGTGCATTTAAAAGCATTCTTCTCTTGGAGTAGATGATCTCCAAGGAAGGTTTCTTGCCTCTCTAAACGTCTAGGATTCTTACTCTTAATGATCATTATAATCACACTAACTTGTGTGTACACACAGCAGCATTTTAAGGTGTACCTAGCACTTTCACATGTAGTATCACATCAACAACCCTGTGAAATAGGGGGTACAGGTGTTATTATCCCCATTTTACAAGCGAAGATATTGAGGTTCATCTAGGTGAATCCATTTGCCTAAGTCGAATATCTTCTGTAATTATATACATTTAGGGAACAGGAGTGTTTATGTCAGTGGGGGTGAAGGTTGGGAAAAAAATTGGGGTGGGGAATGAAAGCTCATTTCTTTCCTTTCCAGACAGGGCATTTGTGGATGAGAAAATGAAGTGAATAGTGGCCTTCTCTGGGGAGAAGCCAGGCCAGGTTTTGAGATGTAGAGATATACAATAGGGGAGGTGGGAAGAATCCTACTGCCAGCTTGTTCTGTAGTGTAGATGAGCAGTGGTGGCAAGCAGCCCTCTACCGAGGACCTTCCCCCAAGTTCCAAAGCCTGCTTCCTTTCCACGCTGGGCAAGGGATTGAAGGCATTGACCCAAGTGGAATTCCTCATCTAGAATCCCGCAGGCCTTGGGCACCAATCAGAATCCTAGGATGAAGACAGCTGAGCATCTTTCCCACACAGGTGCATTAAAGCCACACAAAAGTAAGGCAGCAGATGCTAGTAAGTATGGTTTGATCAGAATGTGTGTCTGGTCTTTTGGGGAGGAGCAGGTTGTGTCTTGTAGATGTAGAACACCCTAAGGAGCTAAACTTTGGAGAGATCCACAAGGAGGATGAAGGGTTGGGGAAGGTGCTTTTAAGGAAAAAGGTAAAAAAAAAAAAAGAAATAGGGATTTGGAGTCCCTGGGGAAAGGAAGGCCGAAGGGATGAAGTGGATAGTGGGGCTTTAAGCCTATTTAATGATGTCACACCGAAGATGTTTCCTATCCTGAGGTCAGAATAAAAAGAAATAGGTTTGTTTACAGCAGGAGAGATTTAGGTCAACTCTAGTGAAAACTTAGACTTGAGGAAGGAAGACATTGGCATAGATGACTGAGTCGGGTTTGGGGTATGGGAGGAACAGAACTCTCCTTCCAAGGGCTTTCTGGGATGGTGTTCATAGGTTCCCAAAGTGGGCACTACTATGGGGGGGGGCTACTATGAGAGGGGGCATGCCGCAATGATTCAGGGGGTGGTAGTAGTTTGAAATGACTCAAATTTCAAAAAACCATTAAAAGGTTAAAGAAAGTAGATTTCCAGGGGAGGCGCTGAGTAATTTTTATTTTCAAAAAGGGGGTGATAGGCCAAATAAGTTTGAGAACCTTCACAACCCTGAAGAACTGAGTTAAAATCCCATCTCTGACATTTATTAGCTATGTGACCATAGACAGGTCATTTCCCTCCAAGTTTATTTCCCATTTACACTGTATATATCTTTTTTAAAGTTCTTTTTTTTTTTATTTTTAATTTATGGAATTAAACAAGTATTTCCATAACAGTATAATCAAAAAAGATGATTGCCCATGAAACTTCAGATCTGTTACGTACAACTTGCTATCCCTTTAAAATATGTAATTATCATGTAAATTTCTTCTTTTCCCTTCTCTCCCTCCCCCCCATATATCTTGTACGTACCTGTCATCTCTCCCATTAGGATGTACACTCTTTGAGGGCAGAAACCGGATGGGGGTTTTCCTTTCTTTGTATCCTCAGAGCTTAGCACAATGCCTGGCAAATAAATGCTTAATAAGGTAAGGTAAGTCAATAAGTACTTAAATTCCCATTATGTGCCAGGGAAAAAGTAGTCACTGTTCTCAAGGAGCCCATGGTCTAATGGGGAAGCTAACTTGCAAATGATTATGTACAAACAGGATATATTACTGGATGATTGTTGTCCTTTGTTCTCAGAGGACCAAAATGATATCACTATGTTGCAGTCAAGTGTCCCGCTGTGGCTGATCAGACTGATAAGAGCTCGGAATGCTTTACCACAGGTTGGGCACAAATAGTCCTTGGGAACACTTGGGGAAGATTCTCTAAATTTGTGCATCTCACGTTTAGCACAGCGCCTTCTCTGATGAAGGCATGCCATGCTGGGTGGTCCAGTGCCAGTGTCTCCCGTACAATCAATGCATGGGATGCATTGACTATGCAATCAATATACAGGATAAATTGGAGGACATCATCGGAAGGAAGGCATTAGTGATCAGGAGAACAGGAAACACTTCTGTAAAGGTGAAACTCTGCTCGAGACTTGAAGGAAGCCAAGGAAACCTAGAGGGAGAGAGAGTTCCAGGAGTGGGAGAGAGAGCCAAGAAAAGAGCTTTTTAATGAGGGTGACAACTATGATAGTGATGATTTTTTACTTCTTGGGGCCCCAATTTCCTCTACTACCAAATTTGGGGACTGGACTAGATTGTCGATTAGTCAGTCAATTAACAAGTATTTGTTAAGTACCTACCATATGTGAGGCACTGTTCTAGATGTTAGGGGTACAAAGACAAAAATGAGATAGTCCCTGTCCTCAAGGAGTTTCTATTCTACTGGGGGAGACTGTTTAGTGTGTGTTCAGTCACTTTTTAGTCATGTCCGACTCTTTGTGACCCCATTTGAGTTTTTCTTGGCAGAGATACTGGAGTGGTTTGCCATTTCCTTCTCCAGCTCATTTTACAGATGAGGAAAGGAGGCAAACAGAGTTAAGTGACTTGCCTGAGGTCACATAGCTAGTAAGTGTCTGAGGCCAAATTTGAACTCACAAAGATGTCTTCCTGACTCCTGGCAAGGCACTATCCATTGTGCCACTCAGCTGCCCTGCTTGGGGAGACTACTTATACCTATACAAGTATATGTAACATTTATCTCTAAGACTTCTAGATGGAAAAATGATATTATCCTGGGGCCATTTTGGAGGCAGGAATTGAACTGGATAGTGTCAAAGTCCCTTCTAGTTTTAAAAATATTATTTGTGATCTTATGACCTTTTCCAGCTTGATAAATGTTCCTTCTTCCAGAGCTAAAGTTTACAAAACTTCCCCATTCCACCTACCCCCTCCACTCCAGGGTCCTTTTATCTTTTCTCCCATTAGCTGCTACCAACTGGACCAGGGTGGAGCCTCTGGATTTTAATTCGGTTAAAAACAAAGTGCCTGGACTAAGGCCCTAAAACCTTGCTAATGAACTGGGAGGTCCCGGCTGAGCAGACCCTGAATGTTGGAAGATACCAGGAGATCTGTGATCTCATCTATTTGGCTGTAGATCCTAGCTCATCCGGGCCTGTCCATCCTGTGTGATTCTCTTCTGTGTCCTCTGCTCCTAAAGTTTGCCACAGGGAATAGAGATTTCTAGTCCAGAGATTCCTAATGTGGGGTCCATGAACTTTAAATAGATATAGATATAGAGAGTTGGTAGATATAGATAACTGTATTCCTGCATAACTGGTTTCCTTGGTAATTTTGTGTATTTTATGCATTAAAAACATTATTTTGAGAAGGGGTCTATAGGGTAGGCTTCACCAGACTGCCAAAGGCATCCATGGTGCAAAAAAGGTTAAGGATCTTGCTTTAGTCCAATATGTAGAGGTTCAAGTATATACTTATAGAGTGAGATACCTGGAGATCATTACTCCAACCCCCTCATTTGACTAAATGAGGTGGTAACAGTGATAATAAACACAATAAAGAGGGAAGGAATAAGCATTTATATGGCTCCAACAGTGCACCAGGCATGGTGCTAAGTGCTTGTACCAATGCCTTATTTGATTCTAGCAACAACTCTTGTAAGGTAGGTGCTGTTATTAGCCCCATTTTAGAGAGAAGAAAACTAAGGGAAAGGGGTAAACATTTCTATAATGCTTTAAGATTGCAAAGAGCTTTAATAATAATTAACATTTTTTATGTAGCCCTTTAGGGTCTGCAAAGTGCTTTACATATATTACCTGGTTTGTTCTTCACAATAACCCTGAGGATTAGCTGCTATTATTATCAGCCCTGTTTTAAAGATTGGGACAACTGAAGCTGAGAAAGATTAAATGACTTGTCCAGGGTCACACAGCCACTGCCTTAGGCACTGTGACATCTAGCTGTCTGTAATGGTTATGATACAGCATATTGCCTTGCATACAGGCTAGATATGGGGGTTAGAGGGGGAGTCACTTAATTCCTGATAGCCCCCCAAAACTCATTATTGTTCAGTCTTTCCAACTGTGTCTGACTCTTTGTCACCCCATTTGGGATTTTGTTGTCAGAGATAACTAGAGTGGGTCTGTGATTTCCTTCTCTAGTTCATTTTATGGATGAGGAAACTGAGGCAAACAGGGTTAAGTGACTTGCCCAGGGTCACATAGCTAGTAAGTGTCTGAGGATGAATTTGAACTCAGGTCTTCCTGACTTCAGGCCCAGCATTCTATTTACTGTGCCACCCAAGATTATGAATCTCAGAAAAGTATCGTGGGTAGGAGTTTTGTATCTGGGAATTCCATATCCCGAGAAACCATGGACACAGTCCAGAACATAGTCGAGCCTATGTTATTTTAAAGGTCCTCTGGTTGAGGAGGCTGCGCTGGGTGCCTAGCAAAGCACAGAGGAAAGCTAGAAAGCAGTTTCTAACTCAGAAGATCTGGATTTGAGCCCTGCTCCTGACCCTTATTTGCTCTTTAACTCTAGGCAAGTTGCTTTACCCACCCTCTGTGCCAGTTTCCTCATGTCTAAAATGGGAATAATAAATATCATAGCCCCAGTCTCCCAGGATGGTTGGGAGGAAAATGCTGTGCAGAGCTCAAAGGGCTGGATAAATGTGAGTTATTACTGACTCGCCCAAGGTCACCCAGTGAACCAGTGGCAGAGCCAAGTCTGGATGCCAGGTTTTGCTATTTGCACTGTGCCATACCATCAGCCCTTTGACAGGGCCCTGGGCCAAGAGGACTTGGCTCCTGTCTCTCATTGTTCATGCAAGAGAGAGGACACAGTTTCAGAAAGGAGGCCCAACTTGGCCCCAGGACTGCTTCCCTGGGGGCTGAGTCCCAAGCAAGGGAGATGGGAGGATCCAGGCAGGTATATCTAGACCTCCACTCCTGGTAATCAGAACCAGGCAGGATGGGAGAGCCAGAGTGCCAGCCCCTTGGTATAACACGGGCTTCTGCTCTCACTCGCGCTGTAGGAAACGATAAAGCAAGGCAGCCAAGTTCCCAGCCAGGATGAGGAAATCTCCAATAGGGGAGCCCGTATTTGCAGACAGCAGGGCCTACAAGTGGGCACTGAGGCATAGAGAAAAGTTTGGTTCCTCCACATCAGCTGCCCTGGTCAAACAGCACTTGTGACTTGGGCAATGCCAGGCAACTTCCCCTTTCTAATCTATCAATTAATCACCCCAAAAGTCCCTATGGAGGGTCTGTACTGAGCAAGGATAGAATGCTGTGCCAGGTGTTGTAGAGAGTGAGAATCTGAATAGATTCTCTGGTCTGAAAGAGCTTCTGTTTGCCTGGGGGCGCAGGCCTATATATATGAAGAAAATAAATAGGAATCCTAGCTACTAAGGGAAAAGTGCCACCTGGCCAACTGTGACACACAAGGCTTAGACCCACATCTCTTTGCTTCAGATCCAATTCTCTTTGTTTTTGGTTTTTTTAAAGGCAGTTGGAGTTAAGTGACTTGCTCAGGGTCACACAGCTAGTAAGTGTCAAGTGTTTGGTCTGAGGCTGGATTTGAACTCAGGTCTTCCTGACTTCAGAGCCCATGCTCCCTAGCTGCCTCCCAATTCTCCTTCCATTCTCCTGTATTGCTCTTCTCCTAGACCCTGCTTTACAACAGACCTTAAAGGGGACTTCAGTAATGCAGTCAGTAGCAATAGCATGTCAAATCTTCCTTCTGGACATCCAAGATCCAAATTCTTAAGTGAATGGAACTCATAGTAAAACCGTGTGATGTGAGGAGCAGCTACATGGATGGCACAGTGGATGAAGCACTGGTCCTGGAATTAAGAGGACTGACCTAAGTTCGAATCTGGCCTTAGACACCTAGTAGCTGTGTGACCCTGGGCAAGTCACTTAACCTTGATTGCCTCTAAAAACAAAACCAAAACCTATGTGATGTGGTAGAAAGAACACTAGGCCAGCTGAGAATTAAGACGTAGGTTCAATTCTTGGCTTTGCAGTATCCTGTATGACCTTGTACTGGACAAGTCTTGCCTCTGTAGAGCTGTCTACTTATCTATAAAAATGAACTGGTTGGACTTAGATGATGAGGCCTCCTCTCTTCAATGTCCTTCTCCCTCCTCCTCTACCCTTATAGAATGTAAGCTCCTTGAGGGCAGGGATGGTTTCTATCTTCACATCCTCAGAATCTACAACACTGCCTTGCATGTAACATTTAACTGTTGGGTAGGAGTGGCCACCTTCACTCCCAGGATTGTAAAGTGCACGAGTTCCCAGGTATTCTAGGACTCAATAGGGCAAGAAGGCCAAGATGGTCAGTGTTTTCCTAGGAAATTCAGGGTAACCCCTTGACAAACAAACACAACTTCGAAAATTATAGAATAATACAGCATGTCAGAGCTAGAAGGACCTTAGGAATCACCTGGTTTAACCCCTGCCTTCTTGCTGAAGAGGAAGCCCACGGATAGGAAATGATTTGCCCAAGTCATCTGGTGGCAGAATCAGGATTGGAATCCATATGCTCTTTTTACTGCAGAATACATAAACAGCTTCTCCATCCGAGGATACAGAGACTCAAAGGTTTCTTATGCACTAAGGTAGGGATGGGGAGCCTGCGGCCTTGAGGCCACATGTGGGCCTCTAGGTCCTCAAGTGCAGCCCTTCCTACGTAGTGAAGTTTGGATTCCGTCAAAGTTCCGCACTTGATGACCTAGAGGGCCACATGTGGCCTCAAGGCCACAGGCTCCCCAACCCTGCACTAAGCCCTCCCATAGAAGGGCCATGGATTTTAGTGTTGAAGTTGGAAAGCAGTTGTGTGTGTGTGTGTGTGTGTGTTTATGTGTCTGTTGGGGAGGGGTTCCCATCACCTCTTAACTGGACCTGCTGGGTCCCACATGAAAGAAGAAGAAGGAAGAGGCCACTGACTGGGAGAGGGGAGGAGGGAGAGCCAGAGACTGGCCGGGACTTGGGGGCGGGGACCCACCAGAGCTGGGGAAAAACCGAGGCCAAGCCCCCGAGAAAGGAGGAAACCCAATCACCCAGAGAGCCAAGTGGTGGGTTTGGAAGAGGGCCGGCACTGGAGATAAAAAGCCCCAGGCTCGGATCAGAAACACACAGGCCCCCATTGTTCTCCTGTCACACTTCCCCTGGCTTTATTGCTTTTGTCCAACACCCTATTGTCTGATTTCCTTTTGTCCCCCTTTCAGCGCCCGCTGCCTTTTCATTTCCCAGCCAGCCCGGTTGTTTTCGTTTCTTTTGTCTGAAGTTCCTGAGAGGAAGGTTTTATTTTCAGCGGTTTGATTAATTCACAGCTTGAGCCTGGGGTTTGTTTGTTATGTAATTACTGCCCTGAGCTTCAGGAGAACACCCCTTCCCCGGCCTCCCCCTACCCCCTCCACTCCCCACCCTACCCCACCCCCAGCCTTGCAGTCCTCCCCCCACCCCCAGGGGCCTGGCTGGCTGGCTGGCTCGGGGTGGGGGCGGGGGCTCCCCTCCTGCCGGATGGGCAGAGGCCTCATGGCTTCCTGGAGTCACTAAGGGCTCCTGGGGTGGGGGTGGGGGGGGAAGGAAAAAAAGTTAGGGGGTGGGGGGCTTCTGGGTTCCATTCACTGCTGCTGGTTCTGGGGGAGGAGGACAAGTGCCCATATTTGTGCCCCCCTTGGTGCACCTGAGTGAGCATGGGCCCCAGGTACCCTAGCCTTCCCAGACCTGCCATGTCATACCTCCCTCCCCTCTTTGGTTACATTGGGATGGAATATGGGTGGGCAGAACAGTCAGGCCTAGATCAGTCAGTTAGTCCGTCAGTCAATAAGCAGTTATTAAGCACCTACCAGGTGCCAGCTGTTGTTATAAGCGCTGGGAATACAAAGAAATGCAAAAAAGACAGGCCCTGCCCTAGAGGAACTCACAATCTAATTGGGGAGACAAGTAAATAAATAAGCTCAAATAAGCTATACACAGGACAAATAGGGAATAATCACAGAAGCTAGGCACTAGAACGAAGCCGGATTGAGGAATCCCACCTACTTAAGGTGGGATTTTAGCTGGGACTGGAAGAGATAGGAGGGAGAGCATTCCAGGCATAGTGGATGCTGATGAAAAGGTGCTGTCTTGGGAGACGGAAGTGCCATTTTGAGGAACAGAAAGGGCAGCGTCCCTAGTTAAAAGCATTCTGAGAGGTCTGTGAGGTATGAAAAGACTGGAAAGGCGTAGGGCGGAATAGGGGCCTATGTTCGGAAGGGCTTCGAATGCCAAACAGAAGTCACGTCTTATCTGCTACTGTGACCCCCCAACTAACTAGATTGAGGGAGTTTGTAGAGGAGACAGAGGGCAGCAGGGGCATTAGCCTGACAGTAGCATGTTTGAACCCAATCCTGGAGAAAACATATATAACATTACTGTAGCTCATCTTTACATAGTGTTTCAAAATTTTGAACTTTCTATAGTGTTTAAATATGTTATTTGAGTATCACTACAACCCCCATGAGGTCGGTATTTACGAATATTATTTATCCCTATTATATGGGTGAGGAAACTGAAGTACAGAGAGGGTAGGTGATCTGCCCAAGGTCTCACAGCCAATAAGAGTCAGGATCATATGAATTAAGACACTCTATCCACCACAGAAGTTACCTCAGTAGGGCCAATCATTGTTCGAGCTAATGGTAGAGAAATGGTACCTAGGAAAAGGGGGTCATGGTATTATCAGAGTTAGAGGAATCTTAGAAATCATCTAACCCAGCTGTTTTCAAACTCTTTGGTCTCAGAATCCCTTGACATTCTCAAAAAATTATTGAGGATCAAGCCAGTGGATAAAGCACTGGTCTTGGAGATAGGAGGACCAGAGTTCAAGTATCGCCACAGACACTTACTAGCTGTGTGACCCTGGGTAAGTCACTTTATCCAGTTTGTCTCTAAGGAGAAAAAAAAGGCAGTGAGTGTTTCCTAAAGATCTTTTGGTTTTGTGAATTAAATCCATCGATTTGTTGTCATTGTCGTTCAGTTGTTACAGTTGTATGCGACTCACAGTTGTATGCGACTCGTCATGACCCCATTTGGGGTTTTCTTGGCAGAGACACTGGAGGGGTTTGCCATTTCCTTTTCCAGATCATTTTACAGATGAGGAAACTGAGGCAAATAAGATTAGGTGACTTGCCTGCGGTCACACAGCTAGTAATTGTCTGAGGTCAGATTTGAACTCTGGAAGATGAGTCTTTCTGATTTCAGGCCCAGGGCTCTATCCACTACGCCATCTAGCTGCCCGAAAATCTATTAATATATGCAACATTTGAAATTAAAGCTGATAATTTTTAAACTATTAATTCATTTGAAAATAATAGACCCAATACACATCAAACATCAGTAACATTTTCATAAAATAAATACATTTTCCAAAATGAAAAAGTATTAGTTAAAAAGATGACATTGTTTTACATATTTTTGCAAATCTCTTAATGTCTGGCTTAATAGAAGAGAGTTGGATTCTCTAAATACTTCTGTATTTAGTCTGTTGCAATGTATTGTTTTGGTTGAAGGAAGAAAAATCCAACAGCAGACAGATAGGTGGTTGGAAAAGGGAAAGTATTTTAATAGGCAAATAATGTCTCAGTATTAATGTAAAAATAGTCTTGACTTCAAGGACCCCCTGAAGGGACTTGAGGATACCAGAATACTTTCCACACTAGAACTCAGTCTCCTCATTTTAGAAATGGAGAAACTGAGGGCTTACCTGGTAGGTAGGGAGATATTATGATGCTGGATAAAGAGCACCAGATTTCAAGTTCAATCTCTTCTGTTACTTACCTGTAACCTTGGACAAGTCATTCAACTTCCTCTTTGCCTCAGTTTCCTCATGTGTAAAGTGAGGGTAGTGGATTAGATGGTCCTTTGTACCTTTGACATTCTTTTTCCTAATTAAGGGGAGAGGGGGAATAAGCATTTATGAAATACCTGCTATGTGCCAGGAGCTTTGCTAAGAGCTTTACAATTACAATTCAAACCTAGATTTTTTGTTTACAAAACCAGTGTTCTTTCTACTAAACCAAACCAAAGCATTGGAGATTAAGTTGAGGAGGAGTCATTAGCTAAGATTATCCTCAATTTTCATAAACTAGTTTATCCAGAAAGAGAAATAGCAGCAAGGAGGCACAGTGAATAGAGCGTTAGGTCTGAGTCAGAAAGACTTGAGTTCAAATCCAGACTCAGACCCTTGTGTGACTTTGGGCAAATTGCTTAACCTGTTTGCCTCAGTTTCCTTATTTGTAAAATGGGGATAATAACAGCACATATCTCTCAGGGTTGTTGTAGGGATCAAATGAGATAATAAGTGTAAAGTGCTTAGTGTAGTAACTGGCATATAGTAGGTGCTATCCAAATGTTAGCTCTCATTATTATTATTATTATTATTATTATTATTATTATTATTATTATTATTATTATTATTACCTCACTGGGTTGTTGTAAGGATTAAATAAAATAATATTTGTAAAGTGCTTAGTATAGTGCCTGGCACATAGTAGGTACTCTGTGTGTGTGTGTGTGTATGTGTGTGTGTGTGTGTGTGTGTGTGTATGTGTAAAAAAAAAAAATGCTTATTTTAACCCTTCCCTTCCCTCTCCCCAGAGGTCCTGATGTTGAAAAGTTTGTATGTAGGCAGCTGCCCTTTCTTATCTTTTTGGCAGAAAACCAAATTTAGACTTCTGATACTAGATGCCCATGTGTGGTATGTTAGAAGTTGGGGAAATTGGTTATGACATTGGGCTTCTAAGTTTAGATGAGTCTCATTCTGATTTTTCCTTTCCTTTCTTTGACAGGATGTCCATGAGGAGCCCCATCTCTCCCCAGCTGGCACCCGATGGCATTGGGACCATGGTGAACTGCACTGTCAAGGCAGAAGAAAAGAAGGAGATATGCCAGGAGGCCCCACCTGGCCAGCAGGTGCCAACCCCTGCTGCAGAGCCCTTGGCTGGAGACCCAGCCCGGGCCCCCCAGGAACAAGCTGACTCAAGTGGCCCACCCCAGGTGACCTGATTACCCTTAGGTTGCCCCAGTCTCAGTTCCCCTCTTTCTGTCTTGAGAGCATCACGCTCAACTGGAATCTCAGGCCGGGGCAGTGGCTCTTCCCCACTTGGCAAAACATCTCATCATTCAGATAGAGATGGCTATCTTTAGATGGTGGGACTTGGGTTCTATAGCTATAAAGGAGCATTAGAGATGCAGTCCTATCATTTCACATGTTAGAAAACTGAGGCCCAGAGAGCTGAGGTAAGTTACTCCAGGTCACACAAGAAGTTGCAGAGTTGAGACTTGAACCCAGATCCTTTGAATGTATATCCAGTGCTTTTTGCATCATAACCCACTGATTCTTCCTGGGTTTGGTCTTGGCCCAGAGTTCAGGCCACTTGACTTCACCATACAAAATTAGGAAAAGCTAGTCTATAAAATGGGTATGATGACATTTATACTTTCTGTTTCACAGGCTTCCTGTGGGGAAAGAGGTGTAAACCTTAAAGTGCTTATATAAATGTGAATTGTTATTATTGCTTTCTATGGTGACGTCCCTAACAGGGACGTGGCATTCACTCATTAAGAGCATACTTGATGTCTTGGAAGACAGTAGGAAATATAACCCTTCTTAGCGTGTGGTCAGTGCTTCGTGGTGCCCTGGAATTGAAGCAAGAGCGACCTCAAGCTATCTGGACCAACCTCCACATTTTCTAGGGGAGGGCACAGATAGATTAAGACTCCCAAAGTCACACAGGCAGTAATTTGAACTCAGGCCCTCTGACTCCAGAGCCAGAAATCTTTCTACTGTACCATGCTGCCTCTGTCTTGTTATGGTCAGGTTGGAGAAACAAGGCAGGTGCATGTGAATATCTAATGAGGTGTGTAGTAATGAGAATCCTTTGCCATGTGACTGTTGGAAATCACTCTTATTACACACCTAAGAGTTAAATAGCCATACAAGACAGCAATGTATCTTCTTTCTCTGTGAAATGGGGGGGGGGGTGGACTAGAAGCTCTCTAAGGTTCCTTCCAGTTCTAAAATATTCTGTGATTCTATTCAAAAGATGTCACCAGGCTTATAATTAAAAAGCCAGATGAAGGGAACAGACAATAACTGCTGTGAGAGGTGGGAGGAGGGAGAGACCCTTACAGGCTGGTGGGGTCAGAGGAGGCCTCAGGGAAGAAGGGGGGATTTGAGGAGGGCTCAGAAAGCTGGGCAGGATGCAGATAATCATCAAGAAGAAGGGGGTCTCTTTCTCAGGGGAGAACAGTGAGAGCCAATGTACGACCCATGGAAAGGGCTGGTGAAGAGCCTGGCCTGGCTGGATTGAAAGGGTGTATGTGGTAGAAAGAGCCTCTAGGCTATGGATGCAGCAATAATCTCAGCCCTGTGAGGACAGGATAGTCAGAGGTGGTAACCTACCAATACCAAAGTATCCTAAATTTCCCGGGAGTTTGTATGGTACAGTGGAAACAGCGCTGGTTCTAGAGACAGGACTTGGATTCAAATCTTGCCTCTGATGTTTATTCTCTCTATGACCTTGGACAAATCACTTAGTTTCTTCCTTTTTAAAATGAAAGTGTTAAACTGGGTGGCCTCTAAGGCCCTTCTAGCTCCAGACCTAAGATTCTTTGTAAGAGATAGAGGATTAGGGATGTGTCATGGCTTCTTCATAAGCCAGTACCACTGACCAGGTGTTTCTGAGGGTGTGTCCATGTTGTCCTCATTCTCTTGTCAAATACTATGAAAGCACAGCTGAAAACTGAAAACCTTATTCTTTTCTCTGACTGTATTTCCTTCCTTCCTTCCTTCCTTCCTTCCTTCCTTCCTTCCTTCCTTCCTTCCTTCCTTCCTTTCTTTCTTTCTGCCAGATACTAGGTTTATTAGAACATCTGCCACACTGGCCAGATTCTTAAGGAATCTGAAAATTTCTGAGCTATTGGCTAGGTTCTTAAGGAACATGAGTGGTGGCTAGATTTTAAGAATCTGAGCACCTTAATGGAGACAAGATGGACCTTATATACAGAAAGACTGTGGGAGGGAACTAGGAGTGACCTAGCAGTTTGGGGTGACTGGAGAAGGAGTCTAAGGAAGATCTGGATGGGAGTGACCTGTAAGCTGGGGTGAATAGAACTCCTGGGACCTGGACCACGCGGCCAAGGGATAATGGAGTCTAGATAGGATTAAACTGGCTGTATTTCTTTATCTTTTATTTTACTGTCAGTTACTTTAAGCAGAACCCACCTGCCTGAGAGGAAACTGTTGGTGTCTCTCCCTGAGATTGCTTATGACTTGAATAAAGTGTCTTTGACTTTAGCTAAAATGTAGAGTGGAGATTGTTTCTTACATGTTAGGGAGCTTGGAAATCTCATGTAAGAAAGGCATATGTGGTAGCTATTATAGTTCAAATTATCTCAGCCTTGTTTCTTCTACTTCTCAAAAAACAAAAACAAAAATACTTTGTCTTTGCTGAAGGCTTGTCTTCCCTCTGGGTGTCTGTGTCTGGGTAACAGCTGGCCACATAATGACAATTTGGGATGGATTGTATTATAGGACTGTGGGTCCCCAAAGAGCGATGGGCCACCAGAACCTAGAAGACGAGGGCCTGAGCCAGCCACTGGAAGCCAAGAAAAGCTGGATTTCAATCGGAATTTGAAAGAAGGTAAGGTCTCCATGAAAGGTAGAAGTGGGTTTCCCAGGGTGCCCAGGAATAGTAATGGGAGCTGTTGGGAAAGATCATTTGTCATCTCTTGGTATCTTTCAGTCATGCCCACCATTGAGAAGCTTTTGTCCAGTGACTGGAGAGAGAGGCTTCTGGGAAGAAGCACTGTGGAAACCAAAGATGTCAAAGGTGAGGATCCTACATCTTGGCAGAGAGTGAGTGGTGGGTATAGAGGTGGTTTGTGTGGATGTGAGGCTGAGTGTCCATGCCATCTTCCTGAGTTGGTGGGCCAAGGGAATGGAAGTTATGACAGTGTAAAGACCTAAAGATTTTGACCCAGCAACAGGAAGAATGATAAGACCTGGGGGAATGCTCAGAGTCATTCAGTCAAATATTTATAAAGTACCTACTACATGCCAGGCACCAGGTTTACAAAAAAGATAATAGATAGTCTGTCTTTTTCAAGGAGCTCAGTTATGCCCACCAGTCTACTGGGAAGGCACTATGCAAATAACTCATACAAATTATGTACAGGATAAATTAGAAATAATCCACAGAGGGATTTGTTCTGTGAAGTTCGGATTCAGTCAAAGGGCCACACTTGAGGACCTTGGAGGGTCACAGGTGGCCTCGAGGCTGCAGGTCCCCTACCCCTGGCTTGGAAGGCACTAGAATAAATGGGGATTTGCAAAGATTTTCTGTAAAAGGTGAGATTTTTGCTGTGACTTGAAGAAAACCAGAAAGCTAGGAGGAAGAGATGCGGAGGAAGAACATTCTAGGCATAGGGGTGGGGGTGGGGATTACCAGTGAAAATACAGACTAACCAAGAGGTTATTGTGGTAGTGCAGGCAGGTAGTCCAGGTGATAAGGACCCTAGTGGCAGTATCAGAGAAGGGGTCATATGGGAGAGAGGAGGAGGTGAGAGAGATTGAGGAGTTGAAGATGACAGTTTGTTTGTGGGGACGAATGAGAACATGGTAACAGGGAAATTCAGAATAGGAGATGATTTTGGGGAAAAGATAATGAGTTCAGTTTTGAACAGGTTGCATTTAAGATGCCTGCAAGACATCTAGTCCAAGATGTCCAATAGATGTGAGACTGAATATCAGTAGATGTGCTGTGGCTAATATGGAAATTTGCTTTGTATAATTGATATCATATTGCTTGCCTTCTCAGTGGGTGGGGGAGGGAGAGAATTTGGAACTCCAAATTTATGAATAAAAGAATGTTAAATGTAAATAAATAATACATTTTTCAAGATGAACACAAACACACACAAAAGAATGTCAGCAAAAAGGTCGGGACTGGAAAGGTAGATCTGAGAATCATCAGCAGAGAGATAAGAATTGAATCCATGGGAAATGATGAAGTAAAATAATATAGAAGGAGAAGAGAAGAGGGCCCAGGGCAGAGCCTTGTGGAACACCTACGGTTAGCAGGCATGACCTGGATGAAGATCTAGAAAAGGAAACTGAAGAATGGTCAGATAGGTAATAGGAGAATCAGGAGGGTGCAGTGTCACAAAAACCTAGAGAAAAGAGGTATCACGATGATGAGGGTGATTCACAGTGTTAAAGGCTTCATGAAGGTCAAGAAATAGGAGGACTGAGAAAAGGCCATTATGTTTGGTGATCAAAGAAATCCTTCCTAACTCAAGAGAGAGCAATTTCAATTGAATAAAGAGGTTGGAAAACAGACTGTGGAGAGTTAAGAAGATAGTGAGAAGAAAGAAATTGGAGATACCTATTGTTGAGGGCCTTCTCAAGGACTTTAGTCACAAAAGGGTGAAGAGATATGGGACAATAGTGGGGGTAGATGGATCAAGTGAGTATCTTTTGGGGCTGTTGGAGACGTGGGCATATGTGTAGACAGTAGGGAAGTATCTAGTGGACAGGGAAAGAATAAAGATAAGTAAGAGAGCGAGGATGGCAGAGGAGAAGCAGTGAGAGCAGGCCCCACCTAGGCCCCTGCCTGGATTCTAATGTCTGGGTCAGGATGACACTGATGGGGAGTCCTTTATTGGCACTAGCCTGACCTAGTCTGTGCCATTGCAAAGACACTGTTTACACCAGTCTTATTATCAACTGTGACCCCTTCATGCACCTATGGTCTTATAGCTCTGGATTCCCAATAGAAAACTTGTATGAGGTGTGCTACAGGGAAAGGAGCAGTAGATTTTGAGTCTGAGAATCTGGGTTAAAATCCTGGGCTCTACCACTCATTACCTTGTATAAGCCATGCAACCTCTCTGGGGCTCAACTCCTGTATGGTTTCTTCCAGCTCTGGATCACTGATCCCACTGACTTGACTTTGGGCCCTTTACTCCTTAGCATAGTGCCTCGCACATAGTAGGTGCTTAATAAATGCTTATTGACTGACTTAATTCTTTTAACAGATTAGCAACATAGTAGAGCCACAGGACCTTGGAGTCAGAAGAACTGAGGTCTAGCCCATTCTAGGTCACCAACTTGCTATATGACTTTGCCTCTTCCTGCTTTACTTGCCTCTAATTTGATTCAGTTCAGTCCAGACAATTGTTATGTAGTTACTATTTGTAAAGCACTTTACTGTGTACCAAAGAGACAAAGTTAGACATAACATGGGATCATAGACTTGGAGATGGAACAGACCTTCAAGGTCATCTGGGCTAACCCATTTATTTTGCAGATAAAAAAAATCAAGGCTCAGAGAAATTAAGTGTCATGTCCAAGGTCACACAGATAGTAAGTAGAAGAGCCAGAATTGGAACTCAGGTTTTTTTTACTCCAAATCCAACGCTCTTTCCTCAATTTCTTACACTGTTTTCAAGGACCTTATACTCTAAAAGGAGGAAGACATGTACACAATTTTTCTATTATAAGGGAAAGCAAACTGGAGGGGAGATCCTGGTAAAGCAGTGTGCTACTCACCCTTTCCAATAGTCCTGTGGCTATTGGGACCATTAGTGAATGAAGCTGGGGTCCTAGCTCATAGCCCTATCTATTTGCACCCTTCTCCTATTTACCCTGACTTCCTTGTGGTATTGTATGCCATCATAGCCCTCTGACTATGCATGTCTTGGGAATGAGACCTGGAGAAGTTGGTCTAAGTCTAGGAAGCCATATTAGGCAAGAAATCCCACAGGCTGGCTTTGAGAAGGAGCCTACTGTCTGTCTATCCAGGTCTGACTTACCATCTATCTAATGGTGTTATGAGGAATTATGGGAGATGTTTCTTGTTTGAGCAGGGACCCAAGAAAGCCTGGCGGAGAAGGAACTTCAGCTCCTGGTCATGATCCATCAGCTGTCCACTCTTCGGGACCAGCTCCTGACAGCTCACTCAGAGCAGAAGAACATGGCTGCCATGTTGTTTGAGAAGCAGCAGCAACAGATGGAGCTGGCCAGGCAGCAGCAAGAGCAAGTGAGCCCTGCCCCTTCTTCTTCTTGTTGAGGTGTGGGATGTACTCAGAGGGAAGAGATAGAAGCTTGAGGATAGGACCCAGACAACCCTAACCACCAAGGATTTTGTGTAGATCATGGGGGGAAGTAATTTTAACATTCTAGATTTTATGCGTTGACTTGTGGGGCAGTCATCAGAAGGAGGTGTGTATGGATATCAGGGAGGGGATATCCACTCTTTTAAGCATAATTATAAGAATCAGGGACCTCCAGCTAGACTAAAATGTATTCAGATGGGTAATGGGCAGTGGAAGTCCAGAGTAAGTAGAGAGATAGTAAAAGGTAGCCTAGCTGGCCTTGAATTCAAGTCACTACATAATTAGGTACTGAAAGAACTAACACATGAGATTGCTGATTTTGAAGAAGAGGAGAGGCACTGAAAAAGTGAAGTAGGGCAAATAACCTGATGAGACAGAGAGACAGAGGATATTTAAAAAAAGATTAGTAGTCATGACTTTGATTCCTGGAAAAATTCAAAAGCATCTTATTAAAAAGATGGTTATTGGATACCTAGAAGAGGAAATAGCAATCACAAAAAGCCTTCATCAAAATCAGATCATGCCAGGCCAACTTTCCTTTTTTCAGTCAGCAAAAATCTACCCTTTCTCCCTCCTACCCCAAAATACACACATATGTCTTATTCTGGGCTTTGAGTCCTTCACCTCTCTAAGAGGAGGTGAACGTGTCTCATCATTAGTCGCTAGAATTGTGAGTAGAGTTCCTAAGTCTTTCAAAATTGTTTGTGTTTGCTTTGTTGCTGTTATTGTGTAAATTGTTCTCCTGGTTCTGTTCACTTCACTCTGCATCACTTCATATCAGTCTTCCTAAGTTTCTCTGAAACCATTCCTTTCATCATTTCTTATGGCACAATAGTATTTCTTCACGTGTATATACTAAGATTTGCTCAGCCACTCCCCAAATGATAGGTACTCCTTCAGATCTCCTTTCTTTGCCACTTCAAAAAGAGTTATAAATATTTTTTGTACATCTTTTAGTTAAAGATTGTTTTGTTTAGGACTAATCTCCCTTAAACTCTCTTCCTCTAATTCCCACTTCTCCCTTCTTTCCTTCATCCCTATCTCAGTGTATTCTTCTTCACCTCTTTTTCCATTCTTTTAATATCACCAAGGCCTAACAGAACTAATGCCAAGCCTTCTGTCTAATGAGACTCAGTCTGTAACCCCTGATGATGTTTGGGCTCAGAGGGAACAAATATGTTATCTATGCATAGTTTAGCCTTGTAAACAAGACAAAAGTCTCTTGTGATTGTTAATTTCTATTTACCTTTTTATATTTTTCTTCACTACTGTAATTGAACTAAAACAGTTCTTCCTAGCTCTGATATTTTCTCTCTTTTTTCAAAAGAATTTATTTTAAAAACCTTTTTTTCTGTTATTTTCAGTAGGAATGCATGGAAGTCCTCTTTCGTTAAAGGTCCCTTTTTTCCTCTGTAGCATTACATTTAAGGTTTTCTGAGTAAGTAAGTTATTCTTGACTGCAAGCATATATCCTTTGCCTTCTGGAATATCATATTCCAAGCTCTTCACCCTTTAATGTGCTGGCGGCTAAATCATGTGTAAGCCTGACTGTACAGTACTCTTCAGTACTTGAATTCTTTTTTTAAAATTAATTAATTTATTTATTTTTAGTTTTCAACATTCACTTCCATAAGCTTTTGAGTTTTAAAATTTCTCCCCCTCCCTCTCCAAGACGACATGCAATCTGATATGGTCTGTCCATATTCATTCCTGTTAAATATATTTTCACATTAGTCATGTTGTAAAGAAGAATTGGAACCAATAGGAAAAACCACAAGAAAGAAGAAACAAAACAGAAAAAAAAAGAACAAATAATATGCTTCAATCTGCATTCAGACTCCATAGTTCTTTCTCTAGATATGGATATCATTTTCCATCATGAGACTTTTGGAGATGTCTTAGATCCTTGCATTGCTGAGAAGAGCTAAGTCTATCAAAGTTAGTCATTGTACAACATGGCTGTTACTGTGTACAATGTTGTCCTGGTTCTGCTCACTTCACTCAGCATCAGTCCATACAGATCTTTCCAGGTTTTTCTGGTCTGCTTGCTCATCATTTCTTATAGCACAATAGTATTCCATTATATTCATACACCACAACTTGTTCAGCCATTCCTCAATTGATAGGCATCCCCTCAATTTCCAATTCTTTGCCACCACAGGAGAGGCTATAAATATTTTTGTACATGTGGGTTTTTTCCCCATTTTTATGATCTCTTTGGGATATAGCCCTAGAAGTAGTATTGCTGGGTCAAAGAGTATACACACATTTTTATAGCCCTTTGGGCATCGTTCCAAATTGCTCTCCAGAGTGGCTGGATCAGTTCACAACTCCACCAACAAGGCATTAGTGTTCCAATTTTCCCACATCTTCTCCAACATTTATCATTTTCTTGTTTCGTTATGTTAGCCAATCTGATAGGTGTGATGTGGTACCTCAACGTCATCTGATTTGCATTTCTCTAATCAATAGTGATTTAGAGCATTTTTTCATATAAATAGCTTTAATTTCTTCATCTGAAAACTGCCTGTTCATATCCTTCGACCATTTTCAATTGGGGAATGATTTGTATTCTTATAAATTTGACTTAGTTCTCTATATATTTTAGAAATGAGGCCTTATCAGAGACACTGGTTATAAAAATTCTTTCCCAGTTTTCTACTTCCCTATTTTTTTAAATTTATTTTTTAAAATTTATTTTATTAATTTATTTTAGTTTTCAACATTCACTTCCACAAGATTTTGAGTTTCAAATTTTCTCTGCATCTCATCCCTCCCTCCACCCCAAGATGGCGTGCATTCTGAATACCCCTTCCCCTAATCTGCCCTCCCTTCTAACTCCCCCCACCTCTTATCCCTTTCCCCTTCTCTTTTCCTGTAGGGCAAGATAGATCTCTATACCCCATTGCCTGTACATCTTATTTCCCAGTTGCATGTGAAAACGATTTTTAACATGTTTTTAAAACTTTGGGTTCCAAATTTTCTCCCTTCCTCCCTCCTCATCCAGCCTCATTGAGAAGGCAAGCAACTTGATACAGGTTATACATGTATAGTCATGCAAAACACTTCCACAGTAGTCATATTGTAGAAAACTATATTTTCCTTCATCCTATCCCACCATACTAGTCATGTTGTGGAAAACCATGTTTTCCTTCATCCTCTCCAGTCCCCCCTCCGTTTATTTTATTCTCTGTTTTGACCCTGTCCCTCCTCAGAAGTGTTTGCTTCTGATTACCTCCTCCCCCAATCTGCCCTCCCCTCTATCATCCCCCCCCCATCTCTTATCCCCTTCCCCCTATTTTCCTGTAGGGTAAGATAGCTTTCCATATCCAACTGAGTGTGTATATTATTCCTTCCTTACTGCTTCCCTCTTAATTTTGGTTGCATTGGCTTTCTGCAAAATCTTTTCAATTTAATATTATCAAAATTATCCATTTTGCATTTCATAATGTTCTCTATCTCTTGTTTGGTCATAAATTCTTCTGTTCTCCATAAATCTGACAGGTAAACTATTCCTTGCTCTCCCAGTTTACTTATAGTATCAGCCTTTATATCTAAATCACATACCCATTTTGACTTTATTTTGGCATATGGTGTAAGGTGTTGGTCTGTGACTAGTTTCTGCCATTCTATTTTCCAGTTTTCCCAGCAGTTTTTGTTAAATAGTGAGTTCTTATCCCAGAAGCTAGGGTCTTTGGGTTTATCAGACAGCAGATCACTATAGTCGTTGACTGCTGTGTCTTGTGGACCTAACCTATTCCACTGATCCACCACCCTATTTCTTAGCCAGTACCAAGCAGTTTTGATGATTGCTGCTTTATATCACAATTTAAGATCTGGTGTGGCTAAGCCACCTTCCCTGGCATTTCTTTTCATTTGTTCCCTTGATATTCTGGACCTTTCGTTTTGAATTCTTTTTGTTATTGCTACTTGCTGTCTTTCTTGTTTGTCCTGGAAACTCATTTTGGCTGTAATATTTCTTAGAGTTTTCATTTGGGAGATTTTTTTCTGGAGGTAACTAATGAATTCTTTTACTTTGTCCTTTGCTTCTAAGAGCTCTGGGTGGTGTTTGTTTGTTTTTAAGATTTCCCAAAATATGTCTAGGCTCTTTTGTTTTGTTTATGGTTTTCAAGTAGTCCAAGGATTTTTTTTCCTTCTCAATCTATTTTCTATGACAGTTGTTTTTATTATGAGATTTCTTACCACTTTCTTCCATTTCTTTCAGTCTTTTGCCATTTCTTGTTCTTTCAGGGAGTCTTGGGTTCTATTTGGGCCATTCTAATTTTCAGGAAGTTTATTGCTTAGGCAAGGTTTTGTACCCCTTGTGCCAAGCTGTTAATTCCCTTTCTAATTGTTTCTTCCATAACTCTCATTCCCTTTCTAGTTTGTTCCTCTGTTGCTTCTATTTCACTGACAAAAGCATTTTTAAAACTATCTTAAAGTCTTGCTTCCTATCTTCCTAGTTGGATTTGTGTCCAAGCTGTGTTTTGCTCTGAGGCTTTGCTAGTAAATGTTTTGGAGTCATTTCGCTTCGTCAGGGTTTATGTCTTCAGTATCCCTGTCATCATAATAGCTTTTCATGGTGGTATTTTTTTGGTTGCTCATTCTTCCAGTCTACTTCTTGATTTCAGACTTGATATTAGGACCTGGCTTTGCAAAGTTGTGGAGGAAGGGTGTGGGCTGGTCCTGTTGCTGCTTCCCTGGGGGGTATTGAGTATTATGTTATTCCAGGATCTCAAGCTGAAGACCTGCAAGCTTTCAGCCATTACAAAGTGGTCTTATCTAGGGTAAAGTCTGATTGCTGTCCTTCAGGTCTGAGCTTTACCTCCTGAACTGGGTTTGGGTCTGAGCAGTGGTAGAATGTTGCTAGATTTAACTATGGTCAGCCCACTGGGAAACTGCTGGTTCAGAATAATAAAACTATAGGTTCCCATTTGTTTGGGATTTCAGCCCCAATTATTCCTCTGAAGACTTCAGACTGGGAATAGAAACTAGAAGTGAGACCCTGCTCTGCTCCTGGGGGTCCAAGCCATATTATTGTTGCTTGCTTCTGAACTTACTCCTCTCTTGCTGCACTGCCTAGGGTCTGCAAGTGGTCCCAGGAAAATCTCTTTACCCTATAAAGTCACCTTTGGTGGCAAGTCGCCTCCTTGGTGTGCCCTGCAAGTCCCCAAATTGGTTTGCCCTGGATCTGTGACCCAGAACTACTTAGCACCTTTTCCCATACTCTGCATGAATTCCATCCCAGTATGAGTGTGGTACCTCCTCTTGCTCTGGTTTGCAACTTCTTGGGCACTGGACTCCTCTATAGGCGGTATAGACTTTTGCCAGATTCTGTTCCCCTTATCCACAGACCTCTCTCTCTATCTCCCTATGCTGATTGGGGCTGGAAAAATAGTTCACTGTGACTTTTTCTTGTATTTTCTCCTCAGAGCTCAATCTGGTTTGTTTTCTAGATCTGTTTGAAGGAATTTGAATTGAGGGAAACTCACATTGCTCTTTTTGCTGCTCTTGATTCCTTACCTAGATTTTTTAAAAGTATTTGACAAAGTCTCTCATGCTTTTCTTGTGGAAAATATGGCAAGATATGGTTTGGCTGATAGGACAGTTAGATTCAGAACTGGTTGAATGGTAGAACCAAAAAGAGTAGCCTTTAATGGTTTGGTATCACCTTGGCATGAGGCTGCCAGTGGAAGACTTCAGGAGCCTCTGTTTGGCCCTGTGCTGTTTAACATTTTCATCAATGCTTTGGATAAAGCATAGATGGCACATAGATGGCACACATATCTAATTTGGAGGTGATATATTGCTGAGAAGGCTAGCTAGCACACTAGATTATCAAGTCAGGACACAAAAAGATTGGACAGGCTAGAATATTGGGATGAATCTAATAAGGTGACATTTAATTGGGTTAAAAAAATTAACTTCACAAGTACAAGATGGGGAAGATATGGCTAGGTGGGGGTGGGGATGGGAAGTTGGTGAAGGATGGCCTTAACATGAGTCAGCTGAGTCAAGTGGCAGCCAAAGAAAGCTAATGCAGTCTTAGGCAGCCTTAAGAGAGGGGTTGTGTCCAGAACTAGGGCATTACTAGCCCCACTGTATTCTGCTCTGAAGTATTGTGTTCAGTTTTTGCTGCCATATTTTAGGCTGGACGTTGATAAACTTAAAATTGTCCAAAGTAAACCAATCAAGTCGGTCAAGGGACTAGAAATCATCGTTCTAGGAGATTCGGTTAAGGGAATCAGAGGTGTTAATTTACCCTTGAGAAGAGATTACTGGAAGGTGTTTGGGCTATGATAGTCGCCTTCAAGTATCTGAAGGGCTGCCATGTAGAACAGACTTATTCTGCTTGGCCCCAGAGGACAGAATTAGGGATGATGAAAGGGAGTTGCAAAAAAAGATTTAGCTCTATCCCAAAGAGATAAAAGAAAGGGAAAAGGACCTACCTGTGTAAAAATATTTATAGCAGCCCTTTTCGCTGTGGCAAAATATTGGAAACTGAGGGGATGCCCATTCACTGGGAAAGTGCTAAATAAGCTATGGTGTATGAATGTAATGGATATATCTGTAATGGCAGATTTCAGAAAAACCTGGAAAGACCTGTATGAACTGATGCAAAGTGAAATGAGCAGAACTAGGAAAACATTGTACACAGTATTAGCAACATTGTGTGATGAGCAACTACGAATGATTCTGCTCTTCTTTGCAACACAGTGGTACAAAGGACTCCCAAAGAAAAATGTAATCCCCATCCAGAGAAAGAACTGATAGATTCTGAATGCAGATTGAAGCATATTTTTTCACTTATTCTTTTTTGTTTTTTTTCTTTTTGATCTGTTTCTTCTTTCACAACTAGGACTAATATGGAAATATGTTTTACATGATAGCACATGTTACAACCTACATCAAATTGCCTACCATTTTTGGAAGAGGGGAGGGGAGGGAAGGAGAAAAGTTTGGAACTCAAAATCTTGTAAAAATGAATGCTAAAAATTGTCTTGACATGTAATTGGGGGGAAAATACTATTTAAAAAAAAGATTTAGGCTTGATATAAGAAAAAAAATCTTCCTAACAATTAAGAGCTCTCAGGGCATCTAGATGGCACAGTGGATAGAGCACTGGCCCTGGAATCAGGAAGACCTGAGTTCAAATCTGACCTCAGACACTTACTAGTTGTGTAACCCTGGGCAAGTCACTTAACCCTGATTGCCTTTAAAAAAAAAAAAGGCTCTCTAAAATTGGAATGGGCTTCCTGGGAAGGTACTGAGTTCCTCCTCCCTGGAGGTCTTCAAGAAACCCATTGTCTAATGTATTGCTTAATTGTTTTTTGTTCAGGTGTTGGTAAGAATAGGTGAGATTTTGTGACCACTTAACTCCCATGCCTCTCCTTTTTCATTTTTCGAGTGAATTCTATCCATTCAAGAAGAGAGTAAGTAGATTTTGAAACTTGAATGACTGCCTGTATTTTCCTCCCCTTGACTTTACACACTCTACCTGGGACTAGGTTTCCTTGGAGGTTCTGTGGTTTGCTGCAGGCACAAACAGGGCCAAGTTACAGAGGGGCCATTCTGTAGGGTTAGGACATTCCACTTAGACAAAGGTCATGGGCACGCAAGGATTAATCAGGCATGGCCCTGTTCTGTCCTCCCCACCCCTTCTTGTAACCAGATAGCAAAGCAGCAGCAGCAGCTCATTCAGCAGCAGCATAAGATCAACCTCCTCCAGCAGCAGATCCAGGTAAAGAGAGAGGCAGGGTTGTGGGAGCACTGGGAGAGGAGGGGTGGGAGGGGTAGGAGGGAAGGGAGGCTTAGTGGCATGGTGTCATGGAGAGAGTCAGAAAGACCAAGGTTCAGATTCTGCCTTTGACACTAGCAGGGTGATCATGAACAAGGCACAGCCTTGCCAGCCCTTGGCTTCCTCACCTGGAAAATTAAGGAGTTGGATTTCCATGGTCTTTAAGGTCCCTTCCAGCTCTAAAGCTATGATCCTCTGAATTAACTGTCTTCCGAGACTCTTCCACAACAAGATGTTCTGCTAGCCATCTCCCTGCTCCATACTCAGTTCATCACTGCAGGTGGAAAGGGAGCTTCTTGGGGGAGTGGTGCTGGAACGGGCATGTTGAAGTACGTGAAGCTGGGGACGTCCACAGTCAGGACAATAATTAGGGTCCCTAGTGTCCCCACATAGTATAATGGAAAGATCAGGTTTGTCCTAAACCAACCAACCAACCTTGGGCCAGAATCCTGATTCTGCTCTACAGTAGCCATGGAACCTTGTGCAAATCACCTAACCTTTGGGACTCCATTTCCTCATCTGTGAGATAAGGTGATTGGATTAGGTGATTTCTAAAGTCCCTTCTAGCTCTAATATTCTCCATTTCTTCAGCTTCCCTCACTTTCTTTTTCTTTCTCCTTCCCTGGGGAGAGGCTTGGGGTAAATACTTCCTAAGGCATGGTACAGCGGAAAAAAGCATGGATTTAGAGTCAAGAGTTTCTTGGTTCAAATCCTACTTCTGTCAAGTTATTTCACCCCTCTAAGCCTCAGTTTCCTCACCTGTAAAATGAACGGATGGAGTAGAGGATCTCTAAGCTCCCTCCTAGCTCTAAATATATAATCTATAGTTTGATTTCCATAATAGGAATTGGGCATTCATAGAACTCTAGACATGGAGAAAGCAAGAAAAAATGCAGGTGTCCCCCTCACTGGCTAGAAGTAAAAGCATTGAACACTTTGCCCTCCATCCATAGGTTCAGATGCTTCCTCTGTGTGGCCTGGAGTTGCCACATCTGGGGAGCTCATACGGGGGGTCTCTCTCCCTTCAGCAGGTCAACATGCCTTATGTCATGATCCCTGCGTTCCCTCCCAGCCACCAGCCCATGCCTGTTACTGCTGACTCCCAGCTGGCACTGCCTATTCAGCCCATCCCTTGTAAACCAGGTAAGTGGGGGATTCTATTGGGAAGGCAGGGAGTCTCAGAATCATAGTTGGTTCTGAAAAGGAAGGGATCTCTGGAGGCAGCGCTGGAAATCTGGAGACGTTGGTCTCATTCCTGGTGCAACCATTGACTTACGCAATACTACATTCCTTAGTCTCCTGGGGTCTCAGTTTCCTTGTCTGTCTAATAGTCAGGATATATATTTCCCTATATACTTTACAGTGAGAGTGGAGAGAACCCAATGAGGTCATTCATTCATCCAACAAATGTTACTGAACACCTACTATGTGCAAGGTGCTGGGCTAGGGAATAGTTCAATTTAATCACTGTTCTGAAGGAATTAACACTCTACATTAATATCTTCATGATTTCAGTTTAATCAGAGCAGATATTATCCCCATTTCATAGATGAGTAAACAGAGACTCAGACAAGAATTGACTTGCTCAAGGCATGTAGCTGATGAGTAGAAGACCTGGAATTAGAATCTCCTCTGACTCTAGTGCCCTTTCCAAAAATGCTGCAGAAAATATATAGGAAAGGGTTTGATAAGAAACCGCATGATATGGTGGAAAGAAGGTCAGCTCTGAAGCAAGAGGACCTGGGTTCAAATTCCACCTCTGACACTTACCTGTATGACCATGGGCAAATGACTTAATTCCCCCCAGACCTAAGCTTCATCAGTAACATGAGATGATGTTGGACTGGATGGGGTCCCTTCTATCTCTAAATAGACTTATGGTCTATTGCCATCAATTACTTCACAAATGTAAGGAGTTGTTTTTCCCCCTGTCTTCTGGGGCCATTAAGGCCAATCTGAACTTCTGTTTCTGGACCGCTAGGTGGTGCAGTGGATAGAGTGCCAGGCCTGGAGTCATCTTGAGTTCAAATCTGTCCTCAGACACTTCCTAGCTGTGTGACCCTGGGCAAGTCACTTAACTCTGTCTACCTCAGGGAGAAGGAAATGGCAAACCATTCCAATATCCTTGCCAAGAAAACCCCAAATGAAGTCATGAAGAGTTGGCCATGACTGAAAAAGAGACTGAACTTCTCTCTCCAAAATCTCCGAGCACATCATTTCCCCCTTCTTTCTCATTTTTAGCTGCTACACTAGCCATACCAATCCCCACAATTGTCTCCTTGTAGGTTAAGAACTCAAAAGTAGTAATACGTAACTTCAGTTCCCCAACTCTGCCTTCACCCCTATCCCACCTACTAGTCTACCCATATATGTACAGCCCCATTAGAATGCTAGCTTGTGAGGATAAAGGAAGAAAGGGAAAGGCAGACCAGAAAGAGCAGACCCAGCTGCTGGGTAGAGGGGGAGTTGATTCGAATTCCCCTTGGCCTGTTGCCTAATTTCTTTTCGGGCTTGAGTGTGGGTCAGCTGATCAGTGACACTAATTGAAAGCTAGTGTTTGCCCAGTTCCATACTTAGCACTCTGGAGTGAGATACAGAGAATGATAGGCTCTGCTTTTTTTTTTTTTAAAGAAAACTTTTCTTATAATCTTGACATTGAAATGCAACCGATCAAACTTGCTTAGCAGCAGCAACTATTTACATTGAAATGAATTAGTCTCAATATGAACTATTGCGAGCTGTTTGCCTCCCCTCACTCTTAACATGAGGATTCTTTGTCTACTCATTCTCATTTGCTTGTCCTCCTGTGGCAGGTAATTAGTGTACACCGCTACCTGCTCTTTTCACTTTGCATTATTCATACAGGTTTTATAGATTTTTTTGGTATTCTTCATACTTGTCGGCTTTAGTTGTATTATTCTGTTACAGTAATGTACCACAGTTTCTTTAAACGATGCCCTATTGTTGGACATTTGGGTTGCTTCTAGAGCTCGGTCATGGTTTTTGATTTTGTGCAATTATATATATTGCTGTTATAAAAATATTTGTACAGATAGCTCTTTTTGGTTGCCTTTGACTTTGGGGTACACTCTTAGGATATATTCCCAGCAATGGAATTATTAGGTCCAGCCCTTGTTTACTACCTTTAATGAGTATCGCAGTGGACAGAGCACTGAGCCTAGAGTCGGGAAGATTGAGTTTAAACCATCCTCAGATACTCTCCAGCTGTATGCCCCTGGGCAAGTCACTTAAATGCTAGTTGCCTCAGTTTCCTGATTTGTAAAATGGGGATAATAATAGCACCTACCTTTGAGGGTTTTTGTGAGGATGAAATGAGATAATAATTGCATAGTGCCCAGCACATAGTAGGAGCTATATAAATGTTAGCTATTATTATTACACTGTGATTTAGAAGATTATAGGCTGGAGGCTGTAAAGTGAAGTAGAGGGCTAGATGTGGGGGGTCAGGAGTGTGGGTTCAAATCCTGCCTCTGACACTACCTGTATGACCAAGAGCAGGTTACTTTTGCTCGCTGAGACTCAGTTTCCTCATTTGTAAAATAGGATGGTCGTACCTGCCTCTCAGGGCTACCACAGGCTCAAGCGGGATAATATGTGTGAAATGCTTTTCCAATTTTAAAAAGCTGGATGTGGCAGCACATTCCTGTAGGTCCTAATTGTGAGGAGGCTCAGGCTGGTGGATTACTGAGTTCAACAGTTCTGAGCTACAGTGAGGCTAGAGACAGATCTGGGGTCCTCACAAGTCCTGCACCAATATGGTGAGCCCCTGGGTCACGAGGGCTACCATGCTACCAAAGGTAGGGCGAACCAGGCACGTCCAAAAAGACAGAACAATTCAAAGCTGCTATACCAGTCAGCAGCGGGATATAGCCTGTGAATGGCAGCTCTCCTTCCAGCCCGGCCAAGATAGGGAGACCTAGCCTCAAAAAATAAACAAGCAAACTTGTTTAAAAGGAATTGTAGAAGCCCCAGCAATTATTATAGTACTCCTATATATAGCACCCACCCATGAAATAGCTGAAAAAATATTTTTACATGGCGGTTCATCAGCAAGGGCAAACAAGTATGGCATAAGCAATATAATGTCCGGCTGCTGGGGGAGATGCTGGGTAAACGTGAAACCTAGCTGGATCAATCCAGGAAGGCTTCCTAAAAGAGTCATGCTCTTTGATCTTGTTGGATGAAATATCCACTGATCCCATCTCCTACCGTTAGAGACCCATCTCAAATGATCATACCTTTGCAGCCTTCTCTGATCTTCCCAATCAGAAGTCAGAGTCGTGGGATCTAGAACGAGATGGGCCTTTAGAGGTGATCTTCTGGCTCTGTCATTCCTCTGTGTTCAGCAGCTCTTGGTTCGCCCCACTTATGGCCCTCATCACTTGCTGCTTTGTGTTACTGTTGGTTAGGAACATGTCTTGTATCCCCAAGTAGACCAGAAGCTCTACGAGGGCAGGGGCCATGTCGCATTTTCCCTTTGTATCACCTTCAGTGTCTTGCACACTCATGAAATGTTTGTTGAATGGGTGAATGCATAAACTTGGGAAGGGCTTAGGTGTTTAGAATGTTGCCCAGAACTTGTACGTTCATATGTGGGTAGGTAGGAGTGGTGTGTGTGTCTCACCATCAGAATCCTGAGAAAGTTAGTGGATAGACCTAGCTGGCTTATCAGATGCTGGGGGGGAAGAGCTGCTAAAGCCAAGCTGTAGACGAGAGCTCAAACCCGCTATCTATCCGTCTGTCCTGACCGCCAATGTGCCTCGTCAAGCAGGGTCTCTGCTGTTCTATGCTCATCCAGGACTTTTCTCCTTGCCGCCTTTTCCACAGTGGAGTACCCGCTGCAGCTGCTGCATAGCCCCCCTACCCCTGCTGTGAAGAGGTCTGGGGCCGTCTCTACCCATCACCCTCTCCAGGTACTATGACATCCAGCCTGGGACTGGGGAAGGGAAAGGGTGGGAGAGAGATTCACTCTGCCCACTCCATCCCCCAACCCTCCTTGACTCCTGAGCCCAGATAGAATGGCAGTAGCCAGAGAGGGAAGCTGGCCTGGACCCTGGGCATTTCCTGGTGCTCCCTGGTAAGGAACTAGGGATGGAGACATTGACTCATTTCCTGCTCCCAGGGGTCCTTGCTCTCTCTTTTGGGAGGTGGGTGTGTGGGAGGCAATGCAAAGTGGTATGAGAGGGGAATAACAAAATTGGGAAGATTCAGTCAGCTATAGTCATTTATTTACGTTTGAATCCCTTAACCTTACTGTCTACACTCTTCTGACAGCTCCACCTTTAGGCACATACATGTTATCACTCATGTGCTATCCATCTCTATCTCTGTGTTACTCGATGCCCATCTCACTGTCTTTCTGTCTACATAGCCGAATCTGTCCTTTTGATCCCAGTGTGTCTCTCCCCAGCCAGATTTCTGTCTGTCTCTGGGTTATTCACCCCCTTCCTCTCTGTTTCTGTCTTGGTTTCCCCTAGGAGTCTTCACAGCCTCTGAACTTGACAGCCAAGCCCAAAGGTCCAGAGCTGCCCAACACCTCCAGCTCCCCCAACCTGAAGATAAGCACCTGTGGTCCCCTCCCAGCCAACCATGGGGCTCCTACCCGGGACCTCCAGGCCAGCCCACCCAGTCTACCCCTAGGTATGCTCTCTGCCTTACACCCCTACCTCTCCATTCACCCCACTTGCCACTTTCTCATCTGTCCCATATTCCAGGGATTGAAAGTAGGATAACACAAGGGAAAGTACACTGGCCTGGCAGGAAGTAGGCTTGAACTCTGCTAACTGTTATAAGCACCAAATGGTAATAAAAATGTATAAAGTGATTTGAAACCTTAGAAGCACTGTATAAAGGTTAGCTATTATTGCACTCTTAGTAGCTATTGTATCTGATAATAATAAATCATTCCCTATTATTAGATATTTAACAATATTTAGTGATTAATGACAATAATTGTGTGACCTTGGACAAGTCATTTCATTTTTTCTGGGTTTCAATATTTTTACCTGCAAAATTGACTTGACATTCCCTGAGTCTCTTTGTCATCAAGACCACCCTCTCCATAGGATGCCACTTCCCAAAGCTGGGAGAGTCCCAGATGTCCCTCTATCCTGGCAGGGGAGAATTTCCAAGGCTAGGGAGAGGAGAATGTGGCAAAGGCTGAAGAAGGAGGCTTGCTTCTCTAAGGGAAGGTTCCATGTTTGCTGATCTCAGCTCTGCTCTCCTTCTCTCTTCTCCTCCACTGAAGGCTTTCTGGGTGAGGGCGATGCCATCACCAAAGCAATCCAGGATGCCCGGCAGCTGCTGCATGGCCACAGTGGACCCATTGAGAGCTCTCCTAATGCCTCTTACAGGAAGGTAAGGATTTCTGGCTCCCAGGGCACACAGAATAGCAGAGGGATCCGTTGGGTGCAGGTACTTGACTATTTTGATTTGAGGATTAAAGGATAATTAAGGAGGAAAACAAAGTAATGTAGTGTATAGAGAGCTGGCCTCAAAGTCAAAAGACCTGGGTTCAAGTTCCACCTCTTACCTTTATTGGTGACCTTTGACAAATTATATAACTTCTCTCTGCCTTGGGTAATCTCAATGCCCATTACTTGCTTAGAGGTTGATGACTAAGGTCAAGGTAGTTTACTGATCTGGGACTTCCCTATACCAATAAAATCACAGGTCTAGTCTCTATCTCTGGGAGGAAGACAAGAGAAAAAAGTAAAGGTTCTGCCAGGGAATGAGACAGGGTCTTAAGGGTTGGAAGTGATGGGGGGATTGCTGAAGTGACGGGCAATGCCCCCACTGTACCTTCTCTGCACCCCTAGGACCTCATCAACCTTGAGTCATCCCCAGCCAAGGATCGGCTGGAGGAGAGCTGTGGGCACCAGCTAGATGAGACCATGCTGAGCTGTGACATGGATGGTATGGTCCCCCAGGTTACCAGGGGATTGGGGAGTTCTCATCCCCAGTCATTTCCTGGTGGAGTCCCCAGATGATGCCTGGGATGTAAAGGCAGCAGAGGGTGGGTCTGGGATTGGCGCCGTCTCTGTATCTCCGCTGTTTCTGTTGTCTCTGTCCATCTGCTGGTGGTTTCTTTGTTTCTCTCCTTTTCTGTCATCTCAGTGTTCTCCCCTCTGTCTCTGATGTGTGTGTGGATCTTAACAACATGTTGTGTATGTCCTCCCCAAACCAACCATTTTTGATTCATTGTCTCTTCCTTTTTGCCCTCTCCTCCTATACTGCCATGGTTGGGGCTCTTAAAGACCAGAATCTCAAGACTTTTGAGTCCCTATTGATCTTACTCATGGCCAGAGACCTGGTTGTGAGGGAGATGAGGGTGGGGAGTCTGTCTCCCCCAAATTACTTAGTTAAAAGAAGAGGCAAGGGGACCCTTTAGAAATATGCACTTTGGGAGTTGGAAGAGACATCAGGGGTTGGACCAGCCCTTCCTGAGTGGGACTATTCCCTCTCCAATATCCCTTACTAGTCACCCTCCAATCTCCACTCAAAGTCCTCCAGTGACAGGGAAGCCACTTCCTCCTCAAGCAGCCCATTCCCCCATCTCTCTCCACCCCCATCTCTGGGCATACAAAGGTAGAGCATCTCTTGTTTCTACCCCACCCCACCCCCTACTAGGTTCCCGACACTTCCCTGAGTCCCGGAACAACAATCACATTAAGAGGCCCATGAATGCCTTCATGGTGTGGGCCAAGGATGAACGGCGAAAGATCCTCCAGGCCTGTCCTGACATGCATAACTCCAGTATCAGCAAGATTCTCGGTGAGCAGACTTGGGGAGTGCCTGGTGCAGGGCATGGGCTTCCTTCCTATTAGGTGGTTTGTTTGCTGGATGCACCACATTTGGGGGCACGACCTAGACGTGTCTCACTTTGAAAGGGGATTTGTTGACTCTGGTGGGATCTGGCAGAGTGTATGAGATATTCACTTGTGTAGGAAAGATGCCCGAATGAGGCAGGTAGATGGTACAGTGGATAGAAAGCACTGGACTTGAACTCAGAAAGTGCTGTGTTCAAATCCAGCCTTAGACCTCACTCAACAGTGAGACCCTGGGCAAATCACTTAAACCTCAGTTTCCTCATCTTTAAATGAAAATAATAAGGTCACCTACCTTAACCTTAATTACCAATAGCATTCATGGATGGGTACCCTGAATATCCCATGAGACAGTGCCACTGTCCTGTACATCGAGGCTGATGTGACCTGCCCTTGCCTGGACCAGTCTTTATATGTATGTGCTCATTTCATATATAAGCCTTACTGATGAGGTTTCAGCCTTGTAAGTCATGGAGTGGGCACTGGCCCTTCTAGCTGGGCACCTCTTATTGCCTCTATTCAGGTGCCCATAGAGAATCCAGTATGACTGTGGAAGTCCATCACTGGACTATGTTGTTACTGTTGTCGTTCAGTCATGTCTGACTCTTCATGGCCCCATTTGGAGTTTTCTTGGCAAAGATACTGGAGTGGTTTGCTATTTCCTTCTCTCTTTTATAGATGTGGAAACTGAGGCAAACAGGGCTAAGTGACTTGCCCAGGGTCACACAGCAAGTAAATGTCTGAGGCTGGATTTGAACTCAGGCACTTGAGTCTTCCTGACTCCAGGCCCCGCGCTCCACTGCCCCACCTAGCTGCCCCCATACTGGACTCTACCCACCTGTAGTGTGGGGAGATGGGGTAGGAGGGTGGGGTCAGGGTTGGGCTTAGATGGGGCTGCTGGGACTGATACCAGGATCTGGGTGCTAGGTTCCCGCTGGAAGTCCATGACAAACCAGGAAAAGCAGCCGTACTATGAGGAACAGGCACGGCTGAGCCGTCAGCACCTGGAGAAGTATCCTGACTATAAATATAAGCCTCGGCCCAAGCGCACGTGCATCGTGGAGGGCAAGCGATTACGGGTGGGAGAGTACAAGGCTCTGATGAGGAACCGACGCCAGGACGCGAGGCAGAATTACGTTATCCCGTGAGCCTCCCGCATCTCTGCCCCTTGATTCCTTCCCCTCTCTGGCCCACTGGGTGATCCAGGAAAGAGGGGAATGGGATTGTCCGCTCTACCGTGTCTGAGCAGGTGTAAATGGGGCGGGGTGACTGGGGAGTCGGCCCACAGATTTCAAGCTAAAAGAGTCACCAAGGTCCTAGCTAGCTAAAAGAAACCTTCAGAATTACCTAGTTCACTCCCCTAGTTTTGCACTTGGGTAAACTGAGGCCCAGAAAGAGGAAGTAATTTGCCCAGGATCACATGGGTTATAAATTGAAGAAGGAGGATTTGAATCCAGGTCCTCTTACTCTAGAGCCAGGAAAAACTAGGTTTCAGTTTCCTCATTTATAAAATGAAGGGGTTGATATGATCAATGTAGCTCTTCTCAGCATACGATGATCCAAGACAATTCCCAAAGACTCATGATGGAAAATGGTATCCACATCTAGAGAAAAAGCTGTGGAGTCTGAATGCAGATCGAAGCATATTATTTTCCCTTTTTTTTGTGGCTTTTCCTTTTTGTTTTGTTTCTTCTTTCACAACATGACTAATGTGGAAATATGTTTCCATGATTGCACATGTATAACCTATATCATATATTGCTTGCTGTCTTAGGGAGGGGGGAAGGGAAGGAGGGAGGGAGAAAAATTTGGAACTCAAAATCTTATAAAAATGAATGTTGAAAACTATCTTTACAGAATAAAAAAAATAAAATACTATTTACAAAAAAAGAAAGTAAAATGAAAGGATTGAAGTAGGTGACCTTCAAGGTTCCTTTCTACCATGTCATGCTATGTATGACTATGTCTGACATGTGCTGGTAAAAGTTTTAACAACTGGCTCTCTCTCCCTACCCTGCACCCCCCAAAATATGCATGACACATTTTAAAAATTAATCCACATTAATATTTTCTCCATTATTTCCAAGTATATTCAATCAACAAAACAATAAATCAAACTAGGTGGCACAGTGGATAGAGCACCGGCCCTGAAGTCAGAAGAGAAGGACCTGAGTTCAAATCTAGCCTCAGACCAAACACTTGACACTTACTAGCTGCGTGACCCTGGGCAAGTCACTTAACTCCAATTGCCTTAAAAAAATTTTTTGCAGAATTTGCTGATTTCTGAAGTGTAAATACGCTGAAAATTTAACCATCAGCTCTCAAGAGCTAAGGGCTGGTTAGAACTGGCTCCAGCAGACCCCTGCTCATCTGTGACTGTACATTTGTCACTGTGAGTATGGATGACAGTACATAGGTAACTATAACCTGATTGTGTCATTTGTCTTTCCATCTGACTGTATGTTATCGTACAGGCATGTGGCAGACACACAGGGATTAGCCATGCATGGCCACATCCTCTGGAGCAGAATCAAATGCAAACGTATTAATTAGCCTAATAATATGACTTTGGGGTGATGGTGGTCCTTATAGAGTCTTCCTTTTACAAAGGATTTCTCACTATGGTTCCTTTAAGTAGAAATGCTTTGGCACATCTAAAATATGATATGACTACTCAAATAGATTCACACACAACTCTTGGAGAACATAAGTATGATGTGAAAGTGAGCTAGACCCATATGACTGCCTAGAAGTAAGCACGTGAGTAGCTACGTAGCCAGCCCTCCTTTCCCTGTTCATATATGACTGCTCTTAGGTTCAGCTAATCAAAAGATCAGGCAGTAGTGAGCTTAGAAATCTTGAGTCTTATATAGGAATCCATGGTAGAAAGAACAGTGCTTTTGAAGTCAAGAGGAGGTGACTTCAATCCTGCCTTTAATGCTTTACTATCTGTATGACTGGGCAAGTGACTTAACTTCCTAGAACTCAGTTTCCTCATTGAAACCAAAGGGATTGGGTTAGGTGACCTCTAAGGGCCCTTTCAGAGCTAGATTTCTAGTCCTGTGGAGTGTGTGTGTAGTTGGGAGTGGGGAAGGAGGGAGAAGTGACATCATGCACATTCATGTCTATGCCCTTGTCCTCCATCCCATTTCCCCACCTTAGTGAGTGTCGTGGAATTGGAGGTATAATCTTTCCAATGTTTTTGGTTCTCCCCACTCAATAGGATCTGGGAGAGACTGTAGGATTGGGACTGGGATTGGGAGTAGAGAGATCAGGGTGTATCTGTGCAGCTTGGGGGAGCAATACTAATACCCCCATTTTTCCTCCTGCTCCCCAGCCCACCAGGCAATCAGATGCAGATGAGCTCCCCAGATGTCCTGTACCCCAGGGCACCTGGAATGCCACTGGCACAGCCCCTTCTGGAGCACTACGTGCCCCGGAGCCTGGACCCCAGCATGCCTATCATTGTCAATACCCGAAGCCTTAAGGAGGAGAGCGAGGGAGCTGAAGACGGGCACTCTGTAGCCGATGGGGAGATGTTCCGGTACAGTGAGGAAGAAGATTCCGAAGTTGAGGAGAAGAGTGATGGAGAGCTGGTGGTGCTTACAGACTGAGCTGGGCTCAGGGGCTCATGCCCTCTTGCTTCCCCCAGGCATATCTTTAAAGGGGGAGGGAGGGGGCTAACAAGGGCTTGTCCCCTGACCCTATCGGGCACCACCAGAAGACTTGGACTGTGTAGGTACCTTGACGGGGGTGTGTCCGGGAGATGGGCACAGCTGTGCATATGTACATACATCTATGCAGGGGAAATGGATCAGGTTGAATCCTACTCCAGGATGTTTGGCCTGGGAGTAGGCATCCTCTCTCGGGGGCTTCAGAGCCAATGGAATTGGTGTGGACTTTAGGAAAACAGGGGGGCACCTGAGTTCCTAGAAAAGGGAAGCTTCATAGTCTGGCCCAGCTTCCTATGGTCAACCAAGTGATGCCACAAGTCCCCGGACAGTCACACCTAGGAGGTTATTGTATGACTAGCACCCTCTACTCCCTCCCTATTTGGGGTCCTGGTGGCTGCAGCCCCCTCCCCATACCCTCTTTTCTCATCTCCCTTGATCAGCCAGGAGGGTGGTGTATATTTTGCGAGTCCATTTTATCCATCTGCTCCCTACCCTCCACTCTATTCACGCCCCACGTCTGGGGTAGTAGCACACCTCCTCGTTCATTCTACATCAGCTTCCTGCGGGGCTTTCTTTCCCGACCCCCATAGGTAGGTCTCTTCCCAGGGTCTGTGTGTGCTTGGTGTGAATGAGCCCAGGCTGGGTGTGAGTGTCTCATCCTCCGTCTGCCTTTCCTCTTGACTTCTTCATACCCTCATTCCTTCCCACTAGATTGTCTTGGTGTATCCAGCCTGCGTGTGTATGTGAGTGGACGTGTTAGTGTAGGGGTGTGCGTGTGTGTGTGTGTGTGTGTGTGTGTGTGTGCGCGTGCACATGCACATGCACATGTGGCTTGTGTGTCCCCATTCTGGGGGATTCCTGCGTCTCAGGATTCCTGAGGGGAGGCTTCTTTCTGCGCCTCTCCTACTTTTCTGACTCTGGATCTCTCTGTCAGTGAGCCTCATTAGACTCTTTGCCTTTCTGTAGCTCTCTGTGGGTCTCAGGTTCTCCTTCTTTTTGTGTGTTTCTGTCTCTCTGTCCTGGGTATCTGTTTCCCTATCGATTTGCTCCTCCCTGGCAGGATGCCCCGACCCTTCTGGAGCCACCCTCTGTGTCTGGCCATCTCAGTGTGTCTTTGGGTCTCAGTGTCTGGAGCTGTCAGCCACCCTGACCTCTTCCCTCTCCTGTTCACTGACTGCCAGTCAATTCCCACGGAGCCATTTTTAGCTCTGAGACGCATGAGAACTCAGCCTCTCTCCAAGGGGCTACCCAGCCCCCTAGCCCTAGGCTGCCCAACTTAGGCCCTGGTTCCCAGCAGAGGGGAGTGGGGGGAAGGGAAATGGGACCTTCTCCAGTGCCCTGGAAGCTGGGATCTGGGGAAAGCGGCTGAGGCCAGAAAGGCAGGTGCTAGGAGAGACTGACTACCTGAGTCATCTAGTCTTGGCCCTGCCTGATAGACAAGGTCAGTTTGGACAAGGTTGGAATGATGGGCATCAAAGATTGCCTAAGGTGGCCGAGGCTACTTCCAGCACTGGCTGGCCTTGCTGGCCCTGGAAGGGAAGGGTATGTATGTGTGTGAGTCACTTTGTTTATTTGCGGGGGGGGGGTGAGGAGCCTCAGTTGCCCTTTCCCTCCCCTTCTTTCCCTTGGCTACTGTCCTTCCCTATTCCTTTCTCCACACTCAACCTCCACCCCCTTGCCATTGACCCCACCCCTTGGCTAGGGGCCTTGACTTTGCCCATGATCAGTCTCTCATTTTATTTATTTATTTCCACCCCCAAGAAAGTCACATCCCATTGGAGAAAAACACTGAGGGGGGCAGGGAGAGAGCTCTGGGGTCAGGAGGAGGGGACTTAATCCAGCTGGGACAGATGTGGAAACCAAGCCTACCCTTTGTCCCATCCACCCCCGTTCCCCACCTCAGCCCCTTTCCTAAGTCCCCATGTCTCTCCAGGGTTATTCCTTTTTTTACAACTGTAAACATAGATAGGGCTTTATTTTGTTAATAAGATGATGAGCAACTTAACCTGTATATTTCTCCTGACCTGTTTACAATCTGGGATTTTTTTTTCCGGTTGGCACAATAAAGAGAGAACATTTTGGATCCTTGCCCTGGCACAGAGATGGAATGGGAAAAATGAGGGTCATCCTTGGGGAAACCAAACACAGGCACCATGGGTGACCTGGTGACAGTTAACCAGAACTTTAAGATTAGTAGTGACCCAAGAAAAGAGCCTTCAGAGTATTAGCATAACAAAACCAGTTCCTATAAAGAAAAGGCAAATATTCCCCTCCCAAACCACTACTACCACCAGAGTTCACTCCAGAGGACTCCTAGATCAGGAGCAAATTGTATATAGAAAGAGCTGAAATTCAGGACACTTGGGTTCTATTCCCTGCCTTGTTACTCCTAAGCACTAGCTTTGTGACCTTGATCAAGTTGCTTATCTGGGTCTCAGTTTCCTAATCTGTAAAATGAACAGTTTAGATTCAAGCACCTATTTATAAAATCCTTCTCAAGCCTGAAGTTGATGATCCTATGAGTTCTAAAGAGTCTCCTTGCTCGTAACATTTTTATGTTCTGATATAGACCTGAGAGTTTATGCTTACTGAGTCATGGGAGAGTTAATGGTCATTGGACAGGAGTGGGAATCTTGCAGTTAAAATGACAAAGCAGGGTGGGAGGGTGCTGGCTGGATGGGTCGATTTGTAGCTGGTTGAATGACTGCAAAGCATGGATTAATGGGTCAATGCCAACCTGGAGGGATGTCTCTAGTGGTGTGCCACAATGCTCTATACTCCAGTGTCCTGGTTCAAAATCATCACTAACTTAGATGAAACAACATGTGGCATATTTACCAAATTTTCAGATGGCCTGAACTGGGATAGCCTAGAAGAATGAAACAAGATGAAATTTAACTGGGATTATTCATATTTCTATAGCATCTGAAAGTTTAAAAAATGCTTTCCTCCCATCAACTGTGTTAGGTGGGTAATAAAAGCACTGGAACTCATTTTACAGATGAGTAAACAAGGCACAAAAAAAAAATGGCGACTTCCTCATAGTCACATAAGCAGCATTTGAACTAAGATCTCTTGAGACCTGAGTACCAAGTACTACTGGACATGGTGCTGGACTTGGAATCAGCAAGACCCAAGTTCAGATCTCACTTCACACACTTCCTGAGCTACATGTCCCTCGGCCAATGTCCGGGCATCAGTTTCCTCACCTATCATGTGACTACGGGATTGGATTCAGTGGTTCTACCATGAACCAATGATTCCAGGGCCATTGTGCTTTCCTCTACAACATGCTTAGGGCACTAGGGTTAAAAAAAAAAAACTACAAATATAGAGTGGGGTGTAATTGGCTTAACGGCATAAAAAAGACCTAGGGAATTAATTGATAGCAAACTGAATAAGAGCCAACAGTATGATGTAGCAGCCAGAAAAATGAATGTGATCTTGGCTTCATTAAGAACGAACGAGTTCAGAACTGGGAAAGTAATCCTCTCATTGTGCGCTCCACAGCTGGAATTCTGTATTCAGTTCTGGGCACCATATTTGAAGAGAGACGTTGATGAACCAGCACATCCAGGGCTAGGTGGAAGCATCGAGGAACTGAGTTGTGATGAGAACTATCTGGAAGAACTAGAGATGTTCAAGACTTGGGGAGCACGAACTGTTGTTTGTTGTTAAGTCATTTCAGTCACGACCAACTCTCCGAGACCCCATTTGGGGTTTTGTTAGCAGAGATACTGGAGTGGTTTGTCATTTCCTTCTCTAGCTCTTTTTTATAGATGAGGACACTGAGGCAAGCAGGGTTAAGTGATCTGCCCAGGGTCACACAGCTGGGAAGTGTCTGAGGCTGGATTTGAACTTGAGTCCTCCTGACTCTAGGCCTGGCTGTCTTTCCTCTGTGCCACCTGGCTACCCCGGGAGCATGAGTACTGTCTTTAGAGAGGAAGCAGAGGGATTTATCCTGTGAAGCACCAGAAAGAACCAGGATCAGAGGGGTGGAAGTTACTGGGAAACAAGGTTTCGGTTTAATATAAGGAACAGTTTCTAACAGTTGTCCCGACAGTGGTATCACCAGTCACATCAGGTAGTGAGCTCTCCATCACTGAAAGTGTTCAAATACTGACTACATCTTCCAGGAATATAAAGGGCAAGAGCCTACTCTAGGTGGGAGGCTAGACTAGATGATCTGTAAGTTCCCTTCTAGGTTCTAAAATTAGATCACTAAGAAGTTGGTTCCTGCATTAAGGAGTTGGGGGGTGTGGTTGGGGAAAGAGTGAGAAGCCTGGGTCTGAGTCCCAGCTCTACCACCCACTGTGTGATCGTGGGCAGCCTCTCTGAGGCAGTTTTTGTAAAATGATGGGGTTGGCCTGGAAGTTCTCCAAGGTCTTGACCACCTTTGCAAACTGTGGTTGCCTGGCGGAGGCATGGGGATGGCCAGAGTCTGTCTGGAACGCCCCTCCTTTGGTTCCCTGCTTGACTTGTGGCCCTGGGTGGCCCTGAGCCTGGGCAGCACAGAAGGTTGAAGTCGGCCTCCTTAACCAGCGAAATTGAAAGAATAAACAGCTGCGATTTCCGCCCTCTGGTGCCCTAGTAGGAAATTGCTGCTTAGATCTGTTTCCAGCCATCCCCCATCAAGCTGCCTGCTGGCTCTCTGGTCTCCGACCCAAAGCAGGTACCTGCTTTGTAGTCTTCCGTCTCCTCTGCCCCCAGGGCCCTGCTTCAATCCGCTCCCCATCCAGCCTCTGAAATTGACCCAGACCCCTGGGTTATGCCAGACTTGCCTCCGTTTGGCACGAGGTCACTGGCCATTCCCTTAGAGGGTCCCGGAGCCCTTGGGGTGAGCAGCTGATTTCACGTGCATCACCTTTCTATAGCTTCTTGGGGCTCATGTTCCTCTTCACACACTCTTACTCTGCCTTAAAAGATGTGGGAATGGATTCCAGGTAAGGAGAAGCTGTCCCCTAAAGGGTGAGAGGGAGGGGCTGGGCATGGCAGGGCTCATTAGTCAAGACTACCTGCATTTGAGCCCTTGTTTTGGCTGCTCCATGTTAAGGAGTGAACTGCCAGAGGCCCACTGGGAAATGATTCACCTTGACCCCACCACAGCCTTAAGTAGGAATTTTGTACAAAAGGAGGCATAACTATTTGGACTGAATCCTATTAAAATGAGAGCTTTTAGCTCAGTCTCAGGTGTGTCTTCATGGAAACAATGACCCTAAATGCTTTGGTACAATTACTATACAGTAGAGCCCTTTACCACTGCCCACAGCCCACTCCCTTACCCCCATAGGCTCCCTGAATGGGGGAAGGTGGGAGATGAAAGTCTCCTGGATTTCAGTCACTGATCCCAGCCAGAGAGAGTAGCAATGGCTAACTCACAGCCTTCTCCTTGGGTTCCTCCTATATTTGGGCTACAACTACAGCCTGGACCTGGGCAGCTAAGTGGAGCCAGAACCAGCTATGTAGTGCATTGGTAGAGCTCAGGACCTAGCCAGGAAGACCTAAGTTCAAATCCAGCTGCAGACGCTGTGTGATCCTAAAAAGTCACTTAACTGCTGACTGCCTCAGTGTCATCATCTGTAAAATGGGGATAATAATAGCTTCTACCTCTCCTGGGGTTGTTGTGATAATGTTTTCAAAGTGTTTTGCAAGTTTTCAAGAGCTGTATAAATGCTAGTTATTATTATACCTGGATGTGGTTAATTTGGAAGGAAGAAACTGGTGGGGGGTAGAGGGTGGGGGGAGATATAGAATGAAAGGGTATGAGGCCCCAAGACTGGGTGGGTAGGATCCATTCCATCTCCAATGGGTACCCTCATCCTGGGGCTTGCCTAACTCCTAGGCTGATTCTGGGAATGCTTTTTTTTTTTCTTTTTCTTTTCCCCTCTCAAAGAAGGGAGTGGAATAGTGTCCATCAGGTTACATAAATGGTTAACTCCTTCATTGCTAGAGGTGGTATTTGGCTTTTGATGAGTAATCCTGAGGAAACTTGCCTTAGCTGCTACCACAAACCCTTGCTCCATGTTGCCTTATCTTGGAAATGTTGGTCCCTTGGGAGTCAGGAAGAGAAGCTGCTGGAGGGAGGTAGGAGGCAGCTGGAGGTGGGCTCCTGATAGGAACAGAGATAGCAGCATGGCTTCTCGGCCTGGAGAAAAAGGAAGTCCAGGCCAAGGCTCACTCCGCTAATGGGCTGCTTGGATCTGACTGACTGGTTCTGGGGAAGGCACAGCCAGGCTAAGTAAAGGATTGGGAGAATTTCTGGCACCACCTCGGCGCTCATCTCAATCCCCAGTGGACCCTACAAGCATCTATTTGACCTCAGTGCTGGGGCTCATACCAGGAAATGCTGCCTTTTGGGAACTGCAGTCCTGCTGCTCCCCAATCACTGTGACCTTTAAGAAGGCCCCAGCTGCTGGGTGACGTCACCAGCAGTTGCCATGGTGCTCCTGGTATTTTTACGAAGAAGCCAAACAGTCAGAGTCCACCAGACAGGTGGCTGCTGCTGCCTCAGGGAAGGGGCGGGCGGGAGAGCGGGCACCTTCCTGGTGTCCTAGAAGCAGCTACTCTTGGCCAAGAGGGTAACATCAGTGGAGGAGGGTGGAGAGAACTTGGTAGGAAGGGAGCCATCCCAAAAGAAGGCTTCTCTCTGCCCCCTGCTTTAGCTTGCAAGCTATTGCTCTCTTATCCTCCTGGTCTCAGGGAGGAGGAGCCAAGTGTCTAGAAAAAGTGATGGCTGGACTCCAGGGCCAGAAGGGCCATCCAGAGGTCATCTGTCCATCTCCCTGTCACCAGGCAGAATAGCTAGGAGGAAGCGAGCCACTTCTGAGAAGGGAGACGGACAACCACTGCCATCCCCCGATTGCCATCTCAACAACTTCCTCCTTCTGCAACGTTGGAGGTGCCACCAGATGTCACTTCAATTTCCGCTGCTGCAGGGGAAGCCCCTTTCCTTCCTGGTGGAACAGCCAATAGTCTTTCAGGAAAGACACTAAAATGGTCAAGAGGGTTAAAGAAGGGTGGTTGAAGGCTTTGAGATCCTATTCTACGAGCATCATAAGAAGAAACTAAGGCTGTGGCCTAGGAAAAACTCAGGAACACAATGGTCATCTTCACTTGAAGGGCTGTTTCATCACAGACGGATCAGAGTTGCTCTGCTTGGCCTCAGAAGACAGAACTGGGTACAATCCGTGAAAATGGTGGAGAGGCAGAGTTTTACTCCATGTAAGGAAAAAATTTCCAAACTCTTAGAAGTTTGGAATTCTCTCGGATAGCCAAGAGCAGAAATGACCGCCTCTGAGGCATCGGGTTTCCCATTACAAAAAGTCTTTGAGCAAAAAGTTGAGCAACCACTTGCCAGCAATACCATAGAGGAGGTATCAATCCCCACCTATCAATTAGACTAATGGTTCTCACACTTTTTGTGTTCACAATCCGTTATTGGTTTTTACTATAATGGATTGTCACGCTACAGGAGACATCTGCATGTGAGTGCAATTCCTGACACACCTCTGGAGAATGCAAGCATACTCCTGTGCCCTTTGAGAACCACTGGACAGAACAGTCTCCCGAGTTCCTTGTAGCTTCTGAGAGTTTTAATCATGCACCTGGATCTCAGCACCAAGCCTGGCTCCCCCCCCCCATTAAAGATTTAACCAAATCCACATCAAGTATTCATGGCAGCCAGCCTTGTCAACTGAGATACTCCACTCTGGTTCAGCACTGTAGAGTGGGGTAAGCCATTCTGCCAGCCACCTAAGTCCACTGAGGTAGACTGGTTCTATAAGGGCTTGGCTTGACTTCCCTCTGATGGCTGGGCTCAGCATAGATGAGTGAAATGATATTTTGGTAATAAGAATAAGCCATGATCTCTACCAGCACTCACGATTCCCCAGACTTTTAGGTATCCCTCAGTGTTCCCCTCCCCACCCAAAGGGGAGTTGAGTTGGCAGCCCCACAACTTAAGAACCATGATGGCCCTTCTCTGACCCAAACTAACCATGCCAACAGAATGACCCCTCAGACCAAGAGTGAGCAGCACCAGAAACCAGAAGCGGCCATTTTAATGGAGAACAAAACCACAATAATTGGAATCTCAAAGTTTGTTTCATGTGCCAGAGCTGAGAAGGGTTCCCCCGACCCTAAAGAAGCCCTGGGGTCAGGAAGGAGGCTGGGGAGAGATTGAATTGCTGTCTAAGGGTGAGTGGTGGTTGGTGAAGGAACTCAGGAGGTCAGGACAATCCCTACCTATGTCCAGGCTAGGTCCTAACCAGGGGGCCCAACCATTCCCTGGCCCTCCTGGGGCCTCTGCTTCTTGGGATATGTCCCCTTTCTCCCTGCTGCCCAGGACTGACCCTCAGAGTAAGAGGGTCCTCTAATTCAGGCCCAGTATATGCAAGAGAAATACGAGGTTAGGTAGGCATCTTGGGGTGGGGGGCTGTGGGTGGAAGGATCAAGGTCAGTGAGACTCACTGACCTAGGCTTTGGCTAACAGCACCCCATAATTCCCCCAGGCAATCCCAAGTGTCATGACAGCACTCTAATCACTAGGCCTTCTCTAGGTAGCAGAAGCTGGCCAAAGGGTAGAGAACACAGACCCCAGGACCTGAGTAGGGAATAGTGAAACTGGGTTGGAGGTGGGGTGAGGTTAGGAGCCAGTAATGGTGCCTGGAGAAAGTGAGAGTGGAAGCAGTGCCAGGGAATCCAATAAGGCTGCTGGGGGGGGGGCATTCCTAACCTGGGTCCCCTCATCCAAGCCATATACGCCCATACACATGGTGTATTGGGGCTACTTGCTGGGGAGCTCTTCACTTTCTGCTTGGGAAAAATAGGGGAGTGAAGGGTTAGTTAGAGAATCTACGGGCATTGGAGGTGAAAAGGAGCCCTTTTGACGCTCTACCCAAGCTGAGAAGGGTCCATTACACAAATAAGGCACCCCTGATGGCAAAGAGGCATGAGGGTAGGGTGATATTGGGAGTGTTCCTGGGCTTCCCACTGGTTCCCATCGGTTGCCTTGGTCCCTGTCCTAAAAGGTTGGTCATCCCTGGTACTCTGCAGGCACTCCCCTTCCCCCCACCAAGTTTGGGAAAGGGAGGGTGAAGGGGAAGGGTACCCTGAGCTGGTCCCATCAGTCCCAGAGGCTGAAGCCAGACAGGGGAGGAGCGAGGTCTACAGCGGCTTTAATTTGGGGCCGGCGGCACAGGGCATGGGCTTCACTGCCCCACTGGAGAGACCCCACCTGCATCCCTCTCTTGCTCTGGCCCTTTAGGCACGGGCCCCAGAGTCAAGCAGGGGCCCTGAGGAGAGCAGGTCTGGCTGGGCGGACAGGGCAGGAGGCCGGTCACTTTGGCATCTCCAAGGCCGACACCTGAGGCTTCACCTTGAAGTACTGGTTGAATCTGATCACCGCATATCTGCCAGGAGACAGGGAGCAGGGGCCAGTATCAGGGAGGAAATCAAGGGGATCCCAGAACCATGGGCCCTCATGTTACCATGAGCATTCCTTCATTATCAGAGGTTTGATTAAAACAGCATCATTTTACAATTGCCAGCTCCAGTCTATGGCTTAGCACTATGAGGTGGGGTAAGCTTAGGGAGGGTGTCAGGTAGCTTAGCACAGTCTTAAGAATTCTGGACTTGGAATCGATAGAAGGAGGGTTCAAATCCCAACTCTGAAATTTACTAGTTAATTAAAGCATTTATTAAATGCTTACTATGTGCCAGGTAATTTCTTATGTCCTGGGGACATAAATAAGTCCTTGGGGATACAAATCATTTCATGCAATCCTCAGTCTCCTCATCCGTAAAATGGAAACCATAATACAAGTACTGCCTCCCTCTTGGGGTTGTGAAGAAAGAATTTTATGAACCCTGAAACACATGATCCCTAGGTTCATGGAGTAGGTCAGGAGGGCAATGTATGTTTTTCCAGATGGTTTTCCAAGACAAGTAAAAATAAGTCTCACCGAAGTTACTTAGTCTTTCTCTTCTCAGTGCCCCTTTTCAGAGAAGCCCCTGGAAGTCCCAGGAGCTCTGGGTTTGGGGTCAGAGGCCTTGGGTTCAAATCCTGCCTCTGATACAGGCTTCTTGTGGGATCCTAGGCTAGTCACTTGCCCTTTCTGAGGCCTGAGCTCCTTATCACAAAAAACCAAAACAAAAAACAACAACAACAGCAACAAAAAACCACGAGAGAGGCAGTTCCTTCTCACTCTATCTTATGGCAAGTGGAAGCTATGGGGCTGGGATAAGGGACTGATCAAGGTTTGAAAATGGCGCCCCCTTGTGTGCACTGCCCAAAGGATACTTGGAGCCATCACCAACACACACACACACACACACACACACACACACACACACACACACCCATAGACTTTAGTAACACTTATATGACTTACATGAAAACATACATCTATGGGACACCCAGAGCAGAATTATTAAACATTAAGATAATGAGATATATAGATAGGGTGATACACACACACACACACACACACACACACACACACACACACACACACACACACACACCCATAGACTTTAGTAACACTTATATGACTTACATGAAAACATACATCTATGGGACACCCAGAGCAGAATTATTAAACATTAAGATAATGAGATATATAGATAGGGTGATACACACACACACACACACACACACACACACACATATACACACACACATATACATCATCTATTTTGTTTTGTCATTTTCAGTAATGTCTGACTCTTTGTGACCCCATTTGGGGTTTTCTTGGCAGAGATATTGGAGTGATTTGCCATTTCCTTCTCCAGCTCATTTTACAGATGAGGAAACTGAGACAAACAGGGTTAAGTGACTTGCCCAGGGCCACACAGCTAGTAAGTGTCCGAGGCCACATTTGAACTCATGAAGAGGAGTCTTCCTGACTCCAGGGCTGGCACTCTATCTACTGTGCTACCTGAAATAGATACACACACACACATATACATGCACATATGTATATACATACACCTGTCTTTATACATATGTGTATACATATGTGTATATACCTATGCATGTATATATGTGGGTAGGTACATATGTGTGTACACTGTGTGTACATATGTATGTATAAAAGAAGTTCTATTAAAAAGAGTTCCACTTTTCCCACAACCTCCCTAGAGTACTGTTCCCTTGGGAGTTGTCTAGACTGACTACCCATACTCTCGGTCCTGGCAGCATTTCCTCTTCCTCTTCCTCTCCCCTCCCTATATCACAAGCCAAGGATGGGCAGGCTTGGGAGGAAATATAGGAAGAGGGTAGAGGAAACCCTGCCTCTGAACATCAACTGGAAGTACTCTTCACCCCGGGGGAGAGGATGGAGGCTGATTTGAGCACTGGGACCTACTTAGGTTAATTTACACCTTTAGAGATCATCTGGCACATCCTTCTTTATTTCACCAATCAGAACTGAGGCCCAGAGAGATCAAGGAACAGCATGACATGGAGGAAAGAGAACCCAGCTTCAGAGTTTCTCTAGGTCTCAGCTTTCTCAGTGCCCCCTTTTCAGCCCTAAATCTATGAGTTTGTGACATGACTTAGCCAAGGCCACTCAGCTGGTAAATGGCAGCTCTGGGATTGTTACCCTCCATTCTGCAGCTCCTAGAGTTTTGAGAGGTAAGGTAGGGTTCACAGTCTCATTGCAAAGAAGCACTGTCATACAATGGGAAAAGCACATGGCCAGGGTTTCAGGATAGCTGGGCTGAATCCCGGGAATGAATTAGAGGACCATGAATAGCTTCTGTAAGAAACAGCATGGAAATGTACTGGATCTGAAGTTAACTTACTTGGGTTTGAATCTTGGCTCTGCTATTTACTAACTGTGTGATCTTGGGCAAGTCACTCCCCTTTTCTCAGGGCCTCAGTTTCCCCAGGATCTTTCATAAACAGCCAAGCTCCCTCGAGCTCTGATATGCTACCATGCTAGGATTCTGTTCACCAGCTTGGGAGCTGGCTGGGGAACTCCCTGCCAAGACTTAGGTGGTTCTTAGGAAGAACGCTGGGGCTAGAGAGAAGGGGAGAGGAGAGGATTATAGAGGAGGTCAGTATTGTTCCAACTCAATTGGCTCGCTCCCCTAAGGTCTTCCCAGAGCTCAGAAGGGCAATTTATTTTACAAATGGAGAAACAGAGGCCAAGGATTTGGATGGGGAAGGGGCAGGATGGTAAGTAGGTGGCCCATTAGGTCACCACTTCCTGGATGGATGCCCCTTGGTTCAACCCCTCCTGGGCCAGGGGACTTTCCCTCCTACTACACCCTCTCTTCTCATCTTTCTTCCTCCCCACCTCTTTTTGTTCCCGGCCCACTCACCTAAGGAAGTCAAAGTCGATGGTAGAGAACTGGTTCTGGATGAGAGCCCAGAATGCCCAGAAGAAGTGAGAGGCCTGGGAAAGGATCGGAGAGGGTCAGAGTGGTTCCTCCTCCCCTCCTCCCCTCCCTACCCCGCATCCCACCCTTTAAGAACCCAAGACAAACACCAAAGGCTGACTCATAGTCAGACCGGGAGAAGCAAACAGTTTGGGCCTGAGGTCTTTCCGGCTCAGGCCTGGTAAATTTCTCCTGATGACAGGTAGGAGGACTGTGTAACGGAAAGAGAGCGAATTTAGCGGCAAGGACCTGGATTCAAATCCTAGCTCTGGTATTTACTCATTTCACTTTGCTCGATCTAAGTTCTCATTTATAAAATGAGAGGGTAAAATTTCAAAGGCCCTTTCCAGTTCTAAATCCTGTGATCCCACGGGGACAGTGTCTAGCTGAGGCCATGCGTGTACAGAGCAGGTCCCTCCTGAGAGCATGTGCTACACCTATCAGCTGGGATGGCTCAGGATTCAGACCCAGGCCCTCCCGTCTGATATCCATGTCCTGGCAAACTTCTACCCATTGGGTCTAATAATTTTGTCTTCTGTGGATCCCATGATATTTCTGGATGCCCAAGGGCCTCCCTAAAAACAGTAGTTAAGAATATTGTTGAGGAATCCCCTTCCTTAGAAGACTTTCCCAAGGAATGAGACAACCGGACTTCTTGGAGATGAGGTGGGAACAGGGCTGTCCAAAGGCAGAGGTATATAGACCTGATGACTTTCCAGACTGGAGCAGCTACAAATTTTCCATTTGGTGAAGAGCTTAGACAGGGTTTAGGGAGTTCTAGGTCTACCACCCCATTTCTTTTAGGCCTGTTTTCTCCCACCCCACCGCCACCCAATTCCAGGTTTCCCATAACACCTGTGGTCAGTCTTAGGGACCAGTGCTTCCTACTTTCTCTCCAAGGTGTAGACTCTCACCAGAGCAAACTTGTTAACTTGTACGTAGAGCTTCTCCACCTCCCTGGGCGTCACAGCTGTCCCACCCCAGCCTTCCTTGCACAGCTGCTTGTGGGCTTGCAGGTAATAATTCAGCCAACGAAGTTGAGTCTCCCGGCTGGGGTACAGGCTATAGTCCACCTCATTCACACCTATGGGACAGAGGCCCTGGCTCAATGGAGGATGCTTAGGAGGGGTGGCCCACATTCTCAGACCTTCCTGAGCAGGATGGGACCACATTCCTGTCTTACTACCTACTCAGCCTCCTTTGGCTTTTGGAAACAGCCTCAATAAAGGGCCTTGCCCACAACTGTTTAGGCCTTTGGAAAGGCGGTATTCTTGAGGCTTTTCTTCATGATCTGGTCCTTTACACCAGCCCCTCTCCTTCCCCAGCCCACAAAAGCAATGTCTCCAATTCAGGCCTTTAAGTCTCTACCTTACCCCCACCTTCATTCTTACCTACCCCCATCCCCACTCTGTGTCTCCCCCCACCCACCCAAGGTCTAAGGGTATTGTTTTCAGTGAGAGTAATAAAAGACTCAAACTTGGAACCCCAGCCTATATCTAAAATTTCACGATTTTTCAAAGCCCACGGTCTAGTATTATGCCACCCCTGCACTTAATCCATCACTTGACCACTCAATGGGAATAATGGGGTCGTAGATCTAGAATGGAAAGAAACCTCAGAAGCCATCAAGTACAAACCCTTCATTCTACAAATGAGGAGCCCGAGGTCCAAAGAGATTAAGTGACCTGAATAAACTCTGGCCCATGACATGGTACCGCAGTCCTTCTTGTCTATCACATGGAGGTGACCCTGGGTTTTAAGGCAATGCCAATGGACTGAAAGTTAGGGTAGGTCTTACATTAAGTTAGAAAAGCTTTGAGAAAAAGGGCTCAAAAGAGTCTGTGATCCAAGGACTACCTGAGCTAAGTTGAGAGATGTTTACAATCAGGACCTTGGCCACTAGGTGATGGAATTTTCAGCTTTGGCAGCTCACACAATCATCTAATAAGGCATGGGTTTTTTTTTTGGGGGGGAAGCCAGTAAAATCACTGGCTCTTAAAGTATTGACCATCTAGAATCAGAAGGCCTGAAATCAAATGCTGGCTTGATTTTACCCTTTTAGCTGAGTGGTTTGGGGCAAGTCATTTTAACCTTCTGAGCCTCACCTTCCTCATCTGTAAAATGGGGATGAGTATACTTCCTATGACCTCCCTCATGACGTTGTGAGAACTACATAAGGCAATATTCCTGAGAGCATTTTGTGACCATAAAAGCACTGTGTTAATAGCCATTACTAGGAGTGTGTGTGTGTAGTAGAGCATATGGGAAGCGGGGAGGACCAGGCTCTGTCCAAAGCTACAGGACAGGAATGAAGATGGTGAGGTTAAAAGAGCCCTCAGAGTTTGAAGAATCTGTGCTAACCGTGTCCATTTCCCCACTTTCTCTCCTTCTTCTTCCTGCCCCTTTTTGGCTACTTCCTCCTGCAGCCCTCATTGTAGGCACGGGACCCTGAGTACATGCTGGGACTGTGGAAAATACAGTCAAATATTTCCTGGCTCCGTAAAGAGACAGCATGGAGTCGTGGGAAAAGCATCTAACTTGGGAGAATGGGACCTGGCATCACCAGACCCAAGTTCAAATCCTAGCTCCCCCCACCCCTTCTCTGCAAAACCTTGGGAGAGTTACTTTCTGGGCTTTGGGCCCTCGTTTCTAAAGTGAGAGGCTTGGACTGGACCTCTCAGGTCCATTTGAGTTCTAGATCTTGGCTCCTATGATGCAGGAGACCCAACAGAATTGGACTGGAGGGATTGGGGGTCCCTTTCTTTTAGATCTGTTGTCTGATGTCTAATACAGCCAAGGCACTGGGGCCAATAGTCAGAAAACATTTATTAAGCACCTACTATGTGCCAGGCACTAAGTTAAGTGCTGGGGACACAAAGAAAGGAAAAGAAAATCCCTGGCTCCCAATCTAACGGATGACAACAATACATAAAAAGAGGTTGAAAAGCTGGGGCAGAGGTGAGCAGGAGAAGGCAAGGAAGGAGGATGGTTTTCCCATATTTTCCAAAGGGGTTTGAGGATGATCTCTAAGGTTCTTTTCCTCTGTAAGAACCCAATTTCAGGGACTGTGTGTCCAGAATCACAGCATCTATGTCTCCAGAATATTAGAGGATGCTGAAATTAAAACAAACTTTGGAGAAAGATTTAGTCCAATACTGTTTTACAGACAAAAAAAAATGGTGTCCCACAGAAGGGAAGTGAGAGAAATGATCTGCCCAAGGCCATACGCGCTAGTTAATGGCTGAAGTGATTCTAGAACCCAGGTCTTCTGTTTCCCAGATCAGAGCTTCCAATTATACTGTGCAACTGAGAACCGAGGTTGCTCTGCCCAGCCCTCATCCCTCTCTCCTACACTTCTGCTTCTCCCACCACAATTCCCCTCTTACCCTCCATGCCAAATCTGGGATTAGGATACAACTCAAACCACTTGCCCCTTTGGGGAAATTCCAAATGAACTTTGCTCATAAAGTGGGTGAGAAAAGGAATTAAAATACTTTAGGAATTATCCTCCCCTCTCTGACCCCAGGCAAGACTTTCTACACGGCAGCTGAGTGCTTGGCAGGACATGGTGCCACTGCTGGTGCCAGGCTGGACACTGAGTCTCTCCTAGGTTCCTCCCTCCATCTGATCAGCTGGTATCCACTAGCCTAGGGAAGCAAGGAAAGTTCTGTGGTTCCTGTACTGGACCCATTTCTTTGTGAGCTATCTCTGAGGTGATTATTGATGAGCAAGTAGCTGACTAGTCTCTGGGGAATGGCAGGCTTCATTCAGACCTAATTGCTACTTCCTTGTCATCAACAGACACACACACACACACACACACACACACACACACACACACACACACACACACACACACACAATCATGCCTGGATTCAGGAAGAAAACAGAAGAGCCAAGCTAGTGGCCAGTCCCAACAGCTTATAGGAATCTGGTTGGTTGGACAGGCTTTTCTATACTTTGCCTTCTCTTTTTCTCTGTACAGGTCATTCCCCTGGAGTCTCCTACGATTCAGGATGGCTGCTGTAAAGTACCTTAGAAATCATCTCATCTTGCCCCCTAACCCAGCTGTGATAACCAGATACTCCCTCCCATGCCTTGGCTCCAAGACACCTGAGGTCACCTAGCCCAACCCCTGTATTTTGCAGATGAGGAGTGATTTGAAGGTCACACAAGTCCTAAGTATCAAGGTGGAACATGAACCCACATTGTTTGACTGCAGAGCCAGGCTTTCCCCACCATGACATCCTGCCTCCCTAGGAGATATCAGCCAATTGGCCCAAAAGACCGCCATCTGTCTTTTATACCAGATAATTTAAGGAGAGGGAAGCATAAATGACTGGGGGAATCAGGAAAGACATCTTCGCTCTAAGTTAGGGCAGTTGATCAAGGCTGGGAGGTAGCTTTGGGGGAAGGGCCCCAAAAGTGTTCCTTCCTCTCTCTTCTACCACCCTCTCTCCACCACAGGCAAGTAGCGCCCCAGAGATCTAGAAAGAATTCAAAATGAGGACGCTAGGTTTGATGTGTCCCTAAGACGGGTGAGGGGACCTAAATTTCAGTATGATTTCAAGATCCTGTCACGGAATCATAGGACCATATCTCTAGAGTTGAAAAGGACCTTAGAGGTCATCTAGTGAAACCCTCTCATTTTACAGATAAGGAAAACAAGGCACAGGGAAGTGCCTAGATTCCATAGGTAGTGAGTGAAAGAGGTAGGATTTGAACCCTGGTCCTCTGACTCTTTGCACTGTTACATGCTGCATCCTTATATTCTCTTCTCATTGTCCTTCACTTCTACGGTGACCACTCTCTGATTTGGCCCAAAAAACTTACTATTTGTTTCTTCCACACATGTTGCCTTTTCTGGCCTTGGCTATCCCCCTGACCTATACAAAACCTCACCCTCCTCCATAGTTCTAAACCATGTCCCTTAAATCCTCCAGTCTTGGCTCCAATTGAATCGAACAGATTAATGAAATGGCTGCTATCTGGAAAGCACATAGTAGGTACTAGAAATAACAAAGAAGAAGAAAAAGAAACAGTCTCTGCCTTCCAGGAACATATATTCCATTGGAGGGAAACCACATGGACAGGGTAAGTAAATACCAGATAATTTAAGGAGAGGGAAGCACAAATGATTGGGGGAATCAGGAAAAACTTCCTTTAGGAAGTAATCCCTGAGTTAAACCTTGAAGGAAGCAAAGAATTCTAAGGGATAAGATAAATGAGGGGAATATATTATAGGCATGGAAGACGGTCTGGGCAAAGGCAAAGAAGTTGAATGTGGAATATTTATCTAGTGGGCCAGCTTTGCTGGAACGAGGAGTTTGTGAAAGGGACTCATCTGTATTGTCTACAAAGGTATGTGGAGCCATATCACGGAAGGCTATAGTAGTCTGTCTTTTATTTAAGATAATTTTTATTTTATTTAAGAAGATTTTTCAGCAGACGAGTGCCAAGGTCAAACCTCACCTTGGGAATATTAATTTGGAAACTATATGGTGGACAGATTAGAGGAAAGGGAAGAAGGAAGAAGAGTGACCAGTTAAGATTCTCTTCTAACAGTCTTAGTGAAAGGTGATGAGAGTATTAACTAGAATCATAGCACCGTGAGTGAAAAGAAAAGGGATAGCTGTTAAAGGAGACTTGATAAAACTTGGCAACCGATGAGGGTAAGGGAGGAAGTAGCATTGCGGATGTCTCTAAAGTTGTGAACCTGGTTAACCAGAAGGATTGACAGGGCCTTCACCATTAACGGGAAAATCTGGAGGAGGGCTGGTGAAGGAGGGAAAGAGAACAAGGTCCACTTTAGATACACTAAATCTGAGACACTTATGGGACATCCAGGTAAAGATTCTGTCCAGAAGGCAACTGGTGCTGTGGACCTGAAGTTCTAGAAAGAGATTAGGACCAGATACATAGAGCTAAGGGTAATCTGGAAAGGGATGGTAACAGACACTAAGAGAGAGAGATAATCTGTTGTTGTTCACCATTTGTTTTCAAAGAGGAAAGTGATGTCTTGATTTGCACATGAACTGGATGTAAGTGTGGCAGAGCTGCACAAAGTTGTCATCCTTACTCTTTCTTCCAGGGTCACTGAAGTCCAGTGGCAGGACAAAAGACAAGATGACTGGTGATAGCCTGGAATGCAGTGGATGACCTTGGCATCTTTGATGTCTGATCAAGCTCTAAACACTCCACAGCACATGCTTCAGCTGCCTTCATGGCCACTGAAACAAATTGTTCTCATCTGCCCATTCTGCTGGGGACATGCTTGGGGTAAACATCCCCCTCAACTCACCAATGGGTTACCTTCAACCTGGTTTAGTTGTTGAGACAGTTTATTTATTTATTTTTTTGTTTTGGCTTGGTTTGTTTTTTGCTGGGCAATGGGGTTAAGTGACTTGCCCAGGGTCACACAGCTAGTAAGCAGCAAGGGTCTGAGGCTGAATTTGAACTCATGTTCTCCTGAGCTCCAGGGCTGGTGTTCTATCCTAGCTGCCCCTTTGAGATAGTTTTACCAGGGTGTGGCCACTGTGCGTGCTACAGCTTCTTGGAGCCACAGGTGAAAATTGGGTGAAGGTGGATAACAAAAGTAGATGAGAGTCCTTAAAAGGGCTCAGCAAGCTCTCCCCCCAGAGGCGCTAGAACTCCTGAACACTCCACACAGAGAACCTAGATAAAGAAGAGAAGGAACCCTAGAACAGAGCGACACTTAAGGGATTTGAGATAGATAATGATTCAGCAAATGAGACTGAGGATAGTCCAGAAAGGTAGATGAAAACCAGGAGAGGAATGTCACCAAAGTAAAGGGAAGAGAAGATGGCTGGTAGTATCAAGAGCTTCAGAAAGGTCAAGAAGCAGAAGAGCCAGGAAAAGACCATTGAGTTTAGTAATTGAGGCATGTTTTTTTAAGCAGGGAGAGAGAAAGGAAAGAGGAGAGAGAAAGGAAAGGGGAGAGAAATGAAAGAGGAGAAAGAAAAGGGGAGAGAAAGGAAGGTGAGAGAAGAAGGAAAAGAAGGGAAGGAGAGCAGAAGAAAGGAAGAAAGGGCAGGAGGGAAGAAGGAAACATTTATTAAGTGCCTATTATGTGCTATGAACTTAACAAATATTAAACCATGTGATCCTCACAACAACACTGGGAGGTAGGTACTATTATGATCTCCATTTTACAGCTAAGGAAACTGAGGCAGACAAAGATTAAGTGACTTTCCTAGGGTCACACTCTTAAGTTTTTGAGGTCAAATTTGAACTCAAATCTTCCTGACTCTAGGCGCAGCGCTCTATCCACTGTGCCATCTAGCTTCTTGAGGTAAAGAAGTGAGTGGAAGGTGAGGAAATGAAGGCAACAAATAGAGATGATTCTAGGAGTTTTGATATCACAGGGAGGAGAGATATACTGTATGGAATAGAGGATGAATACCAGGACCATGGCACGATCCCCCAAAACAGTGCCAGAAGTCCTACAGCTCAGAGTAAGCTGAGAACTATAAAGAGGGTTTTTAAAAAATCTCTAAGGGACGCTAGGTGGCAGAGTGGATAAAGCTTCAGCCTTGGAGTCAGGAGGACCTGAATTCAAATGTGACCTCCGGCACTTAACACTTACTGTGTGACCCTGGGCAACTCACTTAACCCTGACTGCCTCACCAAAAAGCTAAAAACAAACAAACAAAAAACAAAACAATAATAACAATAACAAAACCCTATTGAGGGAAAGAGGAGAATGAAAGGGAAGGAGCATTGCTTGGAGCAGATGGACCTGACCAGGCCAAAAAGAATGAGCTCCTCTGTCCTTATTCTGCTTCTGTTTTCTCTGTCAAGGAGAATGACTTTTGGACTAGAAAAGCCAGAAAAAACAAAAACATGGTTAACAGAGAGTTGATAGTGAGATAAATGAGTAAACAGAGCAAGAGAGGCCTTGGCCGTCTGGGAGCAATTCTAGCCACCTGGCCCAAGTGAACTCTAACCTCAGGTACTGAAAACAGTGGTGGCTGTGATGGCTGAGTCACTACCAGTAATATCTGGAAAACAGTGGAGAATAGGAGGGAGGAAAAGGCCCACTGCTGGCCACCCAGCGGGGCTTTGATTCCCGGGGACCTTGTAGAATGGGTCATTAAAGAGACGGTAAGGGACCGTCTAGAAAGGAAGTCGTGATTACAAAGGACTGGCATGGATTCGGAGCGAACTGTCATATAAGGCTCAGCTAGCACTTGGTGCAATGCTCAGCACATCATAGGTGCATAATAAATGTTTGTTGATTGACTGATCTCATTTTCTTTTTTTTCACAGGGCCACTAAGCTGGTAGATTAGCGAATGCTGAAGCTAGAGTTTACTTAATTTTTAGAAAAGCATCTGATAAAGAATCTCATACTATTCTTATGGAAAACATGAAGAGTTAGGAGATAATACAGGTGGGCAGATGCTGAACTGGTTGAATGACTACTCAAGGGATATCATTAATGCAGCTAGGTGGCACAGTGGATAGAGTACTGGGCCTGGAGTCTGAAAGACCTGAGTTCAAATCCGACCTCAGACACTAACTAGTTATGTGATCCTGGGCAAGTCACTTGCCCCTGTTTGCCTCAGTTTCCTCATCTGTAAAATGAGCAGGAGATGGTAATGGCAAACCACTATAGTATCTTTGCCAAGAAAACCCCAAACTGGGTCATGAAGAGTTGGACACAACTGAAAACAACTGAACAGGTCAGCTTGGCAGGAGGTCTGCAATAGAGCGAGCCAGGAATTTGTGCTTGACCCTGTGCTATTTTAAAATAACTTGGAAAATGACACAGCCAGTATACTCCTTTGCAAATGACAAAAAGCCAGAAGGATAGTTAACACTAGATGACAGAGTAAGAATTCAAAAGATCTCGTCAGGATAGTTCATTGGGCTGACTCTTACAAGATGGAAGTCAATAGAAATAAATGTAAAAATAACTTACACTGGGGTTCAAGAAATCAACTTCCTAAGTAAAGGCTAGAGAAGACATGGCAGTTTATTTTTCAAAGATCTGGGGATTTGGTGGACTTCAGCTTCAATGAGTCAGCAGCGTAATATGGAAGTAAAAAAAAAGGCAACTAGTGTGATCTTGGCTTATATCAGGAGAAGCATAACTTTTAGGAACTCAGAGGTGATCATCATTCTTCTGTATGTCTTACTTAGATCAAACCCAGCTTATTACATGAGGAAGCTGATGGCATGGTGGGTAGAGCTCTAGGTCTGAAATCAGGAAGATCTGAATTCAAATCCAGCCTCAGATACTTCATGGCTGTGTGTGGACCTAAGCAAGTCACTAAACTTCTATTTGCCTTAGTTTTCTCAACTATAAGTGAGGAAAATAATATTACCTATTTCACAGGGCTGTTGTGAAGATCAAATGAGACATTTACTTAAAAAAATGCTTAGCCCAGTATAGGCACCATATAAATTCTTGTTCCCTTCTTTTCCCCTTATTATATTCAACTCTGGGTGTTTCAGTTTAAGTTGGACATTGATAAAATGAAGAGTGTCCTGAATAGGGTAACGAGGATGATGAAAGGTCTTGAATCCTTATCATTTGTAGATTGGTTGAAAGAACTAAGGATGTTTCATCTGGAGAAGAGAAGACTGGGGGTTGGGGAGTGGTAAGAAGGCAGGGCTTATAACAGTTTTTGAGTATTTGAAAGACTGTTTGTTACATGAAAGAGGGATTAGGGTTGTTCTGTGTGGCCCTGGAAGGCAAAACCGGAAGCAACGGGAAAAAGCTCCAAAGGGACAAATTTGGGTTTGACATCAGGAAAAAACTCCCAACAGAGCTGTCCAAAAATTACAATGGGCTGACTTAGGAGGCAGTGGGTCTTCCATCAGTGAGAGTCTTAAAACAGAGGCTGGAGGAGCCATTGTCAGGTATATTATTATGGGGAATTTCTTCGGGGAGATGTGCCAGACCTGGGCATGTATATGGCTGGCATGGAAGGAGGCAGTCAATAAAGAGAGATGGAAGATGACAGAAAGAAAGGAAATGACTGAAGAGGTAGAAGCTCCAGGAGGAAACAAGAGAGAGAAGATGGCACTTATAGGAAGAATAAAGGAGCTGGTCTTGGAAAAGAGAAAGGACATCTCTTCTTCAGTGACTGAGGCAAAGGAGGAGAGAATGGGGCATGATATACAGGACAGGCAGGGGGAAAGCTGGAGCTTATGGCAGATGGTGAGGTTCTCTGCCAAGAGAGGAGAGGAGAAATGGTATATTTGTCAAGGCATGATAGCTGATGGTTTTGCAGTGAGGTGTAAGAAGGATTCAAAAGTAGAAGATAATGAATTGAACTGGTCAACTCAGGTCAACACTACGAAGGGGTCCAAGTGAGTCCAGAGCAGAATTGATGGATGGAGGTATGGGGGAAGAGGGAGAGTGGAGGGATTAGGGCTCAAAATGAGAGTGAAGGGTAGGTTTCGGTGAAATTAGACAGAAGGAGAGATAGGATAGGAGATTACAATCAGCAAAAGGAATTTCATGGAGGTAGGATAGTTTGGGGTGATGGTGAGATTCAAGATACAACCATCCCAGGGAGAAGATAAAGGGAAAGGAAGATGTAGGTCAAGGGAGTTAAGTAAATTGATGAACCAGAAAATCAGGACATTTGAAGTTTTATATATATATATGTGTGTGTGTGTGTATATATGTGTGTGTGTGTGTGTGTGTATGTGTGTGTATATAAAATATATATATATATATATATATATATATATATATATATAAAATATATATTGTATATAAGGAAGTCTCCAAATATAAGGGTAAGGATTACAGCGGAAAGGAAGACTGAGTCAAATACTGATTTCCTTGAGAATGTAGAGTGTGTGGTTTGTGTGTGTGTGTGTGTGTGTGTGTGTGTGTGTGTATGCATGCACACTCACATATATACAGTCTCTCTTGATGCAATGCAAGTTTCTTCAGAGCACAGACTCTGCACCTCTGGGGTGTAACACTGAAATAGTGAGTGCTTAATAAAAGCTCGCTTGCTTGCTTGATTGATTGGAGGGAGAATGGGTCAGGGAGATGACTACAATGAGGCCCTGGATATAGGATGATAGAGACAAATGGAATGAACCTTAAAAGAAGAGAGGCTGCTAAGTAATGGTGGCCAAGGGACAGCTGGAAAGTGGTACCAAGGAGTATGCTGCTGCCTCTTCGTCTTGGCCCACCGTATAAAGAGATGTGATGGAACACGCACCTCCTACTAGACAGGGATACAGGGCCTTTTGCAACGTCAAGTGATCATGACACCAATAGATGTAAAGACACAAAGAGATCTAAGAAGAAGGAGTGAAGGTTCAAAGGGAATTATAGCTAGTGAAGGGGTAGGGCTGAAGTGGATAAGGATGAGAGCATGGTGAGAGGTAGCTAGAGGCATCTCTCTTGGCACAGGGAAGTAGAAGAAGGAGATGGAAGTGTATCCATAAGATAGGGTAAGATGTATGATGGTTATCACAGTGCTTGCCTTCTCAATGGGTGTGGGAGGGGCTGGAGGGAAGGAGAAAATTTGCAACTCAAAATATAAGAAACAAGGATGTTAAAAAAAATCAATAGCAAATAAAAACAAATAAGATTGGCTAAGTTCCCTCCCACATTACCTTTCACTTGCTAGGTATATATCTTGCATGTATCTGGTTATTTACATGTTGTCTCTCCTATTAGAATACACATTGCTTAAAGGCAGAGACTGTCTTTGCTTTTTTTGTGTGTCCCCAATGCTCATTACCTGGAACACAGTAAGGGCTTAATAAATGCTTGTTGATTGACTGAGCATAGTGAGACTGTTAGAGCAATGAAGCCAATTTCCATGGCTCATCATTACAAACACTAGGGAGCTGGAAGGCTAATGGGCAGATCTGGCCAGATCCATGAATACCTGTAATAGACTGTCCTCATTCAGTGACAAGCCTAGAGGCATATCAAGATGATATCTCACTTGTGAAACAAACACTTAGCTCAGGGTCTCCAAGTCCCCAGATGGGTAGGGCTTATCATGGCCTAGGGGAGGCACCCTGAGGGCATCCTTTGGCACCAGCCCTCCACTGCCCCCAGCTCCCTGAGGCTGAAGATCTCTTATGGTACAGAGGGCTCAAATTCAGGCAAATGACAACTGTAGTGACCAAGTCCCCAGGGGCTGAACTCAATTTTTTCTTGGAGACAGCTCTGTAGCCTGTAGACTCATCTCAAGATGGTGAGTGATGAGGCACACTTTAAAGACTGCCCTCCCCCCCCAACATGAAACAAGCAGTCTGCTCCTTCAGAAAGCCTTCCGTAACCAGCTGGACCAAAAACCAGATACAATTCACTCTGGTACACTGAAAACTTGCAGCTCATTGTTTCACTGTCTCTATATGTGCCTTGGGTGAGTGTCCTCTGTCCCCCATTGTACCGGTAGCTCCTTGAGGACAGGAATTGAGCCTCTCTCCTCAGAACAGGGAGGGAGAGGGGCTAGGGCTTTGCATAGGACTACTCTGGACATGGGATAAATGACAGGGCAATAGCTCTGGTCCAAGACATTTTTATATCTCCATCCCTCCCTGTGAGATTGTTTACAGGGAGCTTTTAACTTTCATTGTAACAATGTACCTTGATTTAGCACAAAATAAAGACCCAGATGCCAGCAGAGATACACTTTATGGCACAAAATGTCATACTGAGAAAGCAGTTCCTAGTTGTGCACCCCCCTCCCCCCATTTAGTGCTACACCCTAGGTGGCTGCCTTTCTTACCCACCCTTAGTTCTGGTTCTGACAGACTCTCTGTTGGTTGGCTGCTCACTTACCTGCAAACTCATTGAAGTGATTGCCAATGTCAAAGGCTTGGTAGTTGTAGCCGGCATATTCATAGTCTATGAATCTGACATGACCTGTAAAGGGGGCAATACAGGAGTAATAAGGCTCAGGAAGGGGCAGGGAGATCTTTAAAAAATCCTGAGTGGGTGTTGCTACCCAGCCTGGGCCCCAACCGGGGTGGGTGGTGGGGGCCATAGTCTTTACACACTGATTCAACTCTTGCCCTGTCCTCTAGCTCCCCTTCCCCTCCACTGGCCCTTTTAGCAAGTGCTCCAGGCCCATTTCTCCCTTTCTCTCTCAATCCAGAAGTCCCTTCCTTCACATGAAAATATCCAGTCAGAAGACCTGGGTTCCAATCCTGCCCCGATGCTCACTACCTATGTAACCTTGGGCAAATTACTGACTTCCCTATGCCTTTGTTTCCTCATCTATAAAAGGAAAGGGTTAAATTTGATTACCTCTGATGTTCCTTCCAGCCCTAGATTTACGATTCTATGATCCCCTTAGCATTCCCCACTTTAAAAAAAAAAGCACTCAGCATGACTAAGATTAAAATTAATCTCCATCCTTACAGGGGAGGTCTGAAAGTGTTATGTTAGGAGGCAGGGGAATGGATAAGATGACCTCAAAATTAGAGCATTTCAGGATCAGAAGGGACCTCAAGAGACATCTAGTCCAACCATTTTTTTAAAAAATGTGTTTATTTATATTTAGTTTTCAACATTCACTTCCATAAGATTTTGAGTTTCAAATTTTCTCCCCATCCCTCCCCAACCCCCACCCAAAGACAGCATGCAATTTGATATAAGTTGTACATATACATTCATATTAAAGCTATTTTCACATTAGTCATGTTCCAACCCATATCCTTTGTGGACTAAGAGGGAAGGGGAGGGAAAAGTGGAGAGTAAGAAAGGAAGGGGGAGTAGAAGAATGGGAGAGAAAGGGATAGGGGAGAAGGATGACAGTAGGTAGGGGAAAGGGACAAGAGGGGAAAGGGGAGAGGAGAGGGAAATGGAGAGGAAGACAATGTGTCAGGACCTGGAATGGAAGGAGACAGAGACAGCATGCTTTCCTAAAAATGGCTAGACCACCAGGCTGAGAGCTCTCGCTGTCATTTCTGTGGTAGGCCAAACTTACCTAATATCCTTGCTACCAAACCACCTCTGCCTCCTTCCAATGATCCTCCCCCCCCAAAAAAAAAAAAACAACAGGACTGAGAGATGCCCACCTTTCTTTTCATTATAGATGATGTTCTTGCAAAGCAGGTCATTATGGCAAAATACTACGGGAGAATCCAGCTGGGAAAGGTGCTCCTTCAACCAGGCCATTTCCTGCTCAAGGACCTCCACACTGGGTATGCTCTGAGAAAGGCTAATTCAATAGGATGTGAGGTCAGGTATGAGGGAGGATTAGGAGAATAGTGGAATGGATGGAAATTGCACTAAACTGAGTCCCAAGAGACCTGAGCTCTTGTCCCATCCCTGCCAGTCATCAGCTGTATGTCTTTGGGCAAGTCACTTCACTTTTCTGGGCCTCAGTTTCCTGATCTGTAAAATAGGAGTAATAATGACTCCCCTGCCTACCTCACTGGGCTATAATGAGGATCAAATGAGATAATAAAAAGGAAAATATTTTGGGTTATCATAAAGGGTTCTATACAGCAAAGGTATTATATTATGTGAAGGAGGACAGGCAATTAGATCTGCTGCAAAAGAATTAGAAATGAAAGGGCAAGCCTTCAAAACTCAAACCGAGAACAGAATGACTACAGTGACAAGGTGGAAAAGAAAAAGGATTTCTGAAGACATTAAGAAGAAAAATCTCTAAGAGACAGGGGATGTCTCTCTCTCTCTCTCTCTCTCTCTCTCTCTCTCTCTCTCTCTCTCTCTCTCTCTCTCTCTCTCTCTCTCTCTCTCTCTCTCTCTGTCTCCCTTAATGGCTCAATCTAGATGCCAACTCCTTCATGAAGCCTTCCATCTTCCTCCCAGATGAAAGTTTTTTCTCTCACCTCAAATTTTCCTACAGCTTTTTGGGTTTCTCTTTTGCCAGATCATGTATACTTTTCTGTGCATTCACCATATTTCTTCCAAGTAGGATATAAAAGCTCCTTGAGGACAGAGACGCCAGCATATTTTATCTTTTTTTTATCCCCAGTGCCTATTCACAGTGTCTTGCAGATAGGTCATTAATAAAAGTTTGCTCAATTGAGTTTAATTTGTTGAATATTCAATCGTGCTAGAGTTGAAAGGGACCTTAGATGTCATCTAATCCAACTGCCTTATTTTACAGATAACAGAGACCCAAACATCCTTGAATACTTCTTGGGATACAAGGACAATGATGCCAGTTAGGTTCCCTTGGGTTTAATGGATGTGATGGGGCACTTTCAGAATAACCTAGAACAGTTCCTTCCTGTTTGCCTAAGATCATTTGGAGATTGGGTTGGGTTTAAATGGGCTTGGTTGTCTGGACTCTGGATCCTAGAAAGGCACATTGGTTTGTGTACAGTGTAAAACCAAATATTTGGCGCAGTCCCAGTAAAGTTCAGAGTGAACCAATCAGTGAAGGGGAGGAGGCTTGGGTAAGTGTGACTAAATTTGGTCTTTCTTTGATTCATAGATCTATTTATTTGTGTTTTCTTTTCCAAGGCAATTGAGCAGAAAAAGAAAGGAAGGGAGGATCTAGAGACCTGATCTTCTGGACTCCTTCTAGAGTACAATGACCTCTTGAGGATGGCATATGCCCAAGAGGCCAAGCCACTGGACCAAATATCCAGGGATATCAGGTCATTATTGCTCCCTGCCCCGCCCCCCAGCCCTGGGCACATGGCTTCTAGAACATGGAACAATAGATTTATTATAGAAGGCCTTTGGGACCACAGGGTCTATAGCCCTCCACCCACACCCACACCCCAATGGGCCCCCCCCCACATACTTGGTGGAAGGAGGATGGAAGGAAGAAACTGAAGCTATGTAAGAGCTGGCCCTGTCTCTTCTCTGGTCAGCATTCGGAAACACTGGCTCAAGTGCCTATCATCTTCCATCTTGACCTTCTCACATCTATTTGAGGGTTGTAGGATTGGCAACTTTAGTATCCATCACCACCACAATAATATACTGAGTGGAAAAGTATTACTCTTGCAGCCAGGGGGAGGATTGAGAAGGGCAGAAGAGGAAAAAAAGGCACTACAAAAGGTGATAAAGCTCTTGGCACTCCCCCTGCACAAGGAACTGGCGATATTCCAAGGGGAACCTCAAGGTCACGAGAACTGTTGTCACCTTTGAACCCAAGTAAGCTGCAGAGGAGAGAGGCCTCTGTTCCTACAATGGATGGATTCTCCCCTCTGGATGAGCTGATGCCTGGATATATACATCCTGCCAAAAGCCGAACTTCATAGCATTCCCAGGCTGGAGCCTCCCCCTGAATTCTTAAGTTTTTGTTAACAGAATCACTATTCTTCCCAGTCACCATGGTTCAAAAATTCAAGTTAAATTACCTTCTCTTTGCCCTCCCCACCCCCATAAACTAGTAGCTACATTGTGTTTATTCTAGCTCGGAGATGTTTCTGAAATTAGTCCCTTCCTGCCCATGTCCACTGTCACCTCTCTAGTTCAAATCTACTTACTGGCTGTCTGCCTGGCCCTCCCCTCTGCCCTTGTCTTTATCTCCCCTGTATCATAGTTATTTGTGTACTTGTCCCCCTCCCCCCATCAACTCTTCAAGAGGGCGGCCTATATCATTTTCTACCTCTCTATTTTACAGGGCATCCAGCTAAATGCCTTAATCATAGAAGAAACTTAATTAATGTTTGTTGAATTGAACTGAGCTCAGACTTTTGATATCTGTTCTCTTCTGAGCTATTAAATAGCCTCTTGGATAGTTTTCCTGCCTCAGTGTCTCATTCATTCCAATCTGTCCCACACACCAAGGCCAAATTAGTCTTCCTACATCACCACTTTGATCAGGTAACTCTCTTGCTCACAGCGTTCCTCACTGCATCCAGAATAAAATTCAAGCTCCTTATTGTATTTTAACCTCCCTGGATGGCGTTCTAAAATTTCAGGGGCAGCCTAAAGGGTGGACTAAATGATCTCCAAGTTCTGTCTCAATATTGACATTCTATGGTTCCAAGAAGAAAAGCTCTTTGCAAATGTTTAAGCATTACTTTGAACATCTGTTATCATCATTTTTCTTCTTCCTTTCTGGTCATTGGGGGGAAGGGGGAAAGGGCTTCAGAACCCCATTAACAGGATGAAAGGCATTTGAAATAGAAGACATACAAGGACAAGAGAAGACAGAGAGGCTAGCATTGTTCCAACAGTGACACTTCAAGGCCACCCAACACTAAATGTCCCTAAATAAGTGCTTGTTAATGATTAAGTGGGATGATCTGGATAAAGTCACCCCTGGTTAGAGGCTGGAAGAAAGTCACAGTGGGAATGGCATTCATGATTCTTTCTTTAACTCGCATAATCCTTTCTCCCCTATCTCTCTCTTGTCACTTTCGGCCAAAGAGCCTGAGCTCACACTGATTGGACAGGGAGCTATCTATGAGAAGTAATGGAGTACAGTGGGGGGGAAAGAGCTGGACCTAGATAGACTGATTTGATAGAACTGATTCAGAATGCAGCCACCATCACTTACAAGCTATGTGACCATGGGCTATCGAGATATTTCACCTCTTTGGTCTTCTGTTTCCTCATCTGTAAAATGGAGATAATAACATTTGTACTACCTAATTCACAGAGTAGTTGTACGGAAAGTGCCTTGTAATCCTTAAGTATGTAAACGTGGAAAGAGATAAAAGAGGAGGCTGTTGTCTTGGAGGAAAAGGGAGCCCCCTTTCATCCTTTCTCTGCATGTGGTGGGGAGGCAAGGATGAAGAGAACAAGGTTTGGGGGGAATTAGTAGAAGCCTCAGGGTTATGGATTAGGGAAAATTAGGGAAGGATTTAAAGAGCTGAAGGACCCTCAAGAAGGGGTGGGATATGGCAGATGGACAATAGCATTTCCTTCCCTAGAGAGGGGAAAGGAGAAGAGAGTTAGTTATCTGTCTGAGATGGGTAGGGTCTAGAACCTGGAGGTGGGATGGATGATCAACCTGTGTAGGTAGACAAGTTCTAAAAGGAAAGGGAATAGACTTTGCTGGCTGCAGCATCCCAATCCTGCTTCATCCCCACTCTACTGTCATAGGCTCTTATCCAAGTGATCAGTGGAGGGAAAAGCCCATCAGGAGATCTGGGTTCAATCACCGACTCTTTGTGTAAGGGACCTTGGACAAGTCCCTTAACCAAATTCTCTTGACCTCTGTTTCCTCTTGCATAAAAGAGATCCCTTTGCTGACCTTCTCAATGCTGCTCAGAAGGTATGAGGCCAGATAGCATTTCACCAGACGGAGTGAAAGACCTTGGAACAGAAAAGTTTTCTAGAAATCAAAAAAAAGATTAGGCTGTCTGTCCATCAATAGCCTTGCCATGAACTTGGTCTCTCTGACCAGCTCACCCCGAGCAAAAGATAAACAAAGAGCCTCTGAATTCAAAGGAGACATGTGCGAGATAGCTTGAAGTGAGAGTTCGCCCCTCATTTCTGAGGCTTTACTACCTCATGACCTGAGGCAAATCACTTAACGCTCTGGGCCTCAGGTCCCTGCCAGCTCTGGATCTATGGTCCTAGGATATCTTTCTTTTGGGATTTAGGCTCTAATTTCCCAAGTCCACCCAGGGTAAAGAGTCTAAGCCAGACCTAATCTGGGTAGAGTAGGACAGGGGTTCCTGACTGCAGCTCCTTTCTTTACCTGGAGTTGAAAGAATCCTTGACAAGAGTGAAATATCTGTACATTTTGGACCACAGGCCAGGTTTGGGCAGACAGCCGTTGGCATGGATGGCGTGGATTTTTGCCATTTCCCAGGCAATCAGCCTATGGTAAAGCACAAATACAAGGGTCACCATGGAGGTCGTTCACACTCTGATACCCCCATGCCACTCCTCCCCCTCCCACCCCATTGCCTTCTGAACCAGAAAGAGAAAAGGGTTAGGGAGGACCACCCACTTGCTATTTGGAACAGGAAGACCCTGGACTTTTGCAAGACAGAAGAATAAAACGGAACCTTCAGGCTTGAAGTTCCCATTCCATTTCCAAAACTGGAACCAGGAAAAAGGAAGAAATCTTTAGATGCACAATGTAATGGCAATCTAAGTGACCTTTGAGGGCCTCAAGTTTTTTCAGCTGTAAAATGAAGGAGTTGGATTGAATAATCTCTAAGGTCCCTTCCAGCTCTAACTAGGACTTGACGGGCCAGGACCTTCAGGGCAGTCATTTTTTTTTCATTCAGTAACTCTTTCCTACTCAGTCCTTCTACCTGTCACCATCCTTTCCTCACCATCTCACATGGATTCATTGCAGCCAGGATGGCATACCAGAAAACCATCGGATTTGGACTCGTAAAAACAGAGTTTAAATTACTCATATGTCATCTTAAGGTTTGCAAAATTTGTTTCTCATGACAACCCTGGGAGGTTGGTGGCTTAATCATCATTAACGCCATTTTACATATAAGAAAATTAATTTCAGCAAGGCTAAATGACTTACTTGCCCAATGCCATATAGCAGGAAGTTGAGTAGTACAGTGGATAGATCACCAGGCCTGGAGTCAGGAAGACCAGACTTCAAAACCAGCCTCAGACACTAGCTTCATGACAAGTCTCTTATCCTCTGCCTCTGTTTCCTAATTTGTAAAATGGGCTACACCTACATCTCAGGGTTGTTGTAAAAATCAAATGAGATAATATTTGTAAAGCACTTAGCAATAGTTCCTGGCATATAGTAAGCACTTATTGTTATTATTATTATTATTATTGTGGCATAGTAAAAGGAGTGCTGGACTTAGGGATCAGAAGACCTGGAACCAAGTCCCAGGTCACATATTTAGTAGCTATGTGCCCCCTGTGTCACTTTATCTCTCTGGGTCTCAGTTTCCTCATCTGTGAAATAGTGATAATAGTCATTGGTGGGCACTGCCTATGTGGTCAGGACCCAAACACAACAAGACTGCCTGGTACAGTATGAGCACTAGATCTGAAGGCAAGAGTCTTGGGTTTGAGCCTTAGTTCTTCATCTGTACATAATAATTTAATAATAATAATAATAATAATAATAATATAATAATAATAAGCCACATATTTGCCCACGGGCTTGAGGTGAGAATCTGATGAGATAATTTGATGAGATCTGATGCAAAGTTATATGTGTGTACACACTTACATAAATATGAGTAATGCTTTGTAGGCACTACATAAATGTGAAATATTATTATAATGACTCTCCGTCCAGCCTCACATAAGAAGAGAACAGGCAGTAAGTGGGGGACGGGAAGGAGAAGCAGGAGAGGGGACTTGGCATAGGGGGAATATTCCTTTTGCCCAGCCTCCTCAGGGCTATCCACACACATGCTTCATTCCAAGGAGGGATACCAGGCAGGAAGTGCCCGCCTCTTATCAGGCTGGCCAAGGCAGGGAGGTAGGCCCAAGACAGCCTCTCTGCGGCCAACGGGAGTTGATGTTGGCATCAGGGCGCCAAGGACACACAACAAGCCCACGTTCTTATTTCGAGCTCTATTGTGGATGCGGTCCAAGGTCCTGGGAGGGAGAGGGCTGCAGGGAACAGAAGAAGAAGGGAAAACTGAGCTGGGAAGAGCCAGAGGGGAGTGGGGAGGGGGGAAGATTTCCTACCCTAAACCCTGGGACCCTCCAGGGTTAGGATCCCTTTGGGTACCACCATGCTCTGGGGCCCATCCTCCTCTTATCATTTCACTCCCCCCACACCCCCACCCCTCAAGCCTCCAACATTCTGCCTCTCTGCCTTTGCCTGTTGCTTGGATAATAATCACGGGCTGAGCACAATAAAGGCATTTGCTGTTTGAAACCTTGTTACCATGTTGTTCTCTTGCGCCCCCCCCCACACTCTGCGCCTGGCTCCAGGAAGGGGCAGAGCTGACGGTGCCCCCCCAGAGGCAAAAGGGCAACCCTGGGCATTCTGAGGGGGACACCACCTCCTCTGCTGCCCCCTCCTCCACCCAGCATCTCCCTGTGTACAGTAGAAAAGGTGGGGGTAGGAGGGGTGGCCGTGGAGGGGTGAAGAAATCAAGGCCAGCTTCAGAGGTTGAGCAGGAGGGCCCCAGGGTGGGAGGAGAAGAGCTGGGCCAGGACTCCTCTCCCACCGGGCCAGAGAACAGACCTGAAAACACAGCTCTTCCCCATCTCCCTTCCCAGAGGAAGATTCTACACAGAGCGTTTACTTGAATATCAATAGAGCTCTTGTCTGGAATAGCAATGAGGATGACATCTACACTCAGCATTTTTGGAGCTGGAAAGCCTGGGCAGGCAGAGAAAGAGGTCTCCCCAGGTGACCAGCGCTTCCTGGGGCCATCCTCATTCTTCTCTCGCCTCTGGGCAGGTGGATGCACCCTGCCCAGACAGGTGTCTCTGGGGAAAGATCCTGGAAGGAGGAGGCCTGACTAGCACTAGCCTGCCCATCCTCGTGTAATTTTCTGCCTCTCTCAAAGAAGAAAGTTCTTTCTGCTAGCTAACCTAAATCCCTTCTCTAGCCTTCCTGACAACTGTAATCTCTCCCATCAGGGATGACAGATAGCAATTGTCTTCCCAGGTGGGGGTGGGAGTGGTAGGTTTCTGCAATGCTTGACTTCCTGATGCAGAGCTGGGAGGGATGCTAGGAAAAGGCTCCAGGCAGCTTTCTACCACCCTCCTCCCCAGCCCCAGCATAACTGAGCAGGGCTGGGGCACGAACGAGGGCCAGGTTCAGGAACTGCTCTACTCCCTGTTCCCATCTGCCAGTCAGACCCTCCTGTTCTTAGCCCTCAATTTTAAGGCAGGGGTGGGGGTGAAGAGGTAAAAGCAATTTTCACTGCCTCCCTCGTGGGTGGTTTTCTAAAGAAATTCTTTGCACACATTTGCAATTCTCCAGTGCCCTAAGATCGATCAGTTACCCTCACAGAGGTGTCCTCCCCAAAGCAGAGGGTAGAAAAGCCCCTTCTGTGGCTGTTGTGTTTTTTTTCAGTTCACCCAGTTGATTGGCAGAGAGAGACTTGCACAGGTGTGTGTCCTGGTCTGTAAACCTTGTTCCCCCATCGTCCCAATCCTCCTTCACACCCAGGAGGCCCCAGGAGCTCCCAGGAGCGGAGTGACAATCAGAATTCAGAGACTGAAGGAAGCTTAGAGATTAACACCTTCATTTTACTAAGGAAACTGAGAGCCAGAGAGGGAAAGGGCCTGCCCCACCTGAGGCAAGACAGTGGAAGGAAGGACTTGACATGGTGGGAATAATAAGGAGGTGAGGTGCAAAGTTGGAATTAGAACCCAGATTCTAAAGCCACTAGACGGTACTTCCTCTTAGCAATATCTGATGGCTTATCTAAGTATTCTCCTCTTCTCACCAGCTCTTTGAGTGAGGGTCAGCTGAGTGTGCATTGGGGAGAACTTGGGTTCTTCCTTTGCTACTTTTCCCAGATTGGCCTTTAGCACTGGGTTCAATGGAATAGTGGGGAGGAGCTTGCTTAAGAGCATCTCCAAGCCCCCTTTTTAGAGAAGCCCTGGCCCAGTAGTAGCTCTCACATCTGGGCTTGAAATAATTAAGTACAGGCATCTGGGTTTTGTGGAAGAAAGCCCAGCTCCCAGAATCCCCAGGCCCAGGGACCTGGAGGGAAGGCCAGCTTGGAATGAATTGTATCACCCTTCACAGGTGGAGCTCACCTGAAGTACATACCAGTTCTAGCATGGGTCCCAATTTCTGTACATACCCTAAACTAGTGGCAAGGGGAAAAGCAGGGAGAGAAACCCCAAGCACTCTAGGGATTTGGATATAGTGCCTCACGCATAGCGGGTACTATAAATAAAATAGCTCCTGAATGAGTGAGCCATTTCTAAGGTTTTAGAGGGATGTGGGTAAGTCTAGAGGTTGGGATGCAGCCTTCCTTCCCTGGAACTCTTTGCCCTTTGCAGTGACTCAAACGAAATATACCCAAGAAACCAGGGTTCTTTTGTCAATTTCTACCTCATTCTCCTCTCCTCTCCTCCATATCCCTGAACCTGCCCTGTTAGCCAAGAAGTCGGCAAGAGCATACAACTCCAGTGGCCTAAGATGAGACCAGACAGAAGTGTATTATAAATAGACAATCTCTGAGCCCAGTGGTTCCCCACCACCAATAAAAATTGTACCCAACCTCTCCCTGGACTCCCAAGCCCACCTCACCTGAAGAGCCGGGGTTCGAGGATATGCTCGGGCCCCAAAGCCATGCCTGGGAGAAACTCATAGCACAAGCCATTTTGGAAGGTACAATAGAGTTTGGGTGCACAGCCATGGGCCCGAAGGAGCTGGAAGTTCCTGACCTCATTCTCCCGGTCCACCAGAAGCTCTGTCCGCTCCCCATAGACACGGACCAGCACTGCGTCCCTCATGTCATCTTCCACAAAGCAGGCCACCAGCTTGTTGGTGATCCCATCAGTGAAGCGCTATACGATTAAGGAAAGGGGGGAGGAGAACTGAGGGGGATGGGAGGAGAAGGGCTGCTGGATTTCCCAGCCCCATCATCCCCACTCAGAGTTCCATTGGAGTCACTGTTAATTTGTGTGCTAATGGGAATAGAGTCTACATTGACAATGCTATTTCAAATTTTCCAAAAGCTCCAGGATTTGGTCAGTATGGGTATTCCCCCCAATTGATATGAACTATATATCCTTTCCCTGCCTTAGTAGTTGTTGAATTGTTTGGTTTTTTTGAGGTGCTGTGGCCAAAATGATCCATCCCCTAGTGGTCAGCCTTTTTTTCCATTGAGCCTCTATTGGCTTAGCTGGGACAGCCCTCAGACAATAGACATGGTCCACGATGGGGCTCATACTTGGAAGCCTTCGCAGCTTAGGAGGATCTGCCACAGCTTGTTTCCTGCTATCATAGCCTTTGAGAACCCAGAGTCACCTTCAGGCCAGGATGAGGGATCAGACTTTTGGGAAGACTAATCAATACAGTTCTCCCAGATATTCCAAAAAATCCAACGAGTATTTCCTTTTCATCAGTGGCTTCTCCACTTTTCCCCAACCCAATCAGTGTCTCTCTGCTTTTTCTTCTAGTGCCTAAGCTGTGCCAGGTGACTATGACTGAGCCTATAAAAATGGCAGACTGACCACTTCATCTTCAGTGCTGGTTGATTCTTCTTCACAGTGTGGGCCTCGGGATGGAGAGAGTTTTTGGGTTCTGTAGAGGTTAGGCCCTTATTCTTCTCCCTTATTCCCAACTGAATTTCTTCCTTCAATTTAGCTCAAATACAAACAGGGCTGGCAGAGGGAGCAAAGCAGGAGCTCCTTCAGACAGAGGCCTCTCTCAGCTAGGGCTAAAAGAATGCTAGCCTTGGACTCTGAAGTTTTGTGTTCAAATCCCAGCCCTGACCCTTACTCACTATATGATATTAACCTGAGTGTGTCACTTTCCTCATCTGTAAAATGGAGAAAATAATATTTATACTACCTACCTCGTAGGGCTGATGGAAGGAATCACAGGGTCACTCTTAAAGTGCTATAGAATACTATTATTACCCTTTACTCAGCTGGCTGTCTGAGGCAGGGAACAATGTCATCAGAATATCAATGAGACACCTGCACGTTGCCTTATGTGGAGAGAAGGCAATTATTCCCAAGGTTGCACAGATGGCCTAGAGGGATTGATCTCACCAAGATTATGAAGGGGGAAGTAAGACACACAGAGTAGCACAGAATTTAGGTACTTCATTGAATAAAAGTATTTAGAGTTAGAAGAAACCTAAGAGATTGTGGCAACTTACTGATTTTGCAGAAGAGGAAACTGAGTCTCAGAGACATTATTGGCCTAAGACCACATAGTTAGTTATTGGTAGAGTCAGGGCTAGAAGAACCCAACCAGGTCTCCTAACTCTGAGATCACTGCTCTTTCTGCTATGTGTACATTGCCCATTTCCTCTGAATGAGCCCTCCCTAGCACACATCAAATATGCAGGCACACACAAAAGTTCTCCCTATTTTGGAATGTCACTTTCCATAGTCCACCATGGACCTTCATAGCAGCTTCCAATCTTTGGTTAATATTCCAACATAACTAGTGTCCTGCAATCCTAGAAACAAGTCAGAGGGTCTCAGCCTTTAATATTCCTACTGGGAAGATTGGACAGTCTCCTCTTAACAAGCAGGTCCTGAAGTAGAATAGGGTATGTACATTCAGGTGATGCCCTTTCCTTGAGAAAAAGATACACCAGCTAAAGAGTAAGTCTGGATCTACTTGGGTAGAAGTCATTATATGCTCTACTGGGGGCTATGGCTGACTCCTGTCCCCACCTTCCACTCCTTGGTCCAGTGTACTGCCATTCTTATGAAACAAGGTAGAGGGGCTCAGCCTTTAACATTCCTCTTGGGGAAGACTGGATGTTCTCCTCTCAATGAACAGGCCCTGAGGTGGAATGAGGTGTGTGCACACAGGTGATGCCTTTTTCTGGAGAGAAGATGTGTCAGCTGGAGAATCAGTTTGGCTCTACTTGGGTAAGAGGCATCCTATGCTGTCTTGGGGGCTCCTCCCTTCACCTTCCACTCCTCTCCTTGTATGTGACTTTGCCTACAAGTCAGAAGGTTGGTGAAGCCAACCTAATCTTGGGGAGACTGTGTTTCTTGCCCAGAGAGGTATAGCTAGGAATCTCTACTGCTGGTTTCTGAGAGTACCCAGTTAAGACAAGGCAAGAACCCCAAAATATGGTCTTTGGATGGAAAAGACTATGGGTTTGGGGAGTGCAATTGGGGTTCCCAGAAAAAGTTATCCCTCTATACCCGGTATATGTCAGGCACACCAGATACGATGGAGCAAGGGTGGCATCCCCAGGCGGTAGAACCCTCTCCTACAGAGCATGGCAGAAACAAGCAAGAGGGGGCGTGGTGTGTGTGTGTGCATGTGTGTGTCTGCGCGTGTGTGTTCGTGTGTGTGTGTGTGTGTGTGTGTGTGTGTGTGTGTGTGTGTGTGTGTGTGTGTGTGTGTGAGAGAGAGAGAGAGAGAGAGAGAGAGAGAGAGAGAAGAGAGAGAGAGAGAGAGAGAGAGAGAGATCGGGGAGTCCCATCCACTGAAGATGGAGTAAACCCTGTATTTCCTTGCCCACCCCCAACCAAATTGGAAAAAAAAAATCAACCACCTCCCACCCCATGCCTCCTGCAGAGAAGCTCTCGAGTAGCTCCGACACACACGCAGTAGCATAGCAGCATCCCCGCCTCCTCTCCTGATCAGCCCCCAGTCCCCTCTCCAGCCTCCTCATACCCAGAAACGTGTTGATTCTCCCTCCCCGGGCAGTCCTGGGGTGGGGGGTGTGTGGAAGAAAGGGGTTAGGGGGACTCCCTCCTCCCCCGCCCCGCTCGGATCCGCTCTACCTCTCCACCGCCAAGCCTGCACCTTCCCTCGCCCGCGTACCTTGGTCTTAACTTGCTCGGGCTTCCAGTGCGGGCGCAGCTCCTGAATGAGCCGGAGGGCTCCGGGAAGGATGTGATTTTGGTCCACTGCAGTATTGAAGTACTGGACCGCAGATACCCTCCGGGGGCCTGGCAGCTCCCGGCTGGCCCCGCTGGCCCCCGACTGCGCCGCTGTCTTCTCCTCCATGCCCCATGTGCACTGTGGGCAAGATCTTTGCCTCTTCAGGTAAAATAGGGAGCCGGGCAGAGGAGGAGAAGGGCGAACAGCCATTCCCAGCAGCCCCACCCCCTCGGAGCCCGAGAGCGAACGCTAGCCCTTGTGGGGGGGGCCAGCGAGGGAGTGGGAGTGGTAGAGGAGGAGCCAGGAGAAGTCCATGACTCACGACCGAGCTCCCCCTGAGCAATCTCCTTTTTCCCAGCCGGACAACTGGGAGCGGGGGACTGGAACACTCTGTCCGGGTGGGATTGTGACATCACGAGCCGGAGGCATGGGCCGGGGACCAGGGGCCGAGGCCAGGGGGAGGGAAGCCGAGGAAGCGCCCGCCCCCGCTGCCAGAAGAAAGCTGCCGTGATGGTGGATGGTCTCACTGTGTTTGCAGCCAGCTTCCAGCAGCAGCAGAAACCTGGAGCTCGGGATGGAGGAATGAGTCCCCCTCCCCCGGCTCTCCATACGCCCCCCGGGAAGGCTGGTCAGGTTGGGGGAGGGGCATGCACTGTCCGGCCTTCTCCGTCCCACCCCCCCGCTCCACCTCCTCTCCCCTCTCTCGGCCCCTCCCCCGCGGGGGGTCCCCTGATTCCAAGAATTCTCCGGCCTTGCCTGGACTCCCATCCTTTGGCCCTGCGTGGGGGGGAGTTACTTCTCTGCTTGGGGAGGAGTGGTCCTGATTCCCTCCGTGTAAATGCTGGGCAGCTTCAGCATCTAGCTGCCAGGGCCCGGGTAATAGAACGAAGCCAGGAGACTCTCCTGAACCAGGGCCGGAGAATGAGCTTCCGGCTGACAGTCAGGTCAGCTTAACCTTACCCTGCATATTTCTCCCCTAGAGTGAGTCCCTTCCCTAGAGGAAACTCCGCTCTGAACGTCTTGAACCCAATAAGAGTGCCATCCCCCTTGACTTTAGACACCGTCCTATCCTTTTTCTAGCCCACCTGGCGGAATCATCGCACGTCCACAGCCGTGCCCAAAGCTTCCTGCCTTAGAGAGAAGCCCTAGGCACTTCACAATCTTGTTAAAATGATGGGGAGTTGGGGGGAGGGGGGGAAGGAATTTTTAAAAACAAACAAAAAACCCCATTACAAAACAGAAAACCCTAGCTCAAGCTTTGCAGCCACCAGAGATGGAGGGACAGGGGGCATTTCACTTTCTACTTGGAGAGTGACTGTGATCTGGAGTTAATCTCACTAATCACTTCCTGGGAGGGGAGTGTGCCAATCTCACTTGGAGTGAAGCTGGCTGTGGCGGACCTTGGAGATGGTCTGCTCCTCTGGGGCCCGGGAGCTCCGGAGCTAAGCAGTGGAAGCGCTCGCTGTTTAGCAGTTATCTTCACTGACCTGACTGTCCTCCCCAAAACCACCTGATGACTGACAAGGCGTGAAGCTACAGTGGGAGGGGGAGAAGGTGGCAACTTGTACACCCTCTGTTGATCCCAAGCTGTGGCCAGTGTTGGTCTTTGTTCAAGAAGCTTTCCACTGGGGTTTTAGCTCATTTTAACCAATTTAAATCTAATCCAAATCTCCAGCCCTGACCTTTGCTCTAAACCTGCAGTCCTGAATGTGCAAGTGCCTTCAGGACATGTCGGCCTCCACCTCCCACTAGCACCTCGATTCAGTTCAGCCATTCAATAAACATTTATGAGATGCCTTACTATATGCTAGGCACTGGGGAAAAAAAACAAAGACGAAAAGGAAACAATCCTTACCCTCAAAGAGTTTACATTCTATCGGGAGAATGGGATACAGCAGGGATAATTAAGTAACTACAGGATAATTCCAACTCAAATCCAAAGTGGATCCAAAGTGGACCATAGTGTTATCCTTTCTGCCCCTCCCCCAAAGCTGTTTGTCCTTCTGACTTTATTATTTCTACTTGAAAGGTTGTGATTATTTTCTACTGGTCTTTCTTCCTCTCACTTCCAAGATCCTCTTCAAATTAATCTCATTTTTTCTATTCCTACTGCCACCATCCAAGTACAACTAATATAGGACTTCATTAATGGCCATGTAATCTTCCCACTTCCACCATTCTCTAGTCTCATCTGTCCTTCATAGGACTGAAAGAATAATCTTTTTTGTTGTTGTTCGTAGATGTGATCATGTTATTCCTCTGCTCAAAAATCTGTAATGATTTAATGATATATAATAATTAAAAGAGATTTTATTTATATCTTTTGTCTTTATGTCACCTAGATTTCCTTCTGTATCCCATCCCTCAACTCAACAGAGAGCTATCCTATATAATAAATAATTTCTAAAAAGATAAATAAAATGAGCAAAATCAACTTCCCAGCTCTAAAAAGGAAGGAATTATGTGGAGGATGTTTTTTCGTATTTCTTCTTTTGGGTCAAGCTTGTTCTTTATAATTTCTTAAAATTAATTTTCTTTTTAAAAATATATTTTGTTGATGTCTTTTTTATATCACCAGAATTTCTCCCAGTATCCTTCCTCCTTTCCCTCTCAGGGAGGCATCTTATATAACAAATAATATTTAGAGATTTTCAAAAAAAAATTCAAACACCTTTGTTGGGCATAAGTACCTACAAACTGGTGTCAACCGAACCTTCCAGACTTGCCCCCTAAACTACCATTATCCCACTTCTGTCCTTTTGCTCAGACTTCCTTTATGCCTGAAAAGCCCACTCCATTCTCCCCCTTCCCCTCCGGTAAAGCTGTGACTAGGAAGTCTGTTACTTCACAGAGTACTTAGTTTTGAATCTTAATTACATCATGTAATGTTTTTTATTGTAGTTGTCTTGTGTTTGGGTCTGATTCCCCTATTAGGCTAAATGCTTGATGAGGGGAGGAATATTATCTTTTCTAAACTTTCTATCACCTCCAGTGCCCAGCACAGTTCTTTGAACAAGTGCTTAATGAAAGTTTACCGAATGACTGTTAAATGAATTTTAAAAATTATTGAGCATCTCCTATGTTTGATATCCCTCTTTCAGTTTGGGCCCTGATGGCCCCATTCCCTGTCCCTTTCCAATCAATAAATAAGTAACCAGCTCTTTATAAGAGAACAGGAAAGAATGGGGGCCAGGGTACTTACCTTCAGTCTGATTCTATTCCATTTATACCATCTCCAGAGCTGTGTCCACCTAATGCCATAGACCTAATGAGGATAGCAGCCCCAGCTGGGGGAGTGGGGGGTGGGGGGTTGTGTGTGATGAAGATAAGATGGGAGACAGGACTGGAGAAAATTATAGTCAGGATAAATCTGTTCTTGTTTTTCTCCTAGAGGTGACTGCTCCCTATGTTGTGGGGCTAATATCTGTTAATTTGTGTATTTGTCTGAAGAACCCAAGCTTCAAGTAGGAAGAATAGTCAGCCACTTTTCCAATGCCTAGTCTGAATAGCTCTCATGCTTCATTTATATTCATGCTATGTCAGGCGAATGAGAGGAAGGCTCTCAGTACATCAGGCAGAACCCTTGAAGTGGATTTATGGGAGGGCCTAACCGGTAGAGCAAGTATGGATGGTCTTCAATATGCATCATTAGAGGGAACATCCATGTCAATGATGAAATGGCAGATCCTCCTAAGTATTGCAGTATGGGTACTAGTCAAAGAGGACACAACATTCAGGAGCCTGATAGATTTCTCGATGTTGTTTTTTTCTGGATGTAGAAAATGTTAATGCCTGAAGATTCTGTCCTCTATGTTTATGATGTCATCTAAGCTACGTGTATCATAGAAAAGGTTCAAGCCCTCTTGGGGACAGTATCACGGGGCACTGTTCACAAATCTCACCCAAGACTTAACACAAGCCTTGTCCATTGACCCTGTGGGCATGTGGTTCCTGGCACTTGACTTTTAACCCACTCGTTGAAGAGGCAGACCCATAACTAAGGTGAGGTTACTGAGACTCTGTCTTAGGACACTAAATTTGGAAGATATAGAGTCCATCCACTTAATAAAAGGATTTGTTCTGTGAAGTTTGGATTCAGTCAAAGGGCCACATGTGGCCTCGAGGCCACAGGTTCCCCATCCCTGGTATAGATAGTACTTATAGTCTTTAGCAGCACAGAAATGACAGAACTTAGGGAGCAAAATAATTGTTTTTAAATAAGACGCTAGCTGGTGGTGCTTCAGGGTGTTTCTACTCTGCCCCACCTTGCTCCCTACGTGTGCAGCAGCCTCCCCAGCACTGGACTCACACTAATACAAAGGGCTCTGACTGCCCGTCATGGGACAGTCTTCTCCTCTCCCTCCACCTCAACTGTAAACACCTGTTCCATGCTGTTTGTTTCCAATACAGCTTGTGGTATTTGCCACAGATGCTAAAATTCTTAGTTATGGGTCAGTGTAGAGGGAATTCCTGTGTTTAGCAATGAGGTTGGACTAGATCATACCTGAAGTCTCTTGAGATTCTCTGATTCTGTATGTGAGTATGTCTTGTCCCTGTGTGTTGGTGACTCTGCCCTTTGTGTGTCATGAATGCACATGGGTATATTGTACATCACCTAAGATCCATACGTATCTTTGCATCTGCATATGCTTGCCTCTGGTTCTGTGTACAGGAGCACCTGTGTGTGTATATTCATACACCCATGTCTGGACTTGATTAGCTCAGTTAGTAAGAACTCTGTTTTAATGAGCCTCAAGGTCATGGATAATCCCTGTGCTTCGGTAAGCTTTTTCCTGCTATGCAGCCTAGTCACTGGCTATACCCTTTGCTTGGACCAGCTGGTTTTCAAATGTTTGTCCTTGGTTGCAAAGGGAGCCAGGTTAGAGCATGGCAACCAACATTCTCCTTTCCTCTTTTTTTTTTGGGGGGGGGGAGGTTAGGCAATGAGGTTAAGTGCCTTTCCCACGATCTCACAGCTAGTTAAGTGTCAAGTGTCTGAAGCCAGATTTGAACTCAGGTCCTCCTGACTCCAGGGCCAGTGCTCTATCCACTGCACCACCTAGCTGCCCCTCAACAGTTTCCTTTCCAAAGACTGAGTGTAGGTAAGTATGGAGAGGCTCGTCACTGGTAGACTGCCCAGTTGAGGGCCATGACAAATCACGAAACAAAGAAAATACTTCCCCACTGTTGGAAAAATCAACTGAAATGACACAACTTGCAGATGGAGAAGGGGCATGAGATGGTATGGCGATCATGTAAGCAAGGGTGATAAGTGTGTCCATTTGGGTGCCAAGATTTGTGAGCCTTTATGAGTTTGTCTAAGAATTTATCCCCATCACTGTCTTACATTCCAAATAGACAGTAATGCTTCTCTTCCCAGCTCCTGCTAACCCCCATTCTCATCTCATACAGTACCAGCTTTGAGCATTGAAACTTTATTCTATTCTTAATTAAAGCAGGAGGTTAACAGTGGCCTGGAGGAATAGAGAGGAAGAGACCATGATGGAAGAGCTTGCCCCAGAACCAATCACAACAGGGAGGAAGCAGGATCTAACAGGGATGTGGGCTTGGCCATAGGTAACATCGCCCTCTGTCTCTTGGCCTCATGACCAGGGCTATGGGCAGAGGCAGGTTAGACTGCCAAGGCAAAACCGATGCGATTGTTGTGCCGGTCAAATTTGGTGTAGAACTTTCGGATGAAGGTTGCTCCCAGAATCCATAGAGGTCCTGTCGGCGGTGGGATATCCAGGTTATCGAAGGTTAGCAAGCAGAGATTATCAAGGCTCTTCATATCCTGCAAGGAGAGACTAGTTTGGACCAATGCCCCTTCATAAGTCCTTCACTCCCTCCCTCTTCCCTTGACCCTGGCTTTTAGCAAATCTTTCCATTTGGTTCCTGTTTATGATAAAATCACAGCATCTTGGAATTGGAAGGGATAGGATCACAGAAGCTCAGTTAGATAGAAGCTCAGAAGCCATCTAGTCCAACCTGTACTTGAATGAGAATGCCATCTATGATATAGCCTTATGCTAAAAGAAATCTAGAAGGGGAGGACCCATTGCCTCCTGAGTCAGCCCATTCCACTGTGGGTTAGCTCGTCTTGGGGGGTTGTTCCTTAGAGATTTAATCTCCCGAAACTTTTGTTCTGTTTTGTTTTTTCTCTGAAGACCAGCCTTAACCCCAAATCACTCTGGTTCCAGACCAAGCCCTTCTTAGTCACTATTTGGGCCCTGATTGGCTCAGAATGAAAGTAAATAACACTTGTTTCTATTTTGGCCAGAAACCCTGAGGGTCTTCCCCTCCCAGATCTTTTTTTTTTTAAAGAGGCCATACTTTGCCTCATTTTTTTTTAATTAAGCCTTAGTCACTGAATGGGCACTGCCTTAGTCAAACTGAGACATGTTAAAGACCATAGCTTGAAAAGGCCAAGGTCCATCGATTGGGGAATGGCTGAACAAGTTGCGGTATATGAATGTAATGGAATACTGTTATGCTATAAGAAATGATGAGCAGGCTGACTTCAGAAAAACCTGGAAAGACTTAAATGATCTGATTCTGAGTTAAATGAACAGAACCAGAAGAACACTGTACATGATAACAGCCAAGTTGTGCGATAACTACTATTGATAAACTTAATCCTTCCTGGCAATACAAGCACCTAAGACATCTCCAAAGGCCTGGTGATGGAAAATGCTATTCACATCCAAAGAAAGAACTATGGAGTTTGAATGCAGAGTGAAGCATACTGTTTGCTATTTTTTTTTCTTCTGCTGAGTTTTGTTTCCTCTTTCTGGTGGTTCTTCCTGTTGGTTCTAAGTCTTACTTACAACATCACTAATGTGTAAATATGTTTAATAGGAATGTACATGTATAGCCTATATCAGATTGTGTGCTGTCTTGGGGAGGGTAGTGGGGAGGCAGGGGGAGAAAAATGTTAAATTCAAAAGCATATGGAAGTGATTGTTGATAAATCAAAATAAATTAATTTTAAAAAAAGGAAAGCCAAGGTCCACCACTGCATCCTGGGCCATTTCCAGTTGTCCTGATCCATATCTGGCCACTGAACTCAGATGGCTCCAAAGGAAAAAGTGAGGCTGGTGACTTTGCACTACCTTCCCTCACTTAAATCCAATTCATTTGCATGTCATGGCATCGCCTCTCTGATGTCATGGTCTTCTTTGAGAACGAAGGACAAACAGCAGCAGCAGCGATTCTGCTATTTATAAGCTTCAGCCTACCTCTTTACAACTTCCATCCATCCTTCCCAGTTCTTCTCTCTGGGGTCCAGCCGAAAAGTCTAATTCTTTTTTTACAGGTCAGTCCTTCAAGCACTTAAAGATAACTATCATTTCCCCACCACCACACCCTCCTCCCAAAGTCATATCTAGGCTAAACATCCCCAAGTCTCTTCAACTGATCTTCTTCTGGCATGATGGCCTTCCTGGTTATCCTCCTCTGGAAAAATCTCCACCTTATCAATGTTCTTTCTAAAATGTGCCCCCCAGGGGCAGCTAGGTGGCTCAGTGGATAGAGCACCGGCCCTGAAGTCAGGAGGACCTGAGTTCAATTCCGGCCTCAGACCAGACACTTGACACTTACTAGCTGTGTGACCCTGGGCAAGTTACTTAACCCCAATTGCCTAAAAGCAAAAAATAAAATAAAAAATAAAATAAAACAAAACAAAATAAAATAAAATAAAATAAAATGTGCCCCCCACCAACTGAACACAGTACTCCTGATGGTGTGATCAGGGTAGGATGCAGCAGATCTAGAATCTCCCTTCATACTATTACCTAAATTAAATAGCCTAAAATGGAATCGACTTTTTGAGTTGCTCTATCACAATGTCGACTGGTTTTGAGCATGTAGTTCACTGAATGTCTCTGATCTTTTTGTCAAATTACTTTCTATCCCTTTCTCCCCATTCTTGTACTTGGAAAGTTGCTATGTGAAAAACTTCCCATTTATCTCCAATATTAGCTGACCCTAGAGTTTATCTAGTTCAGAGGTGTCAAATTCACTGCTGTGGGCCGCATGTAAAACTCCCTGGTGCTACCTTAACCAGACAAAAATATAATTGGGAAATGTTTAACAAAATAAATAAAAATGTAATACAATGTAGATGATGTTCATTTGTGGATTTTGAAGTTAATATGAGGCTGACAGAGGGCAGCTAGGTGGCAAAATGGATAGAGTGTCAGGCCTAGAGTCAAGAACACTCATCTTCCTGAGTTCAAATCTGACCTCAGTCACCTACTATGTGACTCTGGGCAAGTTGCTTAACCCTGTTTGCCTCAGTTTCCTCAGCTGTAAAATGAGCTGGAGAAGGAAATGGCAAACCACTCCAGTATCTTTGCCAAAAAAAAACCCCAAACGGGGTCACAACGATTTGGACATGAGATCTGTTTCTGTTTGAGATAGAGGTCACTGAACTAGTCCAATCCCTGTCCATTTCAAGAACTCCTATAAAATCTCTTTTCTGTTGTTTTTTTTTCTAATTTCTGTTTAGCTTCTTTGACTGAGATGCACTGACCTTTTCCCTTCCTAACTTCTTATTCATTCATGCATTTATCTAAATGCCTTTGTTGCTGTTCAGTTGTTTCAGTTGTGTCCAACTGTTTTTGACCCCACTTGGGGTTTTCTTGGCAAAGATACTGGAGTGGCTTGCTGTTTCCTTCTCCACTTCACTTTACAGATAAGGGAACTGAGACAAACTGTTAAGTGAATTGCCCAGGGACACACAGCTAGGAAGTGCCTGAGGCCAGATTTGAACTCATGAAGATGAGTCTTCCTGACACCAGGTCTAGCACTCTCTCCACAGTGCCACCTAACTGTCCACTGGTGTTAAGCAATATGCTGTCCCAGACACTCTTGTCTTTATGGTATCTGTCTCACCTCTTCACTTACCCATCTTTTCAGAACCTTACACCCCCTGTACTATCTTGGCTTCTCCCTTCTCCATAAATCCCACTGTCTTTTTCCTGTTTCCTCTCAACCTGATAAATCCAGACATTGCTCTTCATTTCTGATTATTCCCCCCGTTTGCCTCTATTCCCTACTAATGGCCTCATTTAAGGGGATAGCCACCAGGAAAATTCCCAGCCTAAAGCTATCTCAACAAATGAAATAATAAATATAAAATGCTTAATAAACTTTAAAGTGACTTATAAATGTTACTTATCATCTCCTATTACTCCCACCCAGGATAGCCAGTCCAGTTCTGGCTTCTGCTCCAGAAATATAGGATTGATTCTCTTCTAAAGAAGTTTGGATGGGAAAAGCTCAGGGAACCTAAGAAGATTAAGACTCAGAAGGGGAAAGAACCTAGGGTGACTTACCCTGTCCTGAACAAGACCATCGCCACACTCTTAACCAGTAGTATCTGTGGGCATATCTGCATTACTGAACACCTTCTTCTCCAACCCAGCCGCACAATTCTTTGGTACTTGACTTATATTATTATTAAGAAGTTGGAGGCGTCTTAGACTATTTTTAATTGAACAACTGAATTCTCAGAAGAAATTCTTGAAGCAATCTCTTGTTAAAGCACTTAATAATAGTAATAATAAATATAAGTATAATAAATACTTATAAATATTGATAGTTATAAAAACATACTTTAAAATAGTAATTATTATAAATATAAGAAATAGTTATAAATGCTAATTATTATGAATATAATAGAAACAAGTATAATAAATTATAAATATAAATATTAAATATAAGTAATTAGCACATTTCTATATTAGACATACTCTGAGGTAGTGAAGGCAAAAATTATTATCATCATTTTCTATATGAGGAAACCAGGGAAGTTAGAGAAATAAATAGTTTGTCCAGAATCAAAGATCAACTATCTTTGACTACTTCATGGTCAAGGTTCTCCTGCCCTACCTTATGTAGAGCTCTGCTCTCTGGAGAAGAGAACTATTTAATAGAATCTTCAAACTGGGAGCTATTGAGAGATATTGTGGTCCAACTGCCTTATTTTACGAGTGAGGAAGCTAAGGCCCTGAGAAGGGAAATGAGCTGTCAAAAGTCACACAACTGACTAGTGGGAGAGCAGGCCCTAGAATCCAGGTTTCTAAATTCAATTCAATTCAACAAGTCTAAAACCATATGTGATTGGTTATGCTATGCTTATAGGTGTCTGTCCTCAAGGGGCCACTTTGTACTGGATATGACATAACACATGCATAGCTAAATAAATACGATATAATTTGAGAGCAGAGAGCACTGACAACTGGGGAGGATAAAGAAAAATTTCCCTTAGGATGTTGTACTTGAGCTAAGCTTTAAATTAAGGCAAGAATTCTAAAAGGTGGAGGTAGAAAAGGTGTAAATGCTAGGCATGGGCGATAGACTACAGTGACTTGGAGATGTAAATTTGAGTTTCCAGCTTGGCTGAAACATAGAGTTCGTACAGGAGAATCCCGTGAAATAAGGCTGGGAAAAGGTAGGTGGGACTCAGATGGAGAAGTCTTCATTTTATCCAAGAGGGAAAGGGGTATTGTAATCTATGAGGTTTATACAAGGCATGGAAGTGGCTAATATCCTAGAGGAAGTGGGGAGCCATTGGAGATTTTTGAGCAAAAGAGTGACTGGGTCAGAGCTGTGCCTTAGGAATATTATTTTAGCAATTAGCAAATATATCAGAGAGGAAAGAAACTGGGAGCAAGGTGACCAACTAAGAGGCTTTAGCAGAACAGTTATTAAAAATTAGAGGGGGGGGCAGCTAGGTGGCACAGTGGATAGAGCATCAGCCCTGGATTCAGGAGGACCTGAGTTCAAATCCGACCTCAGACACATAACACTTAATAGCTGTGTGACCCTGGGCAAGTCATTTAACCCCATTGCCTAGCCCCCCCCAAAAAATGGAGGGAAAAGAATTAAATTGGAAACAAAAAACTCCACAAGATATGATAAATAAAACTAAAGGCTGGTTCTTTGAAAAGACTAATAAATTTGACTCTTAGCTAATCTGATTAAAAAGAAGAGACCAGAAAATAAAATCAATAAGATGGCAAATGAGCAAAGTAAAATCACAGCAAACCCAGAAGAAATAAAAATAATAATCAGAAAATATTGTATACAGTTGTATGTTAACAAAACCGAGGACACAAAAGAAATAGAGGAATATGTTCAAAACCATAAAATACCCAAACTATCAGAAGACCTTATAAAGACCTTATGTAACCCAATCTCAGAAAAGGAAATAGATTTATCTGTAAAGGAATTACAAAAGGGAAAAAAAAAGCCTTCTGGTCCTGATGAATTCACAGGAGAATTTTATAAAACTTTTAAAGGACATTTAATACTCATACTTCACAAATTACTCTCAAATATTGAGGAATAAAGCACCCTACCAGAATCCTTTTATGAGACAAACATAGTCCTAATACCTAAATTGGGGAAGATAAAGCACCAAAAGAAAACTACAAGCCAATATTATTAATGAACATTGACTCAATTTAAATTAAGTTCTATCAAATATTACAGTGATTTATCCAAGAATTCATTCATTATGATCAAGTAAAATTTATAACAGGGATGAAAGGATGGTTCAACATTAGGAAAATAATCAACATAATTAGTAATAATGATGATAGATAACATTTATATGGTGCTTTCTATGTGCCAGGCTCTTTGCTAAGCACTTCACACATACCTCATTTGATCTTCACAATAATCCTGGGAGGGAGCTGCTATTATCAGCCTATTTTATAGATGAGGAAATGGGACCAAACAGAGATTAAAGTGACTTGTCCAGGGTCACACAGCTAGTAGACATCTGAGTCAGGATTTGAACTCGGGTCTTCCTGACTCCAGGCCAGCATTGTGTCCTCTGTGCCACCCAGCAACTGAGAGTTACTAACAACCCAAACATCCCAAACCACAAGAGCATCTTAATAGATGCAGAAAAAGCCTTTGCCAAAGTATGACTCTTTTATACTAAAAACCCTATAAAGTATAGGCATAGATGGGAGCCTTTTTTTTTAAAATATTATAAAAAGCATCTATCTAAAATCAAAAGATCTTCGTGTTCAATGGGAACATGCTAGAACTTTTCCCAATGAATACAAGAAAGAAGCAAGGATGCCCACTCTCTCCACTATTATTTCATACAGTTCTGGGAATGCTAGCAATAGCAATAAGGCAAAAGAAAGGAATTAAAGGAATACAGTAAAGAAGAGATAAAACTCTCTCTTGATGACATCACGCTTTCTTGGAAAATTGTAGGAAACCAGCAAAGACACTAATTGAGACAATTAATAGTTTCTGCAAAGTTGCAGGCTACAAAATAAATCCTCAAAAATTAACAGCATTTCTACATAATAACAAAACACAAGAATCAATAATAGAAAGTAAAATCCCATTCCAAATAATGACAAAATACATATAATATCTGGAGATCAGCCTCCAAAAGTGCACAAAGGACTTGCATAAATTCAATTACAAAGCGCTTCTTGAGGAAATAAAGAACTTAAATAGCTGGAAGAATATTCAATGTTCATGGCTAGGCCAAGCCAATATAATAAAAATAGTAATGCTACCAAAATTAATTTACACTTTTAATGCTATCTCAATCAAATTACAAAGGGGATACTTTACAAGACATAATAAAATAATAACAAAGTTCATTTGGATTTAGAATATAAAGACAAATGATGAAAAGAAATAGAGACAAAAGGGGAATAGCACTTCCAGATCACAGATTATATAATAAAGCAGCAGTCATCAAAATTATCTGGAATTGGCTGAAGAACAGGGAGATGGGAAGGGGGAAGAAATTCAGAAACAATGAAACTCAATAACCCAATGTTGACAAAGTGGAAAACAAATTGCCTTAGGAAAAATTCCATTTGATAAAAACTGCTAGCAAAACTAGAAACCAGTATGGCAGAAGTTAGGCTTAGACTAAGACCTTATATCATATTCCACAATACGTTCTAAGTGGATATGTGAACTTGATACTAAAGATGCATAAAATTAAAAAAAACTAAAAAGTTAGAAGAGAAACATCATGTACCTCTCATGGTCATGGGTAGGAGAAGTATTCTTAATTAAACAAGAAATAAAGACAATTACAAAAGATAAAACAGATAAATGATCTCTTGAAACTGAAAAGGCTTCTGTACAAACAACATTAATGTATGTGGGATAAAAAGGGAATCAGTTGAATGGCAAAAAAAATCTTTGTATCAAATTTCTCTGGGAAGAGCTTGGTATATAAAACATATAAACATATATATGTGTGTGTGTGTGTGTATATATATATATATATATATATATATATGACTAATAGCCATTCCACAATAGATAAATGGTCAGAGGATATGAACAAACAGTTCTCTAAAGAAGAACTGCAAAGTATTTATAGCTACATGAAAAATTGCTCCCAAATCACTAATAATGAGAGAAATGCACATCAAAACAACCCTGAAGTCTTACCTCATACCCTGTAATTTGGCAAAAATGACCCCAAAATGGCAACAGTCAATGTTGAAGGGAGTTGTATAGAACTATTACATTGTTGGTAGATCTGTGAAATGGTATAATCATTTTGGATAGCAATTGGAATTATTCAAATAAGGTGACTAAAATGTCCATATTCTTTGAACCAGGGACTCCATTAATGGGTTTATACTCCAAGGAAGTTATCAATAAGAAAAAGTCCCCATATCCTCCAAAATATTTATAGAAGCACTTTTTCTGATAGTTGAGAATTGGAAACAAGGTAGATTCCCATCAGCTGGGGGAATAGCTAAACAAATTGTGGTATATGAATATAATGGAATATTGCTATGCTATAAGAAATGATGTATGTGATGAATACAGAGAAGCATGGAAAGATCTATATGAACTGACACAGAATGAAGCAAGAAGAGCCAAGAAAACAATATACACAATAACTGCAACAATGTAAATGAAACTAACAGCCATGCTCCAAAAAATCAAAAATAAATGTAACAAAATTATAAAGCTCACATGAGAGGACACTGCCAACTCACTTCTTCATGGAAGTGGGAGGTCCACAGGAACACATGGCACATGTTTTCAGACTTTTTCAATGTATCAATCAGTTGTGCTGACCTTTTATTTTCCTTTCTAAAAAAAAATACTATTGGTCATATGAAATGGCTTTCCAGGAGGGGGAGGGATACTTGGGGTTACTATGGCAATGCAAGAAAAAGAAAATATTAATAAAAACCTTTTTTTTTAAAAGAGACTTTTGCAATCACCAGGTGAGAGATGATGTGGGCCTGAATAAGGGTGGTGTCTGTGTAAATAGAAAGGAGAGATAGATGGATGGATGGATGGAAGAGATGGCAAGGTATAAACTAGCAGAACTGGCAGTTGACTAGCTGGAGGTGGGGAGGAGAAAGGAAAAAGACAAAGATGATGCAGAATTTTTGAACCCAGGTGACTGAAGACTGGTAGTCTTGATATACAGTGAAGAGGAGCATTTTAAGGGGGAAGATAATAAATTCCATTTTGGACATGTTGCGCTTGAGATGTTGATAGGACATTCTGGCAGAAATTTGGAGATGTGAAACTAACCTTCAGGATTAGGATTAGTTACAGTCATTTAGGAGTGATTCATGTATCAATTACTATTATTTTGGAGGCAATTGGGATTAAGTGACTTGCCCTGGGTCGCACACACAGATTTGAACTCATGTCCTCCTGACTCCAGGGCTGGTACTCTATCCACTACACCACCTAACTGCCCCTTTCATGTATCAATTATAATTGAACCCACAAGAGCTGAGATCAGCAAGGGAGTGTATAGAAAGAGAAGAAAGCCTAAGACAGAGCTCTTTCTCCATCTAGCTGTATGACCTTAGGCAAGTCACTTGGGCATGTCTCTGAGCCTGTTTCCTCATCTGTAAAATGGAAATAATACTTATACTACTAACCTTACAGGGTTGTTAGGATAAAAACACTTGATAACCCTTGAAGTGCTAAAGAAATGTGAGTTATTATTTCTATTATGCCATTCTTCTCTGTAGCAAGTAAGGCACTGAACCTAGAGTCAGGAAGATCTGAGTTCAAATCCTACTTCTGACACTTGCTAGCTTTGCAGCCATAGACAAATCACTTAAATTCCCTGAGCCTCAGTTTTCTTATTTGTAAAATAAGAAGATTGGTCTAGATGGCTTTTGAGGTCCCTTCACACTTTAAATGTATAGTCCTAGGAACTTCCCCCTTTTCCTACCACCTTGGGGCAAGTTAGTAAATGAACCCTTTTTTAGTGGAGGGAGGGCAGGCCCACCTTCAGCTCTGTACTCAATCCCCTCTCACCAATCCTGGTTCCCAGCCCTATAGCTGATCCCTATCTCCCACAGCCCCTCACTCCAAAGAAAGAGATGGAGGTAGAAAGAGAAAGAGAGACAGAGACAGAGAATCAGATAAAAAATGACCCAGAAGCTTACCTGTAAGACATAGTCAGAACTGTTGAGGGTGAAGGCCTTGCCATCAAAGTAGAAGGAGATATCAGGCAGCGTGGGCGCCAGGTCACATTCTATAAGATACTGTGGGCAGAAAGGGCCCCAAGGCCCACGTGAGATCCAGGCCTTCCAGGTTGGTAGGTCCATAGATCAGTAAGAAAGGGCTGAGGTGTTCATCTGGGTTCCCTCTCTCAGTGTCTGTCTGGTCTCAAGAACTTACACAAAGTCAGAGTAGAAAGCAACCTCAGAGGCCATTTAGCTTCACCTGTAATCTGAATTAGGAAGCTCTTCTACCTCAATAGCAACGGTGTCAAAATTAAGTAGAAAACTACAAAGTAAAATTATCTATGTGGTGTTATATTTTTATCTATTTGGTTAAATATTTCTGTTAAACATTTGCCAGTTAGCTTTGCTCTACTGCATACCCATCAAATGATTACCGGTGACCACAGGCTTCCTCTGGTAATAGGGGATTTGTTCTCAGTGGAGGCAGCACATTCCACTTTTTGGGCAGCCCTAATTTTTAGAAAAAAATGGCAAACCATTACAGTATCTTTGCCAAGAAAACCCCAAATGGAGTCATGAAGAGTTGGACATGACTGAAACAACTGAACAACAACAATTTTTAAGAATTTGGACATTTGTTCTTATATTGAACCAAAATCTAGCTTGGCAACTTCGATTCATTGCTCATAACAATGGCCCTCTGGGGTCAAGTAGAACAAATCTTTATTTCTCCCTTCAAATATTTTTTTGAAAAATTGCAAATTCCACCTGCTCCAATAACTGGATATTATGTTCTTAGCTTCTTTTTTTTTTTTGGCAAGGCAATCAGGGTTAAGTGACTTGCCCAGGGTCATGCAGCTAGTAAGTGTCAAGTGTCTGAGGCTGATTTGAAATCAGGTCCTTGTGACTCCAAGGCCAGAGCTCTATCCACTGTGTCACCTAGCTGCCCCAGCTGGATATTATAGAGAGGCAGACTTTCGCTCAATCTAAGGAAGAACTTTCTAACAGTTGAACTGCCTGAATAAATAGGAATGGCTATCTTGTGTACGGTGGTGAGCTCCCTATCAATGGAAGTATTCCAGAAGCAGCTGGATAAACACCTGTAAGGAATTCTATGGATTGAATTTCAACACAGGGTAGAATGAAGACATCTGCAATTCCTATCTGACATCTGTGACACACTAGGAGTAAACGTTGCATTTCTAGGGGGAGGGAAAGGCTAAAATGGGACAACCACATTTGGGATAACAAGTAGCCCTCTGCTGCTCTTTCCATCCTCTGGGAAAGGGACCTCAGGCCATGGTTCTTACCCAGCCTCTTACCCACTCTCTTCTTCCCAGTTTGGCTTGCTCACCTGGTCCCCCTCTTCCTTAACGCCCAGCGTCTTCATTAGTTTACGCATGGAGCTGGTTGGACCTGTGATGAAGGAAGCTCCAGTGTCCACAGATGCTGTGCAACTATCCTGGCAGAGCAGCACATTGGACTTGATAGCCACCCTGTATGGGAAGCCCAGAGACAGACAGAGGGCTCACAAGCCAATAGAGTCAGCCACTGACCCCACCCCTAGAGACTTGGAGCCTCAGAGTAGAAGCCTGGGGATAGAGCAAAGAACAGATATAGTCCCCGCCTTTAGGGATTTGCTATTTGCGTAGAGGAGGGGGGAGATGTAATGCTCCAAATACATGGTAGAGTGATTCAGAAAATGTGCCGTACAGATGGAAAACAGGTGAGCTGAAACTGGGGAGGCTTCCTAGAAGAAGTGGGACTAGAGCTTCCATGGATTTAGAGGCAGAAGGAAGTCATTATGGCATTATGGCAATTAATGTTTGTGAAGCATTTCTTCATAACCACCTTATGAAGGAGGTATAGTAGAAGTACCATTATTCCCATTTTACAGCTGAGGCAGCTGGAGCTGAGAGACTGTTACTTGCCCAAGGCCACATAGCCAGTAGTTGTCAAATCCAGGATTTAAACCCAGGTCTTCTAATTCCAACTGCAGCACTCTCTTATTTTTTTCAAGCTACCAAGACCTTGCATTGGTGGGACCAGTCAATACCTCCCCATCCTCACCTTTCTCCCTCTGCCTCTTCATCCCTCCTCATGAATGAGTATCTACTTGTGTTAGCACCTATGGCAGCGGTCCCTACTGAAGAACATTAGTGGGCAGATAAGACTCAGCCCAGAGGACTCTGAATTTAGAGAAGTGCATGACGTAAGCTCTTGTGCTGGCCTACATGAGATATGTCTGAATTTCAGGGGCAGGGGGAGGTGTGATGAAATTAGAATCAATGGTGATTCCTGACCCCTTCATCTGGATATGCCAGAAGCCTGGTCGGCTGGTGTTGACGTAGTGGAAGGTCCCTCGGTAATAGTCGGGGTCGGTGCCTCCTAGGACAATCTCTCCACTTGGCAGATGTGAGTTCCTGGAGGGTAGATGACAGTCTTTTTTTCACTGAGGCCCAAGGACCAAGGGTCAAGGAAAAATTGGGGAAGGCAGTTAGAGAAAGACAGTCATGTCAACCAACATTTATTAAGCGTCCACTGAGTGTCAAGCACTGTGCTAAGCATTGGAAAGAGCCATGGGAGACAGGAGGCAGTGAGCAGCATGGGAGGGCAAGGGCAGGGAACATGTATTTCCCTCAGGAGCCTATCTCCTCTTTTCCTGGGCCACATAGTTGGGACCTAATGGGCCTGCTACTCAACCACATCCCTGAATAAAGAGCCCCTCTTCAGGGCTTCCAATAAGTGACCACTGAGCCTTCACTTGAAAGACCCCATTATGGGACGACTCAATTCCTCCCAAATCGGCCCATGCCACTTTTGGACAGCTCTAATTTTTCCAAGCTGGGTCAGCTCAACTTGACCCAGCAAGCACGGTAGGATTTAGTAGAAAAGGAACAGGGATGGAGATGTGCAAATGAGCACCACAAAAATGAGATGCAAATTAGCACTCATTCTCTTCCCATGGGCACTCTCAGGCACAGACCCCACAGAGTGGGACTTGGTGCCTGGGAAAAGATTCTGGGAAGGCTGAGGAGGAAGGTAGGTTAGGAATGCAGAGAACTGTGACCCAAAGGGGGAGGAGAGGATGGTGCAGAGAATATCAGCATGCAGCCCCTGATGAGCCTCTGCTATGGGCCTCTTTGGGGCCTCTCTGGGCTGGTGGAGTGTGGGGTCATGCTGCTAAGGAAGCACAGGGTCAGGGAAGCTGGAGGATCTGAGCCATGTCGGGTGGACTTGTCTCCTCACATGGAATTCCTGTAAAGAGACAGGGAAAAGTTGAAGGAATTCTTTGGCCACTCCCATCCCTGGTCCCTTTCACAGTTATGATCTTATTTGACCCTCAGGATACCTCTAGCAGTGTGTTTTAACCACTGTACCGCACAGACTTCAGCACACATCTCATCGGTTATTGCTCCCAAGTTTGGCTCCCTTGGAAAAGGGTAGGGTGTGTTTCAGAACACGGAATGGGAGCAAGGTTTCACGTGAGTGTGTGCGCTTGTATGCATGCCTGCCACTGCATACATATGCCATTACAAGCTCCCTCCTTTTCTCTGCACCTCAAACTCTCTCTGCCCTCCACCTCCTTCCTATGTTATTGGACGTGTGATCTGTTATAGTAGAAATGGACACTCCTGCCAAAGGTGTCGATCACAACCCACAACCCATCTATGCTCCATTTAACTGGGGTTGAATGTACCTTCATCTCACTTCAAAATTTCTTTGCATCTTCATGGAATCATAACATTTTACAATTTATAATTGGAGGGGGACCTCAGAGGTCATCTAAAAGGTGTTGAGAGGTAGGTGTCAAACATGGCCCTATGTGTCCCGCAATGCTTAAGTTAGGAACCAGATTAAAATGTAATTGGAAAATACTTAAAATGAAAATAGAATAAAACATAGATAATACCAATCTGTGGTTTTCTAAGTCAATATGTGGCCCATAGGGATCCTTATGTACCCTTTTTATCTGAGTTTGGTACCACTGCTGTAGTCCAACCCATACCCGAAAAGTGTCCCCACTAACCCATATCTTACAAGTGTCCATTCAGTCTTTGCTTTTAAGATCTTCAAGGAGAGGGAATCATTATCTCCCAAAGCAACCTATTCTACTGTCAGACAGCTCTAGTCATTAGGAAATTTTTTTTCCCTGACACCAGCCTAACAACCTCTTTACAACTTCTCTCCATTGCTATTGGTTCTACCCTTTGGGAATAAATAGAACAAGCTTAATCCCTTTTTAACATGACAGCCTTCCAAGTACTAGAAAACAGTTCTCATGTTCCCTATTCCCTCCATCCTAGCTGTCTTCTTTTAGACTAAACGTTCATTCAAGGTTCCCTACCATTGTGGTTGCCCTCTTTTGGACACCCTCCAGATTGTCAACATCCTCCTTGTCCTGTGATACTCAGAACCAAACAGACTATTCCAGATGTAGTTTTTCTAAGTCAGAAGACTGGTCAGTAGGACTATCACCTCCTTCTTCTTGGAAGCTATGCAGCCTCAAATCACAATTGTTTTTTGGGCTGTAATATCCCCTCATTAATCCACTAATGCCCACAGATTTTTTTAATAAAAGTACCCACCCCCATCCTGTACCTGCAAAGTTGATTTTTTTTAAAACCATGCGAGACTTTGTATGGACCCTTATTAAATTTCATCTTATTAGAGGTTCTAGTCTATTGAGATCTTTTGGGATCCTAGACTCTGTGATTTTACAGTGGTAATTATCCAATCCCAGCTTTGTGTCATCTACAAATATGATAGCCATGCCATGTAGATCCATTCTTTCTCCTTGCTGTCTAGTCATAGAGGAAGAACAGTCTCTCCTTTCCAAGGCTTAATACCTCTACCTCTTGATTCCCACCTGCCTCCCTCCTATTCTTCAAGACCCTTTCTCTATCAATCATCCCTTCTCAATTTTTCCATCTCTTCTTCTCCATTGACTCTCCTCCGCCCACAAACAACTCAGGTCTCCAGTATTTCTTTTTTAAAAAATTAAAAACAAATTCTTACACACAACATCACTAATGTGAAAACATGTTTAATAGGAATGTATATGTATAGCCTATATCAGATTATGCACCATCTTGGGGAGGGAGGTGGAGAGGGAGGGGGAGAAAAATTTAAAACTCAAAAGCTTATTGAAGTGATTGTGAATAATTCAAAATAAATTAATTAAAAAATTAAAAAAAATTAAAAACAGCTACATAAATTTCCCTTGAACCTTGCTATACTGGAGTCATCACTCTGCTTTTTTTCTCCTTTCACCAGCAAATTCTCACCCTCTCTGCCTTCTTTTCCTCATCACTTGATGTCTCTTTAATCACACAGGGTAATATTTCACTCAGTCTTTTTAACTCCTGTAACCTGGCTTCTACTAATATTAATTTTGTCCTTGCAATACTAGGATTATCCTTGCCAAGGTTAGCAGTGATATTCTAATCCTCCAACCTAATGGTTTTTCGCAGTCCTCATTCTCCTTGACCTCTCTTCTTTGTTTGACCCATTGGTCCACTCAAACCTTTCTCCCTCTGGGCTTCCATGATACAGCATTGACTTAGCTCTCTTCCTACTTCCCTGGTCACCTCTCTGGGCCTTTTGCCCGCACAAGCTCCTCTCCATATTAACATACATCAAGGCTCCATGGTCAGCATCGATTTTTTGTTTCCTCTTGGAAATCCTTCAGATTTCTCATCCATTCTCATGGCTTCAACTGTCACTTCTATGCAGATGACTATCACATCTCCCTCTCTACCCCAATTTCACTCCATCTGCCTACTGGATGGACATTTCTATCTGCATGACCTCAAATTCTTCACACTCTCTAATGCGCTTGTGTGATGTCATGCCTTGCAATTCATCTTGTCTGTGTCTTACTCCCCAACTAGTTTCTTAGCTCCCTAAAGTGAGAAACTGCATCTAACCTAACCTTTATAATTCCTCCAGCACATAGCATAGTGCTCTATATCCAGCCAGCACTTTAAAAATGCATGTCAAATGAATGTTGTTGCACGAACCCAGAATTTTGAAGGATAGAGATGGGAACTACACTGATTCCATTGCTATAGGGATCTCCACGGTAAGGCAACTCCCTCTGCCTACTCTGTAAGCTTAGTGAGCTATCCAGACCAATTGAAATTCAAATAGGGCCACTAAGCCATACATAAGGATATAAGAATTTGGAGTGCATATTGACTTGGAAAACCATGTGTTAACATTATCTATGCTTTACTATATTTTGTTTTGTTAAAAATTTCCTAATTACATTTTAATCTGGTTGAACTATACTCTAGAGCATGGGTGGGGAACCTGTGACCTTCTAGGTCTTCAGGTGCAATCTTTCACTGAGTCCAAGTTTTACAGAACAAACCCTTTTATTAAGGGTTAAACCCTGATTATTATTACCTTGTTATTACTTTATTATTATCATCTTATTATTGAACCCTTTAATATTAATTAATATTAAGGGTTAAACACATTATTATTACCTTATTATTATCACCTTATTATTAAACCCCTTCATAAAAGGGTTTGTTCTGTAAAACTTGGACTCATTCAAAAGGTTGCACCCAAGGACCTAGAAGGTCACATGCGCCCTTGAGGCCGCAGGTTCCCCACCCCCGCTCTAGAGTGTTGTGACAGCTTGGAATACTGTGTTTGCCACCTTTGGCCTAGAGCACTGGGTGGTTAAGTGGCTTTCCCAGGGTCACACAGCCAATATATATCAGAAGCATCACTTGAACCCAGGTCTTCCCAGCTAGCTCTCTATCCACTGTGTCTGTCTCTATTCTGTCTCTCCAATGTGTCTAAAGCCAAACTAATTATCTTTCCATCCATATGAATCTATCCCTTCTGGATTTCACTGCTTCACTTATAAGGGTATCACTACTCTCCCATTCACTCATGCTGAAAACCTAAGAGTCATCCTTGACTCCCCTCTCTGCCCCTTCTGTCATTATTATGACCTTCAGAGTCTTTCTTTTTCATGTTTCCAGAATCTATCTTCCTTCTTTTCCACCGCCACTACCATGGCTGCCACTCAATCCAGGTCCTCATCATCACAGCCCTGGGCTATTTAATAGCTTTTCAACTGCATTCCCTGCCTCCTGTGTCTCTCCCTTCCAATCCATCCGAGGTAGAGCAGCTGCCAGTTTAATTTTCTAATAATTCAGCTTTCTGTACGTGATTTCTTCTTCTCTCATCTCCAGTTCAAAACCCATCAATAGCTGCTCCTTATCCATGAGACGAAGTGCAAATGCTTCATCACGGCATTTAAAGCAATCCATGGTTTCACCCTACCTTACCTCTTAATAGCTAGCATTTTCCTCTTCAATCTTATCTCCTACTATTTTCCAAAACAAATCCTCTACTCAACCTTATTTTTCCCCCAAACATGGCATGTGCCTTTCTGCCTAAGAATTCTTTGAATGAAGTTTCCTTCCCCCTTCCCTCCTATTATCTAAGATCTACCATTTCTTCAAAGCCAAAGTCTAATAATGTCTCTTGTGTCCAGAGGCCTTCTACAAGGGCCCCAGCTCCCAACCCAGTGATGGTTCCTTCTAATACTTAGAATCCCAAAATGGAAGGGAACTCAGGGATCTCATAATCCATCCATTTTACATATGAAGAAATTGAGGCCCACAGAGGTTATAAATTTATCTCAAGGCTACTTAAGTAAGTAGCAGAGCCAGGATTCAAACCCAGGTTTTCTGACTCCAAACTTTGACCTCTTTTTACCTTGTATACTGCTTTCCCCTAATGGTCATTGTCACTCTTGCCATATGCTGTCTATCATAGTTAGGTTTATCGGTCAAAAAGAGTGCTAGCTTTGGAGTTGGAAGACTTGGGTTCTAACCCTAGTTATACCTGTATGGGCTTGAGTAAATCATTTAACATCTTGGTGACTCAATCTTCTCATCTATAAAATGAAGGTTTAGTCTAGACCAGAGGTTCTTAACTTTTTTGTGTGTTTCATGGATGCCTTAGGTAGTCTTATAAAGCCAATGGATCCATTCTCAAAATAATATTTTTAAACATATAAAATGCATATGACTTCAAAGGAAACCAACTATATTGAAATAAAGGGGTTTTTTTTCCATCCTAGGTTCATGGACCCACTGAAAACTATCCACAGACCCCTTCTGGGTGCAGAAATCCCACCTCCATCCCCATGAAGATGATCTCTAAGATTCCTCCCACTTGAAAAATCTGTGATCCGATGTGTATACAATGCCTCTTTAGCTAGAACTTAGAAGGCCTGGGATGTTGTTTTATCCTTCTTTATTTTCCAGTGTGTTGGGTCATAAAACCTCACATTTTTACAGTTGATCAAACTTTCTTCATGGCAATTCTGTAATGCAAGGATTCTTATTATCCTGATTTTACAGATGAAAAAACTGAGTCTCAGAGAAATTTGATGACTTGCCCCAGATCTCCAGATTAATAAGTACTATAGGCAGGCATTTCAATTATAAGTCTAGTGCTCTATTCACTATACCGCGTCAGTAAACAGAACTTGGTGGAAATGCCAATGTTGATTGATGGTGATGGGAAGGGGAAAGAGTTCTATTGGTTTGAGAGAGAATTTGGTCTTTGTGTGGCTATATATGTGCACGACTTTTATGTGTGTATGTGTGGGTTTGTATCCTGACATATATGTGTCTGTCTTTGCGTGATCTATAAAATATTATAGTCATTACAGACCTCAAAGATCATCTCATCCAAACCTCTCATCTTTCAGAAGAGGAAACTGAGACCAAGACAGAAAAACAGATTTGTCCGAGGGTGGGGAGCATGTGGCCTTCTAGGTCCTCAAGTTCAGCCCTTTGACCGAATCCAAACTGCAGAGAACAAATCCCCTTAATAAAAGAATTTGTTCTGTAAAATTTGGACCCAGTCGAAAGGCTGCACCCAAGGACCTAGAGGTCCACATGTGGCCTTGAGACCACAGGTGCCCCACCCCTGGCACTCTAGGATATACACTTGGTCACTGAATAGTTACCAAGCACCTAACAGTAAAACACTGTGTGAATCTCTGGCTATATTGTTGAGTTCTTTTTTTTTGGGGGGGGGCTATATTAAAGACCTGTGATTTAACTGATCTAGGGAGCTTCTGATGAGGGGAGAGAGCTCCCTCCATCAAAGCAGATTGGCGCTGGTCTGTTGCTTACAGTCTTAGGTAGTTGCTTCAATGCTCCCCAAGAGGTAAAAGTGATTTGCTCCAAGTCACAAAGTAGGTGTCAAAGAGGGAACTTAAACCCAAGCCTCTCAGACTTAGAGTTCAGCACTCTGACCCACCATCCTATATTACCTCTCATGCGCGCACACACACACACACACACACACACACACACACACACACACGTATAGAGATTACAGAACATCTCAAAATTTCCCCTGCCAAGAATATCTCTTCCATACACATCTCTCTCATAGATGCAGGTAAACACTGTTCTTGGAGCCAGCAGACATGGGTTTTAGTTCTGACTTTGGGTAAAAAAAAAAAAAACAAAAAAAAACAAGGTGTCCTGGAAAGAAGACTGGATTTTTCAATCAGAAGACTTGAGTTTGAATCCCAGCTCTTCTAACTCAACTGTGTGAACTTGGGCAAATCCAAGAGGCATAATATAAAGAACCCTCCACCTGGAGTCAGGTGAGAACAGGGTTTGACTACTACCATGCAGCATGGCATAGTGGAAAAGACACTTGATTTGGAGCTAAATGTTCTCCATTTGAATCTTGGCTCTACCCCTTAACCTGTGTGATCTTGGGTAGGTTTCTTAACCTTTTGGCCTCAGTTTCCCTATCTGTAAAATGAAGGGGTTGTACTCAATGACCTCTAAGTTCCCTTTCAGCTCTAAATTTTTCGTCTCACGATATCTGTATGCCTAGGGGCAAGTCAAAGTTATCCTCTCTGAGCCCCAATGCCCTCACCTGTAAAATGGGGCAGGAATAATAACATCTACCTCATATGGTTGCTGTGAAGTTCACACAAAACACCATGTGCCAAGCACTTCATCAACCTTAACTTGTTTCAATAGCACTTTACAGTTCTCAAGCCACTTTCCACAGAACAACGATAACCAGGTGCTCTCCCTCTTGGGGCCTCAGTCTTCTCATCTGTAAAATGATGCTACTGGACTAGATAAAGTGTTCTTAACCTTGTCTGTGTCCTAGAACCCTTTGTCAGTATCGTGTAGCCTTCTTAGAATAATGTCTTGAATAACTGAAGGAAACGCTAAATTAAGCACAATTTTTTCCCCTTCCAAGTTCATGAATCTCCTGAAATCTATCCACAGAATCCTTGGAGATTCATGGACCCCAATTTAAGAACCGCTGAACTAGATGATCTAAGGTCCTTTCCACTTCTAGATTTTATAATCCTAATTGGCTTCATCTATAGGAACTTCAGTTTTCTTCCCCTATAAAATGAGGATAATAACCCATGCCCTGTCTTTCTCACAATGTGACGTAAGGAGCAAATAGATGGGTACAAAGCATTCTTATAAAGTGCAAAGCTTAGACAAAGGTTAAGTTACATATACTGGTGCGGATGTACAAAACCACGTTTTCTCAAGCTAATAAATATAACTTTTCCATGATATCTCTTTTGGCTTATGGGATGCCATCTCATTAGCATGGGTCAAGGGTTCAATTGTCTCTCTGAGGAACTTTGGACTCCACAGAGGTTTCCCCCAGGCTTTTGGAAATGAGGCCCCCTGTCCATCTTGTTCCAACAGAGAGGACAGTCATAGGCACAACTCCCCTCCTTTCCTCCCACCTGGAGTCTGGAAGCCCATCCCCAAAGAAAAGCCTCACCTGCTATAGTAGACAGAGAAGACTTCTTCTTTCAGCACTCCTTGGGAGATCATGTTGTCAAAGACAGGAAGTATTCCGCTCATTGATCGGGCAGGGTAGCCCAGGCCCAGGATGCCATCGAACCTGGCCAGTCCAAAGGGCATCAGGGGCAGCACTGTGACCTCACCAAACACCTGGGTCATGCTGATCCCACCAATCTATGGATAAGGAAGTCAGAGAGCTGGAAGGCAGGCCAGGCATATTGCCAGGACAGCCAGGCCTGGGGATGACCCCGGGCTGCAGAAAATCAAGATATTGGTCCCTGATTTGGGACACAGAGAGTTTGATTTGGAGGAATTAGGGAGGGAAAAGAAAAGAAATTGGTAGTAGGAAGATAGGTGTAGAATCTGAAGGAACTATTGAGGTCATCTAGTCTAACCTCATTTTACAAATAAGGAAACTGAGACCCAGAAGATTACATTACTTGCCCAAGGTCACATGATAAGTACCAGGGTTCGGATTTGAATCCAGCTTCTTTAAAACTCTAGAGCTTCCATCTAATCCACTCTGGCCACATCATTCCCCTCACCACATGGGTTTGGTTGCTTGACAACCTGACTCATTTACCACTTCCTACGTGCACCCCGGGCTCTAGGCTGCCCTTTTAGGACTTCCTATCCCTTTCCAGGCTGCCCTTGCTATCCATCAAAACCTGATGTCAGCTGGATCAAAATGTTAATGGAGTTGTGAGTCGCACAGTACGTGTTGTGCTGGGCCTTCTCCCTCAGGAATGACCTAGCCTGAAGGCACCCCAAGGGCCTAGAGGAATACTAGGACGAGAGGGACAGGTTGGACTCTGGGCCAAATTGTTAGTCTGTCCTTCCAGTACTCTTTTCTCCCTGCTACATCCCGAATGCCTTCATTCCTCTCCCAAAGATTCCCACCCAGCCACAGCCCTAAGGCACCACAGAGTGTCGGTCCAAGCTTCAGATTTTACCCATTTCTTTTTCCCCCAAGTCTCCCTTCCAAAAAAATGCTCCTTTCCTGTGACTCATTTCTCAGGGCCTTCCTCTCAGCCAGGGACAGTAGGTGGATCCACACAGCAAGTCCGTCTTTGCCTAAGACCTTAGTTAGCCTGTGGCTTACCCCTTCACTCAAAACACTGGTACCCTCCCAAAGCTCTGAAGGAGATGAGGATAGTGGGGATTTTAGAAATAGTGAAGAGATGTGTAAGAGAGAGATTTTTGGTCTTCTCAAATCATATCACAAGGGGGAAAGAACTAGAACCTCTAGGTAATTTGACCATAAGTTAATCTCATGCAAATTATATGCAAAATACCATGCAAATAATAAAGATCTTCTGTTTGAGTCAATTTAGCCTTCTTCTACAATAAATACGTGGGCTACATTTCTGCTCCCCAGTGATCAAGCAGAAGCAGCCAAACTCTATTGTTATCTGTCTCCCTAGGTGGGTTTTTTTTTCTGTAGAAATGCGATCAATTTATTATTAAAATGTATATTTCTATCAACTTTAAAACAACGGTATCCATTCATATTGGCTGGATTCAGCTAGGTAGCAAACAGACATGCTTTGAACGGCTGTAGATATTAATGTCTAAACACGAGAACAGATTCTTTCCTTGAAAATTTTCAAACGGATGCACAAATAAATGCTTATGAAATTGAGTGGAGGATTAATTTCAGCCAGAAATTTCTTCAATGTCAATCAATAGTGTCTCCCCAGGTTTTGAGAATAGACCTGTATCCATTCCCTCTCTTCAAGCTTCCCCCTCCCCCACAAGGATTCCTCCAGGATCTTAAAGTTGGTAGGGGGAACATTCATTCCTTGGGAGGGACTCACAGTCACTGTATCCTGGCTCAGGAAGCCCTTGACTCTGCCCGATGCATAGTGGATGCTGAATTTGGTCCCATTGTCTTTGTAAGTGGAGGATTTGGAGAAGTCATATTGATTGTGAATCACTGGTAGGGAGACACAGACCCAGGTATTAGAGTAGGGAACCAGGTAGGGCAGAGAAGGTAGGAACGTGCTCAGGATGGCAAGACTAGACCCTCTTCCCTATCACTAATGGGGACCTTGAACAAATCACTTCTCTCTGGATTTCAGTTTCCTCATCTGTCCAAAAAGGGGGCCAATAGATAATCTCTACCATCCTTCCGTACAGTCTATAATTCCACAGTCTGCAGGGTTGAAGGCTTTGAAAACGTGCCCCAAAGCATCATGGCTTAATAGATAGCCAGTCCAAAGCAAAGAAGACTTTGCTCTAACACAGATTGGCTTCGTGACCCCAGACACATCATTTACTTTCTCAGGCCTCAGTTCTCTAAGACTAAAGTTGTAGAGAAGGTGACTACTTACACTGGTAGAGGGAGTTTCTTTACCTGGGAGCACTCTGTATCAATGAAATTCCAGGTCAATCACTATCCCGTAATAAAACTTTTTTAAAAATTACTGAACAACTACTATGTGCCCCATACTTTGTCAGAGCCATAACTAGGATTTTTTTTTCCAAATGCTGCAACCCAATGCCTGCTGCAGTCAGCATGAAGGGTGACTTCAATTTGGGAGCTAGATTGTGACATTCCCCATGGTGGGCACACAAGATTTGGGGACACCAGTGCTGATTCTGGGCACTACTTAGGTAACTGCTGGGTGTATGTAGGGCTCACCCAGCCTGCTATCCTCTAGCTTCCTATTTTATCTCATTATCTTGCTAGCTAAGCAGTTAGGTGGTGTTTACATATTGCTGAAGACTAAATGTACTGTCAATCTATGCCTAAACCCCACTCACCTCACTTAAGCCTCTGTACCCTGTTTCTGCTGAGCTTTATTTCATTGTTTAAATGAATCATCTTGAAGCATCTCTAGTCTCAGGGTGAGGGTGGGGATAAGTACACAATATACACTAGATAAATGCTTGTTGGTTGACAGGTTGTCAGAGATAAGGGTTAAGGACCTGTGATAGACACTAAGATGCTATTGATGGACTCCTAATTGCTAGGAATCATGGGAGCTCCTTGAATGGAGGTTAAATGCTAAGAATGGCATTGGTCTAAGTGTCAACAAGAAAGGGCTAATTGCCAGGGATGGCAGCTAAGCGTAGGTAATGAGAGAGGCCAAGTTCCTGGCATGACACTGTTAAATTGAAGCCCTGGAGCCTGAGCACTGAGAATAGGAGCCTGGTGACTTGAGGCAAAGTGGAGGGAGGAGGAGAAGCTTAGGAATTCCATCTTGTTGCAGGCTGGGGAAAACCCAGACATGTGTCCTTTGAATTGGCCAGGACCTCAAATGCTTTGATTCCTTATTTTCCCCCCTTGTTATCATTTTGGCTTTCCTGCCTCAACAAACAAGGAGCTGGGAGTCAGGACTCCTGGGCTCTGTACACAAATCGGATAGCTCTGGGCTTTCATTTCCCTATCTAGAAAGTGAGAATTATCCCCATCCCTTTGGAAAGGATGAATGAGTAAATGGGAGGATAGGAGGAAAAAGGCTTAGGTTTGGGATGGTTTGGGGCCAGGCACAAGATTGGACTCCTAGACAAGAGAGCCTGGACCTTGGTACTCCAGTGCTAGGATCTTACGACATGCTGTATAGAGTGGATCACATCTGCTGGAGGGCACCCAAAAGTCAGCAGAGCCCGTATCAAAAACGACTCGGAAGGTTTGGGGTGGGCTGCCGATATTGACTTCACCATAATACTGGGTCTGTGGGGATGAAAAAAGGGAGATGTACTCAGGGCAAATCAACTCATTCCCTTGGACCTTAGTTTTCTCATCTACAAAATAAGTAGGTTAGACTAGATGATCTCTTCAGGGCTCTTCCAGTTCTGAAATGTTGCAGAACGGTGTACTGGAAAGTGTGAGGGACTGTCCTGCTTTTAAATTCCAGCTCTCAAAAACTAACTGTGGCCTTGGGCAAGTCAATTAACTTTGTCAAACCCCAGGTTCCTCATCTGTAAAACGGTAATGATAGTACTTGTACTACATACTAAGGATAACCAAAAATACACTATAAACCTTAAAGCATTATAAAAATTAGTTGTTGTCATTCTTGCTTTTTGGCTGCTTGCAGTATTTTTATTTTCTTTGGCCTAGAAGCTCTGGATTTTTATTATAATATTCCTAGAAGTATTCATTTGGGGGATTCTTTCAAAAGGTGACCAGTTGATTCTATTTCCACATTGGCCTCTGATGCTAAGAGCTCTGGGCAATTTCTCTTAAGATTGCTTGAAATATGATATCTAAGCACTTGCTTTTTTTTGTCGTGGTGTAAAGTCCATTGATTCTTAAATTTTTTTTTTCTCCTTGATCTGTTTTCCAGTTCAGTCATTTTTTACTATGAGGTACCTTAGATTTTCCTCCTTTTTTTTTTTGTTTAGTCTTTTGACTTTGCTTTAATATTTCTTATTGTCTCATGCAGTCATTGGCTTCTACCTAGTTCATTCTAATTTTCAGGGAGTTTGTTGCTTGGGCAAGGTTTTGCACCTCTTGTGCCAAGCTGTTAACTCCCTTTTCTTCTTCCATAGCTTTTATTTCTTTTCTAATTATTTTCCTGTAATGCTATCATTTCATTGACAAAAACATTTCTTAACTATTTTAAACTCTTGCTTCATATCTTGCAGACATTCTAGTTGAATTTGTGCCCATGGGGAGGAAAGGGAAAAGATGAATATTGGAGGACTTACATCTTCAAAATTGGTGACCACAACAGTGGCTGTTTCATTAAGCTCAGACAGCTGCTTGACATATGAATTCCAATCCATGTTGAAATTCTCCAAATCCTTGCCCCTGATCTTCATGTTTTCCTGGATAGAGGTCATTTTCTTGAGAACAATCCTGTCCCGGAATAGAGGGAAGAAAAAAACCAAGAATATTAGAGTCTCTGAAGGTCCCCTACCCAATCACTTAAGGTCATTTCACTCATTCTCTTGCCCCAAGTCAAGACTACCCCTAACCTCCCCATCCAGGCATTTGAGAGCTGGGTCTGTTTCTAAAGACCTCTAGAGAAATTCTAGGACAGAGGTGTCATGGGTAGTGTTGCCTGAACCATACTAAAATGTAATTGGGAAATGTTGAACAAAATAAATAAAAAATACAATGAAACATAGATAATGCTTGTGGTTTTATAAGTCAATATGTGACCCTCAGGGGTCAGTCTCTATTGGAGTTTGACACCACTGGTCTAAAAATCTCCTTGGGTTCATTTATTCAAGGATTTTTTTCCCCCTCTCATTTACTCTAAATCCTCCCTGCTTTATTTTCTATGTTGAGGTGAAAATGCCCCTCACCTCCATATACTCACCTGCCACTGCCCTTGTAATTACTTCTTCACAAGATAACAGAACATAACTCTTCCACAGATAAAGACAGTGATATATGTGACCACTAGGGCTGAGTACTGTAGCCACTGGGGACTAGCTAAGTATTAGAATGGATAGAGTGTTAGACTTCAAGTCAGGAAGTTCTGAATTCAAACCCCACCTCAGACGCTTACCAGCTTTGTGATCATGGGTAAATCATTTAACCTCTTCCTGTCTGTAAAATGGGGGTAATAATAACATATACCTTACACAGTTGTGAGAATTAAATGAGACAATATAGCTAAAGTACTTTGAAACCTTAAAGCACAGTATAGATGCCAATTATTATAATTATAGTATATATTACATATATCAACTATTATTACTATTGGCAAGGTTTCTGTGTTGGATATTTTTGTTTAATTGTTAAAAAGAAGGAAATGACTGTTTTGTTAAAAAATATCACTGAAACATTAAAAAAGTTTTATGAGTCCATTCCTCCTCTCCTCTCTCTCTCTAGTCAGCCTAAATAAACTAATCCCAATAAAGAAGGGGGAAAAGATCTGAATTTAGAATCAGAGGACCCGGGTTCAAATTCCAACTTTGCTACTTATGACTGTGTTATCTTAACCAAGTCACACCCTTTCTGGGCTTTAGTTTCCTCATCTGTAAAATGAGAGGATTGGGTTAGTTTATCTCTAAGGTCCTTTCCAGCTTTAAATCTTCTCTCCCATAATTTATTCTTCTTTTTCGTAGAAAATACACTCGACACTAAAAGACTTAAGGAAACAAGGGATCCTGACTTATCATTCTTATCAGTGGCATGGCCACAGAATTTCCATCCGCCTCCAGCATGGGCAGAACGCTCTTACTGTTCTCTTAGACAAATGTTGGCAGCTGGGTGGAGAACTGGGGACAAGAAGGGATAATACAGAAGACAGTTCTTCCAACTCTGAGATTCAGCGATTTGTTAGAATCCCCCACAACCACGACAACAACAACAAGCCAGGCGAAGGTCTAAAGGGCACCCGGGGAAGTGAGGAAGAGAATCCCAGAAGCAGGGTATTGAGTTGAGAAGGAGGTGGTGCTACGTGTGAACAGTAGGTGGCAGCAGATATTCACAGTAGCCCAGCACTAAGGCTCTGGCTGGCTGGCACTCAGACGTCATGTTGGCTATATGGGTGTTGAGGGAACTAGGTGATGGAGGGTCTTGTGGAAAAGCGTCAGCAGTTCCATTGCTGGGACCTCTGATGCCTCAATATGAAGAATGTTTGCCCCCAAAGGTCAACTTCAATGTTACTTCCCTGACCAACTATGCTCAGACACTTCCTTGATGACCAAGGATGGTCTAAGGGTCACAGATCTAAAGTTAGAAGGGATGTTGGAGGCCACCCAGCCCAACCCTCTATTTTATTTTAGGCAATTGGGGCTAAGTGACTTGCCCAGGGTCACACAGCTAGTAAGTGTCAAGTGTTTGGTCTGAGGGCAGATTTGAACTCAGGTCCTCCTGACTTCAGGGTCGGTGCTCTATCCACTGCGCCACCTAGCTGCCTCCCAACCCTCTATTTTAGATGTGAGGAAGCTGAACTTATGAGACTTGCCCAAGGTCACATCCAAAGCGAGATTCAAACTGAGAGGCTGTGCTTTGACTTTAGAGACAGTGCCCTCTTTCCACTGTACCAGTCCCATTCCCCCCTCCACACCTGGGACACTATGCCAGAAATCACCCTGTTGTAGGTTTGGTTATGGGCTTTCCTCATACACAGTGGAGTCCTTTCCATTTGAAGATCATCCTTATTTCTAACCTCCCAAATTCATATCCTGACCCCAAATACCCTCAACTCCAAACACACATTCGCACAGGGGTGTGCTGATAAATGTTTAACAACCGGTTCTCGGGGGTGGGGGTGGGGAATGTACATAAGATGTACTTGTAACATTAACTTTCATCATTAGCGTTTTTCTCCATCATGCTCTTAAGTCCAGACAATCAATAAAATAATAAATCGAACCCTGATTTGTAGCTTTGCCAATTTCTGAGGTGAAAATGCTTTCCTTGAAAATTAACAATCAGCTCTTAAGAGCCTCTATAATTTGCTTAAGACATTTCCTTCATCTGGAATTCAGCATGTTTTCTATTTTCTCTCTGCCTATTGAAAGTCCACCTAGCCTTCCAGGCCCTGCTCAAGCTCTGGCTCTTCTGAGAAGCCCTTTCCCAGACCACCTCCCCCCCCCCCATACTCTCCTTCCTTTAAATGCCTGTAGGAGTTACTTTCTGTATTACACAATGTAACTTTTTGTGTGTGTGTGTACTGGATGTGAGATTTCACCCACGTAAGGAACTTCTCATCCTAGAAAGTCCCTCGGCTAATGTGGCTCTCTGTGCTTGGGGAAATTGTTTTAGTTATATTTATAGAGTACTTTAGAGTTTTATCTCACATTATCTTTACAACCACTTAGGGAGGAAGGTGCTAATATTTCCCACATTTTACAGACAAGGAAACTGAGGCAGATTACGTTTGAGTGACTTGCTCAAGTATGCATAGCCTAAACATACATAGCCAATCTGTATTTAAGTCTAGGTCTTGCTCACTCACAGCACAGCTCTCTAGACACTAGGCTTGTCTCAGCAGTTTTTGTTTTTAAATTTAATTAGTTCTTAGTGGCTTCATACATATTGTTTCCAGAACATGCTGGAGCCAGCTCTAATTGGCTCACCAGAGCTGATTGTTAACTTTCAGTGTGAACATTTACACCTCAGAAATCAGGGCTTAATTTCCTGTTTTGTTGATTGTGCCTGGACTGAAGAAAGTGAAGGAGGAAAATGTTAAGAATGCAGATTACAATCTCCTGAGGGTATGTTTCTCCCCCCTCCCCCCACTCCAACTCAGTTGTTAAATATTTATTAGGACACCTCCAATTATTTCTTTAACTAGATGTAAACGCCTTGAAGGCAGGGCCCAGCCTTCTCCCAGCACACCTAGCAAGTTCTATGCAAATTAGATGATTATCTCTCCACTTCATCTTTCATTCTATTGCAAAAATAAGCTTCCTAATCCACATTTCTAACCAGGTCAACTCCCCTCCCTCCTTTAAAACCCATAATGGCTCCCTATTGCCTTTAGGACGATAAACAAACTCTAAGCCTGCTGTTGAAGAGTTTCTGTAAACTCATTTCAACCTACCTTCCCAATCTCATTTCATGTTGTTCCCCCGCTGTGCCAAGCTGTGAACTATCAGCATTTCCCCAACCTCCACATGACACCTGTCTGCCTGTATCCCTAACATCACAGAAGTTATCCTCCATAAATTATTCTGGGGTGCGTTCACTTTTCATCCCTGGCTTTCAGAGTACTAATCTTCCTTCCAAAAACAGCTCAGGCTCCACCATTTCCATGAAACTTTCCCAAAGCACTCCCCCAAGGGGATTGTTCAGCCATGTGCAAATCTTCATGACCCTATTTGAGGTTTTCTGGGCAAAAATACTGGAGTAGTTTGCCATTTCCTTTTCAGCTAATTTTACAGCTGAGGAAATGGAGACAAACAGGGTTAAGTGACTTGCCTGGGGTCACGTAGCTAGTAAATGTCTGAGGCCAGATTTGAACCCAGAAAGATGAGTCTTCTTGACTCCAGGCCTGGCGCTCTATGAGCTATGTCACCACCTAGCTGCTCTCAAGGTTACTCTCTCATTTATCCAATATTCCCAGAACTTTGCGATCTCTGCTGCTTTTACTCACGATCTTGAATTATATTAAAATTAAAATTATAATAATTATAATAAAGCACTAACCTCCACCTTCTAGTCAAATGAGAGCTCTTTGAAGGTAGGAACCGTTTTCTGTTTATTTTGTCTCTCTTTTTCACGACTCTGCTCCCTGCTCCTACCGTTCTGACCTCATTGGTGTCCCGCTGGATCTTCATCCAGGTCACACCCATGAATTGTAGATGTCTCCCAAGGTTCTGTCTAAGTGTCTACCTTGGTGATCTCATCAGCTCCCATAGATCCAATTGTCACCTCTATGCAGGCAATTCTCAAGTCTATTTATCCAGCTCTGACCTTTGCCCTGACCTCTAGTGTCACATCTCCAACCTATTAACACCTCCAGCTGGATGTTCCAGAGATCTCAACGTGTCCAAAAGAGAAGCCATTCTCTTCCTCCCTCCACTGAACTCTGCCTTCTTCCAAACTTCCCAATACTGTCCAAAGCAGTCACCCAGGATCACAATCTCAATGTCCTTCCTGGTTCCTCTCTTGTACCCATTCTATATGGTCAAACTCTTACCAAGTCTTGTTGTTCAAACCTTCACAACATCTCTCCTCTATGCCCCTTCCCTTTCTCTCCATTCACACAGCCATTACTCTGAGGCAGGCTCTCAGAGACTTCTATTTGGTCTCCCTGTCTCCAGTCTCTCTTCACTACAATCACCCTCCACTCAGCTGCAAAAATGATTTTCCTAAGGCAAAGGTCTGATCATGTCACCCTCCCTACTGAATAAACTTCAGGGGGACTCTCTGTTCTAACCAGGATTAAATAGAAAGTGCTCTGTTTGGCTTTCAAAGCCCTTCACGTGTGGCCCTTTGACTGAATCCAAACTTCACAGAACTTTCTGCTCTGTTCTGTTTGCCACACGTGAGGAGGGCCTCATGTGGCCTCAAGGCTGCAGGTTTCCCACCCCTGATCCTGGGCCCTTCCCACCCTTCCAGTCTTCTTACACCTTAACTCCCCTCAACGTGCTCTACAGTAAAGTGACATTTGGCTTCTCGAAGTTCCTCACACAAGACACTCCCTCTCCAGACACTACACCTTTGCATTCGCTGTTCCCACATACCTGGAGCATTTTTCCTCTTCACCTCCATCCCTGCTTTCCTTGCTTCTGTGTACTGGTAAAAAACAAGTTTCCCTGGTACAGTCCCAGTCCCCAGAATGCTAACAAACCCAGAGATTGGACATTAACCCTTTTCAGCCTCTTGCTAGAATGGTACCAGAAGGGTCAAATCCTCTACTTCCCTGCTCCTCATTCCTATTCCTCTAATTCCCATTCCTCACTCCTTATTAGGTAATATAGACTATACCCTCACTAACAGGGCAGTTTCCCATTGGAATCCTACTGGCTCTTTGTCTCAAACAATATAGAAGTCTGAGCTTTTAGGGTGAGTACTCCTCTCCTGTACTGACCCCTGCAGGCAGAGAGGCCCCACAAGAAGACTGTCCATGCTGTGTGACCCTGGGCAAGTCACTTAACCCCATTGACTAGCAAAAAACAAACAAACAACAAAAAAAGAAGACTGTCCATGCTAAAAGTTTTTCTCTTTTTCCCATTGTGAATAGCAATAAAAAAAAAACTTTTCAGCTATCTCTGTGTGAACTGTTATAATTCATCTGGACTCCCTTACACGACTTCAAGATTCAGCTCAAATCCTGCTTTCTCCAAAAGACCTTTCACAGTCTCCCCTACTGTTAGTGTCTTTCCACTGAAATTATCTTTCATCTATTTTGTATATATACTCTCTCTCTATTACACACACACACATAACCCTAGCTGTTTTCATACTGTCTCCCGCATGAGAATGTGAGCTATATTCTACATTGACATCAGGCCTCTCTTTGTAACCCTAGAGCTTAGCACAGTGACTGGCACACAGTAGGTGCTTAATAAATGATTATTGATTGACTCTGGAGTTGAATTGGATCTGAAGATACTTGTTAGTTGATTGACTAATGCTACAATTCTGATCATTGTGGTTTTAAGCTCTGACTCAAAGTCAGTGGTGCTCCCTTCCCCCAAAATCCCTTTTTTCCTGATGGAAATTGGCCACAAGTATCATCAGTCCTGGTTTTGTCAGCTATGCAGATATGCTGCATAACTGTACTAGGTAACTATAGGGGGAATCAGTTATTCTCTATGGGCCTCATTTTCCCCATCTATAAGAGAAGACCATCACAGGTTTTTGAGGGGAGAGGAGAGTTGACATGATCAACATGTGCAGATAAACCAACTATTCTCTATTTATCATCTGTAGCCTTAGGAACTTGCTGCTCCTTAGGCTGGCTCATTGCCCTACTGTCTATCCTAGACAGAAAGAGCCCCCTGCCTCTGCTTACTGACCAACAGATGGAGCTTCCTCCTGATTGGCATCTGGAAAGCCCTCTTCTCCCCAAGGTTCTTTGGTCGCATCATCTCCCCCACTAAGTATTAGTCAGCCCCCCTTCTGACCCCTTCTACCCTCTTGGCCTCACCGTTGTAAGCCATCACTGGGCACACTGAAGAAGCAAGTGCTCCAGGCCGCCAGCAGGAGCTCCCAGCAATTCATTCCGTTCTGTCTGTCTGTCTGTCTGTCTGACCTGGGATTGAGGCTGCCTGTTCTTTTGCAAGTCCCATTTGCTTTTTTATACCCCTGAATTCTAGCTAGGATCCTTCTCTTCTATGATTTATAGACGGTAGGACAGGAGTAATAAATCCCAGTAATGGGCTAACCCTGTGTACGGAACCTGATGTCACCTGCTTCCAGGCAGGGCAACAAGGTGAAAGGGGTGATGGGAAAGTAGACCACTATTTAACAACGTCAGCAGTTCTACAAATCCATCATGCTGGTAACACAGCCTGTCCCTGGGTCCCACACTGTAGGTGACCTCAGGCATGAGACATAGAAAAACTGAGCCCCTCAGTGAGTCCAGGAGAAAATTAAGCCATAATGCAGGTTTCTGAATTCCCAGGTCTAGGTTTCCTCTCCCAGGCCATAGCCCTTAATGTTTTCTCATCATTCTCCATAATTGACCACACAAGTGTTATCAGTCTTGATTTTGTCCCAAATATGCTGCATAACTGTACCAGGTAACTACAGAGGACATTCATTATTTTCTATGGGTCTTCATTTCCCCATCAATAATGTAGAAGAAACCCTCCAGGCAAAATGTTTATTTTCTAGGGAGTACCAAGGTAAAATTTACCTGGGTAAAATTGGAAAGTGAAACTTTTGGGTCCCTAGTCTCCCGATCTTGCTCCCTTCTCCCCCTAATGATGGCACCTCCCTCTCAGTCCTTGCAGGGGCTACTCCTCTGTGAAAGTCAACAGTAGTCCATCTATACATATACCCAAATAAGGCTGTTCTCTGTCATTTGACAACATCATCATTAATTAATTAATTAATCAATCAATCAATCTCTTCCCCATCCCACTTATCTGAAAAGTTTGGCTTTACTGAGAAAATTGAGGTCATCCGTTGTGAGCTTCCTCTTCCCCCTATTCTCCACTTCAAATTCTCTCAATAACATCTCTCATTCTCTTGCTTTGTTTCAGTCCCTGAGGAAGAAGTGACCCTTCTGCTTGTGACTTAATTCCATCACTTTCTCCCCCCACCCTGGTCTCCTCCAATAGTCTGTCTCTTCAATCCATTCCTCCTCCCTAGGTCATCCTCAGTGTTGCCATATCTACTTGCTCTTTCCTTGTTGCTGCAAATAAGGCTATGTCTTCAGATAACAGGGCTAAGGTGAAAAGAGAGGCTGAGAAAGAAAATAGTGAGTAAAACTAAGATGAAGGGAAATTCACAGATAGTAATTATAACTTTGAATGGGAATGGGATGTTTATAGCAGCCCTTTTTGTGGTGGCAAAGAACTGGAAATTGCAAGGATTCCCATCAGTTAGAGAATGGCTGGACATACTGCTATGCTGTAAGAAGTGATGAGCTCAGTTGTTTCCATAGATCACCAACAAAACCTCTCAAGAAGAGATAGTAAGAGATACTCCAGTTAAAATAACTACAGACTGTATAAAATAACTGGGAGCACACCTGCCAAGACAAACAAAATTATAAAACACTTTTTACACACCAATAAAGTCAAATGTAAATAACTGGATAAATATTAATTATTCACAGGTAGGCAGAACTTATATAATAAAAATGACAATTTTACCCAATCTAGTTATTCAATACCATTCCAATTAAATTACCAAAAAAAATTGTTAGAAGGACATGGAAAGACTTGCATGAAACTATCAAGAAAGAAGTAAGCAGAACCACAAGAACATTGTATACAGTAACAGCAATATTGTTTTAAGAACAACTTTGAGCAGCTGTCATTTTGACTATTATAAATACACAAGTTAAAAGGAAAGGACATGTGAAGAAAGATGCTATCTGCAGCCAGAGAAAGAACTGATAAATAGAAGGATGTATAGGATAATTTTACATATATACATATACGTATATGTATATACACACACCTATTTGTGTCTAATGGTAGCCTTCTTGGATGCGAGGGGGGAGGGGAAAAAAAGGGAAAAATTTTGTAAGAATATCTAATTAAACCCATTTTAGAAAAGAATTTGAACCGGACATCAACGAGCTTCCTAAGAAAAAAGCACGAGAACCAGATGGCTTTACAATTGAATTCCACAAAACACTTAAAGATCAACTAATCCCAACATTAAATAAATTATTTGGAATAATAGGCAAAGGAGTTCTGCCAAACTTTTTCAATGAAATAAATATGGTACTGACACCCAAACCAGGAAGAGCAAAAACAGAGAAAGAAAATTATAGACCAATTTCGTTAAGGAATGTGGATGTAAAAATCCTAAATAAAATACTAGCTAGGAGACTACAACAGTATATTGCAAAGACTATACACTGTGACCAAGTGGTATTCATACCAGCAATGCAGGGATTATTTAACATAAGGAGAACTATTAATATAATTGATTATATCAATAACAAAAGTAACAAAAATATATGGTTATATTAATAGGTGCAGAAAAAGCTTTGGACAAAATACATTCCTGTTTAAAAACATTTGAAAGCATAAGCATAAATGGACTTTTCCTTTAAATGATAATATACATCTACCTAAAACCATCAACAAGCATTATTTGTACTGGGCATAAGCTAGAAGCCTTCCCAGTAAGATCGGGAGTGAAGCAAGGATGCCCTGTATTCAATATTGTATTAGAAATGCTAGCATTAGCAATAAGGAGGAGAAGAAATTGAAGGAATCAGAATAGGCAATGAGATTAATAAAACTATCTCTTTTGCAGATCATATGAATCCTAGAGATTCAACTAAAAAAGTTACTTGGAAATAATTTTTAGCAAATTAGCAGGATATAAAATAAATGCACATAAATCATCAGTTTCTATAGCTCACCAACAAAACCCCTCAAGAAGACATAGTAAGAGATACCCCAGTTAAAATAACTATAGACTGTATAAAATAACTGGGAGCACACCTGCCAAGACAAAGCTAGGAACTACATGAACATAATTATAAAACACTTTTTACACATCAAGAAAGTCAAAAAGTAAATAACTGGATAAATATTAATTGTTCACAGGTGGGCAGAACTTATATAATAAAAATGACAATTTTATCTAATCTAGTTATTCAATACCATACCAATTAAATTACCCCCAAAAAATTATATTACTGAGCTAGAAAGAATAATAACAAAATTCATTTGTAAGAACAAAAGGTCAAGAATATCAAAGGAATTAATGGGAAAAAATGTAAAGGAAGGGGGTTTAGCAGTACCACATCTTAAACTATATTATAAGGCACTAATTAACAAAACTATCTGGTACTAAATAAGAAATAGAAAGGTGGTTCAGTGGAACAGAGTCTAATAGACATCATACAATGCATAGCAGTAAATGATCAATAACCTTGTGTTTGAAAAATGTAAAGATTTAAGCTTTCAGGATAAGAATTCATTATTTGGTAAAGAAAAATTGTTGCAAAACTGGGAAGCAGTCTGGCAGAAATTGAGTGCAGATCAGTATCTCATACCCTTTACCAAGATAAGGTCAAAATATATTCATGACCTTGTAAAGGGAGATACTATAAGAGAATTAAAACATGGAATATGTTACCTATCAGACTTGTGTATAAGAGAAGAATTTATGAATAAACAAGAGATAGCGAGCATTGTGAGATGACTATATTAAATTAAAATGATGTTGTACAAATAGAAGCAATGTAACCAATACTAGAAGAAAAACAAAATTGGGGGAAAAGCTTTTGTAGACAGTTTCTCGGATAAAGGCTTCATATCTCAAATTATAAAGAACTTTGTCAAATTTATAAAAAAAGTGAATCGTTCTCCAATTGATAAATGGTCAAAAGATATGACATAGGCAGTCTTTAAATGAAGAAATCAAATATGCATACATATATATATACATACATATGAAGGATGCTCTAAATCATTATTGATTAGAGAAATGCAATTTAAAACAACTTTGAGATATCATCTCACATCTATCAGATTGGCTAAAATAACAAATGTTGGATGGAATTGGAAAAATCAGGGCACTAATACACTGTTGATGGAACTGTGAACTGATCCAACTGATTTAGATTGGAGAGCAATCTGGAATGAAGCCCAAAGAGTTATAAAACTGTGTAAACTCTTTGACCCAGCAATACCACTATCTTTCCAGCCTTCTTAAACACTATTCCTTTTCCTAGACTCTATGGTCTAACAACCTACTCCACAATCCTCACACACGATGCTCCAGGATCCCCTAACTGAGCTTTTGCATTATCTGGCCCCCTGCCCCGAATACCTAGAATACTCTCCCTAGATACCTCAGAATCTAAGAATGCCTGGTTTTCTTCAAGACTCTATTAAAGTTCCACCTTCTGCAGAAGATCCTTACTCTTAGTATTCAAGCTACTAGAGCCATGCCCTTTCAGGTTACCTCGATACTACTTTGTGTGTGTGGATGTGGATGTGTGGATGCGGATGTGTATACATATATATTTGCATATATGTATATATACACATATATATTTGTATATATGTATATACATATAAAGATATATATTTGTATCCACACAAAGATACATACTATATCTATATCTATATACACAAGGATACATATGTATATATACATACAAAGATATATCTTTGTATGTTTCTTTATAATGTTTTCTCCTCCCTCTCCCCTATGTAGAATGTAAGCTCCTTGAGGATAGAAACTATTTTTTTCCTTTTCTTCATATTTTCAGTGCTTAACACAGTGCCTGACACAAAGTGGACACGTAATACATGCTTATTGATTAATTAGAGCATTGCATAGAAGGTCAGGTTTTTTCAATATATTAATTTTGCTGAACTATGTAAAAATCTTTATTAGAAGGGATTGTTCTCTGGGAAAGGAAAAGGGTAGGCACACAAGGAGAAATCTAGGTAATGTAAAAACAAAAGATACTAATGAAATCTATTAAAATAATTTTTGATATAAATTTTACTCTACCCAGCATATGTAGTACAATTAAGCATAGTATTTACATAATAAAGCTTTCCTATTATACATACACACTAACCTCAAAACACATCAGACCTTGAATTTGCAATGGACTTAAAAGTCTGCTTATGTTGAAGGGAAACTTCACGTACGTGAGTCTCCAATTCTCCCATAGCGTTGACAGCTTACATGTTTAGTGGGCATTGATTGCTCATGGCAAAGAATACTGTGCCATGAGAGGAAAAAAGCCCAACTCTTTCTTGAAGAACATTGTAGTAAAAGAATGGAGGTGGATGAAGGGGTTTGGAGGAGAGGGGATGGATGCTAAGAAAGGATATTCAGGGATTTCAGTGTCAGTGGATTGGGAGAGGGCTTAAATGCTTTAGAGGCGCTTTGGGGAACACTATTGGGAGGAGGCAGAGCAAGAAGGTCAGGCAAGCAAAGGACAGAATGACAGAATCAAAGATGCACTCAGAACTACAGAGAAATATTCATCCCAACTGGAACACTGGAGTTCAAAAAACCAAAACCAAAACCAAAAACCCAACCAACTTCACAAGTAGAAGCCAGGAGAGGCATTGGATCATGAGTTTAGAGCTGGAAGGATCCTTAGAAGTCATAAATCCAAACCCCTCATTTTACAAATAAGGAAAGTGAAGCTAAGAGACGGTAAGTAACTTGGTGGCATCTAGGTGGTCACATAGTGCACAGAGCGCTATGCCTGGAATCAGGAAGACCTGAGTTCAAATCTAACCTCAGATACTTCCTAGCTGTGTGACTGTGGGTAATCACTTAACTTCTGTCTCATTTTCCTCATTTATAAAACGGGGATAAGGTGCTCATGTGGAAGAGGGATTGGCCTACTTGGCCTTGGAAGGTAGAACCAGGAGCCACGGGAAGAAGTGACAAAGAAGCCAATTTAGACTTGATGTCAGGGAAAACTTTACCAACAAATAGAGCTGTCCAAAAATGGAATAGGACAGGGGTGGGGAACCTGTGGCCTCGAGGCCACGTATGGCCTTCTAGGTCCTTGAGTGAGACCTTTTGGCTGAGTCCGAGTTTTACAGAACAAATCCTTTTATTTTATCTATTTATTTGTTTGTTTGTTTGTTTGTTTGTTTTGGTGAGGCAATTGGGGCTAAGTGACTTGCCCAGGGTCACACAGCTAGTAAATGTCAAGTGTCTTGTCTGAGACTGGAATTGAACTCAGGTCCTCCTGACTCCAGTGCCAGTCTCTATCCACTGTGCCACCTAGCTGCCCCAACAAATCCTTTCATTAAGAAGATTGGTTCTGTGAAGTCTGGATTCAGTTAAAGGGCTGCACTTGAGGACCTAGAGGGCTACATAGGTTTCCCCACCCCTGGAATAGGAGGTAATAAGCTCACCCTGACTGAAGGGCTTCAAACAAATGTCACCTACTGGGTGTATTGCAGAGGGGATCTTCATCCAGTCAAAGAGTTTAGGGTATCTTCCCTCTCTGAAATTCTGTGATTTTATTGTGGGCAGCTAGGTGATGCAGTAGATGGAGCACTGTCCTGCACTCAAATCCAGCCTCAGACACTTAACTACCTGTGTGGCCCTGGACAAATCACTTAATTCTGTTTGTCTCAGTACCTCATCTGTAAGGCATAAATGGAAATGGCAAACCAGTCCAGTGTCTTTGCCAAGAAAACCCAAGTACAGTAACAGTCAGATACGACTGAAACTGTTCATCAATAATGTTATTGGATGGAGCCTTGCTAATGAGATGAGCTGATGACATCTAAAAGGGCCTCCAACTTAGAAAGGCAAAAGATTGGACTGAGGTGTGAGGCCACAGAGAATGCATGTTGAGTTCTTTCCCAAGGAAGCGTGTTCCGTGGTCTGATGGTGAAGCCAATGAAGGATGAGAAGCTGGGCAGGTCATTGATGGCTAAATGATGGGCATCTTCAAATAAGGTTACCCTGTTGTAGAACTTGAGAGCATAGCACCAGAGGATGTGGAGTTGGGAAGGACCGTAAAGATGTCATACTCCCGCTTCCTTATTTTATACCTGAAAAAACAGAGACCCCCTAAAGAAATGATTTGCCAAGGTAGTAAGTCACACAGGTAGCAAGCAGAAAACTGGAATTTGGACCCAAGTCCTCTGAAACTAGGGTCATATGAGAAATGGATAAAGCGCTCAGGATGTTCAGCCTGGAGAAGAAAAGCCAGGGAAGACCTGGCCCACTATGGTACAGTAGAAAGAGCAATGGCCTGCAAATCAGGAAGGCTGGGTTCCAGTCTTGCCTTGCTACTATCTGTATTACTTTGGGCAAAGCACTTTCCCTTCCTGGGCCGTAGCTGGACTAGATCACCTCTAATATTTCTCTGAGCTCTTGATCTCTTAACTTTTGACCTCCCTGAGCCTAAGTTCCCTCCTCTCTAAAATGACTGGGTTGAATGAGATGGTCTGAAGGGTCTCTTCTAGTTCTAAAAATCTGAGTCAGTGCCTACTGATATTTGAAGGGCTTTATGTGGAAGAAAGTCTACTTGGTTTGTGCAAGCTCCAGAAAACAAAAACAGAACCAAGGAGTAGAGGATTTCAGCTCCATATAAAGATGGACTTTCTAAGAACCAGGAGCTGGTCAATAACGGAACTGGTTGTCTCATGAATTAATGAGTGCTATGTCAATGAAAATGCTCAAGGAGAGGTTATGAGAGATATAATAAAGATTTCTGCATTGTATGGAGTGGATGGATTAGATGATGTCTAAGGTCCCTTCCAATACCAAGATTGCATGATTCTTTTTTTTTTTTTGGAGGCAATAGGGGTTAAGTGACTTGCCCAGGGTCACACAGCTATTAAGTGCAAGATCCTATGATTCTGTGAATCCCTGTACCCAGCTCAGTACCATAGCCACTAGCCTCCTCCATTTCCCTAAGGGCAGAGAATGGGGGAGGGAGGAAAGTGAAAGACTGCTATAAGAATTTCAGCTTTTCTTTCTGAGCCGGTGACCTTGCTTGACTTTAAACTTCCCCAGGGCCCCGACCGTGATGAGAAGGAAGAGAACACAGTTGTGTAAAGATTGTTATCAGAGTCATCTCCCAGGCCCTTCAACTCAAGGGTCCAGTTTTTCCCACAGAAGCCCCACCTCAAACCTCCACTGGCAAGGCCAACAGGGCCCTGGAGCTACGTCAACCCTGAGGTCCAAGGTGAAGGGACAAAGTGAAGGAGATGGTGGGGAAGAAGGTTATATTTCACTGGCCCCTCATTAATGGGACCCAGGGCAGCCCCAGGCATCTGAGAATCAGCCAGAAGAGGCATAAATTCATTCTGACTCAGTCCTATTAGCTTTCTGGTGGGAAAAAAGGAAGGAGGCAGTTAGAAGCAAGAGAGTGCCTCTGCATGAGGCAAAGTGGGGCTCAGGATCTCTCTGAAAGTGAGTCTTTAACACCTACTTATTTTTGCATAATCGTGCTTTGGTGGTGGTGGGGGCAGTTAGCTAAAATTTATCTCTCTGCAACACTGACTCAAAGATAATACAAATAACATCACACTGGATTACAAGGGTTGGTGACCACCATGAGCAATCCTTGGTGGACAAGGGAAGAGGCTAAGGCACAGGAAGCCAGTGTGTTACAGTTGAACGAGTACTCTCTGGTTAATCAAAGGGCCTGGGTTCTAATCTGGTTTTATCTATCTTATTACCTATGTAACTCTGGTTGAATCACACAATCTCTCAGTTTTCTTATCTGTGAAATGAGACCGTTGGACTGCTTGGCTTCTAAGGTCTTTTCCAGCCCTAGATCCATGATCTTCGGTCCACAAAACTGTGGGTTTTGAAAATGTGCAACTACTTCTTGTGACAGAAACAACTCAAATGAAAATTGTTTATAAAGGCCTAAACTCAGAAGATAAAACCTATTGTAGTGGAGGGGGAGCTTAAGTACCTGTGGGGTTCATAAATATTTAGGCACAATCCTGGGCCTTTTAAAGCAAACATAGGAAGAGAAGGCATGAGTGTGGGACTACCAGGCTCACTCTTCCATCTGCCTTAATTAACTGCCCCACCCCCACCTTCCCCATACATTGATTGCTTCTAACCCCCTGAGGGCCCCAGCTGGTTCTGCCAAAGAATTTTTCAATCAGGCCCCAGCTCTGAGCAGCTGGGCCTTGAAGGGAAAGAAAGAACTCCAAATAGAAGCTTACTAACAATTCAGGGCCAGTATTGTGTGGGTGGTCCCTGTTGGGATGAACAATTTAATGAAGAGCCCTGGGGAAGAATTCAGAGGTTGGGACTAGGGGGCCCCAAGCATAGGAAGAGGGAGGTATCCAGAAGGAGCATGCCTACTCTTTTTAAGAGGAACCTTGAAAGAATCAGAATTCAGATGCAGGGCTGAAATGGCCCCTTCCTGACTCTCCACGCTTCGCTGCTCTTGGGGAAAACCCGAGAAAATTGAGGCAATCCTGACCTTCCTTAGGAATTTTAAAGTGAAAGGAGCAGAGGGGATGAGGGACTGAAAATAAGTGCTAGGATAACACCTTTTTTGTTATTGTTGGGGTTTTTTTATGACTTTCACGACTATGAATACATACATGTAAGCATAGATGCAGGTGTTTGCATGTTGATCAGTCATTTCAGTCATGTCTAATTCTTCATGACCCCATTTGGGGTTTTCTTGGCAAAGACACTGGAGTGGTTTGCCAATTCCTGCTCCAGCTCATTTGACAGATGAGGAAGCTGAGGCAAACAGGGTTAAGTGGCTTGCCCAGGGTCGCACAGCTAGTAAGTGTCTGTAACCAGGTTTGAATTCACAAAGATGAATCTTCCTGACAAGTCCAGGCTCTCTATGCCCTATCACATCACCTAGCTTCCCTAAGATACTAGAGTGGTTTGCCATTTCCTTCTCCAGGAGAACACCTTAAGAGGATGGAAAATATTTAAGCATTGGTGGGGTATCTTTCAGAGTGGAGAAATTATAGTCAGAGGACCTGGGTTCAAATCCTAACTCTGCTACTTACTATCTGTCGGACTTTGTACAAGTGAAGTCACAACTCTAAGACTCAGTTTTCTCATCTATAAAACAAAGGGGTTGATCCCAGGATGGATGATTCCCCACTCCCTCAGGGGTCCATGGATATATTTCAGGGGGGTCTGTAAACTTAGAAAGGATAACAATCACACTTTTGTTTTCACTAACCCTTGGTTTCCTTTGTAATGCTCTTTATTTTATGTATTTAAAAGTATCATTTTCTTTTTGTTTGTTTTGTTTTATTTTAAAGACTGGATCCCCCTTCCTAACTCAGTTTTCCAGTGTAGGTGCCATTTAAGGGCAAATTCCAATACTGACCAACACAGTTCATCCCTCCATAGGCAACCTGGTGCCACACACACATGCTTCCCCACTCCTCCTAAGGGCTCACAATACTGATGCCAAACTTACTACAGACACCAGATCAGTTTAGTCCACAGTAATTCAGAAATTTCTCATCAATCAGCCTTAGCCTTGAGGGCAGCTGGGATTACAGGCATGGCAACCCTCCTACACAGCTCCCTCACCCCCCATTAAAAACATGGTTCTAGGAAGAGATCCATAGGTTTGACCAGACTGCCCAAGGGACCCATGTCACAGAAAAGGTTAAGTACCTCTGGACTAGATTCTAATCCTAAATCTTATGAAATTCCATTTTATCTAGGGTTATCAAAAGCCACATAGCAAACCATATAAATAAACCACCCTTTAAGATGAAAAAGAATACTTTTCCTCACATTGGAGTTGACTTCTTTCTATGCCAGGTAAAATGGCCTTTTCAACTCCAAAAGCTATAACTTCAAATTCTTCAAATTTTGCCTCTTCTTCCACTTCTCCTTCCTTTTCATGTCCTTTATCTAGCTCCTGGACTTCAAAACCATTCTGTCTCGTTCTGTAACTTCCCTCAGAGCCTGAGGCCCCCTCACTCTGGAATATCCATCCATTTCTAAAGGCCTTCTTAACATGTAACATCCCTTTATAGGGCTTACTTCCCCCCCCCCCCATTGGTGAGTTCCTCCAGGAGCCTCCATTTTGTGAAGCAACCCAGGCTGGTGTTTATTCCCCTTTCAGCACTGTTCCCAGCTTTCAGACTTCAGAACCATGCCCCCTTGCTGGGACCTTCATACTTACTAGGTCAAAACTATTTTCATAATACTAAGATATTTTAATGTCTAATATGACAAATATCAGTAGATATAAACAAAATAAACAAATGATCTGGGGGGGGGTTCCTCAATAATTTTTAAGAATATAAAGGGGTCTTGAGAACAAAAAGTTTGAGAACTACAATCCTATCCTATAATATGTGCCCTTGTAATTAATAATTATGAAGAGTCAGCATGGTTTCCTCAAGAACAGGTCATGTCAGAATAACCTTATTTCCTCATTTTGACAGAGTTACTAGATGAGAGGAATGCTATAAATATAATTTACCAAGACCTGCAAAGCATTTGATAAAGTCTCTCGTGTTATCCTTGTGGGCAAGATGGAGAGGTATTGGCTAGACAACCATACAGTTAGGTAGATTCAGGTTACAAAGTGCTGTGTGTTGTTTGTCCTTCATTCTTGAAGAGGATCAATAGCATCAGGAAGATGATGCCATGACTTTCAAGTGAATTGGATTTAAGTGAGGCAGGGCTGCGCAAAGTCACCAGCCTCACTCTCTCCTCCGGAGCCATCTGGGTCCAGTGGCAAGATGTTAATCAGGATAACTAGAGATGGCCCCAGATGAAGTGGGAGACCCTGGCCTTTTTTAAGCTAAAGTCTTTCCCAGGACTCAGTTTATCTGAGGCAACACCCATTCAGTGATTAAGGCAAGGGAAGAAATGAGGCAAAAAATGGCCTCTTTTACCTAGTTAAAAAAAATCAATCTGGTTCAGGCTAGGTCAGCTTGAAAGGAGATATCTAGGGGAGTGCCCATTATTTGTGTTTGCCCTGTACCGTTTACCTTTTTTTTTTTAACCAACTTGGATAAAAACATAGATGGGGTGCTTATTACATTTGAAGATGACCAAAAGATGGGAAGCTGGGAGGGATAGCTAATGGATAACTTCCATCAGAGTTGGGGGGAAGTAATTTCTTTTACGCATAATACCTCACACTCTTGTTCTAGATATTAAGAATTTTTTTTTAAATTTGCTACCTATTAAGCTTCAGAATATCCTTGAAAAATGATCTTCTTATCTTATTATCCTCTTCTTTTATCCTCCTTCCCTCTTTCCCTGTAGGGAACCAAGTATATATGTTATTCTCTCTGAGCCAATTCTGATGAGAGTAAGGTCCAAGCATTACCCTCCACCACCTCATTTTCCCCCTTCACTGTATATGCTCCTTCATACCTCTTCTATGTGAGATAATTTACCCCATTTTACCTCTCCCTTCCCCCCTCTCTCAGTGCATCCCTTTTTCTCACCCCTTAATTTTATTTTTTTGGATACCATCTTATAGTCAACTCACACCTATGCCTTCTATCTATGTACACTCCTTCTAACTGCCCTAATAATGATAAAGTTCTTAGGAGTTACAAATATCATCTTCCCCTGTAGAAATGTAAACAAGCTTATTGAATCACTTATAATTTCTCTTTCCTGTTTACCTGTTTATGCTTCTCTTGAGTCTTGTCAAAGTGATTTTTCCTAAAATACAACAGCAATATTAACAAACATTTATTAAAAACCTACTACGGATACGATGTTAAGCAGTAGGGATGCAAAAAGAGGCAAAAGACAGTCCCCGACCTCCAGGAGCTTACAGTCTAATGGGGAAGGTTTGACACCCCTCCCCAACAGTTCAGGTTTGACCACGTCACTCTCCCTATTCAATAAACTCCAGTGTCTCCCTGTTACTTCTAGGATTAGATATAAAGGCCTTTGTTTGGCTTTCAAAACTCTTTACCACCTGGCCACTTTCTAGCTTTCCAGTATTCTTACCCTTCCTCACCTCCATGTTCTACAGTTCAGCCACGCTGGCTTGCTGTTTGTCATATACTCCATCTCCATCTCTGTGCCTCTTCACTGCTTGTCCCTCAGCCTTGGAATCTCCCTCCTCCTCCCCCCTCCCGCCTCTTAGAAGCCAGACTCCCTGGTGTCCTTCAAGGCTGCTGAAATGCCATCTTCTGCAGGACGCCTTTTCCAATCCCCCTGGGCGCTGGTCTTCCCTAAGGCTATCTCTTCCTTACGCTGCGTGCATCTGCTATGTTCTTATTTATGTACATGTTGTCTTCCCAGCTGGTTGCAGTTCTTTGTATGCCCAGCATACAGAGTTAGGACAGTGATGCCTGGCACGTGGTAAGCACTTAATAGATACACCCCTTTGACCGGGGACAAAGAAGACTGGGCAATTGTGTGATAAAGATTATACCCAGTTGTACCTGACCAAGCTCAAATATAGCATGGGGGGGGGGCTAGGCAGTAGGGTTAAGTGACTTGCCCAGGGTCACACAGCTAGTGAGTGTTACGTGTCTGAGGCCAGCTTTGAGCTCAGGTCCTCCCGACTGCTCTATCTACTGCGCCACCTAGCTGCCCCCTCAAATATGGCATTTTAATGTGGCTCAGATGTAGTTGAAGGTAAGACAAGGTATGGGAACACCACTTGATCGTTGGCTGACAGTTGTACAGATGAACGTCAACTTTTCTACTGCCCTACCATTTCTCTGCCCCGCCCCCCTTTATGAAAAGAGTGTGGGCTCCCTATAGTTAGCACCTAAATGGGGAGGAAAGAAGGATGAAGAGAGAAGGAATGGAAGGTCTTCCCCTTTTTTACATAAGGACTGGAAACTATCCCTCCATCTTTTAAAGCAGGTTTAAAGGGGATCCTCTGGCAGAGAAGAAAACTCTACGTTATTTCTTCCATTTAGAGTCACAGACAGGCCTCCTTACTTCTCTCTTTTCAGACATCTCCCACAGGCCACAGCAAGAAGCTAGCCGAAATTGCAGAGGCATAAGATCTATAGACTCAAGCCCCTCATTTTATAGAGAAGGAAACTGAAGATCATGGTAAGTGCCTTGCCCAGTGTCCCAGAGGCAGAGGCAGGATTTGAATTCAGATTCTAAATCTCCTTCTCTTTCCACAATCCCAGGCTGCTTCTCAGGTAATCCTGCCTGGCACCATTAGCACCAAACCTCAGGCCCAGCACTAATATACCAGATGGGGCAGGTGGGGGATTCCCCACCCTTTCTCCAGCTTCCACTGAATCCAGCAGAAAGGGCTCCAAAATACATAACCCTCTGTGGCATAGAAGAACGTGTATCTCTGCAGGTAGGTTTGGTCTAAAATACAGATTTTATTACACCCACTTCCCATTTGTTTTAGAGCAGGGGCCCCCTTGGGGTGGGAGGATCCCTGTTCCCCCAAGGAACTCACCTGTCTCTTTCCATGCCACAGTTCTCAGAGAGGAGTGAACCTGAGGGTCTCTGATGGCAGGTAGCTGTGGCTAGCTTTCACAAAGCTTTAGAGAAACACAGACATGGGCAGACTGGGCTCTGCTTTCCCCTTCTGACCTATTCATCAACTTACCATCATCATAGACAGCTCTCCTTTGGGGATCTCTGAGAATGCAATAGGCCCAGAGAGAGCCTAAAGGTGACTTGAAGCACAGGTACCCTGTGATACCCTGCATGCATAAGCACACACTCGTGTTCAGTCATTTCAGTTGTGTCTGATTCTTCATGACCCCATTTGGGGTTTTCTTGTCAATGGTTTGCCATTTCCTTCTCCAGCTCATTTTGCAGGTGAGGAAACTGAGGCAAACAGAATTAAGTGACTTGTACAAGGTCACATAGCTAGTAAGTGTCTGAGGTCAGATTTGAACTCAGGTCCTCTTGACTGCAAGCTAGGCATTCTATCCACTGCACCACCTAGCTGCCCCACGTTAATGGGGGTAGGGGTCCTTCATTGTCAAAGAGGACCAATGATATCACAATGTGATGGGTGATGTCTTGATTTGCACATGAATTGGATTTAAATGAGGCAGAGCTGCACAAAGTCATCAGTCTCACTCTCTTTTCCAGAGTTATCAGAGTCCAAAGGCAAGACAAAAACTGGAGATGGTCTGGGATACAGTGGATGACCTTGGCGTCTTCAGTGTCTGACCAAGCTCTAAGCAATACTCAGCGCCAGCTTCATGGCCATTGGAACAAATTGTTCTCATCCACCCATTCTGTAAGGGCATACACTGGGTACCAATAAATGCTTACTTACTGATTGACTGATTGATTGATTGATTGATTGACTTAAGAAAGCCGTGTGAAGACCACCTGCTCTGGAGAGCTGGTGAGCTGCCCAGCTCGCTGCTCAGGGAACACTTTCATGCTCCTCCCCCTCCTCGCTCATTCGTCCAAACTAAGGATGGGGCTTGTCAGATAGAGGTAGGGGAGACTCACAGGGAAAGGAAATCAGACTAGCAGAGGGTAGGATTCAGACCTGGACAACAAGAGTTCCTCCCCTCCCACAGTCTTCACCAGTAGGTAAATCAGAGACCAAGGAGGCCCCTGACAGAGAAAACTGCTCACTTTGAGGAGTAGGTATGGATTCCTTGTCCTTCAGAGAGGTAGCATGTGTGCTCACAATAATAATAGCATTTAAGGTTGGCAAAGCACTTTTACGTTATCTTATCTGATCCTCACAACAACCACCAAGAGGTAGATACTGTTATTATCCATGTTTTACAGATGAAGCCAAGAAAATGACTTGTCCAGGGTCACACAGCCAGTAAGAATCTGAGGTAGGATTTCAACTCAGGTCATCCTGACTCCAAGTCCAACATTCTATCCACTGAACCACCTTGTTGCCCAGATTAGGGTTAAGGGGGGACGTCCTTGGCATCCCTGTAACCATGTAAAGGCTTTTAGGGAGTGGAATTCCTTCCCAAATGAGAAATGGCATAAACGCCATTGCAGAGGATAGCATCCTATTACCACACATTAACTAGATAGGGAAGGTTGTTGTTATTGTTTGTCCTTCGTTCTTGAAGAAGACCATGACGTCATGGAGGTGACACCATGACTTGCAAGTGAATTGGATTTAAGTGAGGGAGGGCTGGGCAAAGTTACCAGCCTTACCTTCTCCTCCAGAGCCATCTGAGTCCAGTAGCAAGGTAGCTGAAGGGTTGAGGGTTAGGTCAGGTTGCTATCTTTCCATAGCAACTCGCCACATTACCATAGATAGGAAACACAATGCTACTCTCCCTCCATCTCCACATCCAGACCATCATCAGAATCCCAATTCGTTTCTTGGCTAGAACATGGGTGAGACTTGGTGTAGAACTCCCCAAATCCTCTAGATGGGAAAACCGGCCTGAGCTAGGGCCAGGGGACTTGAGAACATCAAATGGGCTCTCCATCTATCCTTCTATGTCAGAAGCATAATGTCCAGAAATCCTCTGCCCTGGTCAGACCACATATGCAATGATGATTTTGGTCTGGGTGGTGAGGTGATTCAAAATCAAGTCCTGTGAGAAACAGTTAAAGGAACTGGGGATGGTTAGCTTAGAAAAAGGGAGACTTGGTAAGGGTCAGGGGCAGGGGCAGATACTTCACTTCAAATATTTGAAGGGCTGTTAGATGGAAAAGAGTAGACTTACTCAGTGTAATTCCAGAGAACAATCCTAGGATCAGTGGGATGATAGATTTCTTCTCAGTTCGATTCCTCTGCCAATTGTATTCATCTCTTTTATGACATTCCTCAAAAGCAGTCATCTAACTTTGAATATCTCCAGTGACAGAGAACTCACTACCTCACAAAGCAACCCATCCCGTGTTTGGACCACTGTAATTTATCAGACAGTTCTTCCTTTACTCAGCTGAAACAAGGGGCAAAGTTTAATCAATAGGAATTTTGCTTACTACATTTTGAGAAATTCCAGCATAGTTCCCCCAAATCCCAACTCTGGACTTCTTCAGTTGGAAGAATCAGAATAGCAAGAATATAAGCTCTCTGAGGACAAAGACAGCCTCTTTTTAAATCTTTGTATTCCCAGTACTTAGCTCAATGTCTGTCACACAGTAAGTGCTTAATAAATGCTTTTTCATTCATTAACCAAAAAAAACATCATTATGGCCCAGTGGTCCAGATTCAGAGGAACTTGGTTCAGATCCTGCTTCTGATGCTTACTATGCTTATTTACTGTGGGTAAGTCATTTAACCTCACTGATCCCCAATTTCCTCATCTCTAAAATTCAAGAGTTGTACTAAAAGGCCCCTGAGATCTCTTCCTATTGCATTAATTCCTTTTTATAACAACCCTAGAAAGTAGTCATCCAGCTTTGAATACCCCCCAGTAACAAGAAACTCACTGCCTCACAAAGCACTTCAATCCATTATTGGACAACTACAATTTATTACGTAGCTCTTCCTTTACTCTAGGCTGGGGTTTGAAGGGTAAGGAGCGGAGTGGGGAGGGAGGCTCTGTGCTGGAGACTTTTCAAATCTGGGAAGCAAAATCCCTTTGGATTAAGCTTCCTTCCTCTATTCAGTTGCTTCAGTTCCACTAACCAAGTACCTGTGTCTTATCTTCCTGGGGCAGAACAACCTTCCCTGAGTCCTCCCACAGTGATGATGAGAAGTCTGTAACCAAATGTCCCAGAGAGAAAGCTCTGGAGCTACTGTGTCCATTCCCTTACACCCCACGTGTAGAGTAACAGTTGATGCCTGATTCCATACATGGAAGAAGCAGTGATGTGGAGAATCCCAAATGTCAGATCAACTATTGTTCCTATTTGGCTCTAGATTCTATCTGCTTGCCTTTGGCTATTGGTGGGTGTTGAGACTTGGAGAATTCATACCAGTGTGCAGGATGAGGTCTTTGAGAATGGGACTGTCATGTTTTTGTATTTGTGTCCCCATTGGTTAATACGGAGCCTGGTACATAGTAGGCGCTTAATAAATGCTTGCTGATTGATTGGTTGATTGACATAACAAAGCCACAATGTGAAGACCCTATCAAGAGGAGTTAGGAAGCTTCTCAGCGGCCCTTCTTAACTCCTTGCTCTTTATTCATGCTGGGATCAGAAGGCAATGCATCTGACCAGCCCAGGCAGAACGGTCTTCTCTAAAGGTTGGGGCTGATTCACACCTTCTTGGAGATAAGGAAAGTATTTGCGTATTATAGTTTAACACAACTTCTAACTCTTGCTGGTTGGTAAATGTCACCAAGGTAGAGGAAGTGATGGTGTCCTCAGGAATGAAAAAGGCAGCTAGGTGGCAGGGAGGATAGAGGGCCAAGCCTGCAGTCAGGAAAACTCATCTTTCTGAGTTCAAATCTGGCCTCAGACACTTACTAGCTGTATGACCCTGGGCAAATCACTTAACCCCGCTTGCCTCAGTTTCTTCATCTGTCAAACGAGCTGGAGAAGGAAATGGCAAACCACTCTAGTATCTTTGCCAAGAACACTCCCAATGGGGTTATAAAGAGTTGGACATGATTGAAAAATAAATAACAATAGAATAAGCCACAAAGCAGATAAAGTTGTTGATGTAATTCCTTTTATCTTTTCAGGACAGTGAACTTTCTCCCTTTACCTGCCCCCCAAAAAAAAGCCCAGCCCCTTTGCTTGAAACCTTTGTCCCCAGGTTGAAATTCATTTTAAATCCCAGGACACACATGATCTCTATCAGGCAGTCACCCGAGCCTTTCCCATCCTTGTCTGTCGCTTCCCATAACGCAGACCAAAGGAGTTCCAGTTGTAGGCTGACGGGTCTTTCTCCCGCTCCACCAGCAATGCTCCTCGGGGTGTGGCAATCAGTCGGCTGCGGGTGGGGCATAGACCTGGCCACAGTGGGTCAGGGGTCTCATCAGAGGGGCAGAGTAGCGCCGGTCTCTGTGTCTGTCTTCTCTGCTCTGGTTTCTCAGGACACCGGGGCCTCCGTTCCCAGGGAATCAGGTGGGCCAGGAGTCGGCCACGCTGTCCTAGGGCAGAAAAGCCACGTGGAGATGCCGAATCCAATGCTGCCTAGCGTTTCAACCTTATGTGGCATTGACCCCTGGACTGGATTCAGGATAGCAACACTTCCCCAGAGCATTCAGGGCCTTGCTGCTCCCCACCCCCTTCCTGATATAGGAGAAAGATTACTTACTTTTTAATCAGAAGACCTGAGTTTAAATACTATCCCTATCATTTACTGCCTATATGGCCTTGGGCAAATCTCTTCACCTCTCTGGGCCTCAGTTTCCCCATCTGAAAAATGAGGGGGTTGGATAAAATGACCTGTAAGATCCCTTCCAGTTTTAAATCTCTGATCTTGTCTGCCAAGCTTTCTGGGCCTCAGTTTACTGCTCTGTTAAATGAGGGGGCTGGGCTAGGTCATCTCAAAGGTACCCCCTTCCAACTCTAACATTCTGAAAATATGAATCTGTGATTCTGGATTGGATTAGAGACCAGAGAAAGTGTCTAGGGCCTCAAACCACATTATTTCCTTTCCTCTATGCCCCAAAACCACCCAGAAAAGGACCCTGGGTACATGTTCCTGTCTCAGAATATTAAGTACATAGTCTACAATTCCCAGGCAGGACTTTGCTGAAACTAATCGCCCAGTGGGGTCCTAGTGCAGTATACCAGAGGGAAATGGGGTGCTGCATCTGACTACCTCTGTGCCTGAAAACCAAGATGCTTGGGGACAGCTGGGATCTTTCCCCGTGTGTACCTCCAATACCTCCGATAGTGCCTGTACATAGAAGACTTAAATGCTACTTAAATTCAGAAGCTATCTTGGAGCCATAGAATCACAGAGTATTTAAAGCTTAAAGGGATTCTTGATGTCATCTCAACCAATCTCCTAATATAGAGAAAGGAAATCTAGGCTCGAAGATATTGAGGAACTTTCAGGAAGGAAGGAAAGAAGGAAGGAAGGAAGGAAGGAAGGAAGGAAGGAAGGAAGGAGGGAGGGGGGGAGGAAGGAAAGGAAGGAAGGAAGGAAGGAAGGAAGGAAGGAAGGAAGGAAGGAAGGAAGGAAGGAAGGAAGGAAGGAAGGAAGGAAGGAAGGAAGGAAAGAAGAAGGAAGGAGGAAGGAAGAAGGAAGGAAACAAGCATTTATTAAGCATCTACTATATGCCAGATACTGTGCTAAATGCTTACAAATATTAACTCATTTAATCCTTACAAAAATCCTGAAGGGTGCAATTATCCCCATTTTCCAGTTCAGGAAAATAAGGCAGATAGCAGTTAAGTAACTTGGGCAGGATTACACAGCTAGTGTCAGGCTAAATTTGAACTCAGGTCTTCCTGGCTCTAGGCCCAGCGCTCTCTTCATTTTAACGCCTAGTTAAAATGTGCCTAAAGTCACATACGTGATAATATAGTGTAAGTGTTAGAACTGGGAGTTGAACTTGAATCATAGGAGCACAGAATCACAGACTCCCAGACAGAGAAAGGACCCCAGAGGCCAACCAGGACAACCCCAACTTAAGCAAGAATACCTCTGACCTGCTATGTAGTCCCTCAGTCTTTCCTTGGAGACCTCCAGTGAGAGGGAATTCACCATCTCAGGAGGCAGCCCATTTCACTTTTAAACATCTCTAATCATTGGGAACTTTTATCTGATATCAGGCCTAATTCTGCCTTTCTGCAATTAATGTTCAGCCCCCAGTTCTTCTCTCTGGGCCAAGTAGAACAGGTCTAATATCTGTTTCATGTGACAGCCCTTCCAATACTTAAGGAAAGAGCTCAATTAGCCTCTTATTTTTTTTTCTATATAAGCTGCAGATCCCCAATTTCTTTAACCAGTCCTCATATGGCAAGATCTCAAGGCACCAGACCATTTTGGTCACCTTTCTCTGAATACTCTCTAATTCCTTAGATGTGACATACAGAACTGAAAACAATACTCCAGATGTTGCCTAGCTAGGGTACAGTTCAACAGACCTATCACCTTTCTTTCTCAATGCCATGCACCTCAGTGCAGCCTAAGATCACAGTTGCCTTTTTGGTTACCACCCTTGACTCATATTGAGTTTGTGGGCCTCCAAAGCCTGCAGATCTTTTTCACATGAATTACAGAATAATCACTTCTTCTTCCCCCCCACCCTCCATGTAATCTTTACTTTAAAATTTTTATTTTCAGTTCAAAATTTTCTCCCTCCCTCCACCAATCCATCCATTGAGAAGGCAAGAAATTCAATACCCATCATACATATGAAATTATGAAAAATATATTCCCCCATGAAATCTTGAAGATTACTTTTTGAATCAATATGTAAAAATTTACATTTATCCATGTGAAATCATATCTTAATTGATTCAGTCCAATCTGGGTGTTTTTAGATCCTCATTCTATCCTTTAACATCCCTCCTAGCTTTATATTATTGGGAAGTTTGATAAACCTAGCATCTATACCTTTAGCCAAATCGCTGATAAAAAATATTAAATATGAAAGTGCCACTCTAGAGACCTCTATCCTAGTTGACATTGAGTCATTTGTAATGACTACTCTTTGAGTCTGGCCATTTAACCATCACTGAATCCATTGAACTGTACTATTTATTATCTAGCCTACATCTCTGCTTTTGTACAAGAATAGCATGAGAGACTTTGCCAAATCCTTTGCTAAAATCTAGGTAAACAATATTCATAGCATTTCCCTGTTCTACCAGTCTGGTAACCCTCTCAGAAGAGCGCTGAGTTCCATTTGGCTTGCCCTGTTCTTGACGAAGTCATGCTGGCTCTTTGAGGTGGTTGCTTCCCTTTTCAGCTGTTTACTTGCCATTCCTTTATGATCTAGAAATTTGCCAAGTATCGAAATCAAGTTCATGGCCCTACAGTTTCCAAAAACCCTCCTTCCCTTTTTTTTTTTTTTTTTGACATTTACCCTCCCTGGTCTTTAAACATCTCTCTCACTCTCTACAACCTTTCAAAGATCACTGGTGGTGGCTAAATAATCACATATTGGCTCTTTCAGTACCTTGGAATCCAATTTGTTTGGGCCTTGAATTCATCAAGAGTAGATGGGTGCCTCCCTACTTTTTCATTGTTTAGCTGTTTTTCAGTCACGTATGACTCTTCATGACCCCATTGGGGATTTTCTTGGCAAAGATAGTGGAGTGATTTGCTATTTCCTTCTCTAACTCATTTTACAGATGAGGAAAGTAAGGCAAGGAGGGTTAAGTGACTTGCTCAGAGTCACACTGCTAGTAAATGTCTGAGGCCAGATTTGAACTCAAGAAGATGAGTCTTCCTGACTCCAGGCTCTGGTTCTATCCACTGCCCCACCTAGCTGTCCCACCTCTTTACCAGGTGCCTCAGTTATTACCTTTTTACTTATGCTGGGTTTAACTCCCTATTAATTATTTTTCTGCCATTGGGCAGATATATCCAAGGCTCATTTTCATTGAAAAAATAGAAGCAAAGTAAAAACTGAGCAGCTCTGTCTTCAATTTCATGTTAAAATCATCCCATCTACCTCAAGCATCAGTCCTATCCCTTTGTTGAGCATTCTCTTTTTCTCCATACAGTTTTTTAAACCCCCTTTTCTCTTAGTTTGCTTGTTTTTCTGGCTAGGCAATGGGGTTAAGTGACTTGCCCAGGGTCACACAGCAAGTAAGTGTCAAGTGTCTGAGGCCACATTTGAACTCAGGTCCTCCTGAATCCAGGGCCAGTGCTCTATCCCCTGCACCACCTAGTTGACCCCCCTTTTTTTGTTTTTGTTAGCTTTCTTTACTATTCCCAGATCAATCCAGAGCTTTAGCACTCCTGACAATATTCTTAACAGGATCATGTAATCCCTTTCTATAGCTCTCTTGTTACCTTCTTTTGCTTCCATTGTCTGTATGTTTTTAAATATTTAAGTTGTGAATCCACATCAGCCTCTTTAGACCCTCCCCTTTTCCTCTGCATCAGAAATTGCTTCTCTTTGTGTTTTCAGAATTCTGTTCTCTTGATCTTCCCCATCTCTTCTGGAACAACTTCCTCTGTAGAATTTTAGACCATGAAATCCTAGATATCCTTTCTCTGAACCCTTTGAAATCTTCTTTCTCCAAGTCTAAGCTGCATGTCAGACTTTGACCAGCCTTTCCTATCACAAGTTCTAAGATGGTGTGGTCATTTCCCTCCCTTCCCTTCCCCCATTCCCATTATTTCTGCTTAAGTCACCTCCTCAGTTCAGATCTCCTACCACAATACACTATCCTGTGTCTTAGGCTGAGACACTATGGGTAAACCCCTCAATATTTCTGAAAAAAGCCTTCCCATCTCTAGAAAGGAAATGATAACCACAGTGGCTCCACCACCTCCCCAAAGGTTCTGATTACAGTAATTGCTGAGCCCTAATGGCTGATCTGAATGCCTAATGAATTGAATTATCTGGGTGACCTTAACTTGAGTTCTCCCCTCCTCATCTCATTTTCCCCTTCAGCTGATGAGGTTAACAAGGGGCTAATTTGGGAGATACTTCAGATGCAAGGCCTTGTTAAACTCGCTGTGATTTTTTGGCAGGAAGAACAACATTGCCACTTTGAGTTCAAACAATAGTCACAACAAATTGTGGCAGATCAGTTGAAATGAGAACTCTGTGTAAGGCAGGGGGAGGGTGGCTGACTCTTGGTAGTTACAAGTTCTCTCTCCCCCAATACTCTGGTGAAAAAGGAGGTGGCAGAATGAGAATGGAACAGATTTGATGAAATTTGGGCTAGCACCCTTCCCTGTGATTCTCTGTTCTGCTTCCCCTCCCTACCTCCACTCCCTGAGATGGCGAGGTGGAGAAGAAAATCAAGTCCCTTCCATACAATGAGCAAATGCTCAACTTGGCAGGCCACTGGAGGAAGGTCTTGGGCCATAGCCTCAGACTCTCTCTCAAAAAAAAAAAACCAAAACCCAACCCAAACACTAAAAGTCTCCATAAGGGTAAAGCTTTACTGTCTTCAGGGAAAGACCCTACCCTAAAGGACCCCACTCCTAGATTAGAAAATACTTATCTGTAGAAGAGACTTATTGTTCTAGTTTCCATTGTTTTCCAGTGCTAATGAGACCCTTTGGAGTGAGGACTAAGAAACTGTGCGATGGAGTAGAAAGAATACCGAATTTGTGGCTTGGGGACCCGAATTTGGCCTCTAGCTCTGTTACCCACTGCCTGTGGCCTTGGGCAGATCACTACCCTTCCTTGGGCCTCAGTTTCTTTACCTGTAATATGAGGCAGTTGGATTAGATGGTCTCTACAGTCTCTTCCAGGTCTAGATCATGATCCCATGAGCCCTTCCTGTTGGAACAATCAGGGAGGCAATTCTCTCTACTGTCTTGTTGGACAAAGGGAAATCCAGACAGATTAAACTAATAGCCCAAGGTCACTCAGCAAACAAGAAGCCAAGTAGGGATGCAACCTAGGAGCTGACTTCTTTTCATTTCAGGATGTTCTCTTAGATCATGGACCACACTGGTGGACAGTGTTGCCATCCCCCACCCCAGTCTGGAACCTGGTCATGATGCCATCTTGTTTTACTCTGTGACTTTAAGTCGCTGAATCTCTCTGGGTTTCACTTTTTCCACCTGAGCAACTTCATAATGACCTCATCAGATTTTCATGTCCTGGACTGATCCTTAATACCACTTGTATCTGTTAGAGTATATTTTTTAATCCCCACAAAGGTTGACTTCAGAAAAAATTTATATATCATATATATGTCATATATATGTCTTATATTCAGAGGCAATCTATATTCAGAATATGGTAATTTTGATCTGATGACTCATATATGTGTGTGTGTGTGTGTGTGTCTATAGATGTGTGTGTGTGTGTGTGTTAACCTAATGGGTAATCACAGATCTTTATTCCTATCTTTCCCACTTTCCTGTCTCAGATAGCTTGTACCTGTGAATCCAGGGTTCTCAACAGGAGCAAATTCATCCAAAGTCTCTCCAAATGGGAATACAGAGAGGAACAGTAGCAGTTGCCAGCACATTGAGGTTCTCATCCTGCTGGGTGACCTAGAACAGAGACAGAGACAGAAGGCAGAAAGAACAGAGTCAGTCAACGTCCCAGACTGAGCCCTGCTATGGTTCCCAACAGGGTCCTGTAGTGGGTGCCGGGAGAAAGGGGGGGGGGTAATCCAGAAGAAAAAGGAGACAGTGTCAACCTTTTGGAAAATCCCATTTTGATGACAGAGATAGTGTCCCTTTGCTCAGTGAATTCCGAATCTGATGGGGAGAGAGAAAGGAGAGAGCCAGCAAACAGACTTCAGAACACTGTAAAGCAGCTTTTGAAGATCTGCAAAGTAGCTGTGGTTGAGCCTGGGATAATCACACTTCTGAACTGAAAGGAACCATTTTACTCAGGTGGACCCCATGGCCCAGAGAGGGTCAGCAACTTACTTAAAGTCACACAGGTAGCAGAACTTGGTTTACCAGCTCTTCTGCCTCAAAATTGAGCATTCTTTCCTGGATGTCACATTGCCTCAAAGTACTAGAGGTGAGTCAAGAGGGATTTGGCAAGGATTTGGCAATTTGCCAAGCCAGTTTGGTGGTGACAGGTCAGGACTGTCCAAGGTAGGGAATGTGGCCAGAACAGAGTGTCGGAGGTCAAAGGGAACATAGTTCTGCATAAATCTGAAAGCACTGTAGAAATAAATGGGAGTTGTTTCTTACTGATATTAATCAAATAAATAAATATTACTAAAAAAACCAAATAATGTTGTTATTATTAGGGTGATGGGAAGCAGGTTTTCTTAATCCTGTCTTGATTTGGATATTTTAAAGAGCTTTGGCCTTGGAGCCAGGAGAGAGAGTAGAAAGCTGATGACTCAGTTCGGGTAGACTCCCTATAGGAGGTCACAGGATTGAAATGCTGCCCTCTTTTGCTTAATTCTTGTGGGAAAAAGAATTGTGTGTGAGCTCATAGCAATGCCTGTCCATGCATGAGTACTCTTATGTACGTGTATTTAGCTTGTAGATTTTGGAGGGTTATACAATGGAAAGAGCGCCAAATTTGGAGTCAGAGGACCTGTGTTCAACTCCTACCTGTGTGTTACCTTGAGTGAGCAATTTTATTTCCTCATCTGTAATATAAGGGTAGGCCACTAGGTGGTGCCATAGTGCATGGGGCACTAGGACTGGAGTCAGGAAGACTCATCTACCTGAGTTCAAATCCAGCCTCCACCACTTATTAGCTGAGTGACCCTGGGCAAGTCACTTTACCGTGTTTGCCTCAGTTTCCTCATCTGTAAAATGAGCTGGAGAAGGAAATGGCACATCACTCCGGGATCTTTGCCAAGAAAACCCCAAATGGGGTCATGAAGAGTCGGGCGCAACTGAAAGAACTCAACAACAACAATGTAAGGGCCTTGGGCCAGGTGGTCTTTGAGACCCTCCCAGTTCTAGATCTAGGACCCTATTATCCTTTCTCTCAGCTGCCCAGTCCTTAGGATCATCTGTTTAGAACTAAAAGGGACTTCAGAGGCCATTGAGGCTAAGGAAATTGAGGAAATAGGCTGAGAAGGGTAAAGCGATTTTGACCAAGTCCACGTAGGGAGTAAGTGTCAGAGCTAGGATTGGAACACAGGGATTTCCTTGTGGTTACTGGATAATAAAAATATTATTCAGATATTAGAGTATACCTACAGGTAAGGTTGTTGTTCAGTCATGTCTGCCTCTTTGTGACTCCATTATGGGGTTTCTTTGGCAAAGCTGCTGGAGTGGTTTGCCATTTCCTTCTCCAGTGGGTTAAGGCAAACAGAGGTTGAGTGACTTGCCCAGAGTCACACAGCTAGTAGTAAGTTTTTGAGGCCAGATTTGAAATCAGGTCTTCCTGACTCCAGGCCCAGCGCTCTATTCATTGAGTCACCAGCTGCCTCCACCTAGAGGTAAGATGCATTTCAAATTAAAAATGCATCACTCTGTTCTCTAGGCTCTCAGAGTAGGAGAAAACAATCAAAATGCCTGGAGCTGGGAATGATGTGCCTATTGGGAGTGTCAGTTTCTTCATCTGTAAAATGATGGAGTTGGATAAAATAGTTCCTTAGGTCCTTCCCAGCGCTGACATTCTGGGCTTCTGTGGGTCTGTCATATTTAGGTCTGGGTGTTTCCTGTATCGGAGACAACTGTCAAATTGGCCCATCTCTCCTTTTCTTAGATCCAGCCTACCTTCTTCCTGCTGTAGCGTAAGCCTATTTCTTTCTTCTTTCTTCTGTCCTCAGTGGAGATGAAGAAAATCCAATTTACAAGTAATAGCCCTTCATAGAATTGGGGGCTGTCATTACTTTGCCTTATTATTATCTAAAATTCAGACACCCCCGTCCACACCCCCACAAAGCCATTTCACCTGATTTATCAGATTAATTGTCTCCATTTCCCAATGTCTTAAAGCCCCGAGTGGCTGTGAATAGAGCCAGCAGCTTCTCCTTGAGGAGGAGGGCCTCCTGCCCCTTCATCTTGCCTTCCCCGATTCATGCCTCTCCCTGCTCTTTTCCATGTTCTCCCTTTGGATAGTGCCCAGGAACAGCTCAAAAGACTTAAAGGAAAAGAAGTTGGGAAGAGATGAGAAGGAAGTGGGGTTTTTCGTGGGATTGATAAAAGGGAAGAGCCAGAGGGAGATAGACTCATGCTTCAAACTCAAATTTACACTCAGGGCAATGGGGCTGAGGAGGCAGAGTTGAGGAAAGTGGGATGAAAGTGACCTCTGTTCCCATGTGCAAGGACCTGTTCCTAATTTTGCTCATCCTAATGTAGCCTCTTGTTAGAAACAGAGAGCCATACAATGCTATGGCTGGAAGGAATCTCGGATGGAGCTCACTGGATCATGTGACTTAGAGTCTGAAGGGAACAGGAGACATCCAGTTCAATCTTCACTTTTGGCAGAGTGGGAAACTGATGACCAGAGAAGTATCAAAGGATAACACCAAAGTCCTCCTAAAGGACTAAATAGGAATAAAAGTGCCCCCACACACGCCTGATGGGAACTATTCCTTTCTCTTCTCTCTTGGACCCAGTAAGCAGAGCCGGCAAGATATAGCAGTAGAATGGGAGCCAAGATATGCTAGCCCTGGTTCTACCACTAACTAGCTGGGTGCCCTTGAACGAGTCACCTCAGTTTCTTCATCTGAAAAGTAAGAGGGTTGGACCAGATAATCTTTGAGGGCTCTCCCAGTTCCTGATCTGGGACAGATACTGCAATGCCCCCACCCCAAGTGTAACTTTCTGTAAGTCTGGATCCAGAGACTGGTGTGCACAGGCGCTCAGGGAGCCCCTCCAGTGGACCCTGCTAAGCCAGTCCACAAATTGATGGATGGAGGAGACCCCTGGCAAACACTCTCCCAAATCCTGAGCTCCCTAAGTTTGAATGACTCTGGCATGGGATGAATGAATGAGCTTTCTTCCTTCGCTCCACTGTTCACACCTGCATCTTTCTATATATAACCTATCTTTATAGAAACTTTTATCTCTTTTTGCTGGGAGTTCCATTAACAATGAAATCCCAAGTCCAGTCCTCTTTAAAAGATGATCACTCTAGCAGCTCCTGCACCACAGTGGGGCTCACAAAAGGAAGGGAGAGACCTCTGCTGGGGTATTAGGTTAACTGTCAATGACCAGAGCACACTAGGTACAAAAAATATCTCAGCTGGAAGGGTGTATGCCTAGATCATCTTGTCTATTTCCCTAAGGGAACTGACGCCCGGAGTGGCTTCTTCTTGGTCACTCAGGTTTTCAGGGAGCAGAGTAAGCGTTTAGTCTACTGCTGGATTTCTGCTAGGCTCATTTGGTACTATTGTCCCCATCATCTTAGAGATGGCCAACCTGAGACAGAAGAGTGAAATATACAAAAATTATCTTTGTGTCTTATCACCATGATCACTAGCTTTGTATATTTCACACACCCTTCTGGCAGCATCCTCCTCCCTTTCTCCCAATCTTACCGGGTGCCCTGTGCCCCCATGCCCATCTCTGGCTGACCAGGACTCCCTTGGTGAATGTCCAAATGAGACCTGTCCTCCCTGGAAGGACTTCATACTACTGGACCTCCCTCAGACTCCATCTAAACCGATAGCTTCTGTGCCTCATTGCTTTCAGCCCATGCTGGGTTATCAAAGGGGATCTGAAAAGCCAAATCAAGCTCAATTTTTCTGTTCTTGTTTTTGTCCAGACAGAGCCTGTAGGGAGTTCCCGATGAGAAAACATCCTCTAGTACAGATCACCATTCACTCTTTGACATATAGTCTCAGAAAGTTGCCTGGGACCCTGAAAGGTTCATTTGCCCAGGATAAGACAGTGGGCATGTATCGGAGGAGAGACAAGTATAAATGGAATACAGCGGCTTACATGGTTGGCTATTCCTTCAAAAGGAGTTGCATTTTAAGGAAGGGCTTCTAAAATTTAACTCAGGCTAATGAAGACTTGTATCATTTTAGTAAGGTGAGTTTAGATGGAGGTAAAGTTGGGGGATGTTTCCCAACTCCCCTCAAATCCCATCAGTTGGGAAATTGTCTGCCATGCTTGTGTACAGAGCTCATCCTGCCTATATAATTAATCAATCAAAAAGTATTTCTCAAGCACTTATGTGCCTGGTACTGGACTAGGCACTGGGGACAGGAAGACATAAATCAAAGTCCCTTTCCTCAAAGGGTTTACATTAATCTCTCTGGGTTCAGTTCCATCACCTGTAAAGTGGGAATAACAGTATCTGCCCTGCCTTGCCTAAGATGAAGGTAAGGCTCAAATGAAAGCTAGAAAGAACTATATAAGTTTAAGATGACATTATCCTTATTCTTGTTTTCACATAATCAGTAGGAACTGGGAGTCCCAGCATACTGACCATATGCCTGAACAGAAATCTAACTTTATAACAGAGAAAGGCAGGGGTCTTGCTCTCCCTATATAGCTCTGCTGACCCTCTCACTGAGGTATTTTGGGGGAGCTTCTCTCCCTTCCCCCAGAGTCAGATCCTCTAAGCCAAAATTTTACAGTTTTGCAGGGCACAGTGATGCTCGCTTTCATTCCCCAGGCTTTGACTGAATGCATAGAGTCATAGGATGATGGATTAAGAGGTGGAAATGAATTTAGAGGCATCTCGTTTAACCCCCTCACCAAAGGAGAGGGGTTAGGTGACTTTCACAGGGTTACAGCTAGCAGGTGTCACAGGTAGGATTTGAATCCAGGTTTTCCTGACTTCATATCTAGCACTCTAACCATCATACCACACTGCCTCTGCCCCAGATCTTTACCCAGTTTATTTCTCAGCCAGTCCTACTTTTCCTGGTGGGCTTCAGACTCTGGCTTTGGCCATTATAGCTGTACCCAGCTAATTCTTGTTAAAATATTTTAAACCCTTGGAATTTTTTAGGGGGAGAGGGCCTTTGACTCCATAGGGGAAGGTGGCTCCTGGGGAGGAACTTCTCCCCATGTAGGTCACACCTTCTCTGCCACTTTATAGTTGCCTGAGGAACTGAGAGGTTAGATAACTTGCACAAGCCAGTATGTGTCAGGAGTAGTACTTGAATCCGGGTCATCCCTACTCTAAGTCTATCCACTACTCCATGATGCCTGCTATTTGGAATTACTCTGGAGAGTATATACAAATTTAGACAGGTGAATATTCTTGGGGCAATCTGGTCCCTTTAGGAAACAGGAGAGAGTGAAAGTAACAAGAGCTGCATTTGTATAGCACTTTAAGGTTCTGAAAGCACTTTACATACATACATGATCTCATTCGATTGAAAGAGGACCACAGAGTACCCCTGCCCACTCAGTGCCCCATGGTCAGCTGCTCAGTCCTAACCTGACCTGAGGTCCTGGTTGACGTGCTCTGACTTCCTATGCCAAACAGTTGCTCTGGCACCAATTCTTTTGTCATCTCGGTCTAGGCACCCTCCTCCCTGCAATATTCGGTTGATCCAGGATTGGAATGCCCTCTCCCACAGTGTGGATGCTGAGACGCCACTTACCTTGGCTCAGCCCCAGGGCTGAGGGGACGGCAGGGGTTGCTGGAGCCTCAGATCACACTCCAAGGAAGGCAATTTCTGAGCTAGTGGAAGGAGCTTTCTTCCCTCCCTCCCTCTCTTTGTCTCTCCCTCTCCAATTCCAGGATCACCTCTGTTTTATCAAGTCCAGAATGACGTCTTCAAGCTTGGTCCCACCTCTACCTTCTGTCCCCTCCCTTGTCAATCCCTCTTAAAATAAATAAATAAAACTACTTACAGCCCTATTTTCTGCCCCTTGTCTTTCTTTAGCTCTTGTCTCCCATGAGGGGACCCAGCCCCTCCTTTCTTCTCTCTCTTGTCTTCCATCCTTTCCTATGTACTCCATTTCTCAGCTGTCATTCCCTTAGTCCCCTCTTTCCCTCCTTTCCTTCCCTTTGCTAGAAATAATGGTCATTCAGCTAACCCTAAGAAAGGTTCAAAATGAGGTCCTAGAGTGGGATGGTAAGCTCAGGTTATGGCAACTTCTTCTTCTCTCCGTCCTCTGGTCAAACAACCTTGGGTAATTACTGCAAGGCCACCTGGACCTTGGTAGAAATAGCTATAACAATAATAAAGTATTACCACTTATTATTGTTAATCAGTATTAACTATCGATTAATAATAATACATCATTACTATCAGAAGTAGCATGGCTTAGTAAAGGGGTGTCAAATCAAAATGTAAATGGGGCCATTGAATTATATATAAGATCCCTCTGGCTGAAAATTGACTTAGAAAACAACATATTAGCGTTCTTGTTGTTGAGTCTTTTCAGTTGTATCTGATTCTCTTTGACCCCATTTGGGGTTTTCTTGGCAGAAATACTAGAGTGGTTTGCCATTTCCTTTTCCAGTGCATTTTACAGATGAGGAAACTGAGGCAGACAGGGTGAAGTGACTTGCCCAGGGTCACACAGCTAGTAAGTGTCTGAGGTTGGATTTGAACCCAGCTCCTCTTGACTCCAGGTCCAGCACTCTATCCAGTATACCACCTAGCTGTCCCAATATTAACATTAGCTATGCTCTATTGTATCTTTATTCATTTTGTTAAATATTTTCCATTTAAATTTTAATCTAGTTCCCCTCACTCAAGGGAGTAGTGTAGGTACTGATGTTACTAGCTAAGTGTTTGACACCTCTGCCTTACTGGATAAAGTGCTGGGAGTCAAAAAGACCACACTCCAAATACTAGCTTCAATTCCTGCTAGTTTTGTGATGGTAGGCTACGTTGTAGGTCTTTTTGGGACTCAGTTTTCTCGTCTGTAAATTGAGATTAATGCCAGCTGTAGTACCTGTTTTACCAGACTATTGTGAGGCTGAAGTAAATCAATGAATATAAGCTTCTTTGCAAACTTTTCAACAATTTACAAATGTCAGCGTTGTCGTTAGCATAAACTTTTTTGAAGGATGTCAAAGGAATTAGAAAAGGCAAATTGCACTGATAGTCGAGAGAGGTCCATGGGCTCTGTGTCTTGGAGACACTAAGGGATTTATGGAAGATTAATATGTTTGGATGCTGAATCTTGGAGCTCATCTAGTCCACCTTACTGATACACCCAGGGGGCACAATGGATAGAGCCCTGGGCTGGCAGTCAGGAGGACCTGAGTTTAAATCCAGACTCAGTCACTTACAAGCTGTGTGATTAGGCAAGTCACTTCACCCTGTTTCCTCATCTGTAAAATGGAGATAAGAGGAGCAGCTAGGTGCTGCAGGGATAGAGCACCAGCCCCAGAGTCAGGAAGACCTGAGTTCAAATCTGGCCTCACACACTTTACTTATGTGACCCTAGGCAAGTCACTTAACCCTGTTTGCCTTTGTTTTTTCATCTGTAAAATGAGCTAGAGAAGGAAATGGCGAACTGCTCCAGTATCTCTGCCAAGAAGACTCCAAATGGAGCAGAGTGAGTCCTGGGAGCCAAAGCTGTATTCAAGACAGCTGTGCAGTGGCAACAGTAGGACCGGCCAGCACAGTTGGGGTCACAGCCAGGAAGACTTGGTACAGGAGGCTCCCTGGATTGGGCCGGATGGAGCCCCCTACTGGCTGAAGCAGTTATATTTTTTTGTTTTTTGGTTTTTTTTAGGCAATTCGGGTTAAGTGACTTGCCCAGTGTCATACAGCTAGTAAGTGTCAAGGATTTGGTCTGACGCCGGATTTGAACTCAAGTCCTCCTGATTTCAGGGCTGGTGCTCTGTCCACTGCGCCGCCTAGCTACCCCTGCAGTCCCATTTTCACTGGGGGAAAAACACAGCTTAGGTTCAGAACACACAGTGGATGGGAAGTCTTTCTCCAGTGAGCTCCACTTGGTCCATTGGAAAGAGAAAAAAGACAAGACCTTTGCAGAAGCAGTGGCAGCCCCGGATAGCCTGGCTGTGGTTGGCATCTTCTGGAGGCTGGAAACGAACATGCCAGCATGAACAGACTGACAGATGCATTATTCATGGTCAGATTCAAACCCTAAACTGCTCCTGTAGGACCCTAAGCCAGAGTTTCTGCTGAACCCCCTTCCCAGGGAAGCCAAGCCCACTTCAACAGCTTTAATTCCAATTCCTCCTCCCCATGAACCACCACTACCGAACCTACCCAGGATCCCTAACCACCCCACCCTGGAGTGAGAGTGTCACCTGGCTAGTACTCAAGGAGCCCATCACAATTTCAGAGAAACAGACGGAAAATTTCCGGAGCCTCCTTTTCACTGCAGAGGATGATGAGAAGGTCTGCATGGTGAATGAGTTCTGGTCCCCCTGCCACTAAAGGGAAGAGTAGTTCAGGCCTCTTTCCAGTCCTGAAGGGGGTCGTGCTGTGAATGGTAACAACAGTGATGTCCAAAGTGCTTCTGAATCGGCTAAGACCAAACCAGGTGTGCAGTGTCCTAGTCATGGACTGATTTCTCAGAGCCATTTGGGGGTTGGGAGCAGAGTAGAAGAGGGAATGGCCATTTCGGCTGTATTGTTAGTACCCTCAGTCCATTTCTAATTTACTTTGAGAGTTTTTCTTGTCACCTGATTTAAATGCTAAGAAAGCCCCTACTGCCACCACTCTGCTATCCCATGATCCTTTGACAGCTTTGAAACTGGCCAGACTTTTAAAAAATTCAAACCTGGGGGAAGATTTTAAAATCTACCTGGGCTAGAGCCGCCAGGAGGGGAGAGAAATAGAAGGAGAAGGTGACTTCCTAGTTCCTGGTTAATGGAGAAGGGAGGTAGATATTAGTAATGGTCAGGAATGACTCTTGGGGTAGATGAGCTGCCTGCCTCTTCCTAGGGGGCACTTCCCCCTCTGTCCCATCTACAATGCAAACTCCTTCCCTTGGGAAAAGTCACTTTGCTCTTCCCCTCCAGCAGCTCTGGCCCCTTCTTGAACCCTGTGCTGTGACGAGGCCATGGTTAGCTGTTGGCAAGACAAAAGCAGTCATTACAGCAGGTAGGAGATCCCTTCCCAGTGTTACTGACCTCAAGTAGGGGACAGAACTGCAGAAGGCGGAGGGCTTGGGGGCTTTGCTTGTTTGTTCCTTTGGCCATTTCACTGATAACCATTAAAAACACTGATGTGATTAAAAGAAAAAGAAAACCCAAAATGGGGTCATGAAGAGTCAAACACGACTGAAAATGACTGAACAGCAAGATGAAGGGAGAACAGTCCAGGCAGGGGACAGTCAGAACAAAGGCAGAATCCAAGTGTCATGTGGGAAGAACGGCAAGCAGGCCAGTGTGGATTGTAGTTGTGTGGAGAGGAGGTAAGAGGAAGGAGAATGGAGAGGCAGGAGGGGAGCAGGTTGGAAAGGGCTTTATTTTTTTGTTTGTTTGGGCTTTTTTGGAGGCAACTGAGGTTTAGCGACTTGCCCAGGGTCACACAGCTAGTAGTGTACGAGGTCAGATTTGAACCCAGGTCCTCCTGGCTCCAAGGCAGGTGTTCTATCCACTGCATCACCTAGCTGTTCCTGTAAACGGCTTTAAATGCCAAACAGAGCATTTTATGTTTGCCCCTGGAAGTAATAAGGAGCCACTGGAATTTATGAGAGGGGGCATGACATGGTCAGACCTACGCTGTAGGATATTACCTTGGCCACTGAGTAGAGGGCGGGTTGGAAGGGGGAGAGACTAGAGGCAGGGGGACCAACCAGAAGTCATTGGCAGTTTCCATCTTTTTTCATTTTTACTAGTTTTAAGGGGCATGAGAAGAAACCACAGAGCTGTTATATGTCGTATTTCTCTCATCAGTGATTTGGAGCAATCATCACTGTCAATAATTTACAATTTTTCTTTTGAAAATGGTTTGTGTCCTTTGACCACTTATCTATTGGGAAATGGTCTTGGACATATATTTTTGCTCACTCTTGGGGAAACTGAGGTCCAGAGAAGATGAATGACTTCTCCAAAGTCACATGGCTAATAAATAGCAGAGTCATCCAATACAATTGCTTTTTGGCAATTGCCTATCTGTCCCTTCTGATTGATGAAGGGCGAGAGGGTAAGATATTTGCAAGATACAATATAAAAGGCATTAAATTTGGGGTCAGAGCACCTGGGTTCAAATCCTAGCTTTGCCACTTACTATCTACGTGACTTTGGAGAAGTCATCTAACATCTTTGGACATCAGTTTTCTCATCTGTAACATAAAGGGGTTGGGTTAGATGATCTCTAAGACCCCATCCATCTCTCGCTCTATGATCCTATGAGAATTCCCACCCGGGGTGGGGGGAGGTTGCCCAAAGGAGTGCGCTCAAGGACAAAGTTTGGCCCCAACATCTCTGCTCAGTGGAAGGTTCATCTATGTAACCTCCTCTTGGGAGGAATACACCAGGAGTACCAGTTACAGCTGCCCTCGCGATAAAGAGGGAGAGGAAGAAATCCTGGAGGACACCACTAGGGCAGAAGGGTGAGAAGAGGGGTATGGAGAATGGCTCCAGAACTCCTAAGGAGCCTAGATTCAAACTGGTAATTTCCAGGTATTGCAGGTATTGCCCTATTAATGTCTCCACCAGTGTGAGGGGACCTCTCAGGATGAGAAGGTAGTGCCTGAAACAAAGGAAGGCCATAACCTTGACAGGTCATCTAGAGAAGCCACATTTGCCCTCCCTCCCTCCAAGACCAGTCCTGGGGAGACACATGATGATAACCTAATGTCTGCAGAGAACAGCTTCCTTGGATACTTCTCGTCTTCCCAGAGACAAGAGGTGTCGTGGGGAGCACTCCTGGAGTAAGAAGGCCTGGGCTGGAGCAGTTCTGGTTCTGCCACTAACAATGCATTAACAATGGTCACACCCCTGATAAGTATGTAGGTCAGAATTTGAACCCAGGTCTTCTTGACTCCAAGTCTGGTAGCCTACCTACTATACCAGAATGCCTCTCTCTGAAATGATGATCTGCATGGATGTGGAGTTCCCACGCCGGGAATTCTTGGAGCTGAAGCAATCATAGTTTCTTAGCATTGTCTGAGTATTATTTTCACCCCATAGAAGGACAATATTGTTGAAAGAAAGAATTCACATTCACAGTTTTGCTTTTGTATCTTCTGTCTGTTTTTGGTGGAAAAGTTAGGGGGATGTGGTCTGGCTTCCTCTATCACACCAGGAGCACCTCGGTGATAGTTATTCCATCACTCCCATCAAACTGGGGGCTCTCTGAAGACACAGCCTGTATCTCTTCCATAAGAAGACTGGACGACTGTCTCCTTTCACTGGATCCTCCCCATCTCTTACCCTTTACACACGTGCCCTCCTGCATGCACACATACATGCACACACATACTCACACATCCCCAGGCACACACGCATGCACGTGCCCGTGCGCGCGCACACACTCACACACACACACACACACACACACACAACACACACACACACACACACACAAGATTTATTACCCAGTATAGGATTCTATGCCCAGGGGGTGTTCAGTGTCAGGGAGTAAATGATAGCAAAGTCCTTCACTCTAGGAGGCAGGATTGAAGGTTACATAGGGAGAGGAAAGGTTGTAGCACTTGGGGACCAGGACTGTCATTCATTCATCTGTCTGAGAGGGTATAAGTATAGTCTTGCCTAGAGACAAGGGGGTGGACAAATGATCTCCCATGGACCACAAAAGCAGCAATACTCAGTTCTAGGCAGGCAGCTTCTCAATCTGGAAATTTACTTTAAAAGTCTTTCTTTTTGTTGTCCATAAATACAAGGCAGGGGTGTGAACCCATCCCAGCCTGATCTCCATGGGTCTTTGTCCTGGGCCTCTCCTTTCTCGTAGGGCATCCATGGGGCTGAGACTTCGCCAGAGTTCATATTAAGGCCATTGGAAACTCTAGATTCAATCACTCAGCTCCATCCTTCCATCCCAACTCCAAGGGAGGACTGGAATCTGTCAAGAAAAGCATGTGGGGGCGATGTCCGATCTTCCCCAGGTACAACAATCCAAGTTCAAGGAGTCCACCTCTGCTGATCAGACCATGGAGCTGGTGCCCTGGAGCCTCTGGAACAGCTGTGGGAGCCAAGAATCATTATTTCAGACAATGGCAGGAGAGTAGATTCAATATCCAGGTTGTTGTCAGGCTGGCCTCGAGAGTCAGCTGGAATGCTAGGCACAGATGGTGAGGGGCAGAGAGGGACGGAAACCCTGGCTGGGTCAAGGCTGCAGCATTCTCCCTGCGCTTCCTGAGAGCTCACTCTCTTCCAAGTGCTACAGAGAAGAGATTGAGCCTAGCTGCAAGAAAAACTATATTTTTCTCTTATGAGGAGGAGCATCTGGGATTGTTTTTAGGTAAATTCATATGGGATTGTATGCTACAAAATTTCTTAATTCTGATGAAATATGACTCAGCTCCCAAATGATAACTCTTATCATTTGTCTCCACTCTGTTCTTTCTATCCCTCACTTAAGAGTTTAATTGAATCATGAATGAATGAATGGAGTGAGTAAATAAATGTCCTCTTTCCTCACCTTGTGATTAGTACCAGTTCCTCCTGTCAGTCCATACTGTGACTGCCAACCATATTTTCTTTTCTCTCCACTTTGAGTAGGAACTCTACCCCCTATATTCTTTAACGTGTGGACATAGAAAAGCCAACTCATAAATCAGGTCAAAGCTACCAGTGTTAGCCCATCTCACATCTACCACTTCCAAAGCAGCATCCAATGTGGGTCTGGAACCCTTTTCTTCTTCTGTCATTGAAACAACTCCTGAAACTACACCTCTATCATGAAAGCCTCAGTTTAACTGAAAGAGAGTTAAGAGTTTCCCCTCTTCTTACTTAGCATAAAAGTTGAGTTCCCATAGTTATTCTCCCCAGTCTCCTTAACTTTCTTAACCCTGGCCTATATAAAAGCCCAATTATATGCCAACAAAAGTGAAAGTAAATTAAATGAATGAATACTTGCAAAAATACAAAATACCTAGATTAACAGACCTTTGAGCAGAACATTTAAACAAACCAATCTCAGAAACAGAAATTGAACAACATGTAAATCAGTTCCCAAAGGAAAAACAAAACAGGCCCTGATGGAATTATGAGAGGAATCTATCAAATGGTCAAAGAACAATGAACCGCAATTTTAAATAAATCATTTGCAAAAATATACATAGAAGCACCTTACCAAACTTCTTCTATGAGACAATTATGATCTGGATCCTCAAACCAGAAAAAGACAAATCAGAGAAAGAAAACAATTTATCTATATTCCTAATGAATACTTGGGCAAAAACATTAGCAAAGAAATTGGAATAATATATTTAAAATATTATTCACTACAACCAGGTTAGATTTATGCCAGGAACTAAAGAATGGCTCAATATTAGGAAAACTATAAACTTACTAGACCATATTAACAGCAAAACCAGTTAAAAATCATGATTATATCAACAAACGTTAAAAAATCTTTGACAAAATAGTTATTTGTGTTAAAAACACAAAAAGCAGAGGAATCAATGGACTTTTCCTTAATGAGATAAACAGTATCTAATACAAACGTTAGCGTTATTTGTATTAGAAAAACACTAGAAGTCTTTCTAATAAGGGCAGAGGCAAAGCAGCAATGCTCATTGTCACTGCTGTTATTTTATATAGTTCTATAAATGCTATCTATAGAGAGAAGAAAAGGAAAATAAATCGAGGGGAGAGACACAGGCAAAGAGGAGACAAAATCGTCTCTGTTTGAAAATCATATTATGATAAGAGAATACCACACAGTTAATGAAAAAAATCAACTTACAACATCAGCAAACTAGCAAAATACAAAATAAACTCACAAATCCTCAATATTTCTGTATGTTACTAATAAATGCCAGATGAAGAAGATGGAAAAAGAAATACATTGAAGAGAGCTGCAAAACATATAGAATATCTAGGGATCAAAAACTACAAAGTACTGTATAAATAACAGAAGACAAATAATTGAAGAGACTTTAATTGTTTCTATAATAAAAATAACATTACTACCTAAATTAAGTTATGGGTTAGTGCCATGTCAATTAAATAGTCAAGGAGTTATTTACAGAGCTAGAATAATATCAACAATCTGAAATAACAAAATATCATGAATCTAAAGGGAAATCATGAAAAAAAGGAAGATCTCAAACTATTTTTGTAAAGCAGTAATTATCAAAATTAATTTGGTTCTGGCTAAAAGTAGAAATGTGATCGATGGGACAAACTTGGTAATCAAGACTCAGAAGCAGATGAATATAGTGTAGTGTTTGATAAACCCAAGGACACTGACTATTGAGGTAAGGTCTTCCTAGCTGACAAAAACTGCTGGGGAAACCATAAAGAAATGTGGTAGAAATTAGGTTTAGAGCAACATCTTACACCACAATAAGTTCCAAATGGATCTGCAACCTATATATATTTACATAGCAGGTGTTTGGTACTTGGTACTGAGCATACAAAAATTAAAAAATGGTAGAATCTCTGCCGTCAAAGACCTTACCCTCTACTGGGGAAAATATAACATATACACAAACATAATACAAGATAGAGTATAATAAGAAAATAGGGCAAAGAGATTCATAGTCCTTTAAGGCACTGTTCAACATCCAAACTGGATGCAATTTTATCAGTGGAAATGACCTGGTAAAAGATGTGTTACCATCAGATGTGCCTCTGCACAAGACCATGGCACCTCTCCATCTGACTTGCCGGTGAAGCCTTCTATATGTGTTGTCTCCCTGATTAAAATGGAAGCGCTGCTTGAGAACAGGGTTTGTCTTTCTTTTCTTTATGTAGCCATAGTGCTTAGCACAGTGATTTTATGTAGTAAGATTTCTAAATAAGATTTTTTTTCCCGATCATATGATGAGGGGAATAATGGAAACTCTATCAAGGTAAGTTAGAACCAGATTATGGAAGGCCTTGAATTCCAGGCTAAACTATTTGTATTTTATTCTATAAAGAATAAAGAGCAATGAAAGATTTTTCAGAAGAAGATTAACCTGCTCATACTTATGCCTTAGAAAAATAATTTTGGGGGCAGCTAGGTGGTGCAGTGGATAGAGCACCTGCCCTGGATTCAGGAGGACCTGAGTTCAAATCCGGCCTCAGACATATAACACTTACTAGCTGTGTGACCCCGGGCAAGTCACTTAACCCCATTGCCTAGCCAAAAAAAATTAAATACTTTTGGCAATTTCAGATTAGAAAGGGGAGATGCCGGAAGCACAGTAGTCCAGGCAAGAGGTAATGAGGGCCTGAACTAGATAGTGGCTGAAGGAGTACAGAGAAGAGAGGTTCAAGAGATAGGACATTGAGGTCATGATACATTGCTTGGATCATGTGTTGGTAGAAGAGTCCTGGTCTGGATGGTCTACTGGATGGTCTACTCCATCTACTCATCTCAGGTCCTGTCATTTGGTCATCCCTGTACCATCTTTCAAGCTGCTCTGGATGTCTACCCAAAGCTCCAACAAGGGTTGGAGGATCTTCTCTTAGGATCATAGGGTCATAGGTTTGGCACTGAAAAGTACCCAGAGACCATCTGACCCAGAACCCACATTTTACAGATAAGGAAATTGAAGTTTGTGGGGTCAAGTGACTTGCCCAAGGTCATAAAGGTAGCAAGTGTCAGAGGTAAGATTTGAATGTGGAATCAATGACTAGAGCTAGGGATCTTTTCTACCATTCTCTCGCTCTCTCTCACACTCTCTTTCTCCCTCTCTTTCTCTCTCTCTCTCTTCTTCTTCTTCTCTTTTCTCTAGAGAGTCAATATGCCATTATGAGGACTGGAGAAGAACAGTGTTGACACCAGAAAGCCCTTGGTGAGAGAAATAGCATTTGCTCCGATTTCAGATGACCTGGGTTTCAATCTTAGCTCTCCAATTTACTACCTGCAATTTACTCCATCAGCCCTTCTGAGCCTTAATATCCGCATTTGTAAAAGAAGGGGATTAGACTAGATGATGTCAAAGGTCCTTTCCAGCCCTGCACTCTGTTTATATCTGTGTGACCTTTGGCTTGTCAATTATCTTCTCTGGACCTATTTTTCTGGGAATAAACATACCTGCTATTGTATCTCAGTGTATGGTTAACTATACGTAAAGTGATGTGTAAAGTGTAAGCTTTAACCTTTAACTTTCCTTTTCTTTAATGGCCTCTACCTCTGGCTTGCCTTCCTTAATGAAGATCCTAATTCCATCTCTTTCAGGAGGCCACCCCTAGCTGATTGGAAGAAAGAGAATGACGCTCCTGATCCTATCTTGGAGAGAAGTGAAGTTCCCAAGATGCACTTTGCACCAGCCATGGTCACACAAAAGGAGTTAGGAAGTGCCTTGTTTACTGTTTATGATTCCATTGCCTCCTACACCAGTGAAGTGGCAGTCCCCAGAGGGAAAGGTCACTTCAGTGACCAGTCCAACATTGCACGTAAATTAGAGTTAATTGGTTTCTGGATAATGTTAAGGGAAGTAATCCCAGGCTCTGGGAACAGGGGTAGAGGTGGAAGGAGGAGGGACAGGAAGGGGACCTGCTTCTTTTCTTTTAGGAAGAATAGGTCTATAGCCTTTCTTGTCCACCAACCTAGCTGTGTGACTTACCAAACCGAGAAATGGGATGTTGGAGCCTAGGAATCCAAAAGCAACTGGGAAAAAACCCCTGAGAAAGAAGAGATAAGGGTTAGTGACAACGTAGGAGGAGACGGGCTAAGAGTGGAGACAGCCATGATATAACAGAAAGAATGTTGGATTTGGAGTTTAGAGGAGTTGGGCCAAACTCAAGCTCTGCTCCTTCCCACCTGTAAAGTGACCTGGTATCCCTGGCACCTTGTCCTCATCTGTAAAAATGAGTGGGTGCTAGCAATAATGATTCCACGGAACAAATAATGGAACTTTCTGGGTCCTCCTGGCAGAAGATAAGATGTTGAATAGATTATCAAGCTTGGTCATTGTATAGCATATTTTTGCTTATCTTTCTTTTTTAAAAGGTGGTGTTGGTAGCAGCGGTGATGATAGCGGTGGTGGTGAAGCTGGTAGTGGAGGTGGTGGCGGTATGGTGGTGGTGTTAGTGGTGGCAATGGTGGGGGCAGTGATGATGGTGTGGGCTGTCTGTATGTACTCCCCTTAAGAAAAGCCATTGAATCAGAAACAGAACTTTTTCTAACCAAAAAGGGTGTATATAGCATCCAGACATTGGGCTGGCTTAGGTGTCCAATAGGATTTACAGCTGGAATGGTTCTTGGAGAGTATAAAACCACTTGGTCAGAGATTTAAGGTCATAGGGCTGTAATTTAGGACTGGAAGGGACCTTCAAAGCCACCTAGCCCTCATTTTACAGATGAGGAGAGGTGGCTCAGAGTGGTTAAATGCTTTGCCCAGGACTGCTCAGGTAATAAGAAGCAGAGTGGGGTAGAGCTTGGGTCCTCTGATTGCAAACACAGGCTTCTCTCCTTTGTACCACTCTGCCTCCTACATAACCCCAACCTCAGACTGCAACAGACACACAGGTTCCCATGGAAACCTAACCCAGAGAAAAAGAGGAAGGAGAAAGAGTCCGTTGCTCTAAGCAACACTCCCTGGCATCTCTTGGGCTTGGCAGATAAGGTCCAGTGCTTTCATTTTCACATCAGTGCCAGGAATCTAGGACTTTCACAAGGGTCAATCTAGGAATTCACAGCTTGGAGCATCCAGCTTCTGGAGGTGATGACTTTGCCCACCCCTGACTCCCCCACCACCTCACCCAAACCTTCTTTTTGTTCTAGTTAGGCCACTTTTCTCCCTGTCCTATGATCCTTAGAAATCACCCCATCTAACCCCCTAATTTGACAGCTGAGAAAACTGCTGCTTGTGTCCTTTGACTGTTGGATCAGTCACTTAAACTCTCTGGGCCTCAGTTTCCTTATCTGTGAGATGAAGGGATGGGGATTAGAAGACTTCTAAGATCTCTTGCAGCTCAAAAACTATGACTGTATGAAGAACAGGGGTCCGATTCACTATTTTGATCTATTTTACCACTCTATTTACATCTTTTTACAATTCATTATATTACACCTATGCTATATAATATAGTTTATTACATAGATATACATATCTATTTACAATTCACTAAATATGATGTTTTACGTAGACTCCACATTCTTCCCTTTTCAGAAAAGAAAAAATCAGTAAATCTGCCCTCCTTGTATCCTGCAGCACCTCTCCTTTTCTCCAAGATTCTTCCAAGATCACTGCCTAAAGCTTCGCAACCACATGGTCCATTTCTTTGAGCATCCGTGGATATGGTTTGTCTAGGCCCGATGACTAGAGCTCACTGAGGGCAGCTGGCTAGCCCTAGATGCTGGCTAGCCATCAGCTCACTTATGCTGGTTTCTATTTCTTACTGCCTATTTTTGTGCTATCCTTCCCAGGGCAAAGAAGATTCTCATTGTCAGAGGAAATAGAACAAAAGAATTAAGTAATTTAGCTTTTTTATCATCGGTCATAATTGTCATCCTATCCATTTTAAGAAGTGATTCTATCTCTATTTTTGCTCTTCTTTTTACCAATTTATACCTCTCTTTTTACCAATTTATCAATTATAATTTATCAGTTACCAAATTTGGTTGGAATCAGGTCTAATTTCTCAGACCCAGATTCTAGTCATGAGTCCCATTCTGCTAACTCAAAGTTCAGCACTCTATTCAAAGCACTAGGTTGCCTGTTTTTGGTGTGATCAAATAAGGTAATCATGTAAAAATGCTTTTTAGCTGCAAAGTAATATGCAGATGCAAGCTATTATTGATTGATTAACTGATTGAAATGGGGATGATTCTTCCACAATTTTTTTTGTTGTTGTTCACTTATGTCTAACTCTTCATGACCCCATTTGGGATTTTCTTAGTAAAGATACTAGAATGATTTGCCATTTCTTTCTGCAGCTCATTCTACAGATGAAGAAATTGAGGCAAACAGGGTTAAGTGACTTTTCCAGGGTGACACAGGTAGTAAGTATCTGAAGTCAGACTCTGGTCTTCATGATGCCACCCCCAGCACTCCAGCTGCCCCACTTTTTACAGTGCCGCACAAAAACTGGTAGTTGCTTTAAGCAACTCAGACATCTCAAGTCTAAGAGAGCCCATTTGTAGAGCCAGCCAGACTCCAAACCAAGCTTCTTCCACTTCTGCTGTCATCCCATCTCCTCTGCACCAGAAATTTAGACTCCACGACACGAATCACCCTGGACTCTGATAGGTGTCAGTTTTTATCTTCCCAAAACTCCCCTTCAACTTCCTGGCCACCAGCTCCAAACCGTGGCAGGCACATATAGCTCTTTTCTAGGTCCCCTTTATCTCAGGTCTAGCCACACTAGAATGTAAGCTTCTTCAGGACAGGGGCTATCTTGTTTGTACTTGGAATATAGTAAGCACTTAATAAATACTCTTGTCATCTATCACTTTCTCTCTGTATGTCTGCCTTTCCTCTCTCTCTCTCTCTCTCTCTCTCTCTCTCTCTCTCTCTCTCTCTCTCTCTCTCTGTGACTCTCTTCTCTGTCTCTATCTCTGTCCTTCTGTTTGTCTCTGTCTCTGCATCTCTTTTATTTCTGTCTGGCTCTTTCTCTGTGTCTCTTCTGTCTCTGTCACTCTCTCTCTCTGTCTCTCTCTCTCTCTCTGTCTCTGTCTCTCTCTCTCTCTGTCTCTTTCTCCCTCTCTCTCTCACTCTCATGCTCTCTTTCTCTCTCTCTCCCAATTCCTGCCAGAAAAGGTCCACTCACCTGAAGAGGTTTATAAAGCCATAAGTCTCCAAGGCCATCCCCAAAAGAGGCCAGCGCAAGAGGACAATTATCACACCACCCAGGAAGAAACTTGTTCCTTTCAGTTTATGCCGCTGGAAGAAGAATCCAAAAGTCCTTCTCAAACCAATGATGAAGGAGAGGCCACATAGGAATAGTATCTGTGGAGAAGAGAGTCATGGAGTGGGAATGAGGACAAAGCAGTAAGGCTTGAGTACTAGGGCCTTGGGGTTATACATGAGGGAGCACATTTTTATCTTCTTAGGGGCAGAGGAAGAAAATACTGGAAGGATTGACTCAGGCATGTGGCAAAATCCTAAAAATCTTTAGGAAGAGGAAAAAACTCGGTTGGCCTGGACGGGAGGGAAAGACCTTCTTGGAAGCAGGGAAATGTACAAGATAGCCTTTGAAGGGTCAATTCTTTTTTTTTTCTAGGCAGTGGGGTTAAGTGACTTGCCCAGGGTCACACAGCTAGTAAGTGTTGAGTATCTGAGGCAAGATTTGAACTCAGGTCCTCCTGACTCCAAGGCCGGAGCTCTATCCACTGTGCCACCTAGCTGCCCCTAATAATGAATATTTTGGTTTTCTGAAATGTGGTTCTTCCAAAATATTTTCCCAGATAAAATGTGATTGCTCATCAACCCTCTCTGGGAAACAAGTGGAGATGTTTCTACTCATTTTACAGAAGAGACAGTTGAAATTCAGAAAAGTTAAATGAATTTGCCAAAGATCATACAGCAAGCAAGTAACTGAACTGGTTGGAAAGTCAGGTCAGACTTTTGGTTCAAGGGGAAGCACATTAGATGAATGAATAGATGGTAGGACTTGGAGTCGGAAAGACCTGAGGGTATCAGATTCCTCCTTGGATGATTGCTAGTCAAGTCACTTAACCTCTCTAAGCCTCAGTTTCCCCATCTGTAACGTACATAATAATGCATAATACCTGCCTCCCAAGATTATTGTATGATTCAAATTAGGTAATGCATGGTCCCTTTGAAGTGTTGCCTTTTTCATATGGAAGAGTGTGGTACAGATAAGAGCAGGAAAAAGTACTGTCACGCAAAGAAAAATATTTAAATCAGTTGGTAAAGGATGGAATATTATCTCTGTCATAAATGATCATTTAGATGCCTAAAAGGAAGAGGAACATGACATTGATTTAATTAGTTTAAAAATGCCAAATGTGAATAAAGAAAGTGTTTTCAGATGAAATATAAGCAGTTTTGAACAGAAAATGAACTGTGGAGTAAATATGAAGATTTAAATCACCTTGTAAAAGAGGTAGGACAATGATTCATTTGCATTTAATTAGCATGATGGTTTAAAGGGTCAGAGAAAGGGCTTTTACTTATTAAAAACTGGGAAAATCTTTATTTTCAAGAACACAAAAACGAGATAGAGAACTGTTAGGAACTTTGAGCTACAGAGCATCATAAGCCCTCAATCATTTGAAGACTGAAGCGAGTAAAACTTTTAAAAATGAGAACTCACATAACTATTTAGAGGTTTAGGGTATGATTAAATAAGCTCTACTGTTTTCATAGTGAAAATCTGATGAGTTGTTGCATTTTAAGTGAAAAAATGAGTTACTGAGTACAAGAAAACTGATTTATGCTATTGAAAGATAAAGGAGATAGGATATAGGAGGCTGTAGCTAATGAGGGAAAAATCTGAAGAAAAAGACAGAAATCAAAACCAGCTCTGTATGGACAAGAGCAGAGTCAGTTAGCAGTCAGGTGACAGAAGGCTTCAGCTACATAATTCCTGATTGCTTAAAGAGAAACTCAATCTCGTTGGAAAAAAGATCCAGTTCTAGATATTGTTCTTCGATATCCTCTAGAACTTCAGAGGGGTGAAGCCTCTCCTAAGTCCCTGTTGTCCTTTATTCTCTGCCCCCTCCGTATTGAGAGGAGGGGCAGAAAGAGGAAAGAGGCTTTGGAGCTGCAAAAAATCCCAGAGATACTGGAACTATGCAGAATTCTAGTGAGTGAAGAGCGGGCTATGTTGGTTTGACTTGCCAAGAGACTCAATATCAGGGGCAGCTAGGTGGTGCAGCGGATAGAGCACCGGCCCTGAAGTCAGGAGGACCTGAGTTCAAATGCGGCCTCGGACCTGAGTTCAAATGCGGCCTCAGACCAAACACTTGACACTTACTAGCTGTGTGACCCTGGGCAAGTCACTTAACCCCTAAGTTAACTGTCTAAGAGGGAGAAAAAAAAAAGAGAGCCAACATCATTTGTCCACTCTTGGGTTCTTTTCTGATTGGATTACACGGCATCCTGGCGAGTGAACATCTGGCTGGGCTAGGCTAGGCTGCACAGTCCAGAGATAGCTTGTGATGAGTTTTCAGTTCTTTCACTTAAATGAAAAACTTCTCCAAAAGAAAAACTTTCCAAATTAAGTGGTAACACTTTCTCAACATCCTTTTAAAGCTGATTCTAATTTTAAAGAGTTTAATGATACCTTGGTTCAAAAGAAGACATGAGGCCAGCAGACAAGCAGTTACCAGAGTAAGCTTGAGGTCTGGAATAGTGAGTTATCCCAAGTACATGGGCTTTCCTCCCTGATGTGTTTTCCTGCCACATTGCTATAAGTGTACGTGCCCATTCTTTTCCACAGATTTTGAGTACATTTGTGGGATAATGTGAACCAGGTTTATGCGTGAGTTATAATATATTTTACTTTTCATGCATTATTTTTAACATATGATTATCCATGGCACCATTATTATTTCTTTGCCTTATTGCTAAGTAAATAGTTATGTTTAAGATCGAAGTATCATTGTGAGTGGCTGGTTTGTGTAAAGGGAAATGCCTCAGGATGGACTCTAGAGATAAAGTCCTGAGTAGGGGGAATAGTATTATTCCCCAACAGGACCCTGAGAGAGTTTGAGCGTAAATGCAAGTGCTAGAACTTCTCAGAGAACCTGGACCTGCCAGTGTTAGAGCAGCTTGCAGTGATGAAGCCCACACAGAATGAGGAAATATCCTTCCACATGACCAAGTCAGAGGTATGAGGCCCTACTGAGTGGATGGAGAGATATCCCATGAATACTCATGGGTAAAGCACTTTGAAAACTTTAAAGTCCTCTATACATTTTAGTTCTTATTATTAATAAATGTAATAACATTAATAAGCATAAAACAGTGTAGTAGTATTATAGGAAAAGCATAGGAGACCTGGCTTCTTGTCTTGGTTCTCACATTTGTTAGCTGTGTGACTTTGAACCAGTTACTTATGGCTTTGTGGGTAGCTGTTTCTTCATGTGTGAAGAGAGGATGATAAACCTTTCGCTACCTGTCTCATATTTTTATTGTGAGGAGAGTGAGATATAAATAATCACTATAGAAATCTGAGTTGCAGTATTTTTATTAGTGGGGACCATGATGATAACTATCTCTAGATATATGAAAGACATCTCTTGGAAGAGGATTAGACCCTCAAGGTGAGTGAAAGTAACAGAGAAGCTGATTTTGATGCTATCAAGCATCCTAATAATTCGCACTGTCCTCAGAGTAGAATGAGCTACCCCAAGAGGCATAGAGTTTCCCATCCTGCTCTATCATGAAGCAACTAGATGGTGTAGTGGATAGAGCAGGAAACCTGGACTCAGGAAGACTTGTGTTCAAATGCAGACTTAGGTACTTCTTAGCTGTGTGACCCTGGGCAGGTCATTTAATGTCCATCTGCCTCAGTTTCCTGGTCTGTAAAATGAGGATAATAATAACACCCACCTTTCCAGGGGTGTTGTGAGGATAAAATGTGTTAAGTGCTTAGCAAGCTTTAAAGCACTATATAAATATTCACAATTATTATCCTCAGAGGTCTTCAAGCAGAAGTTGTATGACCTCTTGTGGGGGATACTATAAAGGAGATTTCCTGTACAGGTTGGACTAAATTATCTCAGACATCCCATCCCATTCTGAGGTCCTATAATTCTAGTATTTGTCTATTCCACTCATTGTCCTGTCCTTACCACCCTCAGGATCCCAGCCTTAGTTCCTACAACCCAATGAGTTATTTCCTTGGCAGGCTTAGTAGAAGTCAGATCCTGAAGAGATATGTTAAACCAAATCAAACATTCGTTAAGCACCTACTGTGTGCAAAATCACCATTCTAATCTCTACAGATGCTGCTCCCCTGCTAACAGACCCCGTCCCCACTGGATAATAATCCTTGAAGATTAATCTGCAACATCTCTCTGGTTAGTAAGTTTTAGGAAGCTGCCAGGGCCACAGAGAAGGTAAGTAGCTTTGCACAGGATAACAGGCCCTGTAAATGTCAGAAGGGGAATGCCAAGCCCAGTTTTACTAACTCCACGCCCAGAACCATATCAGTTCACTCACTCTGCCTCAGTGAATAAGGATAACTCTTTGTATGGTGTTTTAAAGTTTGCAAAGCTCTTTAACTCATCTGATCCTCATACCAACCTTGTGAGGTGGGTATTAGAGATATATCACAGGTAAGGAAATCATAATCATAAATACTAAAATTAGAATAATAATTACTATGTATATGGCACTTTAAGGTTTTCAAAGCACATTCCATATCTTAACACATTTGTTTCTTTCAATAACCCTGTGAGGCAGGTGCTGCTATTATCCCCATTTTACAGAGGAAGAAACTGAGGCACAAAGAGGCTGAATGACATACTCAGAGTTAAACAGCTAGTAAGTGTCTGAGATGGGATATGAACCTAAATCGAGCACTTTGTCCACACTGTCTCAGTGAGGAGGAGGACATTGGACCCTGGGCTGGGGGACTTGGGTCCTGATTTTGTCAAGGGTACCACTTTTATTCTAGTTACCCAGGTACATAACCCAGGAATCATCCAGGGGTATGCTGGAAGCCAGCTCTAACCGAGCTGATTGTTAAATTTTCAGTGAGCATTTATGGCTTGGCAATGGGCAAAAGCTACAAACTGGGGCTTGATTTATTGTTTTATTAATCGTTTAAACTTAAGAAAGTGATGGAAATGTTAATAATGCCAATCAAATTCTATAGTGTGTCATGAGTTCGGGGTTGTTGTTCACGTTGTTGTTTGGACAGCTGGTTATTAAACATTCACCAGCATATTGCCAGAGCATCCTCAACTTTTCCCAGTGTCTCTCTCCCTCCATTCTGTCAGCTGCCATGTTAATTCTGTCCCTGGATCTATGCCCTTCTCTCTACTCATACCACAACTCAAACCCAGAATATTGCCACGCACCTTCGAATTGATCTCCCTGTATTCCCAATCTGTCTGCTCTCCAATCTATCTGGCACAGAACTGCCAAATTTATATTCCTAAAGCACAGGGGTGGGGTAGCTAGGTGGCATAGTGGATAGAGCACAGGCTCTGGAGTCAGGAGGACCTGAGTTTAAATCTAGCCTCAGACACTTACTAGCTGTGTGACCCTGAGCAAGTCACTTAACCCCAAATGCCTCCAAAAAATAAAATAAAATAAAACAGGGATGATCATATCATTCCCTCTCTTACCCCCCAATTCTATCTATTCCCTATTGCTTCTAGGAATACACTCCCTGTCTGACACTGAAACCCTTTACTATCTGATCCTAAAACTGTATTTCAGATTGATTTCATTTAATTCCCCCTCCCCCCCCACACACAATGCATTTCATCCAGACTGGTCTATTTGCTCAGTTTCCTATACATGACCTTCCATCTCCTGCCTGTGCTTTTCCTCAGTCTGTCCTCTATCCTCTATTCCTGGAATACTCTCTCTCCTCACTTCCACCCTTTGGAATCCTTTGCTCCCCTTTCAAGGCTCAGCTCAAATGTCACCTTCTTCAAGAGGTCTTTTTTGGTTCCCGTAGTTGTTAGTGCCTCCCACTCACCCAACAGCTTTCTTATTTAGTTAGTATCTATGATAAATTCGGGGTAGCTAAGTGGTGCTGTGGATAGAGTGCTGGTCCTAGAGTCAGAAAGATTTATCTTCCTGAGTTCAAATCCATCCTCAGACACTCACTAGCTATGTGACCCCTTAAAGTCACTTAAACCTGTCTGCCTCAGTTTCCTCATCTGTAACATAAGCTAGAAGAGGAAACGGCAAACCATTCCAGTATCTCTGCCAAGAAAACCACCCCAAATGGAGTCACGAAGAGTTGGACACAATGGAAAAACAACTAAACAATAAAATGATGCATTTACTTGTCTACATGAATGTGTTTATTTCCCCAGTAGAATGTAAAATCCTTGAGGGCAGGAACTTCCTTCATTTTGTATGAGTATCCTCTCTTTCTAACTCAGTGCCTGAAGCATAGAATGCACTGAATAAGCACTTGATGACTGACTGACTGCTTGACTGATGTCTCTTTTATAGTAGCAATAGACCAGCAGAGTTTCTTTGGATTCATTTTCATGGTTCTCGGAAAGGAAACCGGGTAGGTGTGAAGAGAACTTCTTGGAAGGATTAGGGAGGACATGTGGAGAAAGGTGACTCACATTTCCGAAGGCCATAAGCACGGAGTCAAAGTACAAGAGGATCCCAAAGAGGATGAAGAAGATACCAAAGCCCATGATACCCATGCCAATTTCTGAAAACAAGAACACAACAGATGGAATGGAAGGAGATGGTCAGGACAAGCAAAACACCCAGTTCCAGGAGTCCAGGACACAAGGCAAAGTGTCCAGGGGGTTGAGGCGCTGCTGCTACCTCTCTAGGCTTTTTTCTCCAACTGGACAAAAAGTTCAAGGCAGGACATTCCCTCTCCCTTCAAAAGGTTTGAAAATTATACCCCCTTATCAATTACTTTCCTGAGAGGCATTGGGCTTTTACTATAATATCTACAAGTTGATTTATTTCAAAATGAATGCTGATTTGGGTGTAACCCAAGTCTCCAAATCCAGTTGTTTGGTGGAGATTGATGAAGCACCCTCACCTATGTTGGGGGAGGGCAGAGTTGTCTAGAGTGGGAGAAGAACCCCAAGATCTTTCTTTTCTCAGGGCATAAATATACATATATATAGTTATATTTATATATACTTATATAAATACATATTTATTTTTATAGTTACTTATATTTATATGTGGTTATACATAGTTATTTATATTTAGACATAGTTATCTATATTTAGACATAGCTATTTATATTTATATGTAGTTATTTATATTTTTATTTGTTAATTCAGTTTTTAAAAGTCATATTAAAAGTTATCCCATGTTGTACTTCACTCTATGCCATTTCTTTGATAGCTGACAGAACCTTGCCTAACCCTTGTCCTAGCTTTGCAAGGCCAGTTCCCCCACCAACCCCTGGGCAAATACCCATCACCCTGCTAGAGGATACCCAGTCACACCCTGGTTCAGCTGGATCTCGGGAATGAGGAGTTAAGATAATGCCAATCATGAACCCTCCACTGACTGCTGCTCTCCACGAAAGTCAGGGTTGGGGTGGAGATACTAAGTGGGAGATGCCAGAAGGGTCCTCAGGATAGGCTAAATGCCTATTAGAGTTTGTTGGGGAAATGAAGAGAGGGGGAAGTGGGAACACGTCCAGCTCATTAGTCTACTTCAGATTTGTCGTCACCCATCTTGTGAAGATGCGGAATGGTAAAGTAGGATACTCTAACTATACAATACCCAGGGGCATGTTGGTATTGACTCCACACCAACTTCTAATGCCTTCTCGCTTTGGATTGCATTTATCTGCTCCGAAGGTTCTTAATCTGAGGTCCATGAACTCTTTTTTTAAAAAAATTTTGATAACCACATTTCGATAGGATTGGCTCCCTTTGTAATCCTCAGCAAAGGGCCACTGGCTTCTCCAGACTGCCAAAGGTGGCATGACACACAAAAGGTTAGGGATGCCTGTTGTACTCTGTATATATCTTGAATGGGTCTTGTCACTGACCTGTTGACTACCCACATTAGATTGTGAGCTTCTCATGGGAGAGGACTGCTTTTGTCTTTCTTTGTATCCCCAGTGCTTCACACTGTGCCTGGCATACAATAAGCATTTAATAAATGTCTACTGCCAGACTGACTGACTCTGTTCAACATTTTATCCAGTATTCTATGCTACAGCTAAGTGGTTCAGCGGATAGAGTGCTGGACCTGGAGTCAAAATGACCTGAGTTCAAATCTGGACTCAGACACTTACTAGCTGTGTGACCCTGGGCAAGGCACTTAACCATTCTTGTCTTAATCTACTGGAGAAGGAAATGGCAGATCACTCTAGTATCTTTGCCAAGAAAACCCCATGGACAGTATAGGTGTGCTATGGTCCATGGGGTCACAAAGAGTCAGACGTGACTGAACAACAATAAAAATGCTGCCTCTGTTTTTGTATGATCAAATAGGATAATGTATTTGGATGTGATTATTAATATATTCCCCACTCTTCTCTGCCCTACACTACAGTCTCCCATGTCCTAGTCTCCCTCCCACCAAGCATTCAAGGATGAGCTTTGATCTGGCCCCTTGCTGCCAGCCTAGGGATTACTGGGAGCCATAGGTCTAAGCCAAGGGATGGATGGTGAGGACCCCTTTCCCTCTGAAAGCACAAATGCCACACCCATCCCAGGTCACCAAAGCCTCCCATATGCCAACACGGCAGCCTCTGGCTTCTCAGCTCCAGAGTTCAGAGTGATTACAATTTGCCTGCCTCCACCCCACACCCCAGGTGGAGGTAGTGAGGAAGGGTGTCAGCTTCTGCTCATGGACCCAAGGCTTCTCTCCCCTGGCCCCACCTCCCCCCTTTCCCCTGCCTCTAGCATCCTGTCCCTTACTCACTCTGCCATTCGGAGACGGAGATCATAGCTATAACCTATGAGGGGAGTCCTTGGAGACAGTCGCCCCGGGAGCCAGTGAGTGGTAGGAAGCCTAGAGCTACCCACACATGCTGTTAGAAGAATGAACCTTGGCAAGGTTGTGAAATCCCTCCCTGAACAAATCATTAACTTCCAAGTCAAGAGAAGGCCACTTAAAGGCACAATCTCCATCCTCCAGCCTCTTCCCAAAGAGCCCCTTCCACAGATGACCCCATCCCACCAAGGGCCTTGCCTCAATTAGCACCTAGTTAGCAAAGAGCAGTCAATTCAAATAGGATGCTCCTCGGGCTCCACAGCCCCTGTATCAGCCTCCCCAGCAGTGACCGAGGGTCTCTGTCCCATGCCTTTGCCAATTCATCCCAGGTGCTAAAATGACTGGTTAACAGCTCTTCCAGAACCTGCCTGGATCAACCAGTGTTCAGCAAGCAACATTCAAGCTTATGGTTCCCCATGGGCCCTTGTCCCCTTCTCAAAAAGCTGGATTCTTCCTTCTCTCCCATTCACCCCTCCACCTCACTCGTACTCACTGTTCCTCAATTTCTTCTTACTCCCAACCATTTGAATTCTTCGGGGGTCTACGATTTCCCTGGTATGGGTGCTTCCCCTCCCAATGCTGATCCAACCTCTTCACATTTCAGTAAGATGGCACTCACAATTTGTTGTGGCCTTAAACATTCATCAGCCTTATGCGGATGAATATCTCCATATTTACCTAGACTGATCTTAACTGACATACAACTGGCCTGTCACTGACCCACTGACCCTGGGCAAGTCACTTAACCATGTTAACACATGAAATTTTTCTAGCAAGGAAGGACCCACCAGAGTCTGGGCTCCACTGGTATAGACTTCAAGAAGCCAGGGTGACCCCCTTGATTAATCTAGCCCTTTTCATCAGGGGGAAAGTAAACCTTGGGCTATAAACCTGGAATGCTTTGACGAAGTTCAAAGGGATATATGTGGTACAATGGAAAGGGCTGGATTGAACCAAGAGGACCTGGGTTCAAATGCTGGCTCTGCTGTTAAGCACCTATGTAATGATCATGGTCAAGACACAACCTCTTTGAGCCTCAGTTTCCTTATCTGTAAAATGAGCTGGAGAAGGAAATGGCAAAACGTTCCAGTATCTTTGCCAAGAAAATCACGAAGAATCAGACATGCCTAAACAACAAAAATTGTCTCTACTCTCTAAGAACCCTAATTCCACGGCAGCAGCAGAGTTTGGGACATGGGATTCCCCCATTCATCCCTCCCTCTGTACCAGTACCGTTTCCCCCTCTTCTGCTAGGCATAGCAGAATGTCTCAGAGCTGGTTGTGCATTCCTCATTTCTCCTCTCCCAGACCTCAGCTGGTCAGATTGGGCCTTGGATACAGTGACATCTAGTGCATGAGAAAACCTCATTCCAGCATCCTCCTCCTTCCCTAGCCTCCATCTCTTGCCTAGGCTCTCATGGAAAGGTCAGCCCTCAGGCCTTCTGAGGGTCAAAATTCGGGTGGCAAATTCATCTGAGAAAGTCTCTCACCTGCTCTTGTGTCTGTAGATCACTCTTTTGGGGGACCTAGCGAGGCACCTCAGTTTGTACTTTGTTAATCACAACAGCATCCCCACCTCCTGCCAAAGGGTTCAAAGTTTTCTTAAGGAGTATCAGGATACTCTCCGCTTTCAAAAATGAGAAAGTAATCTTCCCATCTACACCTCAAGGTAGAAACAGATGAAAAGATCCAGACCTGGAAGAAGACTGACCTTGGGATCAAATCTGACCCTTGAGGGGACATAGCTTTTGACTATGTGGGAAAGACATGGAGAGGTCACAGGCTAACCAAGAGATTCAGGCCTGATGGCAAAATTGGATTTTTTAATTCTCTTCCTTGAGTAGCTAAAACACCCAGTACTTTCTTTAAGGTCCTTGTTTATGGGTACAAATAATAGGATAACCATAATGACTGGTATTTCTTTTTAAAATTTTTTATTAATTTATTTTGATTTATCAACAATTACTTCCATCAGCTTTTGAGTTTAAAATCTTTTCTCCCTCTCCCTCCCCACCTCTCTCCCCTAGATGGCATGCAATCTGATATAGGCTCTACACATACATTCCTATTAAATATATTTTCAGGTTAGTGGTTTGTAAAGAAGAATTAGAAACAAAAGGAGGAACCACAAGAAAGAGGAAATAAGACAAAACAGAAGAAAAAAATAGCAAATAGTATGCTTCAATCTGCATTCAAACTCCATAGCTCTTTCTCTGGGTGTGGATAGCATTTTCTATTATGAGACCTTTGGAGATGTCTTAGATACTTGCATTGCTGAGAAAGGCTAAGTCTATCTACATTAGTCATCGAACAACGTGGCTGTTACTGTGTACAATGTTCTCCTGGTTCTGCTCACTTCACTCAGCGTTAGACTATACAAGTCTTTCCAGGTTTTTCTGAAGTCTGCCTGTTCATCATTTCTTATAGCACAATAGCATTCCATTACGTTCATATGCCACAACTTGTTCAGCCATTCCCCAATGGATGAGCATCCTCTCAATTTCCAATTCTTTGCCACCACAAAAAGAGGTGCCATAAATATTTTTTGTACATGTGGGTCCTTTCTCCATATTTATGATCTCTTTGGGATACAGTTCTAGAAATGCTGTTGCTGGGTCAAAGGGTATGCACATTTTTATAGCCCTTTGGGCATAGTTCCAAAGTGCTCTCCAAAATGGTTGGATCATTTTTTGCGATTCCACCAAAAATGCATTAGTGTTTCAATTTTCCCACATCTCCAATATTTATCATTTTCCTGTTTTGTCATGTTGGCCAATCTGATAGTGGTACATCAGAGTTGTTTTGATTTGCACTTCTCTAATGAGTAGTGATTTAGAGCATTTTCTCTCATATGACTATATATGGCTTTAATTTCTTCATCTGAGAACTGCCTGTTCATATCCTTTGACCATTTATCAATTGGGGAATGACTTGTATTCTTATAAATTTGACTTAATTGTCTATATATTTTAGAAATGAGGTCCTTATCAGAAACACTGGTTGTAAAAATTCTTTCCCAATTTTCTACTTTCCTTCTACTCTTGGTTGCATTGGCTTTGTGCAAAAACTTTTCAGTTTAATGTAATCAAAATTATCCATTTTGCATTTCATAATGTTGTCTACCTTTATTTGGTCATGAATTCTTCTGTTCTCCATAGATCTGACAGGTAAACTATTCCTTGCTCTCCCAGTTTGCTTATAGTATCAGCCTTTATATCTAAATCATGAACCCATTTTGACTTTATTTTGGTATACAGTGTGAGATTTTGGTCTATGACTAGTTTCTGCCATGCTCTTTTCCGGTTTTCCCAGCAGTTTTTGTCAAATAGTGAGTTCTTA